>NC_141373.1:17219042-18419042 GCF_963921425.1 Dryas octopetala
TACCATGCATTCAAGAAAAATTCCACAATACCATGTATTAAAAGGAAGGGCATCCTACCCAATAACGGGTCGGACACCCTCAACATCATCCACATACTCAAGTACAAACTTAATACTCAAACGAGTTTGCAATTTGGTACGGGCGACATCCGACCCGACCATATAACTCAAATAAAAATAGGGCGATGGTCCGCCCACCCCTGCCCCCGGGCCATGTTTGCTTCAAACATTTATTTGGGATCCTCTCCCATGTCATGCTCCCCACCTGAGGATGCTCCATCCTTGGGCTCTACCCCCTGGGTATCTCCCTCTGGGACGTTGGCATGCCCATCATTACTGCCAGCCCCTAGCAGACCACCTGCTTGGCTTGGCTCAGCTCCTCCCCGCACTGCTCCAACTCTTGCCTAGCCTGGTCCGCCTCATGGCCTGCAGTAGCTCGGCATGCAATGCATTGTCCTGCCCGAGCAGCCGCGCACCCGTGCACCCGAGCACCCGTGCACCCGAGCACCACCTCTTGCCTGAGCAGCCGCGCACCCGAGCACCCGTGCACCC
Organism: Dryas octopetala; assembly: GCF_963921425.1. NCBI lineage: Eukaryota > Viridiplantae > Streptophyta > Magnoliopsida > Rosales > Rosaceae > Dryas > Dryas octopetala. Next base: position 17,219,595 of record NC_141373.1, read on the forward strand.
GTGCACCCGAGCACCACCTCCTGCCCGAGCAGCCGCGCACCCGAGCACCCGTGCACCCATGCACCCGAGCACCCGTGCACCCGAGCACCCGTGCACCTGTGCACCACCTCCTGCTCGAGCAGCCGCACACCCGAGCACCCGTGCACCCGAGCACCACCTCCTGCCCGAGCAGCCGCGCACCCGAGCACCTGTGCACCCGTGCACCCGAGCACCCGTGCACCCGTGCACCCGAGCACCCGTGCACCGCCCCCAGCAGCCCACTGCGCAAGCTTCCGCGCCTACCACAGCGCCGCGCGCCAACCCAAGCCGAGCCCGCTGCACTGCACCGACCCCGAGCCGCGCTGCCCACCGCACAACCAGCCCCGCTGCGCCGACTCGCGCCGTTGCCCGCGCACCACTGATGAGTGTGCATTTTGCATCACTTTATGATACTAATTCCTTAACCTAGAGTGTTAGAACTCGCTATTTTGTGTTTCTTGTCTTGTTTTTGTGTTTTCAGGTCAAATGAAGCAGAAATGAGAAAAAGAAGCAAATGGAGCCATTTTGGGACATTTCCTGGTCAAACCAGGAAAAGTGCAGAAATCCTAGTCAAATGAGGATTCCTAGTCACACTAGGAAACATCAAGTCCAGAACCATCATTGCGGAGCCAGAAATGTGAAATCCTGATTCAAACAGGAAATCCTGGTTGAACTAGGAAACCTAACCCAACTAGGGAAAGGAGTCCTAGTGACACTAGGAGACCCCAGGGGCAATATGGTCATTACGAGAAGTCGAAATGGATAAGGAATCTCTCATTTTCAAGAAATCCTAGTTGCACCAGGAAATGTTTTTCAAGGTTCCAGAAGCTTCCAGAAGGTGGTGGAAATCCATGGAAATGAATGGAGGGAAGAAATGAATTTAAATTCAAATGGAAATGAGGGGCAAAATGGGAAGTCAAAAGTGGAGGGCCCATGGGCCCTAGGGATGCCGAACCAAGTGGGCCATGCATGCACATGCATGGGCCCAAACCCTAGCAGCCCAAAAGCCACACGCAAGGAGGAAGATGGCAGCCCATGCATGCGCATGCATGCCATGCAAACCCTAGCAAGACAAGGGGCCATGCGCAGGCCCAAGGTGACAAGCCCAAGGTGGAAGCCCATGGAGTGAAACCCTAGCCCATCTTGTGCAAGCTACTGAAGCCCAACATGCAAGCCCAAAGGGACCAGCCCATGCGCCAAGGAGGGACCCTAGCTAGGCTAGGCGTGAGCCACTTAAGCCCAAAGGGGGAAGCCCATGCCGCAAGGCCCTAGTCAGCTAACCCTAGCTGAAGCCGCAAGGCACTAGGAGAAGGAAAACCCTATGCAGCCGCAAGTCTCTTCCTTGCCTCTCAAGGAAGTCTTCTCCTATTTAAACCTCCTCATTCAGACTTTTAGAGACACTTTTTATTCCTCCTAGGTTCAGCCGAATTCTCTCTTCTCTCTCTTAGTTTTATTTTGCTGATTTAGGTTTTTAGTTTCAGACTTTATTTCTCTTGTAAGGTGAGCCAAATTCAGAGGGAGTTTTAGGAAGAGGGTGGCGTGACATTGAGAGGGAAGGATCACCTGCTGCCGCAAGCCCAAGCTCACCTTGCCGTGAGCCAATTGCTTGTGCTAGGTGCCTCCTTCTTCTTCTCTCCTTGCCGCAGCCCCCATTTGTTGCACCTCTGATTTTTGTTTTCCTTTTCCTTTTAGTTTCTATTGTTATTGTTGGATCATGTTACTGATTTTATTAAATTAATTTGCTGGTTTAATTCAGTTGTCTTTTATTTATTTTATAGCTTTGGTTCTGAATTTAGTTAGTTGTTATTTAATCTTTGCAATCTGATTTTATTTAGTTATCTCTTTATTGCTTTTAATTCATGTTGCTGATTTCCTTTTGTTTACGCTTTTAGTTTCTTTAATTTCGCGTTTCTGATTTCATTTAGTTTATGCACTTTAAATTAGTTGTTTAGTTTATGCTTCTAAGTTTATTTAACTTGCGTTTCTGATTTCCGTTAACAATCATGAATTGGGACTTTGTTTATTTGTTGCTGTTTTGCTTCTTTTATTTGTTTTATTTAATTATGTAGGTTAGTTATTCTATCTTGCATGTTAGTCGTAGGTTGATTAATGGATTTGCATGTTCTAACAAATCGTTTATCCGTCTCTTGGTCTGTTAGTTTGATGTTTGCACATATTAAATTTCCACTATCTATTAAAACCCCCGTCACTAGTTGTTTGCATCCTTTGACTGGCCACCATAGGGTAATTGCATCTAGTTTATCCGTTAGGTTTAGCTGTGAAATAGTCAAAGACACTAAACCACAAGTAACAAGGGAATAAGGGATTATTCTTGGTAGTGGGGTTGGGCGACCTCTATAAGGAAATAGTCAAAGCTTATATGTTGTGCATGTTTGACGTTCTCATAAAACTTAATGACTCCTGCATGGGTAACAGCTGCCCTAGCTTGAACTAGGGAACATGTAGGTTAACTAGCTAAGGAAGGCCCAAGAAGCTCTTAGTTTATGCATTAGGAGAACAATGGCGAGAAAGTAACTAGCCAAACCTTTTTAGCTGTCAAACTTTAATATGTTGTGTTCAAATTAACTGTCATTAGCCTTGGATGGTTATTGCATGCTTATCTGATTTGAAACCGAAAACTTAACATTGCAAGATAGGATAAAGTGTGTGTGCGTGTGGTGATGTGTGTGTGTGTTTCCATCTTTCAAAACCCCCCCATTTAGTTATTCTAGTGATTAATTGCATTGATTTATTGTATATTAACCATTCCCTGTGGGATCGACCTCGTGCTTGTACGCTTTGCTACTGATGCGATTCGTGCACTTGCGAGTAAACTTAGAATGAGGTATTTGTTTATTTTATTCTAAGAAAACACATCAACAAGTTTTTGGCGCCGTTGCCGGGGAATGGTGTCTAATATCAATGAATTGGTGTAATTAGTCATTAGAATTAGGTTATATTAGTTAGATTTCAGTTTTTGCTAATTTTTAGTTTTTAATAAATGCCATGCCTTTATATGCATTCTTTCTACTGATTGTGTGTTTTCTCTTGATTAGGTGTGTTTTATGAACCCTGAACTTGTTGCTAGGTTGGAGAGGCTCAAGGACGAAGCTTTAGGTGCATCACAAGTCAGCCCGCAACCTAGTGCATCAGATTCGAGTAGTGAAGAAACTGAGAGTGTCGACATGGCTGAAGCAAATGAGATAGTGCCGCAGCCCCTGAGCCATTTTTCAGCACCTTCGCTGCCCACTCAACCATCGTGCATTCGGTATGCCACCATAGCCACTGATTTCGAAATCAAGAGTGGTCAGATTCATTTGTTGCCGAGCTACCATGGGCTGAATGGGGAGGATCCGATCCATTTCTTGAAGGAGTTTTCCGGGGTTTGTGAAGCCGCACAATTGAGGGGCCTGAATGCTGATCAGTACCGTTTGAGGATGTTCCCTTTTGCGCTTAAGGACAAGGCAAAGAGGGATTATTGGAGAGAGACCAAGCCAAGGTGGATTCGGCATGTGGTGGTGCATTCATGTCCAAAACGGAGGATGAGGCTACAGAATTGTTTGAGTCGCTTTCTTTGAGTTCTCAACAATGGGATTCCAATCGTACAAGAGGAGGACCAAAGAGAGGGTTATATGAGGTGGCTGATGTGCCAAACACCATGGAGGGACAGATTATGGAAATCAAGACTATGGTGCAGAAGTTATCTTTGGCTCAAGAGAAGATGATGAGTGTGCAAGGACAAGGGGGTGACGTGGAACAAGTGAACCAGGTTGGGAGCTATCCTAGGGTGCCGTATGACCCATATTCCAACACTTACAACCCTGGATGGAAGAACAACCCGAATTTCCGATGGAGCAACAACAATGGACAGCAAGCTAGTGGGAGCACCAACAAGCCGTATGTGCACCCTAATGCCGAGAGGTCTAGTTTAGAGGACAAGATTGCTCAGATTGCTCAAAGCACCACTTCCCTTGCCCAAAGCACCAATGCCTTCATGAACCGTACCGAGCAGCAGATGCAAGCCAATTCGAAGGCTATTGCACACTTGGAGAGTCAAATGGGTCAGATTGCCACTACTTTGGGTCAGAGAGAGAAGGGGAAGTTGCCAAGTCAGCCCATCGTCAACCCAAAGAATGAAGAGCATGTAAATGCTATTTTGAGGACTACTCCAAGAAAAAGAGTTAGAATGGTCAAGACTAAGGTGGTGAAGGAAGTGATTGAGATCAGTGATAGTGAGGAAGAGGAGGACCCAGATATGACTGAAGAGCATAAGGATATACGTGTGATTCCCCTCATTCCGGACATTGACATCACCAAATTTCCAGCAACCATGAGGGAATTGAAGTCTATTGAGAAGAAGGTTGAGAAGCAAGGGCATAGTCACAATGTTCCTAGGGAGATTCGTGGTTATCTCTTTGCGTCTTTTCCAAGCAAGAAGAAGGATCCGGGCTCGTTGGTCATATCATGCAGCATAGGGGAGCATAAGATCACCAATGCCTTAGTTGACAGTGGTGCAGCTATCAATGTCATGCCGCTGGTTGTGTTCGAGAGGCTTGGATTTAAGGAGGCTGATCTGCAACCATTTGATGTGGACATTCGCTTCGCCAACGCTTCAGCCCAAAAAGCTTGTGGTATGCTTGTGGATGTTTTGGTTAAATGTCGTAAATTACTAATCCCCTCTGATTTCATAGTGCTAGATGTGCCGACAATTCCGGGCGACGTCTCTATTATTCTTGGGAGACCATTTTTGTGCACCTCTAACATGGAGTACAAAGCATTGGAGAGCGCCATGACAATTCGGCACTACGCCAAGCGAGAGTTGTATGTGCTCACTTCCGAGATGCCAGAAAACGAGGAGGTCACTTTTTATGGAGAGGAGAAGTCCGAGATGGAGAGCTTCCTCAGTTCGATCCTAGGGAATGCCGAGAGTAGCAATGGCAAGAGGAAGAGGGAAGGACGCAAGTGAAGGAGATGGCAATGTCAGGCTGAAGACAGAAAAACAAGCGCTTATTGGGAGGCAACCCAAGTTTTTGTTTCGAATAATGGAGGAGGAGTCATTGAGGACCAAGGAGGCCGCGCCTACCCTTGGAGTGTCCACGCTTGCGTACGCAAGTAAACAGTTTCTTTATTTCGCTTCATAAGACAATTTTTCATTTTGGTGTGATTATTTGGTTTTGGATATTTGCAATTTCCCGTTTCGCTTAATTTGATCATTCTTGCATTTATTTCATATACATTGAGGGCAATGTATCATTTAAGTGTGGGGGGAAGGGCAATTGTCCTCTGTTAGTGTTTTTAGGTTAGAACAAGTGTTTAGAGTGTTTTAAGTGTTTTTGAGCGTTTTTAGAAAAAGAGGAAAAAAAATTTTTTTTTTTAGTGTTTTTAGGTTAGGAAAAAATTTTTCTTTTGTTTTTAAACTTAGGGTGTCAAAACCCACATCAAAATGCACGTTTTCGTTAGATCTCATTCACCTTAGTGATGGATGTGATTCTTTTGAAGTGTGCGACATTGTTTTAAAAACAAAAAGTTTTTTGAGTCATTTTGGTTGTTTCAGGTCGTTTTGAGTCCCCAACTAATTGATTTGAGTGTGCATGATTGTTATGAGCATGTTTTAGTATTGTGTGTATATTTGGTGTTCTTTTCATTCTAATAGTGTTCCATAACATATCTTGCAATTCTATGTCATTTGGCCTTGTTGATATGAATTTAGGTTGTGATTAGCATTACTAATGATTATATGCATAATAGAGTAGACTTGCATGACCTAAGTGAGCTTTTGAGCCCTGTTCTTCAATTCTTGAGTGTTGCGCGCCACTCTGATTCTATCATTGTCATATAAGTCGTTGTTTTGATCTCATTGTCTTTCATTTGGTCATTTGCTTGGAATATGCATAATCTTGAATCAATGAGCTAGAACTCTTTTCTTGTGTACACAAAGCATGCCGTATTTGCATAACTCTTGAGAAATGAATTTAGGCCCTGTTTGTGTACCCCATAGCCTGAAAGCCTACCCATTACATGTTTTATCCTTAGTTACCCATTTTGAGCCTTTTAAGCCGTTTTCTTTGTTACCCCATACCAAACCCTAAGTTTGGGGGTGTACCACCCCTTTTACCCGTTTTACCCTTTTTATGGTGTTGCAAGTTGTTTACATGTTGATTGAGGGGGAAAAGAAGTGAAAATGCATAGCTTATACAAAAATGTGTCATAAAAGTATGTATACCGTGCCCAAAGAAAAGAAAAAGAAAAGAAATCAAAGAAAAGAGATGGGACGGTTTCAAAAGAAGAAAAAAAAATGAGCAAAAAAAGAGTTCAAAGTAAGCTATGAAGTGCAAAGAAGCAAAGTGTACCTCAGAATGTTCTATTGATGCTTGCAATTCCATAAAATTAGCCCTTTGTGTTTCCTTTTCATTTCAGTATCCTATCCTAGCCTAAGCCTTCATTATAACCCTATTAAAGCCCTAGCTGATCTCAAGAGGTGTGTATTATACTTATGTGGAGTCTATTTAAGAAGGGAGCCTATGGCTATTGATTCTATTTCAAGCATTTGTATTCCTTTCATGAGATCAGTATTCTTTCTAAAATGTGCCTTTATTTCATGTACATATGTGAGCTAATTGTTTTTGTTACATATTTCCTCTCACATATACTTTTGAGTGCACATATCAACCCAATTCTTGAGTGTTTATCATTGAGAGTATGCCATAGTGAGGATTGGAGTTGAATCTATTGTGTATGTATTGATTTAGTCTGTTTGTCTAATACTTGGATTTGTGTCAAGGATGGCCTATATGACAATAGAGGAGCGAGGTATGTTATTTGAAATATTATTAGATTTTGAAGAATACAATTTATATGCCTTGCTTTCCTATGTGATTAATGGTTATGCGCATGAATTCAGTTGTTGGGATGTTGGAGTCAGTTTTGAGTCTTTTCTTTCCTTTATTTGCTCGAGGACTAGCAAAATCTAAGTTTGGGGGTGTGATGAGTGTGCATTTTGCATCACTTTATGATACTAATTCCTTAACCTAGAGTGTTAGAACTCGCTATTTTGTGTTTCTTGTCTTGTTTTTGTGTTTTCAGGTCAAATGAAGCAGAAATGAGAAAAAGAAGCAAATGGAGCCATTTTGGGACATTTCCTGGTCAAACCAGGAAAAGTGCAGAAATCCTAGTCAAATGAGGATTCCTAGTCACACTAGGAAACATCAAGTCCAGAACCATCATTGCGGAGCCAGAAATGTGAAATCCTGATTCAAACAGGAAATCCTGGTTGAACTAGGAAACCTAACCCAACTAGGGAAAGGAGTCCTAGTGACACTAGGAGACCCCAGGGGCAATATGGTCATTACGAGAAGTCGAAATGGATAAGGAATCTCTCATTTTCAAGAAATCCTAGTTGCACCAGGAAATGTTTTTCAAGGTTCCAGAAGCTTCCAGAAGGTGGTGGAAATCCATGGAAATGAATGGAGGGAAGAAATGAATTTAAATTCAAATGGAAATGAGGGGCAAAATGGGAAGTCAAAAGTGGAGGGCCCATGGGCCCTAGGGATGCCGAACCAAGTGGGCCATGCATGCACATGCATGGGCCCAAACCCTAGCAGCCCAAAAGCCACACGCAAGGAGGAAGATGGCAGCCCATGCATGCGCATGCATGCCATGCAAACCCTAGCAAGACAAGGGGCCATGCGCAGGCCCAAGGTGACAAGCCCAAGGTGGAAGCCCATGGAGTGAAACCCTAGCCCATCTTGTGCAAGCTACTGAAGCCCAACATGCAAGCCCAAAGGGACCAGCCCATGCGCCAAGGAGGGACCCTAGCTAGGCTAGGCGTGAGCCACTTAAGCCCAAAGGGGGAAGCCCATGCCGCAAGGCCCTAGTCAGCTAACCCTAGCTGAAGCCGCAAGGCACTAGGAGAAGGAAAACCCTATGCAGCCGCAAGTCTCTTCCTTGCCTCTCAAGGAAGTCTTCTCCTATTTAAACCTCCTCATTCAGACTTTTAGAGACACTTTTTATTCCTCCTAGGTTCAGCCGAATTCTCTCTTCTCTCTCTTAGTTTTATTTTGCTGATTTAGGTTTTTAGTTTCAGACTTTATTTCTCTTGTAAGGTGAGCCAAATTCAGAGGGAGTTTTAGGAAGAGGGTGGCGTGACATTGAGAGGGAAGGATCACCTGCTGCCGCAAGCCCAAGCTCACCTTGCCGTGAGCCAATTGCTTGTGCTAGGTGCCTCCTTCTTCTTCTCTCCTTGCCGCAGCCCCCATTTGTTGCACCTCTGATTTTTGTTTTCCTTTTCCTTTTAGTTTCTATTGTTATTGTTGGATCATGTTACTGATTTTATTAAATTAATTTGCTGGTTTAATTCAGTTGTCTTTTATTTATTTTATAGCTTTGGTTCTGAATTTAGTTAGTTGTTATTTAATCTTTGCAATCTGATTTTATTTAGTTATCTCTTTATTGCTTTTAATTCATGTTGCTGATTTCCTTTTGTTTACGCTTTTAGTTTCTTTAATTTCGCGTTTCTGATTTCATTTAGTTTATGCACTTTAAATTAGTTGTTTAGTTTATGCTTCTAAGTTTATTTAACTTGCGTTTCTGATTTCCGTTAACAATCATGAATTGGGACTTTGTTTATTTGTTGCTGTTTTGCTTCTTTTATTTGTTTTATTTAATTATGTAGGTTAGTTATTCTATCTTGCATGTTAGTCGTAGGTTGATTAATGGATTTGCATGTTCTAACAAATCGTTTATCCGTCTCTTGGTCTGTTAGTTTGATGTTTGCACATATTAAATTTCCACTATCTATTAAAACCCCCGTCACTAGTTGTTTGCATCCTTTGACTGGCCACCATAGGGTAATTGCATCTAGTTTATCCGTTAGGTTTAGCTGTGAAATAGTCAAAGACACTAAACCACAAGTAACAAGGGAATAAGGGATTATTCTTGGTAGTGGGGTTGGGCGACCTCTATAAGGAAATAGTCAAAGCTTATATGTTGTGCATGTTTGACGTTCTCATAAAACTTAATGACTCCTGCATGGGTAACAGCTGCCCTAGCTTGAACTAGGGAACATGTAGGTTAACTAGCTAAGGAAGGCCCAAGAAGCTCTTAGTTTATGCATTAGGAGAACAATGGCGAGAAAGTAACTAGCCAAACCTTTTTAGCTGTCAAACTTTAATATGTTGTGTTCAAATTAACTGTCATTAGCCTTGGATGGTTATTGCATGCTTATCTGATTTGAAACCGAAAACTTAACATTGCAAGATAGGATAAAGTGTGTGTGCGTGTGGTGATGTGTGTGTGTGTTTCCATCTTTCAAAACCCCCCCATTTAGTTATTCTAGTGATTAATTGCATTGATTTATTGCATATTAACCATTCCCTGTGGGATCGACCTCGTGCTTGTACGCTTTGCTACTGATGCGATTCGTGCACTTGCGAGTAAACTTAGAATGAGGTATTTGTTTATTTTATTCTAAGAAAACACATCAACAACCACAAGTCCGATCCGGCCCCTCCTACAAAGCCCGAGCCGCCCCCTGCGTGATCGGAGCACCGAGCCCAAGCAGCCCAGCCGCGCACCCGCCCAGCCGCGCACCCGAGCCCACGCTCAGCTTCGGCCCGAGCCCACTCCCTTCGAGCCAAGACAGAGCAGCCACGCGCCGAGCCCTTGCGCGACCCGAACGCACTCGCACACCCCTGCGCGACCCGACCAGCTAGCTGCACAACCAGCCCCCCCTTCGCGCAGCAGCCACCCCGAGCAAGCCCCCTGCTCTTCCGCCCACCCGCGCATCCGAGCCGTGCCCTCCCTTCTGCCCAACAGAGTTAAAAAAAAAAAAGGCAGCTCTCCCTCTCTCTCTTAAAATAGCCACAAACAAAAAAAAAAAAAAAAAAAAAGGGAGATATAGGTGTGGAATCTTCATATTTGGGCTCTACCATTTAATTCCAGATTCTCATTTACAAAGGGCGATATCCCACCAATAAATTGGACGGGATTCACTGGGATTTTGCAAAGCGTCTACTGCTCGGAATACAGGTGATCAGAAATTCAAAAAAAAAAAAAAAAAAAAGGAAAAAAAAGGGATCCTTCATATGTAACCCCCAAGCTTTCCTGCAGTACAGCTTTTCTTGCTATGGAACTTGGGGGACTTCTAGACAGCAGCTTAAGCAGGAACAAGTGTGTGGTTACTTGTCGTTCTGCTCGGACTCTTTTGTGTACAAAGTTCCCAACCAAGAAGTATCTTTTGCTCGGAAACTTGGGGGACTTCTGTTCGTATGATGAATCGTCTGGGCATAACGACAAGTCACACAAGGCTTAACATCATGTTGTTTGGGCCTAAGCCCTTCCTAGGCTCCTAGCCCCTGACCTACCAGGCTCCTCCTAGGCCACGACCTCTTAGGCTCCGGCCTCCTAGGCTCCGGCCTCATAGGCTCCGGCCCCATAGGCTCCGGCCTCCTAGGCTCCGGCCCCATAGGCTCCGGCCTCCTAAGCCCCGACTCGTGTCAACTCACTCGGATCCTCAAGACCGGTGACACGTGGCGCTCCTACAGTGCAAGTCATCACAAGGGACACGTGTCATCACCGGATTGGTTGACACTCTTCCAAACGTACTATAAAAAGGTACCTTCTTGTCACAAAAAGGACAAATACAACTGAAATCATTATTATACTATTCACTCACTCTGCTCTCAGATCTCTCTGAACACTGACTTGAGCGTCGGAGGAGCTTTGTCCGGCACCACACCGATGCCCTTCCTGCTCACTTTTGTGTACTTGCGCAGGGTGCTTTGGATATCATTCTCTCTCATTACTCACCAGTCGGACCCAGCTACCCGTTCCTGCCCCACTTCGACGTGCCGTCCACTCAGTGGTGGGTCAACGGGCCTACGTGGTTCGACTCGACGTTGACTGCTTTACCATTTTTGAGCATCAACAGGGGTCAAGTCTAATTTAAAACGAAAATAAATCCAAAACAATTTATTTCTCAATAAATTCCCAAAATAATCACAATGAATTCTGCAAACCTTTAAAATACTCTTCGAAATAAAACTTAGAAAAATACATGGTCTTACAAATTTTAAAATGAAACATTTTAAATCTAAATTAAAATTTTAACTAACGTTAAATCAATTTCAATGAAAACGTCGAATAAACTCTCAAAGTAATAAAAAAATTTCCAAGGTCGCAAAAACTAAACTTCCTTGAAACTCTCTTAAAACCAAAGTTAAATAAAAATTTAAACTTCCAGTAAAATTTGGGCCGGGTCGTTACACTGGTTGTGCATTGTGCTATATTGATGTGTTTCACTGCTATTTAGTATAAATATGTTCGTACTATCTTAAAACCTAGACAGGGTCCCCTGAGGGGAAGCTATGATCGTATGATCGGGAAGAGGATGTACCAAAAACTTTTTTTCGTACTCGGTATGGACACTATGAGTTTGTAGTGATGCCATTTGGATTGACGAACGCACCAGCAGCATTCATGGACTTGATGAACATGATTTTTCGACCTTACTTGGATAAGTTTGTCATAATCTTCATTGATGATATTCTCAATTACTCAAGGACTCAAGAAGAACATGTTGAGCATTTGAGGATTGTTTTGAAGACTTTGTTATAGAAGCAACTCTATGCCAAGAAGTCGAAGTGTGATTTTTGGTTGATCGAAGTGCAATTCCTTGGACATGTAATCTCTGGGAAAGGAATTTCAGTGGATCCAAGCAAGATTGAAGCTGTGCTTGGGTGGGAAAAACCTAAGAATGTTACAAAGGTAAGAAGTTTCCTTGGATTAGCTGGTTATTATAGGAGATTTGTTCAGGATTTCTCCAAGATTGCTACACCTTTGATTTGTTTTTTGAAGAAGGAAGTTAAATTTGAATGGAATGATAAGTGTGAGAAAGCGTTTGAGGAATTGAAGAAAAGGTTAACATCAGCTCCAGTTTTAGTTTTGTCAAATGGTAAGGATCCGTATAAAGTTTATGCAGATGCCTCAGCTCATGGACTTGGATGTGTGCTGATACAGAATGAGAGAGTAGTAGCTTATGCTTCAACACAGCTGAAGAATCCTGAGAAGAACTATCCTACTCACGATTTGGAGTTAGCGGCGGTAGTTCATGCCTTGACGATTTGGAGGTGTTACTTGTATGGAAGTAAGTTCACTGTGTTTTCAGATCACAAGAATCTTAAGTACATTTTTACTCAGTGTGATGATGAGTGTGCATTTTGCATCACTTTATGATACTAATTCCTTAACCTAGAGTGTTAGAACTCGATATTTTGTGTTTCTTGTCTTGTTTTTGTGTTTTCAGGTCAAATGAAGCAGAAATGAGAAAAAGAAGCAAATGGAGCCATTTTGGGACATTTCCTGGTCAAACCAGGAAAACGAGTGAAATCCTGGTCAAACCAGGAAAAGTGCAGAAATCCTAGTCAAATGAGGATTCCTAGTCACACTAGGAAACATCAAGTCCATAACTATCATTGCGGAGCCAGAAATGTGAAATCCTGATTCGAACAGGAAATCCTGGCTGAACTAGGAAACCTAACCCAACTAGGGAAAGGAGTCCTAATGACACTAGGAGACCCCAGGGGCAATATGGTCATTACGAGAAGTCGAAATGGATAAGGAATCTCTCATTTTCAAGGAATCCTAGTTGCACCAAGAAATGTTGGTCAAGGTTCCAGAAGCTTCCAAAAGGTGGTGGACATCCATGGAAATGAATGGAGAGAAGAAATGAATTTGAATTCAAATGGAAATGAGGGGCAAAATGGGAAGTCAAAAGTGGAGGGCCCATGGGCCCTAGGGATGCCGAACCAAGATGGGCCATGCATGCACATGCATAGGCCCAAATCCTAGCAGCCCAAAGACCATGCGCAAGGAGGAAGATGGCAGCCCATGCATGCGCATGCATGCCATGCAAACCCTAGCAGCCAAAGAGCCCATGCGCAAGCCCAAGATGCAAGCCCAAGGTGGAAGTCCATGGAGTGAAACCCTAGCCCATCTTGTGCAAGCCACTTCAGCCCAACACATGTGAGCCCAAAGCACATCAAGGTCCAAGACCAGCAGCCCATGCGCAAGGGAGGGGGGCCTAGCTGACTTGCATGCGCCACTTAAGCCCAAGAGGACAAGCCTTGCCGCAAGCCCATTGCACCCTAACCCTAGCTGCTGCCGCAAGTCACCTTCTCCTTGCCTCTCAAGGATTGCACCTCTATAAATATATCATGTACTTCAGAACCCTAGACACTCTTGCCTCTTGTTAGTTTAATTTTCAGTTTTAGGTTTTTATTTTCAGAAGTTAGAGAAAGTGAGAGAGAGCCGAATTCAGAGGGTTCTAGAGAGAGAAGGTGGCGTGACAAGTGAGAGAGAGAAGGACCAGCCTGCTGCCGCAAGCCCTAGCTCACCTTGCCGTGAGTTCCTCCTGCTTGCTAGGTGCCTCCTTCTTCCTCTCTCCTTGCCGCAGCCACCCTAGTGTTTGCACCTCTGATTTTGTTTATTTTTCCTTCTAGTTTTCTATTTTATTGTTTTTTTATGCTACTGAAATTAATTAGTTTATGATTCTGAATTTATTTAGTGCATGGTTCTGATTTCTTTTAGTTTATGCAATTTAATTTAGTTGTTTAGTTTATGCTTTTAGTTTTGCGTTTCTGATTTCCTTTAGCAAGCATGAATTGGGACTTTGTTTATTGTTTCTGTTTTGTTTTATTTAATTTAAGTATGTAGGTTAGTTATTCTATCTTGCATGTTAGTCGTAGGTCGATTAATGGATTTGCATGTTCTAACAAATCGTTTATCCGTCTCTTGGTCTGTTAGTTTGATGTTTGCACGTATTAAATTTCCACTATCTATTAGAACCTGTCACTAGTTGTTTGCATCCTTTGACTGGCCACCTTAGGGTAATTGCATCTAGTTTATTTGTTAGGTTTAGCTGTGAAATAGTCAAAGACACTAAACCACAAGTAACAAGGGAATAAGGGATTATTCTTGGTAGTGGGGTTGGGCGACCTCTATAAGAAAATAGTCAAAGCTTATATGTTGTGCATGTTTGACGTTCTCATAAAACTTAATGACTCCTGCATGGGTAACAGCTGCCTTAGCTTGAACTAGGGAACATGTAGGTTAACTGACTAAGGAAGGCCCAAGAAGCTCTTAGTTTATGCATTAGGAGAACAATTGCGAGAAAGTAACTAGCCAAACCTTTTTAGCAGTCAAACTTTAATATTTTGTGTTCAAATTAACTGTCATTAGCCTTGGATGGTTATTGCATGCTTATCTGATTTGAAACCGAAAACTTAACATTGCAAGATAGAATAAAGGGTGTGTGCGTGTGGTGATGTGTGCGTGTGTTTCCATCTTCCAAAACCCTCCATTTAGTTATTCTAGTGATTAATTGCATTGATTTGTTGTTTATTAACCATTCCCTGTGGGATCGACCTCGTGCTTGTACCCTGTGAGTTACTTACTAGCTGCCCACACCATAACCTATCTCCTTGGTATGTGATTTGTTGTTTTTATCAGGGATTATTGGAGAGAGATCAAGCCAAGGTGGATTCGTCATGTGGTGGTGCGTTTATGTCAAAGACAGAGGATGAGGCTACAGATTTGTTTGAGTCACTCTCTTTGAGTTAGCAATCTGAGCAATCTTGTCCTCCAAACTAGACCTCTCGGCATTAGGGTGCATATATGGCTTGTTAGTGCTCCCACTAGCTTGCTGTCCATTGTTGTTGCTCCACCTGAAATTAGGGTTGTTCTTCCATCCAGGGTTATAAGTGTTAGAAAATGGATCATATGGCACCCTAGGATAATTCCCAACCTGATTCACGTGTTCCACATCACCTCCTTGTTCTTGCATACCCATCATCTTCTCTTGAGCCAAAGATAACTTCTGCACCATAGTCTTGATTTCCAAAATCTGTCCCTCCATGGTGTTTGGCACATCAGCTACCTCATATAACCCTCTCTTTGGTCCTCCTCTCGAACGATTGAAATCCCATTGTTGAGAACTCAAAGAGAGTGACTCAAACAAATCTGTAGCCTCATCCTCCGTCTTTGACATAAACGCACCACCACATGCCGAATCCACCTTGGCTTGATCTCTCTCCAATAATCCCTGATAAAAACAACAAATCACATACCAAAGAGATAGGTTATGGTGTGGGCAGCTAGTAAGTAACTCATTGAATCTGTCCCAAGTCTCATGGAATGGCTCATCCACTTTCTGCACAAATCCAAGGATCTCCTTCCGAATCGAATTTCTCTTGGAAATGGAATAAAACTTGTTCAGGAACTTGCTCGAAAGATCATCCCATGTCGAAATGGAACCACTGGGCAGCGAATACAACCACTTCTTTGCCTTGTCCTTAAGCGCAAAAGGGAACACCCTCAAACAGTACTGATCGGCATTCAGACCCCTCAACTGAGCGGCTTCACAAACCCCGGAAAACTCCTTCAAAAAGTGGATCGGATCCTCCCCATTCAGCCCATGGTAGCTCGGCAACAAGTGAATCTGGCCACTCTTGATTTCGAAATCAGTGGCTATGGTTGCATACCGAATGCAAGATGGTTGAGTGGGCAGCGAAGGTGCTGAAAAATGGCTCAGGGGCTGCGGCATCATCTCGTTTGTCTCAGCCATGTCGACACTCTCAGTCTCTTCACTACTTGAATCTGATGCACTAGGTTGCGGGCTGGCTTGTGATGTACCTAAAGTCTTCTTTTTGATCCTCTCCAACCTTGCAACAAGCTTAGGGTTCATAAACACACCTAATCAAGAGAAAAACACACAATCAGTAGAAAGAATGCATATAAAGGCATGGCATTTATTAAAAATAAAAATTAACCAAAAATGAAATCTAGCTAATATAACCTAATTCTAATGACTAATTAAATCAATTCATTGATATTAGACACCATTCCCCGGCAACGGTGATGAGTGTGCATTTTGCATCACTTTATGATACTAATTCCTTAACCTAGAGTGTTAGAACTCGCTATTTTGTGTTTCTTGTCTTGTTTTTGTGTTTTCAGGTCAAATGAAGCAGAAATGAGAAAAAGGAGTAAATGGAGCCATTTTGGGACATTTCCTGGTCAAACCAGGAAAACGAGTGAAATCCTGGTCAAACCAGGAAAAGTGCAGAAATCCTAGTCAAATGAGGATTCCTAGTCACACTAGGAAACATCAAGTCCAGAACCATCATTGCGGAGCCAGAAATGTGAAATCCTGATTCGAACAGGAAATCCTGGTTGAACTAGGAAACCTAACCCAACTAGGGAAAGGAGTCCTAGTGACACTAGGAGACCCCAGGGGCAATATGGTCATTACGAGAAGTCGAAACGGATAAGGAATCTCTCATTTGCAAGAAATCCTAGTTGCACCAGGAAATGTTTTTCAAGGTTCCAGAAGCTTCCAGAAGGTGGTGGAAATCCATGGAAATGAATGGAGGGAAGAAATGAATTTGAATTCAAATAGAAATGAGGGGCAAAATGGGAAGTCAAAAGTGGAGGGCCCATGGGCCCTAGGGATGCCGAACCAAGTGGGCCATGCATGCACATGCATGGGCCCAAACCCTAGCAGCCCAAAAGCCACACGCAAGGAGGAAGATGGCAGCCCATGCATGCGCATGCATGCCATGCAAACCCTAGCAAGGAAGAGGCCATGCGCAAGCCCAAAGGTGACAAGCCCAAGATGGAAGCCCATGGAGTGAAACCTTAGCCCATCTTGTGCAAGCTCCTGAAGCCCAACAGGGAAGCCCAACATGCAAGCCCAAAGCCCAAGACTACCAGCCCATGCGCCAAGGAGGGACCCTAGCTAGGCTAGGCGTGAGCCACTCAAGCCCAAACCCAAGCAGCCCAACACGCAAGGCCTGATCAGCTGGCCCTAGCTGAAGCCGCAAGGCACTAGGAGACCAAACCCTAGCCAGCCGCAACTTGCTTTCCTTGCCTCTCAAGGGAAGCTTCTCCTATTTAAACCCCCTCCATTCAGACTTTTAGGCATTCATTCTTTTCACCCACACTCCAGCCGAAATCACTCTCTCCCTCCTAGCTTTATTTTTCTGTTTTAGGGTTTTAGTTTGAGACTTTTATTTTCTTGTAAGGTGAGCCAATTTCAGAGAGAGGTTTAGAGAGAGGGTGGCGTGACATTGAGAGGGAAGGATCACCCGCTGCCACAAGCCCAAGCTCACCTTGCCGTGAGCCAATTGCTTGTGCTAGGTGCCTCCTTCTTCTTCTCTCCTTGCCGCAGCCCCCATTTGTTGCACCTCTGATTTTTGTTTTCCTTTTCCTTTTAGTTTCTATTGTTATTGTTGGATCATGTTACTGATTTTATTAAATTAATTTGCTGGTTTAATTCAGTTGTCTTTTTATTTATTTTATAGCTTTGGTTCTGATTTTAGTTAGTTGTTATTTAATCTTTGCAATCTGATTTTATTTAGTTATCTCTTTATTGCTTTTAATTCGTGTTGCTGATTTCCATTTGTTTACGCTTTTAGTTTCTTTAATTTTGCGTTTCTGATTTCATTTAGTTTATGCACTTTAAATTAGTTGTTTAGTTTATGCTTCTAAGTTTATTTAACTTGCGTTTCTGATTTCCGTTAACAATCATGAATTGGGACTTTGTTTATTTGTTGCTGTTTTGCTTCTTTTATTTGTTTTATTTAATTATGTAGGTTAGTTATTCTATCTTGCATGTTAGTCGTAGGTTGATTAATGGATTTGCATGTTCTAACAAATCGTTTATCCGTCTCTTGGTCTGTTAGTTTGATGTTTGCACATATTAAATTTCCACTATCTATTAAAACCCCCGTCACTAGTTGTTTGCATCCTTTGACTGGCCACCTTAGGGTAATTGCATCTAGTTTATCTGTTAGGTTTAGCTGTGAAATAGTCAAAGACACTAAACCACAAGTAACAAGGGAATAAGGGATTATTCTTGGTAGTGGGGTTGGGCGACCTCTATAAGGAAATAGTCAAAGCTTATATGTTGTGCATGTTTGACGTTCTCATAAAACTTAATGACTCCTGCATGGGTAACAGCTGCCCTAGCTTGAACTAGGGAACATGTAGGTTAACTGGCTAAGGAAGGCCCAAGAAGCTCTTAGTTTATGCATTAGGAGAACAATGGCGAGAAAGTAACTAGCCAAACCTTTTTAGCTGTCAAACTTTAATATGTTGTGTTCAAATTAACTGTCATTAGCCTTGGATGGTTATTGCATGCTTATCTGATTTGAAACCGAAAACTTAACATTGCAAGATAGGATAAAGTGTGTGTGCGTGTGGTGATGTGTGTGTGTGTTTCCATCTTTCAAAACCCCCCATTAGTTATTCTAGTGATTAATTGCATTGATTTATTGTATATTAACCATTCCCTGTGGGATCGACCTCGTGCTTGTACGCTTTGCTACTGATGCGATTCGTGCACTTGCGAGTAAACTTAGAATGAGGTATTTGTTTATTTTATTCTAAGAAAACACATCAACAAGTTTTTGGCGCCGTTGCCGGGGAATGGTGTCTAATATCAATGAATTGGTGTAATTAGTCATTAGAATTAGGTTATATTAGCTAGATTTCAGTTTTTGTTAATTTTTAGTTTTTAATAAATGCCATGCCTTTATATGCATTCTTTCTACTGATTGTGTGTTTTCTCTTGATTAGGTGTGTTTTATGAACCCTGAACTTGTTGCTAGGTTGGAGAGGCTCAAGGACGAAGCTTTAGGTGCATCACAAGTCAGCCCGCAACCTAGTGCATCAGATTCGAGTAGTGAAGAGACTGAGAGTGTCGACATGGCTGAAGCAAATGAGATAGTGCCGCAGCCCCTGAGCCACTTTTCAGCACCTTCGCTGCCCACTCAACCATCGTGCATTCGGTATGCCACCATAGCCACTGATTTCGAAATCAAGAGTGGTCAGATTCACTTGTTGCCGAGCTACCATAGGCTGAATGGGGAGGATCCGATCCACTTTTTGAAGGAGTTTTCCGGGGTTTGTGAAGCCGCACAATTGAGGGGCCTGAATGCTGATCAGTACCGTTTGAGGATGTTCCCTTTTGCGCTTAAGGACAAGGCAAAGAGGTGGTTGTATTCGCTGCCCAGTGGTTCCATTTCGACATGGGATGATCTTTCGAGCAAGTTTTTGAACAAGTTCTATTCCATTTCCAAGACTAATTCGATTCGGAAGGAGATCCTTGGATTTGTGCAGAAGGCGGACGAACCATTCCATGAGACTTGGGACAGATTCAATGAGTTACTTACTAGCTGCCCACACCATAACTTATCTCCTTGGTATGTGATTTGCTGTTTTTATCAGGGATTATTGGAGAGAGACCAAGCCAAGGTGGATTCGGCATGTGGTGGTGCATTCATGTCCAAAACGGAGGATGAGGCTACAGAATTGTTTGAGTCGCTTTCTTTGAGTTCTCAACAATGGGATTCCAATCGTGCAAGAGGAGGACCAAAGAGAGGGTTATATGAGGTGGCTGATGTGCCAAACACCATGGAGGGACAGATTATGGAAATCAAGACTATGGTGCAGAAGTTATCTTTGGCTCAAGAGAAGATGATGAGTGCGCAAGGACCAGGGGGTGACGTGGAACAAGTGAACCAAGTTGGGAGCTATCCTAGGGTGCCGTATGACCCATATTCCAACACTTACAACCCTGGATGGAAGAACAACCCGAATTTCAGGTGGAGCAACAACAATGGACAGCAAGCTAGTGGGAGCACCAACAAGCCGTATGTGCACCCTAATGCCGAGAGGTCTAGTTTGGAGGACAAGATTGCTCAGATTGCTCAAAGCACCACTTCCCTTGCCCAAAGCACCAACGCCTTCATGAACCGTACCGAGCAGCAGATGCAAGCCAATTCGAAGGCTATTGCACACTTGGAGAGTCAAATGGGTCAGATTGCCACTACTTTGGGTCAGAGAGAGAAGGGGAAGTTGCCAAGTCAGCCCATCGTCAACCCAAAGAATGAAGAGCATGTAAATGCTATTTTGAGGACTACTCCAAGAAAAAGAGTTAGAATGGTCAAGACTAAGGTGGTGAAGGAAGTGATTGAGATCAGTGATAGTGAGGAAGAGGAGGACCCAGATATGACTGAAGAGCATAAGGATACACGTGTGATTCCCCTCATTCCGGACATTGACATCACCAAATTTCCAGCAACCATGAGGGAATTGAAGTCTATTGAGAAGAAGGTTGAGAAGCAAGGGCATAGTCACAATGTTCCTAGGGAGATTCGTGGTTATCTCTTTGCATCTTTTCCAAGCAAGAAGAAGGATTCGGGCTCGTTGGTCATATCATGCAGCATAGGGGAGCATAAGATCACCAATGCCTTAATTGACAGTGGTGCAGCTATCAATGTCATGCCGCTGGTTGTGTTCGAGAGGCTTGGATTCAAAGAGGCTGATTTGCAACCAGCTGATGTGAACATTCGCTTCGCCAACTCTTCAGCCCAAGAAGCTTGTGGTATGCTTGTGGATGTTTTGGTTAAATGTCGTAAATTACTAATCCCCTCTGATTTCATAGTGCTAGATGTGCCGACAATTCCGGGCGATGTCTCTATTATTCTTGGGAGACCATTTTTGTGCACCTCTAACATGGAGTACAAAGCATTGGAGAGCGCCATGACAATTCGGCACTACGCCAAGCGAGAGTTGTATGTGCTCACTTCCGAGATGCCAGAAAACGAGGAGGTCACTTTTTATGGAGAGGAGAAGTCCGAGATGGAGAGCTTCCTCAGTTCGATCCTAGAGAATGCCGAGAGTAGCAATGGCAAGAGGAAGAGGGAAGGACGCAAGTGAAGGAGATGGCAATGTCAGGCTGAAGACAGAAAAACAAGCGCTTATTGGGAGGCAACCCAAGTTTTTGGTTTCGAATAATGGAGGAGGAGTCATTGAGGACCAAGGAGGCCGCGCCTACCTTTGGAGTGTCCACGCTTGCGTACGCAAGTAAACAGTTTCTTTATTTCGCTTCATAAGACAATTTTTCATTTTGGTGTGTTTATTTGGTTTTGGATGTTTGCAATTTCCCGTTTCGCTTAATTTGATCATTCTTGCATTTATTTCATATACATTGAGGGCAATGTATCATTTAAGTGTGGGGGGAAAGGCAATTGTCATTTGTTAGTGTTTTTATGTTAGAACAAGTGTTTAGAGTGTTTTAAGTGTTTTTGAGTGTTTTTAGAAAAAAAAGAAAAAAAAAAATTTCGTTTTTAGTGTTTTTAGGTGTTTTTAGGTTAGGAAAAAACTTTTTCCTTTGTTTTTAAACTTAGGGTGTCAAAACCCACATCAAAATGCACGTTTTCATGAGATCTCATTCACCTTGGTGATGGATGTGATTCTTTTGAAGTATGCGACATCGTTTTAAAAACAAAAAGTTTTTGAGTCGTTTTGGGTGTTTCAGGTCGTTTTGAGTCCCCAACTAATTGATTTGAGTGTGCATGATTGTTATGAGCATGTTTTAGTATTGTGTGTATATTTGGTGTTCTTTTCATTCTAATAGTGTTCCATAACATATCTTGCAATTCTATGTCATTTGGCCTTGTTGATATGAATTTAGGTTGTGATTAGCATTACTAATGATTATATGCATAATAGAGTAGACTTGCATGACCTAAGTGAGCTTTTGAGCCCTGTTCTTCAATTCTTGAGTGTTGCGCGCCACTCTGATTCTATCATTGTCATATAAGTCGTTGTTTTGATCTCATTGTCTTTCATTTGGTCATTTGCTTGGAATATGCATAATCTTGAATCAATGAGCTAGAACTCTCTTCTTGTGTACACAAAGCATGCCGTATTTGCATAACTCTTGAGAAATGAATTTAGGCCCTGTTTGTGTACCCCATAGCCTGAAAGCCTACCCATTACATGTGTTATCCTTAGTTACCCATTTTGAGCCTTTTAAGCCGTTTTCTTTGTTACCCCATACCAAACCCTAAGTTTGGGGGTGTACCACCCCTTTTACCCGTTTTACCCTTTTTTATGGTGTTGCAAGTTGTTTACATGTTGATTGAGGGGGAAAAGAAGTGAAAATGCATAGCTTATACAAAAAGGTGTCAGAAAAGTATGTAGGCCGTGCCCAAAGAAAAGAAAAAGAAATGAAATCAAAGAAAAGAGATGGGACGGTTTCAAAAGAAAAAAAAAAAAATGAGCAAAAAGAGTTCAAAGTAAGCTATGAAGTGCAAAGAAGCAAAGTGTACCTCAGAATGTTCTATTAGTGCTTGCAATTCCATGAGACTAGCCCTTTGTGTTTCCTTTTCATTTCAATACCCTATCCTAGCCTAAGCCTTCATTATAACCCTATTAAAGCCCTAGCTGATCTCAAGAGTATGTATTATACTTATGTGGAGTCTATTCAAGAAAGGGAGCCTATGGCTATTGATTCTATTTCAAGCATTTGTATTCCTTTCATGAGATCAGTATTTCTTTCTAAAATGTGCCGTTATTTCATGTACATATGTGAGCTAATTGTTTTGTTACATATTTCCTCTCACATATACTTTTGAGTGCACATATCAACCCAATTCTTGAGTGTTTATCATTGAGAGTATGCCTTAGTGAGGATTGGAGTTGAATCTATTATGTATGTATTGATTTAGTTCTGTTTGTCTAATACTTGGATTTGTGTCAAGGATGGCCTATATGACAATAGAGGAGCGAGGTATGTTATTTGAAATGTTATTAGAATTTGAAGAATACCATTTATATGCCTTGCTTTCTTATGTGATTAATGGTTGTGCGCATGAATTCAGTTGTTGGGATGTTAGAGTCAGTCTTGAGTCTTTTCTTTCCTTTATTTGCTCGAGGACTAGCAAAATCTAAGTTTGGGGGTGTGATGAGTGTGCATTTTGCATCACTTTATGATACTAATTCCTTAACCTAGAGTGTTAGAACTCGCTATTTTGTGTTTCTTGTCTTGTTTTTGTGTTTTCAGGTCAAATGAAGCAGAAATGAGAAAAAGGAGCAAATGGAGCCATTTTGGGACATTTCCTGGTCAAACCAGGAAAACGAGTGAAATCCTGGTCAAACCAGGAAAAGTGCAGAAATCCTAGTCAAATGAGGATTCCTAGTCACACTAGGAAACATCAAGTCCAGAACCATCATTGCGGAGCCAGAAATGTGAAATCCTGATTCGAACAGGAAATCCTGGTTGAACTAGGAAACCTAACCCAACTAGGGAAAGGAGTCCTAGTGACACTAGGAGACCCCAGGGGCAATATGGTCATTACGAGAAGTCGAAACGGATAAGGAATCTCTCATTTGCAAGAAATCCTAGTTGCACCAGGAAATGTTTTTCAAGGTTCCAGAAGCTTCCAGAAGGTGGTGGAAATCCATGGAAATGAATGGAGGGAAGAAATGAATTTGAATTCAAATAGAAATGAGGGGCAAAATGGGAAGTCAAAAGTGGAGGGCCCATGGGCCCTAGGGATGCCGAACCAAGTGGGCCATGCATGCACATGCATGGGCCCAAACCCTAGCAGCCCAAAAGCCACACGCAAGGAGGAAGATGGCAGCCCATGCATGCGCATGCATGCCATGCAAACCCTAGCAAGGAAGAGGCCATGCGCAAGCCCAAAGGTGACAAGCCCAAGATGGAAGCCCATGGAGTGAAACCTTAGCCCATCTTGTGCAAGCTACTGAAGCCCAACAGGGAAGCCCAACATGCAAGCCCAAAGCCCAAGACTACCAGCCCATGCGCCAAGGAGGGACCCTAGCTAGGCTAGGCGTGAGCCACTCAAGCCCAAACCCAAGCAGCCCAACACGCAAGGCCTGATCAGCTGGCCCTAGCTGAAGCCGCAAGGCACTAGGAGACCAAACCCTAGCCAGCCGCAACTTGCTTTCCTTGCCTCTCAAGGGAAGCTTCTCCTATTTAAACCCCCTCCATTCAGACTTTTAGGCATTCATTCTTTTCACCCACACTCCAGCCGAAATCACTCTCTCCCTCCTAGCTTTATTTTTCTGTTTTAGGGTTTTAGTTTGAGACTTTTATTTTCTTGTAAGGTGAGCCAATTTCAGAGAGAGGTTTAGAGAGAGGGTGGCGTGACATTGAGAGGGAAGGATCACCCGCTGCCACAAGCCCAAGCTCACCTTGCCGTGAGCCAATTGCTTGTGCTAGGTGCCTCCTTCTTCTTCTCTCCTTGCCGCAGCCCCCATTTGTTGCACCTCTGATTTTTGTTTTCCTTTTCCTTTTAGTTTCTATTGTTATTGTTGGATCATGTTACTGATTTTATTAAATTAATTTGCTGGTTTAATTCAGTTGTCTTTTTATTTATTTTATAGCTTTGGTTCTGATTTTAGTTAGTTGTTATTTAATCTTTGCAATCTGATTTTATTTAGTTATCTCTTTATTGCTTTTAATTCGTGTTGCTGATTTCCATTTGTTTACGCTTTTAGTTTCTTTAATTTTGCGTTTCTGATTTCATTTAGTTTATGCACTTTAAATTAGTTGTTTAGTTTATGCTTCTAAGTTTATTTAACTTGCGTTTCTGATTTCCGTTAACAATCATGAATTGGGACTTTGTTTATTTGTTGCTGTTTTGCTTCTTTTATTTGTTTTATTTAATTATGTAGGTTAGTTATTCTATCTTGCATGTTAGTCGTAGGTTGATTAATGGATTTGCATGTTCTAACAAATCGTTTATCCGTCTCTTGGTCTGTTAGTTTGATGTTTGCACATATTAAATTTCCACTATCTATTAAAACCCCCGTCACTAGTTGTTTGCATCCTTTGACTGGCCACCTTAGGGTAATTGCATCTAGTTTATCTGTTAGGTTTAGCTGTGAAATAGTCAAAGACACTAAACCACAAGTAACAAGGGAATAAGGGATTATTCTTGGTAGTGGGGTTGGGCGACCTCTATAAGGAAATAGTCAAAGCTTATATGTTGTACATGTTTGACGTTCTCATAAAACTTAATGACTCCTGCATGGGTAACAGCTGCCCTAGCTTGAACTAGGGAACATGTAGGTTAACTAGCTAAGGAAGGCCCAAGAAGCTCTTAGTTTATGCATTAGGAGAACAATGGCGAGAAAGTAACTAGCCAAACCTTTTTAGCTGTCAAACTTTAATATGTTGTGTTCAAATTAACTGTCATTAGCCTTGGATGGTTATTGCATGCTTATCTGATTTGAAACCGAAAACTTAACATTGCAAGATAGGATAAAGTGTGTGTGCGTGTGGTGATGTGTGTGTGTGTTTCCATCTTTCAAAACCCCCCATTAGTTATTCTAGTGATTAATTGCATTGATTTATTGTATATTAACCATTCCCTGTGGGATCGACCTCGTGCTTGTACGCTTTGCTACTGATGCGATTCGTGCACTTGCGAGTAAACTTAGAATGAGGTATTTGTTTATTTTATTCTAAGAAAACACATCAACAAACGGCGCCAAAAACTTGTTGATTGTGTGTTTTCTTAGAACAAAATAAACAATTATCTCATTCTAAGTATACTCGCAAGTGCACGAATCGTATCAGTAGCAAAGCGAACAAGCACGAGATCGATCCCACAGGAAATGGTTAATAAACAACAAATCAATGCAATTAATCACTAGAATAACTAATTGGAGGGTTTTGGAAGATGGAAACACACGCACACATCACCACACGCACACACCCTTTATTCTATCTTGCAATGTTAAGTTTTCGGTTTCAAATCAGATAAGCATGCAATAACCATCCAAGGCTAATGACAGTTAATTTGAACACAACATATTAAAGTTTGACTGCTAAAAAGGTTTGGCTAGTTACTTTCTCGCAATTGTTCTCCTAATGCATAAACTAAGAGCTTTTTGGGCCTTCCTTAGTCAGTTAACCTACATGTTCCCTAGTTCAAGCTAAGGCAGCTGTTACCCATGCAGGAGTCATTAAGTTTTATGAGAACGTCAAACATGCACAACATATAAGCTTTGACTATTTCCTTATAGAGGTCGCCCAACCCCACTACCAAGAATAATCCCTTATTCCCTTGTTACTTGTGGTTTAGTGTCTTTGACTATTTCACAGCTAAACCTAACAAATAAACTAGATGCAATTACCCTAAGGTGGCCAGTCAAAGGATGCAAACAACTAGTGACGGGTTCTAATAGATAGTGGAAATTTAATAGATGCAAACATCAAACTAACAGACCAAGAGACGGATAAACGATTTGTTAGAACATGCAAATCCATTAATCGACCTACGACTAACATGCAAGATAGAATAACTAACCTACATAATTAAATTAAATAAATAAAAACAGCAACAATAAACAAAGTCCCAATTCATGCTTAACAATAAAATCAGAAACACAAAGTACACAAAACTAAAGGCATAAACTAAACAACTAAATTAAATTGCATAAACTAAAAGAAATCAGAACCATAAACAAAAGAAAATCAGAATCATAAATTAAATTAAATAAATTCAGTAACATAATCCAACAAGAAAATAGAAAACTAGGAGAAAAATCAAGGAAAACAGGTGGGAGGGGCTGCGGCAAGACAAGGAAGAGAAGGCACCTTGCACAAGCAATTGGCTCACGGCTATGGTGAGCTAGGGCTTGCGGCTTAGGGATGCTCTTCCTTGCAGCCACGCCACTCCTATCTCTCTCTCACTTTCGGCTAGCCCTCACAAGAACAAAACTAAAAACTGAAAAATAAACTAGGAGGCAAGGAGATTTCGGCTGGAGTGTAGAAGTGTGAAGTGAGGTCCCTAGGGTTCTGAATTAAGGGGATATATATAGAGGTGCAATCCTTGAGAGGCAAGGAAGAGAAAACATGCGGCTGCTAGGGTTTCTTCTCCTTGTAGCTTGCGGCATCAGCTAGGGTTAGAGCTTGTGGGCTTGCGGCAAGGGCTTGGTCCTTTGGGCTTAAGTGGCGCATGCAAGTCATCTAGGCCTCTCTCCCTTGCGCATGGGCTGCTGGTCTTGGACCTTGATGTGCATTGGGCTCGCATGTGTTGGGCTGAAGTGGCTTGCACAAGATGGGCTAGGGTTTCACTCCATGGGCTTCCACCTTGGGCTTGCATCTTGGGCTTGCGCATGGGACTCCTTGGCTGCTAGGGTTTGCATGGCATGCATGTGCATGCATGGGCTGCCATCTTGCTCCTTACGCATGGACTTTGGGCTGCTAGGGTTTGGGCCCATGCATGTGCATGCATGGCCCATCTTGGTTCGGCATCCCTAGGGCCCATGGCCCTTGACTTTTGACTTCCCATTTTGCCCCTCATTTCCATTTGAATTCAAATTCATTTCTTCCCTCCATTCATTTCCATGGACGTCCACCACCTTCTAGAAGCTTCTGGAACCTTGACTTTGTAGAGTTGACTTTGACCAACATTTCCTGGTGCAACTAGGATTCCTTGAAAATGAGAGATTCCTTATCCATTTCGACTTCTCGTAATGACCATATTGCCCCTGGGTTCTCCTAGTGTCATTAAGACTCCTTTCCCTAGTTATGTTAGGTTTCCTAGTTCAACCAGGATTTCCTGTTTGATTCAGGATTTCACATTTCTGGCTCTGCAATGATGGTTATGGACTTGATGTTTCCTAGTGTGACTAGGAATCCTCATTCGACTAGGATTTCTGCACTTTTCCTGGTTTGACCAGGAAATGTCCCAAAATGGCTCAATTTGCTTCTTTTTCTCATTTCTGCTTCATTTGACCTGAAAACACAAAAACAAAACAAGAAACACAAAATATCGAGTTCTAACACTCTAGGTTAAGGAATTAGTATCATAAAGTGATGCAAAATGCACACTCATCATAAATCCTAGTCAAATGAGGATTCCTAGTCACACTAGGAAACATCAAGTCCAGAACCATCATTGCGGAGCCAGAAATGAGAAATCCTGATTGGAACAGGAAATCCTGGTTGAACTAAGAAACCTAACCCTACTAGGGAAAGGAGTCCTAATGACACTAGGAGACCCCAGGGGCAATATGCTCATTACGAGAAGTTGAAATGGATAAGGAATCATTCATTTACAAGAAATCCTAGTTGCACTAGGAAATGTTGGTCAAAGTCAACTCTACAAAGTCAAGGTTCCAGAAGTTTCTAGAAGGTGGTGGACATCCACGGAAATGAATACAGAGAAGAAATGAATTCAAATTCAAATGGAAATAAGGGGCAAAATGGGAAGTCAAAGTCAATGGTCAAGGGTCAAAAATGACAAGTCAACAAGTCAAATGGGCTTTGGACCTATGGGATGCCGAAGTCAAGAGGGGCCATGCATGCGCCTAACCCTAGCAGCCCAAGCCCTATGCGCATGGTCCAAGGTGGCAGCCCATGCATGCACATGCATGCCATGCAAGCCACTTCAACCCAAGATGCAAGCCGAATGTGCAAGCCTCAAGGTGGCAGCCCATGAAGTGAAACCCTAGCCCACATTGTGCAAGCCCAATGCGCGAAGACCAGCAGCCCAAGCTAGCAGCCCATGCGCAAGGAGGAGGAACCCTAGCTGGCCCTTGCGTGAGTCACTTAAGCCCAAAAGGCCAAGCCTTGCCGCAAGCCCAAGAGCTCCTAACCCTAGCTGCTGCCGCAAGTAACTTATCCTTGCCTCTCAAGAATTGCACCTCTATAAATACATCATATACTTTCAGAACCCTAGACCCCTCCTCCTAATTTATTTTTTAGTTTTCATTAGGTTTAATTTTCAGAAAGTTAGAGAGATAGAGGCCGAAATTCAGAGAGAGAAAGAGAGAGAGTGGCGTGACAAGCAAGAGAGAGAAAGAACCAGCCCTTGCCGCAAGCCCTAGGTCACCTTGCCGTGGGTTCCTCCAACTTGCTAGGTGCTTCCTTCTTCTTCTCTTCTTACCGCAGCCACCATTGTGATGTATCTCTGATTTTTGTTTTTTTTTCTTTTCATCTAGAATTCTGATTTTATGTTTAGTTTATGCTTCTGATTTTATATTAGTTTGTGTTTCTGAATTTTGCATCAATATGAATTGGGATTTTGTAATTAGTTGCTGTTTTCTTTTATTTAATTTAATTATGTAGGTATTTATTCTATCTTGCATGTTAGTTGTAGGTTGATTAATGGATTTACATGCTTTAACAAATCGTTTATCCGTCTCTTGATCGATTAGTTTGATGTTTGCGTGTATTAAATTTTCATTATCTATTTGAATCCGTCACTAGTTGTTTGCATCCTTTGAATGGCCACCTTAGGGTAATGCATCTAGTTTATTTCTTAGGTTTAGCTGTGAAATAGTCAAAGACACTAAACCACAGGTAACAAGGGAATAAGGGATTATATATTTTGGTAATGGGGTTGGGCGACCTCTATAAGGAAATAGTCAAAGCTTATATGTTGTGCATGTTTGACGTTCTCACGGATCTTAATGACTCTTACATGGGTAACAGCTGCCTTAGCTTAGAACTAGGGAACATATAAGTTAACTGATTAAGAAAGGCCCAAGAAGCTCTTAGTTTATGCCTTAGGAGAACAATTGCGAGAAAGTAACTAGCCAAACCTTTTTAGCAGTCAAACTTTAATACATTGTGTTTGAATTAATTGTCATTAGCCTTGGATGGTTATCGCATGCTTATCTGATTTGAAACTGAAAACTTAACATTGCAAGATAGAATAAAGGGTGTGTGTGTGTGTGTTTTCATCTCTTTAAACCCCCCATTTAGTTATTCTATTGATTATTTGAATTGAATTGTTGTTTATTAACCATTCCCTGTGGGATCGACCTCGTGATTGTACGCTTTGCTACTAATGCAATTCGTGCACTTGCGAGAATACAAGGAATGAAATAGGTGTTTATTTTGTTCTACGAAAATATTCAACACTTAACCTAATGGACCAAGGCCACACTCACTTAAGCCCATTACACATCACCCATCATCTCCATGTGCCAATTACATGGCCTTAAGCTTCAGCCCATGCCGCACCTTCCTTAGGGTATTGCGCCCAGCCCAAGCCCAATTGCTTGGCCGAAAATTGATCCTCTCCATTTATGCTTTGGCCCAATGTCTTTGTAACGACCCAACCCAAATTTCACTGGAAGTTGAAATTTTTATTTAACTTTGTTTTCAAGAGGGTTTCAAGGAAGTTTAGTTTTCGCGACCTTCGAAATATTTTTAAATTACAATGGGAGTTTTTGAGAGTTTATTTGACGTTTTCACTGAAATTGATTTAACGTTATTTAAAAGTTAAATTGGATTTAAAATGTTTTGTTTTAAAATTTGTAAGACCCTGTATTTTTCTAAGTTTATTTCGAAAAGTATTTTAAAAATTTGGAGAATTTATTGTGATTATTTTGGGAATTTATTGAGAAATAAAATGTTTTGGATTTATTTTAGATTTTCGTTTTAAATTGGACATGACTCCAAAGTTGACTTTTAAAATAAAGGGGCTTTCGATTTTGACTTTTGGTCCGTTGGATAGGTTTCGAGCCCACGATTTCATAGACATGTAGCACGCATCGATCTGAATTACGGTTTGAGAGATATGTACGTTTGAAGTTAGGGTCAATTTCGTAAAATTGACAAATTGGGTTTTAAAATTTCAAAACCAGATTTTTAAGGGGATTTCTCTCTCTAGAATTTTCGGGAACACTCCTTCTCCTCCCTCATTTTCTCCTCCGAGCCTGCATCCCACCCTCACTCTCTCTCCTTCTCTTTTTTTTCCCCAGTGCCACTCTCCCCCTCTCTTCTCTCACCGACGCGGCCAACTCCGGCCATCTTCAAGGTGACCAGAGGTTGGCATCGGGTCCCTCTCCTCGTCGCCAACACCCCCTCCAGATTTCCCCACTTCTCTCTCTCTTCCTTTGTGACTCTCTCTGCCTTCTGTTCCCTCTTCTCTGGCGCGACCACCGTACAAGACCCTAACCTTTCCGGCTACCTCGTGACAACGCGAGGCCACTGATGTAACCTCCAACGACCGGCCATCTTCCCCGACGCCTCCTCCAGCCAGCCCAGCCCCCCTGCGCGACCCCTACTCAGAAAACTCTCACAAAGACGCCGATCTTAATTCTCCAAATTTTCGGCCAGTTTTTACCACGAATCTCTAGGTTAACTCGCAAGTGCACGAATCGCGGAGTAGCAAAGCTTACAAATACGAGGTCGATCCCACAGGGAATTGTACTAGTGTTATGATCACTAACTTAATTAAATTCAATTAAATCAACTCTAACTCACACACGCAAATGGGGGGTTTTGATTGGTTTTTGAGACTAGAAAAACTAACAGATAAATGACAAAACTTTAAAATGATAACTGAAAGATTCAGATAAAACAATAATAAAGAAACACTAGGGGTCAGATTCCACCACTAGCATACCATTCACTCTACTATGGATATTAACAATCAATAGATAAACATGTTGACAAAGTTCGTCTACTAAAAGGTTTGGCTAGTCACTTTTAGCAATTACTCCCCTTACTGTGCATAAACTAAGAGCTTCTTGGGCCTTCCTTAGCCAGTTAACTTGCATGTTCCCTAGTTCTAAGCTAAGGCAGCTGTTACCCATGCAAGAGTCATTACGATCTGTGAGAGTGACAAACACATAGCGCATAGCTCCAAATTAATGTACCCTATGTCCTCTATGATCCCTTTTCTCATGAATATTATCTTAGGATATCCACTTGTTGCCTATTGAAACTATCATCCTTTCGAGCTTATTTAGTTTCACAACAAATATCTAGATGCATGCAACCTAAGGTGATCAGTCAAAGATGCGAAACAAATAGATTCAATTTAAACAGAGATCCAAGATTTGTCAACATATAAACAATCAAAATATTAATAATCCATAGTAAAAGTGAACAGCAATGCTAGGGCTTCATCCTAGCCCTAGCCCAATATTCAGCTACACATAATTAAATTCACAAATAAATAATGCATGATTAAAATAATGAAAATAAAAGAAAGGGAGAGAAATCAAGCCGGGGCAGCAAGGTGGAGGTGCGGCTGCAATGGTGGTGCGTAATGGGGCTGCTCGGCCTTGGGCTCCACGGCGAGGAGGCTGAGGTGCTCGGCAAGGTGGCAGCAAGGTGGTGATGGCGTGGCTGCTGGAGGTGGCTGCGGCTTGGTGGCGCAACTTGGTGGTGGTGGCTGCGGCTGCGCTTGATTCCTCCTTCTTCAGATCGGCACACAATGAAAGAAAATTCAATAGGAGGGGACTGGGATGCTCGGCCACAAGAGAAAAGAAGAAAAATAAAAAGAAGGGAGAGAGTGTGGCTGCGGCTAGAGAAGAACAAGAGAAAGAGATGGTGGCTGCTAGGGTTTGCTTCAGAAAAATAAAAGAAAGAGAAGGAGGCTAGCTAGGGTTGCTGAAAATTAAAGAGGAGAGAAGAGAACTTCAGAACAGCACCCTCTCCTTGAGTTGTAAAGATGTATTTATAGAGGAGAGTGGGGCTGAGATTTCTCTTTCTCTTCAATGTGGGATAAGTGCATTCCTTGCACACCAAGGCTTATAATTTTCGGCCAAGCATGGGCCTTGGGCTGATTTGGGCTCTTTTTGGGCGTAACTCCTTTTTCAGCTCGCGGAACTGCTGCGCTACCTCCACTAAAATGGCCATATCTTGAGCTAGAAAACTCGGAATTGAAATCCGTAAAATTCCCTGCGAAGCTAACATCCGTATCTTTCCAACCATATATGGCATGCTACCTGATTCGTTCTGGAGAATTACAGAATTGCTGTCGAAATTGGTGCTCTATTTTCCAGGGTTTTGACTTCTTTTTCAGCTAGGATTTCTTGGGCTTTGGCTTGTGGGCTGCATGACTTGGGCTTAAGTGACACACACCAGCCCCCTAGGGTTTTGCGCATGGCTGATAGGCTTGGGCTTGCGCATGGACTTCCTCTTGGGCTGGCGCATGCATGCATGCATGGCCCCTTCAGATTTCGGCATTGCATAGGCCCATGGCCCATTTGACTTGTTGACTTTGTCATAGTTGACCCTTGACCATTCACTTTGAATTCCCATTTTGCCCCTCATCTCCATTTGAATTTAAATTCCTTTCTTCCCTCCATTTATTCCCATGGATGTCCACCACCTTCTAGAAGCTTCTGGAACCTTGACTTTGTAGAGTTGACTTTGACCAACATTTCCTTGTCCACCTAGGAATCCTTGTAAATGAAGGATTCCTTATCCATTTTGACTTCTCGTAATGACCATATTGCCCCTGGGGTCTCCTAGTGTCATTAGGACTCCTTTCCCTAGTTGGGTTAGGTTTCCTAGTTCAACCAGGATTTCCTGTTCCAATCAGGATTTCTCATTTCTGGCTTCGCAATGATGGTTCTGGACTTGATGTTTCCTAGTGTGACTAGGAATCCTCATTTGACTAGGATTTCTGCACTTTTTCTGGTTTGACCAGGATTTCACTCGTTTTCCTAGTTTGACTAGGAAATGTCTAAAAATGGTCCTTTTGGCTCCTTTTCTCTTCTTTGCTCATTTTATCCTATAAGAACAAAAACAAACTAACAACACACAAAATATCGAGTTCTTGCACTCTGAGTTAGGGAGTTAATATCATAAAATAGTGTAAAATGAGCACTCAACACACCCCCAAACTTAGATTTTGCTAGTCCTCGAGCAAAAAGAACAAAGAAAAGACTCAAGGCAGACTGAAAACATCCCAACACATGACTTCATAAGTACAGCCATAAATAGCATAGTCAAGCAAGATACATATAGAATTTATTCCTCAATCTCTAATAATGCTTCAATTAACATACCTTACTCCTCTATGAAATATATAGACCATCCTTGACACAAACCCAAGTGGTTAGACAAACAAGACTAAATCAGCATACACAAAATAGATTCAACTCCAATCCTCACTAAGGCATACTCTCAACAGTAAAACGCTCAGATATTGGGTTAACACGTGCACTCAAGTATATGTGAGAGATGATATGATAAACAAATACAAAAAGCTCACATATTAATCATGAAAGAAAGGCACAAAGAAACAAAAACATTGATCTCAATAGAAGGAATTAAAATACTTGGAATAGAATCAATAACCATAAGCTTCCCTTTTATCTAGACTCCACATAA
Organism: Dryas octopetala; assembly: GCF_963921425.1. Lineage (NCBI taxonomy): Eukaryota > Viridiplantae > Streptophyta > Magnoliopsida > Rosales > Rosaceae > Dryas > Dryas octopetala. The sequence continues at coordinate 17,253,580 of NC_141373.1, forward strand.
TGAACCACATTTCTCCCAAGATCAAATAGGACTTTTATGTGGGTTGTAATGGAGGCTTAGGTTAGGATAAGGTATTGAAATGAAAGGGAGAACAAAGGGCTACAGACTATGGATTTGCACAAGGAAATCAATAGAGGCATTCTTTGCATAATTTGTACTCATAGCTCAAATTCGAACACCTTTCCACTTCCATCTTTTGAAATCGTCCCTTCCCTTTGATTTTTGATTCTTGATTTTTTTTTTTTTTTTTTTTGATTTTTTTGATTTTTTTTTTTTTTTTGAAAGGGAACGACAAACACTCTTAAGCACAATTCATTTTCCTTTTACATCAAGGTACGCATTGACATTTCTTTTCAACCTCACATTTTCACCAACTCCATGCAAATTCATAGGTAAGGTAAACGGGTAGAGGAGTGAAACTCCCCCAAACTTAGGGTTTGGTATAGGGGTGAACAAAGAAAAGGTCATTAGGCTCAAAATGTTTGACTAGGGTTATAACATAGGGTAGGCTTTAGGCTATGGGTTAAAAACAAACAAGGCCTAATATCATCTCCTAAGATTTATGTAGTTATATTCATGCTTTGTATAGAATAAGAGAGAAGTTCTAGCTCTTTGATTCACAATTATATTCCAAGTACTTCAACAAAATAAAGAATAATGAGATCACAACGACTTTATATGACAAGAAAATATTAGAGTAATGTTAACACTCAAGAATTGAAGTACAGGGCTCAAAAGCTCACTTAGGTCATACAAGTCTACTCTATTAAGTATATGCATCTCTAAGCATGCAAGTCATCACTTAAGCTCATGAAAACAAGGCCACAAGTCCATAGAGTTGTAAAGCATGTTACGAAACAATACTAGATAAAGAAGAATACATACTATATATACAAGCTAGACATGCTCAACATAACCATACATAATGAAATCAATAAGTTGGGGACTCAAGACCTAAAACAAACAAAAACACTCAAAATTTTTTTTTTTTTTTTTTTTTTTTTTAACACACTAAAAACTAAAAATGCATTGCATTCCCCACCCCCAAACTTAAAAGAAACATTGTCCTCAATGTTTAAATGAATGACAAATGTAATGCACAATGTAATGAAAAGAGGAAGGGAAAAACAACAAGTAAAACAAAACTACTGAACTGAGCAAAGAGAGGGTGAAAACGTACCTTGGCTGATGTGAAAATGGCTTGCCCACGCATATGTACAAAATCACCTCCTCCTCGTCATCCATCCCTTGGGTTGCCTCCCAAGAAGCGCTAAGTTTCACGTCTTCAGCCAGACCTAGTCTTGTACTAGAAATCAATTTTCTCTTGGTTCAGCTCAAAATCAGGTTCAAGGAAAGGCTTCACACGATGACCGTTAACCTTAAATGTGTTCCCATTTTTCGGATTCTTGAGTTCAACTGTACCATAGGGAAACACTCGAACCACCTCATAAGGTCCGGTCCATCTCGAACGCAACTTGCCCGGGAAGAGACGTAATCTTGTATCATATAATAACACCTTCCCTCCAACAAAGAATTCTCGCGGACGTAGCTTCTTATCATGGTACCTCTTGGTCCTTTCCTTGTACAACTTAGCATTCTCATATGCGAAATGTCGTATTTCCTCCAGCTCACTAAGTTGCAACTTCCTTTTCTCACCAGCGGCATGGATATCAAAATTGAACTTCTTAATCGCCCAATATGCCTTATGCTCAAGCACAACTGGTAAATGACAAGCTTTCCCATAGATCAGTCGAAATGGAGACATTCCAATGGGTGTCTTGTAAGCGGTGCGATAAGCCCATAATGCATCATTAAGCTTGGTAGACCAATCCTTCCTATTGGCGAGCACTGTTCTTTCCAAAATGAACTTGATCTCACGATTCGATATTTCCACTTGTCCACTTGTCTGCGGATGATAGGGAGTGGCCACTTTATGCCTTATTCCATACTTCTTCATCACGGCCTCAAACAGCTTATTGCAAAAATGCGACCCCCCATCACTAATGATTGCTCTTGGGGTACCAAATCGTGCAAAGATATTGGTCTTAAGGAAATTCAGGACCACTCGAGCATCATTAGTCCTACAAGCGACAGCTTCCACCCACTTAGACACATAATCAACTCCCACCAGAATGTACTCGTATCCAAAAGAAGATGGAAATGGTCCCATGAAATCTATACCCCAAACATCAAAGATTTCGACTTCCAACATGAAGTTCAGCGGCATCTGATCACGAGCAGAAATATTTCCCATCTTCTGACATCTGTCACATGTGAGATAAAACTGATGACAATCATGAAAGATAGTGGGCCAAAAGAAACCTGCTTGAAGAATCTTGTAAGCGGTCTTAGTTCCTCCACCATGGCCTCCACATTCTTTAGAATGGCACATCTCAATGACATTCCTCTGCTCTATTTCCGGTACACATCGTCTTATCAACTGATCTGACCCATATTTGAACAAATAAGGATCATCCCACACATATTGTCTGACGTCATGCAAAAACTTCTTCCTTTGGTAGTGTGTCAGATCATTGGGCAACACTCCACTTGCTAAATAATTAGCTATGTCAGCATACCATGGAGTAGTCAAGATGGCAAAAAGCTGCTCGTCCGGGAATGACTCTCGTAACGGTAGTGTGTCCTCTTCAGACTGTTCCTCATTGACGAGTCTACTCAAATGGTCTGCTACCACATTCTCACACCCTTTCTTATCCTTGATCTCAATATCAAATTCCTGTAGCAACAGAGTCCATCTAATCAACCTTGGCTTGGCATCTTTCTTATTCAGCAGATACTTGAGAGCGGCATGATCCGTGTAGATGGTGATCTTAGACCCAATCAAATAACTTCTAAATTTCTCCAAAGCAAAGATCACAGCAAGCAACTCCTTCTCTGTAGTAGAATAGTTCAACTGTGCATCATTCAGAGTCCTGCTTGCATAATAAATCACATGTGGCAGCTTATCGACTCTCTGACCCAGAACAGCTCCAACAGCATAGTCACTTGCATCACACATAAGCTCAAACGGCAAGTTCCAATCGGGTGGCATAATGATTGGGGCAGAAGTGAGTAGCTTCTTCAACTTGTTAAAAGCAACCAAGCAATCCTCATTAAACTCAAAATTCACCTCTTTTTGCAATAAGGTGCACAAAGGCCTGGAGATCTTGGAAAAGTCCTTAATGAACCTCCTATAAAACCCAGCATGGCCTAGAAAACTTCTTACTTCTTTAACACTCGATGGAGGCGGCAATCTCTGTATCACATCAATCTTGGCCTTATCAACTTGTATGCCCTCCTTTGAAATCACATGACCCAATACTATCCCTTGTTGAACCATGAAATGGCATTTCTCCCAATTAAGCACTAGATTGGCTTCTTGACATCTTTTCAGAACTAAAGACAAATTATCCAGACATGCATCAAAAGACGAACCAAAAACAGAAAAATCATCCATAAATACCTCAATGATTCGTTCCACCATATCAGAGAAAATAGACATCATGCATCTCTGAAATGTTGCGGGCGCATTGCACAATCCGAATGGCATCCTCCTATAAGCAAACGTACCAAATGGACATGTGAAAGTGGTCTTCTCTTGATCCTCGGGTGCAATAGCAATCTGATTGTACCCACTGTACCCATCCAAAAAACAATAGTGACTATGGCCGGCCAACCTTTCCAACATCTGGTCGATAAATGGCAAAGGAAAATGATCCTTTCTTGTCGCGGTGTTCAGCTTCCGATAGTCAATACAAACACGCCAACCGGTTTGTGTCCTTTGGGGAACCAACTCATTATGCTCATTCTTCACCACAGTAATACCACTTTTCTTTGGCACTACTTGAACAGGACTAACCCACTTCGAATCACTGATAGGATAAATAATACCAACATCCAACAATTTGATTACCTCATTACGCACAACTTCCTTCAGAGTTGGATTCAGTCTCCTTTGGGCATCACGAGTAGGCTTAGACTCCTCCTCAAGCAAAATTCTGTGCATACAAACTGTGGGTGAGATCCCCTTAATATCGGCTATGGTCCATCCCAATGCCAACCGATTTTCCTTCAGAACCCTCAAAAGTCTTTCTTCCTCGCTTGCACTCAAATTAGCTGCAATAATCACAGGCAAGGTCTCATTCTCTCCCAAAAATGCATATTTCAAATGCTCTGGTAACGGTTTCAGCTCCAACTTAGGTGCTTGCTCAATAGAAGGAAGTGTCTTATGATTAGTGGGTACTAACATTTCAAACTGGTTGAACCACTTGTTTCTGAGAGGTCGGTTGCTCTCCAAACGTGTAGGAGTTGTTTCCACGTTTTCATCCAACTCACTAGACTCGAGTGCTCCCAAAGCAACCTCCAATGTATCTTCTGCAAGATTAGTTTCGCCCACTTCCTCAACCAATGGGTCCAAACTATCAATCCTTAGGCAATCATCCTCCTCCTTTGGATACTTCATTGCACCAAAAACATCAAACTCAACCGTTTCACCAAGTACAGACATTGTCAACTTCCCATTACTCACATCAATCTTGGTGTTCGCTGTGGCCATGAACGGTCTTCCCAATATGATCGGTAGCTCATTCCCTCTAATTGGGGTATCCTCCATTTCAAGAATGATAAAATCAGCGGGCATGATCAAATCTGCAACCCGGACCAGCACATCTTCAACCACACCTTTTGGAACCTTTACTGAACGATCTGCCAATTGAAGAGTAACACCAGTAGGTTTAAGATCTCCTATGCCCAACCGTGCAAAAACTGAATACGGCATCAAATTAATACTTGCTCCCAAATCCAGCAATGCCTTCTCAAACTTATGATTCCCCACCAAACATGGAATTGTGAAACTGCCAGGATCCTCCAACTTTGGTGGCAGCTTTCTCTGCAAAACAGCACTGACTTCTTCACTCAGGCACACCTGCTCATGCTCTTTGAATTTCCTCTTGTGTGTGCACAATTCCTTCAAGAACTTGGCATACTTAGGAATCTGCTGAATAGCATCAAGCAAAGGAATGTTGATTTCCACTTTCTTAAATATCTCTAAAATTTCCTTGGCTTGCTCATCCTTATTCTGCTTCCATTGACGTTGAGGGAAAGGCAATGGAGCTCTTGGGATAGAGGAGGTAGTCACGGCCTTCTTGCTAGCACGTGTAGCAATGTGCTTTTCTTGTTTCTTTCTTTCCTCCTCTTCCTCATCCTTAACCTTAACTTTATCCCTCTTGTACTTTTCCACTTGTTCAGGATCTAGCATCTCAACTTCATCCTCATTGCCTGCATTATCATCTTGAGTAGTGCCCACTTTGTTGTCAATCACTTTCCCACTTCTCAAAGTAGTGATTGCTTCGGCCTTATCCTGAATTGAAGCACCCTTTACCACTTTGTCCAAAGTTAAAGTCACTTGTTCCAATTGGGCTTCCAAATTCGAAATAGCCTTAGCTGTAACATTCAACTGCTCCTCAGTCTTATTCATAAACGTCTTGGTATCATTAGACATCGAAGTTGTACTCTGGGCTAATGTAGCAATCATGTCCTCCAAATAAGTACTTCGATGCTCCACTGGGGACTGTACACTCGGTCTAACTTGAACTTTTTCAACCTCAAAACATGACTCTCCATATGATGGCTTAGCTCCTTGATTTGCCATCAGAACCTGCATCATCTGCTTAAGCTCAGACATCTCAGCTTCCATGACTGATTTCTTTTCCACTCTTTTCCGTCTATTCCACTGTTGTGAATTCAACGCCAATGTGTCAAAGAGTGTCCATGCTTCCTCAAAAGTCTTCTTTTTCAGTGCTCCTCCACATGTCATGTCCACCATACTACGATCTTGATCCAACAAACCCTCATAAAAGTACTCAATCTGCATCCATGGGGCAAAATTATGATGTGGACACGAAGTCAGAAGCTCTTGGTACCTTTCCCAACTCTCATGAAACACTTCGTCCTCTGATTGTGTAAACCCTAAGATCTGCTTTCTCATGATGGTAGTCTTACTAACTGGGTAGAATCTCAACAGAAACTTGGATGCCAGTTCTTCCCATGTTTTAATAGAAGCGACCTGCAAGGAAAACAACCAATGTTTAGCTTTATCTTTAAGAGAGAATGGAAATAACCTTAACTTTCTTTGATCATCGCTCAACCCCCTCAGCTTGCCAATCTCGCATATTGCATGAAATTCCTTGATATGCACGTAGGGATCCTCTCCTTCTAACCCATGAAATGATGGAAGAAGTTTGATTGTCCCACTTGAAAGTTCAAAATCAGCTTCCACTTGAGAGTAAACAATGCACGTAGGTTGAGCTAGAAGCGTTGGAGACGAATAATCACTCAAAGGTATTCTCATTTGAGACGCATTCGGCTGCAAGGTCTCCTCGACTTCCTCTTCTGATTTCTCCTCTTCGTATGCTTCTTCAGATTCACTTCCTTTCGGCGACACAAGAGTCGACCTCATCCTTAACGGTGTCCAATTGAGTCTCGGCCTGCCCTTGTACGCACTCAACACCTTTTGGCATTCTACGCGCGAAAGAGGAGTGATCTTCGAATTTGATTCTTCCATTGTACCTTAGAAACAAGAGAAATCAGTGAGAACCAAAAATAAAAACAGAAAATAAAACCTAACTAAAATGACTTAACTAAAGATAATTAAACTAGCAATCAACACAAATAACAATTCCCCGGCAACGGCGCCAAAAACTTGTTGTATGTTTTCCTAGAGCAAATTAAATAACCTTTTCTGAGCTCTAGGTTAACTCGCAAGTGCACGAATCGCGGAGTAGCAAAGCTTACAAATACGAGGTCGATCCCACAGGGAATTGTACTAGTGTTATGATCACTAACTTAATTAAATTCAATTAAATCAACTCTAACTCACACACGCAAATGGGGGGTTTTGATTGGTTTTTGAGACTAGAAAAACTAACAGATAAATGACAAAACTTTAAAATGATAACTGAAAGATTCAGATAAAACAATAATAAAGAAACACTAGGGGTCAGATTCCACCACTAGCATACCATTCACTCTACTATGGATATTAACAATCAATAGATAAACATGTTGACAAAGTTCGTCTACTAAAAGGTTTGGCTAGTCACTTTTAGCAATTACTCCCCTTACTGTGCATAAACTAAGAGCTTCTTGGGCCTTCCTTAGCCAGTTAACTTGCATGTTCCCTAGTTCTAAGCTAAGGCAGCTGTTACCCATGCAAGAGTCATTACGATCTGTGAGAGTGACAAACACATAGCGCATAGCTCCAAATTAATGTACCCTATGTCCTCTATGATCCCTTTTCTCATGAATATTATCTTAGGATATCCACTTGTTGCCTATTGAAACTATCATCCTTTCGAGCTTATTTAGTTTCACAACAAATATCTAGATGCATGCAACCTAAAGTGATCAGTCAAAGATGCGAAACAAATAGATTCAATTTAAACAGAGATCCAAGATTTGTCAACATATAAACAATCAAAATATTAATAATCCATAGTAAAAGTGAACAGCAATGCTAGGGCTTCATCCTAGCCCTAGCCCAATATTCAGCTACACATAATTAAATTCACAAATAAATAATGCATGATTAAAATAATGAAAATAAAAGAAAGGGAGAGAAATCAAGCCGGGGCAGCAAGGTGGAGGTGCGGCTGCAATGGTGGTGCGTAATGGGGCTGCTCGGCCTTGGGCTCCACGGCGAGGAGGCTGAGGTGCTCGGCAAGGTGGCAGCAAGGTGGTGATGGCGTGGCTGCTGGAGGTGGCTGCGGCTTGGTGGCGCAACTTGGTGGTGGTGGCTGCGGCTGCGCTTGATTCCTCCTTCTTCAGATCGGCACACAATGAAAGAAAATTCAATAGGAGGGGACTGGGATGCTCGGCCACAAGAGAAAAGAAGAAAAATAAAAAGAAGGGAGAGAGTGTGGCTGCGGCTAGAGAAGAACAAGAGAAAGAGATGGTGGCTGCTAGGGTTTGCTTCAGAAAAATAAAAGAAAGAGAAGGAGGCTAGCTAGGGTTGCTGAAAATTAAAGAGGAGAGAAGAGAACTTCAGAACAGCACCCTCTCCTTGAGTTGTAAAGATGTATTTATAGAGGAGAGTGGGGCTGAGATTTCTCTTTCTCTTCAATGTGGGATAAGTGCATTCCTTGCACACCAAGGCTTATAATTTTCGGCCAAGCATGGGCCTTGGGCTGATTTGGGCTCTTTTTGGGCGTAACTCCTTTTTCAGCTCGCGGAACTGCTGCGCTACCTCCACTAAAATGGCCATATCTTGAGCTAGAAAACTCGGAATTGAAATCCGTAAAATTCCCTGCGAAGCTAACATCCGTATCTTTCCAACCATATATGGCATGCTACCTGATTCGTTCTGGAGAATTACAGAATTGCTGTCGAAATTGGTGCTCTATTTTTCAGGGTTTTGACTTCTTTTTCAGCTAGGATTTCTTGGGCTTTGGCTTGTGGGCTGCATGACTTGGGCTTAAGTGACACACACCAGCCCCCTAGGGTTTTGCGCATGGCTGATAGGCTTGGGCTTGCGCATGGACTTCCTCTTGGGCTGGCGCATGCATGCATGCATGGCCCCTTCAGATTTCGGCATTGCATAGGCCCATGGCCCATTTGACTTGTTGACTTTGTCATAGTTGACCCTTGACCATTCACTTTGACTTCCCATTTTGCCCCTCATCTCCATTTGAATTTGAATTCCTTTCTTCCCTCCATTTATTCCCATGGATGTCCACCACCTTCTAGAAGCTTCTGGAACCTTGACTTTGTAGAGTTGACTTTGACCAACATTTCCTTGTCCACCTAGGAATCCTTGTAAATGAAGGATTCCTTATCCATTTTGACTTCTCGTAATGACCATATTGCCCCTGGGGTCTCCTAGTGTCATTAGGACTCCTTTCCCTAGTTGGGTTAGGTTTCCTAGTTCAACCAGGATTTCCTGTTCCAATCAGGATTTCTCATTTCTGGCTTCGCAATGATGGTTCTGGACTTGATGTTTCCTAGTATGACTAGGAATCCTCATTTGACTAGGATTTCTGCACTTTTCCTGGTTTGACCAGGATTTCACTCGTTTTCCTAGTTTGACTAGGAAATGTCTAAAAATGGTCCTTTTGGCTCCTTTTCTCTTCTTTGCTCATTTTATCCTATAAGAACAAAAACAAACTAACAACACACAAAATATCGAGTTCTTGCACTCTGAGTTAGGGAGTTAATATCATAAAATAGTGTAAAATGAGCACTCAACACTGGCCTAGTTTGTTCAAGGATGCTTATACATTCTGTACCACTTGTGATAGGTGCCAAAAGTTGGGTAACATTTCTTCACGAAATCAAATGCCTCTTAACCCCATTCTTATTGTTGAGATTTTTGATGTCTGGGGCATTGATTTCATGGGCCCATTTCCGTCTTCCAAGGGTTATTTGTATATCTTGCTTGCGGTTGATTATGTGTCGAAATGGGTGGAAGCAATTCCATCCAAGACTAATGATTCTAGAGTTGTCCTCAGATTTCTTAAGGATCATATTTTTGCAAGATTTGGCGCTCCCAGGGCTATTATTAGTGATGGAGGATCTCACTTCAACAACAGGTTATTTGCGGCCTTGCTGAGCAAATATGGTATCAAGCATAAGGTTTCTACACCTTATCACCCCCAGACCAGTGGACAGGCTGAGATCTGTAATAGGGAAATTAAGCAAATTTTGGAGAAGACTGTGAGCCCCTCCCTGAAAGATTGGTCAGATCGCCTCTTAGATGCTCTATGGGCTTATCGTACAGCGTATAAGACTCCCATTGGTATGTCCCCGTACAGGTTGGTTTTTGGTAAGCCATGTCATTTACCTGTCGAATTAGAGCATAAAGCATATTGGGCTATTAAACATTTCAATTTTAAGATGAACGAGGCAGGTGACCATAGGAAGCTACAATTGAGTGAGTTGGAAGAACTCAGGAATGAGGCTTATGAGAGTTCTAGGATTTACAAAGACAAGACTAAGGCCTACCATGACAAGGCCATTTTGAGAAAACATTTCGAAGTGGGTCAGAAAGTCTTGCTTTACAATTCTCGCCTCAGACTCTTTCCAGTCGAGGTCTGCAATACAAAGACAAAGAATACATTCAAGGTGAATGGCCATCGACTTAAGCATTACTTGGAGGCTAATATGGAGTGTTCGGAGGAGAACATGCTCTTGGAGGATCCTGTTCCATTAGCATGATGTACTATCAAGTCTGGCTGAAGACTCTAAACTTAGCGCTGATTGGGAGGCAACCCAACATTTGGAGAGAAACAACATTGCCCTATGGCTGTTTGCATGGATATCAGGGAGTTCTTAACCTTGTGCTTTCCTTTAGTTTTTTTTTTGTTGGTTGTGGTCTGTTTTTAGATCATTAGAGTATTTGTCTTCCTAACTTGAATGATTCATTGCATGCTTAGTTCGAAACATTGAGGACAATGTTTCATTTAAGTTTGGGGGAAGAGTTTTAGGTTTAGGTTTTGAGATTTTCGTTCAAATTTAGGTTTAGGTTTTGAGATTTTCGTTCAAATTTTTGAAAAATACCAAAAATATTTTTGTTTTTATGACCTTTAGGTTCCTGTCCACCACTATGATGAATTGCAAATGCTTTGATCTTGCATACTTTGGTCGAATTGATGAAACTAGTTCTTTTGATTATTCTTTTGACATTTAACTCATTTTGAGCATATTTAAGCTATCTTTGTGTGGATTACAATGCCGGAATAGTTTAGACTGAAAATGATTGCATGCTTGTATAATCTAGGCTTCTAGTGAACTTATACACCCTTTGCGAGGTTTGAGCCTTAATGCTTCTGTTTTGAGGGTTATATGCTAATACTCCATATGTTCATTGAATATCTAGAGTTTGCATGATCTCATTATCTTTCACTTGATCAAATGCTTGAAATGTGCATCATTTTAAATCAAATGATAGAACTTCCATCTCAATTTAATTGAAGCATGTTGTAACTACATGGAACCTAGGAAATGATTTAGGCCTTCTTTGTCTCGTTTGTGCCATTCTAGCCATCCTTTTTGTGTTCATTTATACCCCTAGTTGCCTTGTTGAGCCTTGTCAGCCTTTTTGTTTCTTAACCATGTTACCCGTGCCAGCCCCTAGTTTGGGGGAAGTACCCTTCCATTGTGTGTATCTACCCATACTTAAGGGATTGTAGAGAACTGGATTAGGATAATTGTTCATTTGTGTGCAAGGCTTGGGAATAATGTGGAAAAGAAAAGAAAAGGAATTGAATATGTTGCCGTGCCCAAAAGAAAATAGAAAAAAAAAAAAAAAAAAAAAAAAAAAGAAAGTGAAAAGGGTAGGCATGTGTATCACAAGTGTGCAAATTCAAGAATGCAAGCCTTGTTGCCAAAGTGTATAAGAATGAAATGACAACGTAAAACCTGATTCTCTATGGTTCCCTTAAGTCTTTGTGTTTTCCATACCTTTCTTGTTAAAACCCTTCACCGTTAGCCCCATTACAACCCATATGTAAAAGTCCTATATGATTTTAGGTGAAGTGTAGTCTTAATGTGGAGATTAGATGAGATGGAAGCATATTGTATTTTGATTTGATTTCAGGTATTTGGTATCTTTCATGAGATCATTATTCTTTCACTTGTGCTTTCATTCTTACATATATGTGAGTAATTTGAATTTGTATGCATAAACTCGCTCACATATGCTTTTTGAGTGAATCACTATTTAACCAAAATCTCAGTGCTTTATTTTGTGAGTGACTATCTTTGTGAGAATTGAAGTGACACTAGTTGCTTGTGATTACTCAAGTTGCTTGAAAGTTCAGATTGAAAACTATGTTGATATTGTCTTACGCACATGATGCTTAACCTTGTTGATTGTGAGTTAATGTTGGCATTTGGTAATCTCTGGAACTAGTGTGTAATCTATTTGATTGAGTTATGAATGATCAAGCATACCTGAGATTTTTGGTGGACGGTTAGGTTGTTTTTGGAGTCTTAGTGTAGTTTTGTTTTGTTTTGCTAGGGACTAGCAAAGGTTAAGTTTGGGGGAATTTGTTAGGTCCTTAAATGTTTGCATTTTAGGCCCTCTATCTTCATGTATTTAGTACTTAGTCCCTATATTTTATGTTATTTATTTGTGTTTTTCTCTTTTGTAGGTGGAAAGCCCATAGGAATTAAATGGATGCAAATCAGCCCATTTTGAGCTTAAATGAATATTTGCTGTTTAAATGGAAGCCCAAGATCAAGAGAGGGTCCAAGAGCATGAAGAAATGAAAGCCCAACCCAAACCACATAGGAAGTGGCGTGTATGCTAAGAGAGAAGGGCTGGCCGCACCTTGCAAGGCTTTCCCTTCCTAATTGGGCTCTAAAAATCAGATTTGATATAACCTGATTTATTTCATTTTAATTCCTGATTTATTGGAGGCCCATTAGGGGAGGAAATCAGCTGCACCATGCGCAAAAGAGAGAGAGAAACCCTAGGGCCTTGCGCAAGTCACTTAAGCCCAAGAAGCCAAGCCCTAGCAGCCGCATCTTCTTTCTCCAAACCCTAGCTGGCCGCACATCCTTCCTTCCCAAAACTCTAGCTGCTGCACACCCTTATATATACATCTCTTTCTATCATTTTAGGGGTTCAGACACTTGGAAAAAATCAGAAAATAGAGAGAGAGAGGCTGCTGGAGGCGTGAGCTCTCCTTGGGGTGTTTTCTCTTCTTCTTCTTTTCTTGGAATTGTTAGATGATAAACATGATTTCGTGGCTGTTCTTGTTCTCTAGCATGAACTAATCACGTTTTCTAGGGCCTAGGATTCAGCCCTAGGCCAAATATTCAATGGATTGGTGATGTAGTTGCTGTTTGTTTAATTCCATGGATTGATGATTTTGATTTCACTGTTATCATTGTTCTCTATGTGTTTTTAATCCTTGATTGATCACCTAGGGTTATTGCATCTAGAATTTAATCAATTTAGGGTGAGGACAACCAATCAGCCCCTAATACAAGTGATAAACAACTTAGGATTTAGTAATTGGCTGAATTCTAATTGTGTGAAATCAATTTTAAATCACCTAGGGTAGACGCCATGCACTAGGGGTTTAATTGCATTTATTTTCTCATATAAGCTTAATGAATTCTGTTTGTGTGTTCCTATGTAGATGCCATGCATAGGTCACATATAGAGTACAAGAACTAGGGTAGACGCCATGCACTAGTTTGTACATTTGGGGAATCATGCATTTCATGCTATGCCATAGGTGAATATGCGAATGCATTCATCAATAGGAGGAATTAAAGGTTTCAGAAATTGCACCATGACATTGGATATGAGGTCTAGTGGTAAAGTCCTAGAGTCCTAGTATCATCTATCCATCTATTCTCACAAGATAACTTGCTGTTTTCATACTCTTTGCTAGTTGTGAATTTTAGTCTTTAAAGTTAGGTTTAAATTGCTGTTTTGAAGACATACAAACTCCCTCTCATTCGTGTGTGTGTGCGTGTGTTTCAGTTCAAGTGAGCAGCTGCCCTAGGCGTGACAACTTGGGCAGCCACTCGTGTCTTGTCTCCTTGTTTCTTTTTAGCATACGGATTATCATTTAAAGATCAATAATAGTCCTCGTGGGATCGACCTTGCTTGCCATCTATATTATATATAGATTCGTGCACTGCGAGTATTTAAATTTAAAACGAACATCAAGCTCAACTGGTAAATGACAAGCTTTCCCATAAATCAGTCTAAACGGAGACATTCCAATGGGTGTCTTGTAAGCGGTGCGATAAGCCCACAATGCATCATTAAGCTTGGTAGACCAATCCTTCCTATTGGCGAGCACCGTTCTTTCCAAAATGAACTTAATCTCACGATTCGAAATTTCCACTTGCCCACTTGTCTGCGGATGATAGGGAGTGGCCACTTTATGCCTTATTCCATACTTCTTCATCACGGCCTCAAACAGCTTATTGCAAAAATGCGACCCCCCATCACTAATGATTGCTCTTGGGGTACCAAATCGTGCAAAGATATTGGTCTTAAGGAAATTCAAGACCACTCGAGCATCTTTTGTCCTACAAGCGACAGCTTCCACCCACTTAGACACATAATCAACTCCCACCAGAATGTACTCGTATCCAAAAGAAGATGGAAATGGTCCCATGAAATCTATACCTCAAACATCAAAGATTTCGACTTCCAACATGAAGTTCAGCGGCATCTGGTCGCGAGCCGAAATATTTCCCATCTTCTGACATCTGTCACATGTGAGATAAAACTGATGACAATCATGAAAAATAGTGGGCCAAAAGAAACCTGCTTGAAGAATCTTGTAAGCGGTCTTAGTTCCTCCACCATGGCCTCCACATTCTTTAGAATGGCACATCTCAATGACATTCCTCTGCTCCATTTCCGGTACACATCGTCTTATCAACTGATCTGACCCATATTTGAACAAATAAGGATCATCCCACACATACTGTCTGACATCATGCAAAAACTTCTTCCTTTGGTAGTGTGTCAGATCATTGGGCAACACTCCACTCGCTAAATAATTCGCTATGTCAGCATACCATGGAGTAGTCAAAATGGCGAAAAGCTGCTCGTCCGGGAATGACTCTCGTAACGGTAGTGTGTCCTCTTCAGACTGATCCTCATTGACGAGTCTACTCAAATGGTCTGCTACCACATTCTCACACCCTTTCTTATCCTTGATCTCAATATCAAATTCCTGTAGCAACAGAGTCCATCTAATCAACCTCGGCTTGGCGTCTTTCTTATTCAGCAGATACTTGAGAGCGGCATGATCCGTGTAGATGATGATCTTGGAGCCAATCAAATAACTTCTAAATTTCTCCAAGGCAAGCAACTCCTTCTCTGTAGTAGAGTAGTTCAACTGTGCATCATTCAGAGTCCTGCTTGCATAATAGATCACATGTGGCAGCTTATCAACTCTCTGACCCAAAACAGCTCCAACAGCATAGTCACTTGCATCACACATAAGCTCAAACGGCAAGTTCCAATCGGGTGGCATAATGATTGGGGCAGAAGTGAGTAGCTTCTTCAACTTGTTAAATGCAACCAAGCAATCCTCATTAAACTCGAAATTCACCTCTTTTTGCAATAAGGTGCACAAAGGCCTGGAGATCTTGGAAAAATCCTTGATGAATCTCCTATAAAACCCAGCATGGCCTAGAAAACTTCTTACTTCCTTAACACTCGATGGAGGCGGCAATCTCTGAATCACATCAATCTTGGCCTTATCAACTTGTATGCCCTCCTTTGAAATCACATGACCCAATACTATCCCTTGTTGAACCATGAAGTGACATTTCTCCCAATTAAGCACTAGATTGGCTTCTTGACATCTTTTCAGAACTAAAGACAAGTTATCCAGACATGCATCAAAAGACGAACCAAAAACAGAAAAATCATCCATAAATACCTCAATGATTCGTTCCACCATATCCGAGAAAATAGACATCATGCATCTCTGAAATGTTGCGGGCGCATTGCACAATCCGAATGGCATCCTCCTATAAGCAAATGTACCAAATGGACATGTGAACGTTGTCTTCTCTTGATCCTCGGGCGCAATAGCAATCTGATTGTACCCACTATAACCATCCAAAAAGCAATAGTGACTATGGCCAGCCAACCTTTCCAACATCTGGTCAATAAATGGCAAAGGAAAATGATCCTTTCTTGTCGCGGTGTTCAGCTTCCGATAGTCAATACAAACACGCCAACCGGTTTGTGTCCTTTGGGGAACCAACTCATTATGCTCATTCTTCACCACAGTAATACCACTTTTCTTTGGCACCACTTGAACAGGACTAACCCACTTCGAATCACTGATAGGATAAATAATACCAACATCCAACAATTTGATTACCTCATTACGCACAACTTCCTTCAGAGTTGGATTCAGTCTTCTTTGGGCATCACGAGTAGGCTTGGATTCCTCCTCAAGTAAAATTCTGTGCATACACATTGTGGGTGAGATCCCCTTGATATCGGCTATGGTCCATCCCAATGCTAACCGATTTTCCTTCAGAATTCTCAAGAGTCTTTCTTCCTCGCTTGCACTCAAATTAGCTGCAATAATCACAGGCAAGGTCTCATTCTCTCCCAAAAATGCATATTTCAAGTGCTCCGGTAACGGTTTCAGCTCCAATTTAGGTGTTTGCTCAATAGAGGGAAGCGTCTTTTGATTCGTAGGCACTAACATTTCAAACTGGTTGAACCACTTATTTCTGAGAGGTCGGGTGCCTTCCAAACGTGTAGGAGTTGCTTCCACGTTTTCATCCAACTCACTGGTCTCTGGTGCTCCCAAAGCAGCTTCCACTGTATCTTCTGCAAGGCTAGTTTCGCACACTTCCTCAACCAATGGGTCCACACTATCAATCCTCAAGCAATCATCCTCCTCCTTTGGATACCTCATTGCACCAAAAACATCAAACTCAACTGTTTCACCAAGTACAGACATTGTCAACTTCCCATTACTCACATCAATCTTGGTGTTCGCTGTGGCCATGAACGGTCTTCCCAATATGATCGGTAGCTCATTACCTCTAATTGGGGTATCCTCCATTTCAAGAATGATAAAATCAGCGGGCATGATCAAATCTGCAACCCGAACCAGCACATCTTCAACCACACCTTTCGGAACCTTTACTGAACGATCTGCCAATTGAAGAGTAACACTAGTAGGTTTAAGATCTCCTATGCCCAACTGTGCGAAAACTGAATATGGCATCAAATTAATACTCGCTCCCAAATCCAGCAATGCCTTCTCAAACTTATGATCCCCAACCAAACATGGAATCCTAAAACTGCCAGGGTCCTTCAACTTGGGCGGCAACTTTCTTTGCAAAACCGCACTAACTTCTTCACTCAAACACACCTGCTCATGCTCTTTGAATTTCCTCTTGTGTGTGCACAATTCCTTCAAGAACTTGGCATACTTAGGAATCTGCTGAATAGCATCAAGCAAAGGAATGTTGATTTCCACTTTCTTAAACATCTCCAAAACTTCCTTGGCTTGCTCATCCTTATTCTGCTTCCATTGACGTTGAGGGAAAGGCAATGGAGCTCTTGGGATAGAGGAAGTAATCTCGGCCTTCTTGCTAGCACGCGTAGCAATGTGCTTTTCTTGCTTCTTTCTTTCCTCCTCTTCCTCATCCTTAACCTTAACTTTATCCCTCTTATACTTTTCCACTTGTTCAGGATCTAGCACCTCAACTTCATCCTTATTGCCTGGATTATCCTCTTGAGTAGTGCCCACTTTGTTATCAATCACTTTCCCGCTTCTCAAAGTAGTGATTGCTTCGACCTTATCCTGAATTGGTGCACCCTTTACCACTTTGTCCAAGGTCAAAGTCACTTGTTCCAATTGGGCTTCCAAATTCGATATAGCTTTAGCTGTGACACTCAATTGCTCCTCAGTCTTATTCATAAATGTCTTAGTATCATTAGACATCGAAGTTGTACTCTGGGCTAATGCAGCAATCATGTCCTCCAAATAAGTACTTCGCTGCTCAACTGGGGACTGTACACTTGGTCTAGCTTGAACTCTTTCAACCTCGAAACATGCCTCTCCATGTGATGGCCTAGCTTCCTGATTTGCCATCAGAACCTGCATCATCTGCTTAAGCTCAGACATCTCAGCTTCCATAGCTGATTTCTTTTCCACTCTTTTCCGTCTATTCCACTGCTGTGAACTCAATGCCAATGTGTCAAAGAGTGTCCATGCTTCCTCAAAAGTCTTCTTTTTCAGTGCTCCTCCACATGTCATATCCACCATATTACGATCTTGATCCAACAGACCCTCATAAAAATACTCAATCTGCATCCACGGGGCAAAATTATGGTGCGGACACGAAGTCAGAAGCTCTTGGTACCTTTCCCAACTCTCATGAAACACTTCGTCCTCTGATTGTGTAAACCCTAAGATCTGCTTCCTCA
Organism: Dryas octopetala; assembly: GCF_963921425.1. Taxonomy (NCBI): domain Eukaryota; kingdom Viridiplantae; phylum Streptophyta; class Magnoliopsida; order Rosales; family Rosaceae; genus Dryas; species Dryas octopetala. Next base: position 17,271,521 of record NC_141373.1, read on the forward strand.
TGATGATAGTCTTGCTAACTGGATAGAACCTCAGAAGAAACTTAGATGCCAGTTCCTCCCATGTTCTAATTGAAGCGACCTGCAAGGAAAACAACCAATGTTTAGCTTTATCTTTAAGAGAGAATGGAAATAACCTTAACTTCCTTTGATCATCGCTCAACCCCCTCAGCTTGCCAATCTCGCTTATTGCATGAAATTCCTTGATATGCACGTAGGGATCCTCTCCTTCTAACCCATGAAATGATGGAAGAAGTTTGATTGTCCCACTTGAAAGTTCAAAATCAGCTTCCACTTGAGAGTAAACAATGCACGTAGGTTGAGCTAGAAGCGTTGGAGACGAATAATCACTCAAAGGTATTCTCATTTGAGATGCATTCGGCTGCAAGGTCTCCTCGACTTCCTCTTCTGATTTCTCCTCTTCGTATGCTTCTTCAGATTCACTTCCTTTCGGCGACACAAGAGTCGACCTTATCCTTAATGGTGTCCAATTGAGTCTCGGTCTTCCCTTGTATGCACTCAACACCTTTTGGCCTTCTACGCGTGAAAGAGGAGTGATCTTTGAATTTGATTCTTCCATTGTACCTTAGAAACAAGAGAAATCAGCAAGAACCAAAAAAAATAAAAACAGGAAATAAAACCTAACTAAAATGACTTAACTAAAGTTAATTTAAACTAGCAATCAACACAAATAACAATTCCCCGGCAACGGCGCCAAAAACTTGTTGTATGTTTTCCTAGAGCAAATTAAATAACCTTTTCTGAGCTCTAGGTTAACTCACAAGTGCACGAATCGCTAAGTAGCAAAGCTTACAAATACGAGGTCGATCCCACAGGGAATTGTACTAGTGTACGATTACTAACTCAATTAAATTCAATTAACCCAACTCTGACTCACACACGCAAATGGGGGGTTTTGATTGGTTTTAAGGCTACACTAAACAAACAGAGAAATAACAAACTTTAAAATGAAAACTGAAAGATTTCGGGTAAAACAATAATAAAGAAACACTAGGGGTCAGAATCCACCACTAGCATACCATTCACTCTACTATGGATATTAACAGTCAATATATAAACATGTCAACAAAGTTCGTCTACTAAAAGGTTTGGCTAGTTACTTTTAGCAATTACTCCCCTTACTGTGCATAAACTAAGAGCTTCTTGGGCCTTCCTTAGCCAGTTAACTTGCATGTTCCCTAGTGCTAAGCTAAGGCAGCTGTTACCCATGCAAGAGTCATTACGATCTGTGAGAGTGACAAACACATAGCGCATAGCTCCAAATTAATGTACCCTATGTCCTCTATGATCCCTTTTCTCATGAATATTATCTTAGGATATCCACTTGTTGCCTATTGAAACTATCATCCTTTCGAGCTTATTTAGTTTCACAACAAATATCTAGATGCATGCAACCTAAGATGATCAGTCAAAGATGCGAAACAAATAGATTCAATTTAAACAGAGATCCAAGATTTGTCAACATGTAAATAATTAAATTATCAATAATCCATAGTGAGAGTAAATAGCATCGCTAGGGCTTCATCCTAGCCCTAGCCCATTATTCAGTTACACATAATTAAATCCATAAATAAATAATGCATAATAAAACAATTAAAATAAGAGGAAAGGGAAGAAGAAATCAAGCCACGGATGACGAGGTGGAGGCGGCTCCACCCTTGGACGGTGTGGCTGCAAGGTGGCGTGATGGCTGCTGCTCGGCAAAGTGGTGGCAGCAAGAAGGTGGCGTGGCTAGGTGGTGGTGGCTGCAGCGTGACTTCCTCCTCCTTCTTCAGTTCAGCCCAAAAATAAAAGAACACAAAGATAGGTGGCTGTAGCAGAAAAATAAAGAGAAGAGAAGAAGGTGATGGGGGCTGCGGCAAGAGAAAAGAAAAAGATGGTGGCTGCTAGGGTTTGCTTCAGAAAAATAAAAGGAAGAGAGAAAAAGGAAGAGGGGTGAGCGGCAAGGAAGAGGGAGGCTGCTAGGGTTTCTGAAAAATTCAAGAGAAGAGAACCCTCTCCTTGAGTTATAAAGATGTATTTATAGAGGAGAGTGGGGCTGAGATTTCTCTTTCTCTTCAATGTGAGATAAGTGCATTCCTTGCACACCAAGGCTTATAATTTTCGGCCAAGCATGGGCCTTGGGCTGATTTGGGCTCTTTTTGGGCGTAACTCCTTTTTCAGCTCGCGGAACTGCTGCGCTACCTCCACTAAAATGGTCATATCTTGAGCTAGAAAACTCGGAATCAAAATCCGTAAAATTCCCTGCGAAGCTAACATCCGTATCTTTCCAACCATATATGGCATGCTACCTGATTCGTTCTGGAGAATTACAGAATTGCTGTCGAAATTGGTGCTCTATTTTCCAGAGTTTTGACTTCTTTTTTCAGCTAGGATTCCTTGGGAGGCAAGGACAAGAAAGTGCGGCAGCAGCTAGGGTTATGAGAGCATTGGGCTTGCGGCAAGGGCTTTGGCTTTGGGCTAGCGCATGCATGCATGCATGGCCCCTTCAGATTTCGGCATTGCATAGGCCCATGGCCCATTTGACTTGTTGACTTTGTCATAGTTGACCCTTGACCATTCACTTTGACTTCCCATTTTGTCCCTCATTTCCATTTGAATTCGAATTCATTTCTTCCCTCCATTTATTCCCATGGATGTCCACCACCTTCTAGAAGCTTCTGGAACCTTGACTTTGTAGAGTTGACTTTGACCAACATTTCCTAGTGCAACTAGGATTTCTTGTAAATGAGGGATTCTTTATCCATTCCGACTTCCCGTAATGACCATATTGCCCCTGGGGTCTCCTAGTGTCATTAGGACTCCTTTCCCTAGTAGGGTTAGGTTTCCTAGTTCAACCAGGATTTCCTGTTTCAATCAGGATTTCTTATTTCTGGCTCCGCAATGATGGTTCTTGACTTGATGCTCCTTAGTGTGACTAGGAATCCTCATTTGACTAGGATTTCTGCACTTTTCCTGGTTTGACCAGGATTTCACTCGTTTTCCTAGTTTGACTAGGAAACGTCTAAAAATGGTTCTTTTGGCTCCTTTTCTCTTCTTTACTCATTTTATCCTATAAGAACAAAAACAAACTAACAACACACAAAATATCGAGTTCTTGCACTCTGGGTTAGGGAGTTAGTATCATAAAGTAGTGTAAAATGAGCACTCAACAAGAAGCTTCTAGAACCTTTGACTTGTTGACTTTGACTTTTGACAACTTCTCCTTGTCCACCTAGGAATCCTTATAAACATAGAATTTCTATCTTATTTGGAATTTCATAATTACCATTTGCCCCTCATGATTCCTATCTTCTTTAGGACACCATTTCCTACTCAAATTAGGTATCCTAGTTCAAATAGGATTTCCTACTCCAACTAGGATTTATCATTTCTGGCTTCGGATCTACATGATTTCTTCTTATTCAAGCTTGATCTTTCCTTGTGAGACTAGGAATCCTAGTTTGACTAAGATTCAGCTTTTCCTGGTGTGACCAGGATTTCTCCAATTTTCCTAGTTTGACTAGGAAATGTCTAAAAACGGCTCTTTTGGCTCATTTTCTCTTCTTTGCTCATTTTATCTTGTAAGAACAAAAACAAACTAACAAAACACAAAATACCGAGTTCTTGCACTCTAAGTTAGGGAGTTAGTATTATAAAACAGTGTAAAATGAGCACTCAACATCAAACCAAGAAAAGATCTGAAATTCTAGTCAAATGAGGATTCCTAATCACACGACGAAACATCAAGCCCAAAACCATTATTGTTGAGCCAGAAATGAGAAATCCTAATTGGAGCAGGAATTCCTGGTTGAACTAGGAAACCTAACCCTATTAGGGAAAGGAGTCCTAATCAGACTAGGAGTCACTAGGGGCAATATGGTCAATATGAGAAGTCGAAATGGACAAGGAATCCTACATCCACAAGGAATCCTACTTGGACTAGGAAAGGTTGGTCAAAGTCAACTCATCAAGTCAAGATTCCAGAAGCTTCTAGAAGATATTGAACATCCATTGAATCAAATGGGGTGAAGAAATGAATTCGAATTCGAATCCAAGGGGAAATGAGGGGCGAAATTGTAAGTCAAAGTCAATGGTCAAGGGTCAACTTTGATATGTCATGAACTCAAATGGGCCATGGGCCTATGTGAATGCCGAAGTCTTGTGGTGGCAGCCATGCATGTGTTCTATGTTTTCCTAGAACAAATTAAATAACCTTTTTTGAGCTCTAGGTTAACTCGCAAGTGCACGAATCGCTAAGTAGCAAAGCTTACAAATACGAGGTCGATCCCACAGGGAATTGTACTAGTGTACGATTACTAACTCAATTAAATTCAATTAACTCAACTCTGACTCACACACGCAAATGGGGGGTTTTGATTGGTTTTTAGGGCTAAACTAAACTAATAGAAAAATAACAAACTTTAAAAAGACAACTGAAAGATTTCGGATAAAAAAATAATAAAGAACACTAGGGGTCAGAATCCACCGCTAGCATACCATTCACTTTACTATGGATATTAACAATCAATATATAAACATGTTGGCAAAGTTCATCTACTAAAAGGTTTGGCTAGTCACTTTTAGCAATTACTCCCCTTACTGTGCATAAACCAAGAGCTTCTTGGGCCTTCCTTAGCCAGTTAACTTGCATGTTCCCTAGTTCTAAGCTAAGGCAGCTGTTACCCATGCAAGAGTCGTTACGATCTGTGAGAGTGACAAACACATAGCGCATAGCTCCAAATTAATGTACCCTATGTCCTCTATGATCTCTTTTCTCATGAATATTATCTTAGGATACCCACTTGTTGCCTATTGAAACTATCATCCTTTCGAGCTTGTTTAGTTTCACAACATAAATCTAGATGCATGCAACCTAAGGTGATCAGTCAAAGATGCAAAACAAATAGAGTCAATTTAAACAGAGATCCAAGATTTGTCAACATATAAACAATTAAATTATTGATAATCCATAGTGAAAATGATCAGCAATTCCAGGGCTTCATCCTAGCCCTAGCCCAATATTTAACTATGCATAATTAAATCCACAAGTAAACGATGCATAATTAAAACCATGGAAATAAAAATAAAAGTGAGAGAGATCAAGCCGGGGCAGCAAGGTGGAGGTGCGGCTGCAATGGTGGTGTGCAATGGGGCTGCTCGGCCTTGGGCTCCACGGCAAGGAGGCTGGGGTGCTCGGCAAGGTGGCAGCAAGATGGTGATGGCGTGGCTGCTGGAAGTGGCTGCTGCTAGGCGGCTTCACTTGATCTTCCTTCTTCAGTTCAGCACAAAATAAAAGAAAACACAATAGAAGGGGGCTGCTGGAGTTCGGCCACAAAAGAAAAGAAGGAAAAATAAAGAGAAGGGAGATGGTGGCTGCGGCACAAGAAAAACATGAGAGAGGGTGGCTGCTAGGGTTTGCGGCAAGAGGAAAGGAGAGGGGCTGCTAGGGCTGCGAAAATTAAAAGAAGATAGAAGAGAACTTCAGAACCCCCTTTCTGAATTGAAGATATGTATTTATAGAGATCAGTAGGAGAGAAATCCTTGGGAGGCAAGGAGAAGAGAGGGTGCGGCAGCAGCTAGGGTTAGGAGAGGTATTGGGCTTGCGGCAAGGGCTTTAGCTTGGGCTTAAGTGACACACACCAGCCCTCTAGGGTTTTGCGCATGGCTGATAGGCTTGGGCTGGCGCATGGACTTCCTCTTGGGCTGGTGCATGCATGTATACATGGCTCCTTCAGAATTCGTCATTGTATAGGCCCATGACCCATTTGACTTGTTGACTTTTCATAGTTGACCCTTGACCATTCACTTTGACTTCCCATTTTGTCCCTCATTTCCATTTGAATTCGAATTCATTTCTTCCCTCCATTTATTCCCATGGATGTCCACCACCTTCTAGAAGCTTCTAGAACCTTGATTTTGTAGAGTTGACTTTGACCAACATTTCCTAGTGTGACTAGGATTTCTTGTAAATGAAGGATTCCTTATCCATTTCGACTTCTCGTAATGACCATATTGCCCCTGGGGTCTCCTAGTGTCATTAAGACTCCTTTCCCTAGTTGGGTTAGGTTTCCTAGTTCAACCAGGATTTCCTGTTCCAATCAGGATTTCTCATTTCTGGCTCTGCAATGATGGTTCTGGACTTGATGTTTCCTAGTGTGACTAGGAATCCTCATTCGACTAGGATTTCGGCCCCTTTCCTGGTTTGACCAGGATTTCTCTCGTTTTCCTAGTTTGACTAGGAAACGTCTAAAAATGGTCCTTTTGGCTTCTTTTCTCTCTTTTGCTCATTTTATCCTACAAAAACAAAAACAAACTAACAACACACAAAATATCGAGTTCTTGCACTCTGAATTAGGGAGTTAGTATCATAAAGTAGTGTAAAATGAGCACTCAACAGCACCCCCAAACTTAGATTTTGCTAGTCCTCGAGCAAAAAGAACAAAGAAAAGACTCAATACAGACTCAAAACATCCCAACACATGATTTCATAAGCACAGCCATAAATAGCATAATCAAGCAAGATACATATAAAATTCATTCTTCGATCTCTAATAATGCTTCAATTAACATACCTTATTCCTCCATGAACTAAATGGACCCTCCTTAGCACAAACTCAAGTGTTTAGACAAACAAGACTAAATCAGCATATCCAAAATAGTATCAACTCAAATTCTCACCAAGGCATGCTCTCAACAATAAAACGCTCAGAAATTGGGTTGACATGTGCACTCAAGTATATGTGAGAGATGATATGATAAACAAAAGCAAAAAGCTCACATATTAATAATGAAAGACAGGCACCCATGAACAAAAACACTGATCTCAAGAAAAGGATTTAAAATACTTGAAAGAGAATCAATAACCATAAGCTTCCCTTTTATCTAGACTCCACATAATGAACTACAATTCTTCTAAGATCAAGTAGGGCTTTATTCGGGGTTGTAACGGAGGCTTAGGTTAGGATAAGGTATTGAAATAAAACGGGTAACAAAGGGCTACAGACTATGGATTTGTACAAAACAACAGTAGAGGCATTCCTTGCATAATTTGTAATCATAGTCTTGAATTCGAACACTTTTCTTTTTCAACCTTTTGAAATCGTCCGTTCCCTTAAACACATTTTTTTTTCCATTTTTTTTTTTTTTAGGGAACGACAAATAATCTTAAGCATAATTCCTTCTCTTCCAACTATGCACACACATTTCTTTTTCACCTCACAATTCATTAGCTCACTGCAAATCCATAAGTGAGGTAAACAGGTAGAGGAGTGAAACTCCCCCAAACTTAGGGTTTGGTATAAGGGTAAACAAAGAAAAGGTCATTAGGCTCAAATTGTTTGACTAGGGTTATAACATAGGGTAGGCCTTAGGTTATGGGTTAGAAACAAACAAAGCCTAATATCATCTCCTAAGATTCGTGTAGTTATATCCATGCTTTGTATAGAATAAGAGAGAAGTTCTAGCTCATTGATTTACAATTATATTCCAAGTAATTAATCAAAAGAAGGAATAATGAGATCACAACGACTTTATATGACAAGAAAAATATTAGAGTCATGTCAACACTCAAGAATTGAAGTACAGGGCTCAAAAGCTCACTTAGGTCATACAAGTCTACTCTATTAAGTATATGCATCTCTAGTCATGCAAGTTATCACTTAAGTTCATGAAAACAAGGCCCCAAGTCCATAGAGTCTTAAATCATGTTATGAAACAATACTAGAAATAGAAGAATTCATATTATATATCCAAGCTAGACATGCTCATAAATAACCATACATAATAAAATCAATTAGTTGGGGACTCAAGACAAAAACAACTCAAAGACTAAAAAACTTTTTTTTTTTTTTTTTTGTTAAATTTCAAAAATGCAATGCATTCCCCACCCCCAAACTTAAAAGAAACATTGTCCTCAATGTTTAAATGAAAGACATATGTAATGCACATTATAATGATAGAGGAAGGGAAAAACAATAAATAAAACAAATCTACTTAAATGAGCGAAAAGAGGGTGAAAACGTACCTTTGGCTGGTGTGGAAATGGTTCGCCCAGGCACAAGTACCAAATCACCTCTTCGTCGTCATCCATCACTTGGGTTGCCTCCCAAGAAGCACTAAGTTTCACGTCTTCAGCCAGACCTAGTCTCATACTAGAAATCAATTTTCTCTTGGTTCAGCTCAAAATCAGGTTCAAGGAAAGGCTTTACACGATGACCATTAACCTTAAATGTGTTCCCATTCTTCGGATTCTTGAGTTCAACTGTACCATAGGGAAACACTCGAACCACCTCATAAGGTCCGGTCCATCTTGGACGCAACTTGCCTGGGAAGAGACGTAATCTTGTATCATATAATAACACCTTCCCGCCAACAAAGAATTCTCTTGGACGTAGCTTCTTATCATGGTACCTCTTGGTCCTTTCCTTGTACAACTTAGCATTCTCATATGCGAAATGTCGTATTTCCTCCAGCTCACTAAGTTGCAACTTCCTTTTCTCCCCAGCGGCATGAATATCAAAATTGAACTTCTTAATCACCCAATATGCCTTATGCTCCAGCTCAACTGGTAAATGACAAGCTTTCCCATAGATCAGTCGAAATGGAGACATTCCAATGGGCGTCTTGTAAGCAGTGCGATAAGCCCATAATGCATCATTAAGCTTGGTAGACCAATCCTTCCTATTGGCGAGCACCGTTCTTTCCAAAATGAACTTGATCTCACAATTTGATATTTCTACTTGCCCACTCGTCTGTGGATGATAGGGAGTAGCCACTTTATACCTTATTCCATACTTCTTCATCACGGCCTCAAACAGCTTATTGCAAAAATGCGACCCCCCATCACTAATGATTGCTCTCGGGGTACCAAATCGTGCAAAAATATTGGTCTTAAGGAAATTCAAGACCACTCGAGCATCATTAGTCCCACAAGCGACAGCTTCCACCCACTTAGACACATAATCAACTCCCACCAGAATGTACTCGTATCCAAAAGAAGATGGAAACGGTCCCATGAAATCTATACCCCAAACATCAAAGATTTCGACTTCCAACATGAAGTTCAGCGGCATCTGATCGCGAGCAGAAATATTTCCCATCTTCTGACATCTGTCACATGTGAGATAAAACTGATGACAATCATGAAAAATAGTGGGCGAAAAGAAACCTGCTTGAAGAATCTTGTAAGCGGTCTTAGTTCCTCCACCATGGCCTCCACATTCTTTAGAATGGCACATCTCAATGACATTCCTCTACTCCATTTCCGGTACACATCGTCTTATCAACTGATCTGACCCATATTTGAACAAATAAGGATCATCCCACACATATTGTCTGACATCATGTAGAAACTTCTTCCTTTGGTAATGTGTCAAGGTCAAAGTCAATAGTCAATTGTGCCACATCATCACATGACATGGACTACACATGCAGCCCATTATGGGCCATGCACATAACCCTAGCCCAAAGGACCAAGGCCATGTGCCTATTGCAAGCCCAATTGGAGGAAGCCCAAGTTGTGCCATTCCAAGATCCAAGAGCCCAAGTCATACAGCCATGCGCAAGCCATGCATCCCTAAAGCCCATCACGCCACTTGCTTGTTGCAGCCAGCCCATGTTCTTTTAATTGAAACCCTAGCCCATCACGCCTACAAAGAGAAAGCCCAAGGAATCCTAGCAAAAAAAGAAGTCAAAACCCTGGAAAATAGAGCACCAATTTCGACAGCAATTCTGTAATTCTCCAGAACGAATCAGGTAGCATGCCATATATGGTTGGAAAGATACGGATGTTAGCTTTGCAGGGAATTTTACGGATTTCGATTCTGAGTTTTCTTGCTCAAGATATGGTCATTTTAGTGGAGGTAGCGCAGCAGTTCCGCGAGCTGAAAACGAAGTTACGCCCAAAAAGAGCCCAAATCAGCCCAAGGCCCATGTTTGGCCGAAAATTATAAGTCTTGATGTGCAAGAAATGCACTTATCCCACATTGAAGAGAAAGAGAAATCTCAGCCCCACTCTCCTCTATAAATACATCTTTATAACTCAAGGAGGGGGTTCTCCTCTTTGAAATTTCAGAAACCCTAGCTGTTCTCTCTCTCTCTCGTAGCCGCCAATACCCTAGCCTCCTTTCTCTCTCTTTCTTTTCTCATGCAGCCTAGGAACCCTAGCAGCCCCCATTATTTCTCTTCCCTTGCCACAGCCACCATCATCTCTCTTTCTTTATTTTTCTGCTGAACCGAAGGAGGTGGAAGGAGTCAAGTCGCAGCCACCATCATCTCTCTTTCTTTATTTTTTTTCTGAACCAAAGGAGGAGGAAGGAGTCAAGCCGCTGCCACCTTGTGCCGCCGCCGCTGCCACTCTCTAAGGATGTTCTCTTTGTTTTTCTTTTCGAATTCTAGTTTTTAATTGTTTTGTTTAATTAGTTTGCTTTCCAACATGGATTGGGAATTTATTTATATTATTCTGATTTTCTTTTCTAACTTAATTATGTAAGTTTATTTATTCTATCTTGCATGTTAGTTGTAGGTTGATTAATGGATTTGCATGCTTTAACAAATCGTTTATCCGTCTCTTGGTCTGTTAGTTTGATGTTTGCATGTATTAAATTTTTATTATCTATTTGAACCCGTCACTAGTTGTTTGCATCCTTTGACTGGCCACCTTAGGGTAATTGCATCTAGTTTATTCGTTAGGTTTAGCTGTGAAATAGTCAAAGACACTAAACCACAAGTAACAAGGGAATAAGAGATTATTCTTGGTAATGGGGTTGGGCGACCTCTATAAGGAAATAGTCAAAGCTTATATGTTGTGCATGTTTAACGTTCTCACGGATCTTAATGACTCTTACATGGGTAACAACTGCCTTAGCTTGAACTAGGGAACATGTAAGTTAACTGATTAAGGAAGGCCCAAGAAGCTCTTAGTTTATGCCTTAGGAGAACAATTGCGAGAAAGTAACTAGCCAAACCTTTTTAGCAGTCAAACTTTAATACATTGTGTTCAAATTAATTGTCATTAGCCTTGGATGGTTATTGCATGCTTATCTGATTTGAAATTGAAAACTTAACATTGCAAGATAGAATAAAGGGTGTGTACGTGTGGTGATGTGTGCATGAGTTTTATCTTTCTAAAACCCCCCCATTTAGTTATTCTATTGATTAATTGAATTGATTTGTTGTATATTAATCATTCCCTGTGGGATCGACCTCGTGCTTGTACGCTTTGCTACTAATGCGATTCGTGCACTTGCGAGTAAACTTAGAATGAGATAATTGTTTATTTTGTTCTAAGAAAACATTCAACAAGTACAATTGGAGGATTTACAAAGGAAAGGTTTCATTCGAGAAAGTACATCACCTTGGGGAGCTCCAGTTTTGTTTGTTAAGTAGCATGATGGTTCATTGCGTTTGTGTGTGGACTATCAGAAGTTGAATAGTGTTACTATAAAGAATAGATACCCTTTGCCAAGGATTGATGAGTTATTTGATCAACTCAATAAAGCTAAGCATTTTTCAAAGATTGATTTGCGATCTGGCTATCACCAGCTTCAAGTTCGAGAAGAGGATATACTAAAGACTGCTTTTCATACTCGATATGGACACTATGAGTTTGTAGTAATGCCATTTGGATTGAAAAATGCACCAGCAGCATTCATGGACTTGATGAACAGGATTTTTCGACTTTACTTGGAAAAGTTTTTATAATCTTCATTGATGATATTCTCATTTAATCAAGGACTCAAGAAGAACATGAAGAGCATTTGAGAATTGTTTTGAAGACTCTGTTAGAGAAGCAACTCTATGCCAAGAAGTCGAAGTGTGATTTTTGGGTGACCGAAGTGCAATTCCTTTGACATGTAATCTCTGGGGAAGGAATTTCAGTGGATCCAAGCAAGATTGAAACTATGCTTGAGTGGGAACAACCTAAGAATGTTACAGAGGTAAGAAGTTTCCTTGGATTAGCTGGTTATTATAGGAGATTTGTTCAGGATTTCTCCAAGATTGCTACATCTTTGACTTGTTTGTTGAAGAAGGAAGTTAAATTTGAATGGAATGATAAGTTTAAAAAGGCGTTCGAGGAGTTGAAGAAGAGGTTAACATCAGCTCCGGTTTTAGTTTTCTCAAACGGTAAGGATCCGTATGAAGTTTATGCAGATGCCTCAGCTCAAGGACTTGGGTGTGTGTTGATACAGAATGAGAGAGTAGTAGCTTATGCTTCAAGACAGCTGAAGAATCATGAGAAGAACTATCCTACTCACGATTTGGAGTTAGTAGCAGTTATTCATGCCTTGAAGATTTGGAGGTGTTACTTGTATGAAAGTAAGTTCACTGTGTTTTCGGATCACAAGAGTCTCAAGTACATTTTTACTCACCGTGACCTGAATTTAAGGCAAAGAAGATGGATGGAGTACATCAAGGATTATGATTTTGAATTATTGTACCATCCAAGGAAGTCGAATGTAGTCGCTGATGCCTTAAGTAGAAAAACAAGAAGTACTTTATCTAGTATGATGTTTGTAGACAGGGAAATGTTTCAAACTCTTAGTGAGTATGAGATTGAGGTTCAAGAAGATGGAATTCTAACTGGTTTGCAGTTGGAGCCTCAATTGGAGCAAGAGTTAGTTCAAAAACAAAAAGAAGATCCATAGTTGCAAGAACTGGAACAGAAACTGAACTCAAGAGAAGCACCTGAGGGATGGAGGATACACTCAGATAGTTTGAGGTATAAGGATCGAATGGTTGTACCGAAGGATGAGGAGCTCAAGAAATGAGTTCTGGATGTTGCTCATCTTACTCACTTTGCTATGCATCATGGTAGTACCAAAATGTATAAGGATCTTAAACGGAGTTACTCGTGGAAAGGAATGAAGCAAGATGTGGCTGAGTATGTCAGTCGTTGCAGTGTATGTCAACAAATGAAACCTGAGCACCAGAAGCCGTCTGGTCTACTGCAACCGTTACCTATGCCTGAGTGGAAATGGGATTACATTACTATGAATTTTTTTATGGAGTTGCCAAGGTCCACTAAGGGGCATAATAGAGTTTGGGTGATTGTTGATAGGCTGACGAAGACCGGTCACTTTTTGCCTGTCAAGATGGATTCACCTGTTAACTATTTCACTCAATTGTACATTAAGTGGATTGTTCGTTTACATGGCATTCTGAAAACAATCGTTTCTGATCGAGATCCTCGATTCACATCGCGATTGTGGAAGAAATTGCAATCTGAGCTTGGCACTAGATTGGATTTGAGTACTGCTAACCATCCACAAACTGATGGACAATCATAACGAGTTATACAAACACTCGAGGATATGTTACGAGCTTGTGTGCTTGATTTGGGAGGCAAGTGGAGTGAGTATCTTCCTCTTGTAGAGTTTGTGTACAACAATAGTTACCAAAGTACCATTTGGATGGCCCCATATAAAGCACTTTATGGGTGATTGTGTATATAACCATTGTGTAGGGCTAATGCTGAGGACCGACTTGTTTTGGGTCCAGAAGTTGTTAAAGAGACCACTGAGAAGGTCAGAGTGATTCAGGAATGATTAAAGACTGCCCAGAGTAGGCAGAAGTCTTGTGTAGATCACAAAAAGAAACCACTTGAGTTTTAGGTTGGTGATTTTGTATCCTGAAAGTGAGCCCTAAGAAAGGTATGAACCGGTTTGGAGTGCAAGGCAAGTTGGCACTTAGGTATATTGGACCGTTCAAAGTTATCGAGCGTGTCGATACTGTGGCGTACAGATTGGAGTTGCCGCCTCAATTGGCATCCATTCATTTGGTGGTTCATGTTTCTCAGTTGAAAAAGAGTGTGCTTGTTATTCCACAAATTATGTCATGGATTGACTTGTCTTTAGAACCTGATGTGTCCTATGTATAAGGACCAGTTTGTATCCTGGCATACGAGGCAAAACAGCTCAGAAACCGGGTAGTGCTATTAGTGAAGTTCAATGGCAACATGAGCTACTTTGGAACTGGAATCTAAAATGCGGAAGTAGTATCCTCACCTGTTCGACTAACTCAGGTAATCTCAAGGACGAGATTTCTTTTTAGGAGGGTAGAGTGTGAGACCCTGGAAATTTTTTCTCATTTTATTTCCTGAGTTATTTATTTTTGTGGTTACTTTAAATTTCTTATTGGAAGTGTTAGGATTTTTGTGTAAATCCTAGAAATCCAAACTTGGTTTTAAGTCCATAAGAAATTAGTATTTGCCGCTACGAGTACGTAGCATTTTTCGGGACATTTTTGGATGACTGACTGTATTTTTGACGAGTGTTTAAAGTTGGAAACGTGTGAGAGGAAAAGTGGATGAGATGGTAAGATCTCAACCATTGATCAAGTTGATCAAATGGCTGAGAAGTTAACAACAATTGGAGAGAGAGAGAGAGAGAGACAACTGTTGCATAGGAAGGATGGGGAAGCGAGGAGAAAATAGGAGAACTCAGTGGATAAATATAGAAATCACCACCGAGGGCTCGGTGGAGCCACCGAGTGATCGGCAAGGCTTGTCGAGGGCTTGGTAGAGCCACTGAGGGCACGGTCAAGCCACCGAGCGCTCGGCGTGGAATATATATATATGTTGATGTGTTTTCTTAGAATAAAATAACAATTACCTCATTCTAAGTTTACTCGCAAGTGCACGAATCGCATCAGTAGCAAAGCGTACAAGCACGAGGTCGATCCCACAGGGAATGGTTAATATACAACAATTCAGTGCAAATAATCACTAGAATAACTAAATGGGGGGTTTTGAAAGATGGAAACACACACACACATCACCACACGCACACACACTTTATTCTATCTTGCAATGTTAATTTTCAGTCTCAAATCAGATAAGCATGCAATAACCATCCAAGGCTAATGACAGTTAATTTGAACACAACATATTAAAGTTTGACAGCTAAAAAGGTTTGGCTAGTTACTTTCTCGCCATTGTTCTCCTAATGCATAAACTAAGAGCTTCTTGGGCCTTCCTTAGCTAGTTAACCTACATGTTCCCTAGTTCAAGCTAAGGCAGCTGTTACCCATGCAGGAGTCATTAAGTTTTATGAGAACGTCAAACATGCACAACATATAAGCTTTGACTATTTCCTTATAGAGGTCGCCCAACCCCACTACCAAGAATAATCCCTTATTCCCTTGTTACTTGTGGTTTAGTGTCTTTGACTATTTCACAGCTAAACCTAACAGATAAACTAGATGCAATTACCCTAAGGTGGCCAGTCAAAGGATGCAAACAACTAGTGACGGGGGTTTTAATAGATAGTGGAAATTTAATATGTGCAAACATCAAACTAACAGACCAAGAGACGGATAAACGATTTGTTAAAGCATACGAATCCATTAATCGACCTACAATTAACATGCAAGATAGAATAACTAACCTACATAATTAAAACAAATAAATAAAAGAAACAAAACAGCAACAAATAAATGAAATCCCAATTCATGATTGCAAAAGGAAATCAGAAACGCAAACTAAACAAACTTAGAAACATAAACTAAACAACTAATTTAAAGTGCATAAACTAAATGAAATCAGAGACGCAAGACACACAAGATTAAACGCATGCACTAATTAAAAATCAGAAACTTAAAGTAACTGAAACAACTACACAATTAAATTAGATTACATAAATGAAATTGCATAAACATAAATAGCTAAATAAATTCAGAACCAAAGCTATAGAAGAAATAAAGAGACAATTAAATAAAACAGCAAATTAATTAAATAAAATCAGTAACATACTCCAACAATAAGAATAGAAACTAGAATGAAAAGGAAAACAAAAATCAGAGGTGCAACAAATGGGGGCTGCGGCAAGGAGAGAAGAAGAAGGAGGCACCTAGCACAAGCAATTGGCTCATGGCAAGGTGAGCTTGGGCTTGTGGCAGCGGGTGATCCTTCCCTCTCAATGTCACGCCACCCTCTCTCTAAACCTCTCTCTGAAATTGGCTCACCTTACAAGAAAATAAAAGTCTCAAACTAAAACCCTAAAACAGAAAAATAAAGCTAGGAGGGAGAGAGTGATTTCGGCTGGAGTGTGGGTGAAAAGAATGAATGCCTAAAAGTCTGAATGGAGGGGGTTTAAATAGGAGAAGCTTCCCTTGAGAGGCAAGGAAAGCAAGTTGCGGCTGGCTAGGGTTTGGTCTCCTAGTGCCTTGCGGCTTCAGCTAGGGCCAGCTGATCAGGCCTTGCGTGTTGGGCTGCTTGGGTTTGGGCTTGAGTGGCTCACGCCTAGCCTAGCTAGGGTCCCTCCTTGGCGCATGGGCTGGTAGTCTTGGGCTTTGGGCTTGCATGTTGGGCTTCCATGTTGGGCTTCAGTAGCTTGCACAAGATGGGCTAGGGTTTCACTCCATGGGCTTCCATCTTGGGCTTGTCACCTTTGGGCTTGCGCATGGCCTCTTCCTTGCTAGGGTTTGCATGGCATGCATGCGCATGCATGGGCTGCCATCTTCCTCCTTGCGTGTGGCTTTTGGGCTGCTAGGGTTTGGGCCCATGCATGTGCATGCATGGCCCACTTGGTTCGGCATCCCTAGGGCCCATGGGCCCTCCACTTTTGACTTCCCATTTTGCCCCTCATTTCTATTTGAATTCAAATTCATTTCTTCCCTCCATTCATTTCCATGGATTTCCACCACCTTCTGGAAGCTTCTGGAACCTTGAAAAACATTTCCTGGTGCAACTAGGATTTCTTGCAAATGAGAGATTCCTTATCCGTTTCGACTTCTCGTAATGACCATATTGCCCCTGGGGTCTCCTAGTGTCACTAGGACTCCTTTCCCTAGTTGGGTTAGGTTTCCTAGTTCAACCAGGATTTCCTGTTCGAATCAGGATTTCACATTTCTGGCTCCGCAATGATGGTTCTGGACTTGATGTTTCCTAGTGTGACTAGGAATCCTCATTTGACTAGGATTTCTGCACTTTTCCTGGTTTGACCAGGATTTCACTCGTTTTCCTGGTTTGACCAGGAAATGTCCCAAAATGGCTCCATTTGCTCCTTTTTCTCATTTCTGCTTCGTTTGACCTGAAAACACAAAAACAAGACAAGAAACACAAAATAGCGAGTTCTAACACTCTAGGTTAAGGAATTAGTATCATAAAGTGATGCAAAATGCACACTCATCACACCCCCAAACTTAGATTTTGCTAGTCCTCGAGCAAATAAAGGAAAGAAAAGACTCAAAACTGACTCCAACATCCCAACAACTGAATTCATGCGCATAACCATTAATCACATAAGAAAGCAAGGCATATAAATGGTATTCTTCAAATTCTAATAACATTTCAAATAACATACCTCGCTCCTCTATTGTCATATAGGCCATCCTTGACACAAATCCAAGTATTAGACAAACAAGACTAAATCAATACATACATAATAGATTCAACTCCAATCCTCACTATGGCATACTCTCAATGATAAACACTCAAGAATTGGGTTGATATGTGCACTCAAAAGTATATGTGAGAGGAAATATGTAACAAAAGCAATTAGCTCACATATGTACATGAAATAAAGGCACATTTAGAAAGAAATACTGATCTCATGAAAAGAATACAAATGCTTGAAATAGAATCAATAACCATAGGCTCCCTTCTTAAATAGACTCCACATAAGTATAATACACACCTCTTGAGATCAGCTAGGGCTCTAAATAGGGTTGTAATGAAGGCTTAGGCTAGGATAGGGTATTGAAATGAAAAGGAAAACACAAAGGGCTAATTTCATGGAATTGCAAGCATCAATAGAACATTCTGAGGTACACTTTGCTTCTTTGCACTTCATAGCTTACTTTGAACTCTTTTTTGCTCTTTTTTTTTTTTTTTTTTTTTTTTTTTTTTTTGAAACCGTCCCATCTCTTTTCTTTGATTTCTTTTCTTTTTCTTTCCTTTGGGTACGGCATACATACTTTTCTAACACATTTTTGTATAAGCTATGCATTTTCACTTCTTTTTCACCTCAATCAACATATAAACAACTTGCAACACCATAAAAAGGGTAAAACGGATGAAAGGGGTGGTACACCCCCAAACTTAGGGTTTGGTATGGGGTAACAAAGAAAACGGCTTAAAAGGCTCAAAATGGGTAACTAAGGATAAAACATGTAATGGGTAGGCTTTCAGGCTATGGGGTACACAAACAGGGCCTAAATTCATTTCTCAAGAGTTATGCAAATACGGCATGCTTTGTGTACACAAGAAGAGAGTTCTAGCTCATTGATTCAAGATTATGCATATTCCAAGCAAATGACCAAATGAAAGACAATGAGATCAAAACAACGACTTATATGACAATGATAGAATCAGAGTGGCGCGCAACACTCAAGAATTGAAGAACAGGGCTCAAAAGCTCACTTAGGTCATGCAAGTCTACTCTATTATGCATATAATCATTAGTAATGCTAATCACAACCTAAATTCATATCAACAAGGCCAAATGACATAGAATCGCAAGATATGTTATGGAACACTATTAGAATGAAAAGAACACTAAATATACACACAATACTAAAACATGCTCATAACAATCGTGCACACTCAAATCAATTAGTTGGGGACTCAAAACGACCTGAAACAACCAAAATGACTCAAAAACTTTTTGTTTTTAAAACAATGTTGCACACTTCAAAAGAATCACATCCATCACTAAGGTGAATGAGATCTAATGAAAACGTGCATTTTGATGTGGGTTTTCACACCCTAAGTTTAAAAACACAAGAAAAAGTTTTTTCCTAACCTAAAAACACCTAAAAACACTAAAAACGAAAATTTTTTTCTTTTTTCTCTAAAAACACTCAAAAACACTTAAAACACCCTAAACACTTGTTTTAACCTAAAAACACTAACAATTGACAATTGCCTTTCCCCCCACACTTAAATGATACATTGCCCTCAATGTATATGAAATAAATGCAAGAATGATCAAATTAAGCGAAACGGGAAATTGCAAACATCCAAAATCACAAAAACACACCAAAATGAAACAATTGTCTTATGAAGCGAAATAAAGAAACTGTTTACTTGCGTACGCAAGCGTGGACACTCCAAAGGTAGGCGCGGCCTCCTTGGTCCTCAATGACTTCTCCTCCATTATTCGAAACAAAAACTTGGGTTGCCTCCCAATAAGCGCTTGTTTTTCTGTCTTCAGCCTGACATTGCCATCTCCTTTACTTACGTCCTTCCCTCTTCCTCTTGCCATTGCTACTCTCGGCATTCCCTAGGATCGAACTGAGGAAGCTCTCCATCTCGGACTTCTCCTCTCCATAAAAAATGACCTCCTCGTTTTCTGGCATCTCGGAAGTGAGCACATACAACTCTCGCTTGGCGTAGTGCCGAATTGTCATGGCGCTCTCCAATGCTTTGTACTCCATGTTAGAGGTGCACAAAAATGGTCTCCCAAGAATAATAGAGACATCGCCCGGAATTGTCGGCACATCTAGCACTATGAAATCAGAGGGGATTAGTAATTTACGACATTTAACCAAAACATCCACAAGCATACCACAAGCTTCTTGGGCTGAAGAGTTGGCGAAGCGAATGTTCACATCAGCTGGTTGCAAATCAGCCTCCTTAAATCCAAGCCTCTCGAACACAACCAGCGGCATGACATTGATAGCTGCACCACTGTCAATTAAGGCATTGGTGATCTTATGCTCCCCTATGCTGCATGATATGACCAACGAGCCCGGATCCTTCTTCTTGCTTGGAAAAGATGCAAAGAGATAACCACGAATCTCCCTAGGAACATTGTGACTATGCCCTTGCTTCTCAACCTTCTTCTCAATAGATTTCAACTCCCTCATGGTTGCTGGAAATTTGGTGATGTCGATGTCCGGAATGAGGGGAATCACACGTGTATCCTTATGCTCTTCAGTCATGTCTGGATCCTCCTCTTCCTCACTATCACTGATCTCAATTACTTCCTTCACCACCTTAGTTTTGACCATTCTAACTCTTTTTCTTGGAGTAGTCCTCAAAATAGCATTTACATGCTCCTCATTCTTCGGGTTGACGATGGGCTGACTTGGCAACTTCCCCTTCTCTCTCTGACCCAAAGTAGTGGCAATCTGACCCATTTGACTCTCCAAGTGTGCAATAGCCTTCGAATTGGCTTGCATCTGCTGCTCGGTACGGTTCATGAAGGCATTGGTGCTTTGGGCAAGGGAAGTGGTGCTTTGAGCAATCTGAGCAATCTTGTCCTCCAAACTAGACCTCTCGGCATTAGGGTGCACATACGGCTTGTTGGTGCTCCCACTAGCTTGCTGTCCATTGTTGTTGCTCCACCTGAAATTCGGGTTGTTCTTCCATCCAGGGTTGTAAGTGTTGGAATATGGGTCATACGGCACCCTAGGATAGCTCCCAACTTGGTTCACTTGTTCCACGTCACCCCCTGGTCCTTGCGCACTCATCATCTTCTCTTGAGCCAAAGATAACTTCTGCACCATAGTCTTGATTTCCATAATCTGTCCCTCCATGGTGTTTGGCACATCAGCCACCTCATATAACCCTCTCTTTGGTCCTCCTCTTGCACGATTGGAATCCCATTGTTGAGAACTCAAAGAAAGCGACTCAAACAATTCTGTAGCCTCATCCTCCGTTTTGGACATGAATGCACCACCACATGCCGAATCCACCTTGGCTTGGTCTCTCTCCAATAATCCCTGATAAAAACAGCAAATCACATACCAAGGAGATAAGTTATGGTGTGGGCAGCTAGTAAGTAACTCATTGAATCTGTCCCAAGTCTCATGGAATGGTTCGTCCGCCTTTTGCACAAATCCAAGGATCTCCTTCCGAATCGAATTAGTCTTGGAAATGGAATAGAACTTGTTCAAAAACTTGCTCGAAAGATCATCCCATGTCGAAATGGAACCACTGGGCAGCGAATACAACCACCTCTTTGCCTTGTCCTTAAGCGCAAAAGGGAACATCCTCAAACGGTACTGATCGGCATTCAGGCCCCTCAATTGTGCGGCTTCACAAACCCCAGAAAACTCCTTCAAGAAATGGATCGGATCCTCCCCATTCAGCCCATGGTAGCTCGGCAACAAATGAATCTGACCACTCTTGATTTCGAAATCAGTGGCTATGGTGGCATACCGGATGCATGATGGTTGAGTGGGCAGCGAAGGTGCTGAAAAATGGCTCAGGGGCTGCGGCACTATCTCATTTGCTTCAGCCATGTCGACACTCTCAGTCTCTTCACTACTCGAATCTGATGCACTAGGTTGCGGGCTGACTTGTGATGCACCTAAAGCTTCGTTCTTGAGCCTCTCCAACCTAGCAACAAGCTCAGGGTTCATAAAACACACCTAATCAAGAGAAAACACAAAATCAGTAGAAAGAATGCAAATAAAGGCATGGCATTTATTAAAAACTAAAAATTAACAAAAACTGAAATCTAACTAATATAACCTAATTCTAATGACTAATTACACCAATTCATTGATATTAGACACCATTCCCCGGCAACGGCGCCAAAAACTTGTTGATGTGTTTTCTTAGAATAAAATAACAATTACCTCATTCTAAGTTTACTCGCAAGTGCACGAATCGCATCAGTAGCAAAGCGTACAAGCACGAGGTCGATCCCACAGGGAATGGTTAATATACAACAATTCAGTGCAAATAATCACTAGAATAACTAAATGGGGGGTTTTGAAAGATGGAAACACACACACACATCACCACACGCACACACACTTTATTCTATCTTGCAATGTTAATTTTCAGTCTCAAATCAGATAAGCATGCAATAACCATCCAAGGCTAATGACAGTTAATTTGAACACAACATATTAAAGTTTGACAGCTAAAAAGGTTTGGCTAGTTACTTTCTCGCCATTGTTCTCCTAATGCATAAACTAAGAGCTTCTTGGGCCTTCCTTAGCTAGTTAACCTACATGTTCCCTAGTTCAAGCTAAGGCAGCTGTTACCCATGCAGGAGTCATTAAGTTTTATGAGAACGTCAAACATGCACAACATATAAGCTTTGACTATTTCCTTATAGAGGTCGCCCAACCCCACTACCAAGAATAATCCCTTATTCCCTTGTTACTTGTGGTTTAGTGTCTTTGACTATTTCACAGCTAAACCTAACAGATAAACTAGATGCAATTACCCTAAGGTGGCCAGTCAAAGGATGCAAACAACTAGTGACGGGGGTTTTAATAGATAGTGGAAATTTAATATGTGCAAACATCAAACTAACAGACCAAGAGACGGATAAACGATTTGTTAAAGCATACGAATCCATTAATCGACCTACAATTAACATGCAAGATAGAATAACTAACCTACATAATTAAAACAAATAAATAAAAGAAACAAAACAGCAACAAATAAATGAAATCCCAATTCATGATTGCAAAAGGAAATCAGAAACGCAAACTAAACAAACTTAGAAACATAAACTAAACAACTAATTTAAAGTGCATAAACTAAATGAAATCAGAGACGCAAGACACACAAGATTAAACGCATGCACTAATTAAAAATCAGAAACTTAAAGTAACTGAAACAACTACACAATTAAATTAGATTACATAAATGAAATTGCATAAACATAAATAGCTAAATAAATTCAGAACCAAAGCTATAGAAGAAATAAAGAGACAATTAAATAAAACAGCAAATTAATTAAATAAAATCAGTAACATACTCCAACAATAAGAATAGAAACTAGAATGAAAAGGAAAACAAAAATCAGAGCTGCAACAAATGGGGGCTGCGGCAAGGAGAGAAGAAGAAGGAGGCACCTAGCACAAGCAATTGGCTCACGGCAAGGTGAGCTTGGGCTTGTGGCAGCGGGTGATCCTTCCCTCTCAATGTCACGCCACCCTCTCTCTAAACCTCTCTCTGAAATTGGCTCACCTTACAAGAAAATAAAAGTCTCAAACTAAAACCCTAAAACAGAAAAATAAAGCTAGGAGGGAGAGAGTGATTTCGGCTGGAGTGTGGGTGAAAAGAATGAATGCCTAAAAGTCTGAATGGAGGGGGTTTAAATAGGAGAAGCTTCCCTTGAGAGGCAAGGAAAGCAAGTTGCGGCTGGCTAGGGTTTGGTCTCCTAGTGCCTTGCGGCTTCAGCTAGGGCCAGCTGATCAGGCCTTGCGTGTTGGGCTGCTTGGGTTTGGGCTTGAGTGGCTCACGCCTAGCCTAGCTAGGGTCCCTCCTTGGCGCATGGGCTGGTAGTCTTGGGCTTTGGGCTTGCATGTTGGGCTTCCATGTTGGGCTTCAGTAGCTTGCACAAGATGGGCTAGGGTTTCACTCCATGGGCTTCCATCTTGGGCTTGTCACCTTTGGGCTTGCGCATGGCCTCTTCCTTGCTAGGGTTTGCATGGCATGCATGCGCATGCATGGGCTGCCATCTTCCTCCTTGCGTGTGGCTTTTGGGCTGCTAGGGTTTGGGCCCATGCATGTGCATGCATGGCCCACTTGGTTCGGCATCCCTAGGGCCCATGGGCCCTCCACTTTTGACTTCCCATTTTGCCCCTCATTTCTATTTGAATTCAAATTCATTTCTTCCCTCCATTCATTTCCACCACCTTCTGGAAGCTTCTGGAACCTTGAAAAACATTTCCTGGTGCAACTAGGATTTCTTGCAAATGAGAGATTCCTTATCCGTTTCGACTTCTCGTAATGACCATATTGCCCCTGGGGTCTCCTAGTGTCACTAGGACTCCTTTCCCTAGTTGGGTTAGGTTTCCTAGTTCAACCAGGATTTCCTGTTCGAATCAGGATTTCACATTTCTGGCTCCGCAATGATGGTTCTGGACTTGATGTTTCCTAGTGTGACTAGGAATCCTCATTTGACTAGGATTTCTGCACTTTTCCTGGTTTGACCAGGATTTCACTCGTTTTCCTGGTTTGACCAGGAAATGTCCCAAAATGGCTCCATTTGCTCCTTTTTCTCATTTCTGCTTCGTTTGACCTGAAAACACAAAAACAAGACAAGAAACACAAAATAGCGAGTTCTAACACTCTAGGTTAAGGAATTAGTATCATAAAGTGATGCAAAATGCACACTCATCAATATACCTCCCCAGTTTTGCATTTTCTGAACTTTCGCAGCATCACTCTCTCACCCGGATGTTTTCTCTCAGCAAACCTTACTCCCTCACCTGCAAACACTATTTTCTTTAAATTAATCACTCACTTTGCATATTGAATTCGACAGTGAATTCAATAGAAGATTCGAATTAATTACTCAATCCTTTGGTAAGATTTCTAAACTAAGGATTATTTAATTTCTGATTAAGGTTTTATTATGATTTGGATTTAGACTTAGATTTCTGTTTAAAATAATTGTTCTTGATTAGAAGTTAACTAAGGATTATATCAGTTTCCCAATATTTGGACCCGGTGAAGTAGAGAGCTGTAAATTTGATTTGTATTGTGAATATTAAGCTGAGCAAAGGATTTCAGGTAGGGGGAATCTCACACCCTGCTAGTGGCCTTATTTTACTGCATGTATTATGCTAGTATAAACTGAATGCTTGAGAAATTTGCATAATTTTTGATTGTCATATGTGGCGTGGTTTTTATCCTATATTATGATAATTGAATTGTTAGGATGACTTGAGAGTAAGTGGTCACCATAGAGTTGACCTTGGGTTTTGATCCCCTAAACCTCCGGAGGCAGTTAAACAATTAGGCTGGTAGCAGTCAGTTTATCTTGGTGTCCAGGGTAAAGTTGTAGTAACCAGGAATTAGGCTTATTTACACCATTGCCCCCTGTAAGATACACTTTTTTTCACTTTGCCCCCTGAAACTTAAATCCTCTCAGTTTACCACCTGAACTTCACAAAGTTATTGCAAAAGACCCTATGCCGTTAACTCTGTCAATTTTTCCGTTAAAATAGCTGACGTGACACCTATATGGCATGAGTGAGACCCTTTTTTAGTTATGTAAAATCCATGTAGACAAAAAAATTAATTTTTAAACTAAAAATAATAAGATCCATGTCAATTTTTTATAATTTTGCTTGTCTACATGGATCTTACATAACTAAAAAAAGGTCTCACTCATGCCATATAGGTGCCATGTCAGCTATTTTAACGGAAAAGAGTTAACGGCATAGGGTCTTTTGCAACAATTTTGTGAAGTTCAGGTGGCAAACTGAGAAGATTTAAGTTTCAGGGGGCAAAGTGAAAAAAAGTGTATCTTACAGGGGGCAATGGTGTGAATAAGCCCAGGAATTAATACTCTCGCTACCAAATCAGATTGTACTGACAATCTCGGTAGGGTGGTAGTTGACTAATTTTGAGTTAGGTCATCAAATATTGTATTAGGAACGTTTTGAAATGTTTTTAAAGATTATTTAAGCATGCAAATGGTTTCGAACTGATATTGATTCTCTGGTTGTGAATTGTGCTATTTTGATGTGTTTCACGGGCTATTTAGTATAAATATGTTCGTACTATCTTAAAACCTAGCCAGGGTCCTATGAGGGGAAGCTATGATCATATGTGATGCTTAACTCTTACTGTAGTCTTTGAGTGCAAAGAACGTAGCGGTTGACGACTTGGACTGAAGGTGCGGCCTTGCTACTTGTCAAGTCTTCGATTTGTCAGATTTTGATCCTTTCTTTCTGGGCAGGTCGGTTATGATGTTTGTGGGTAACTTTTGCTATGTAAATTAGCACACTGTTATCTTTTGGGTTTGTTTTGTAAATTATCAAATATTTATCTTCGGATCGGTTACTTTTGTAAATCTTGAACATCTTTGTTTGTATGTTCCTCGAGGATACCTTTGAACTTATCTGTAACCTTGTTAGGTTGGTTTAAATGTAAACACTTTATTTACATTTTGTATTTCCGCTGGCAATTTATCTCTGATCCAACCAGTTTTCTTTATTATTAATAAGGCTTACATATTTTGAAAATATTTGGGAGTATAATACTTCGGGTTTGAGTATTATATTTTCGAGTATTCTCAAGGTAGGTGCTGCTGTGATGGACCTGATTTTAGGGCATCACATTTGGTGTTAAGAATGCACGAAAACTTTTTTTCAATGCATACTTGGTCCAATTTCGTCCAAATTGCACGAAAATGTTTTCGGTTGTCTAGAAAGACATGGGGAAGAACTTTCTCCAGTTAGGATTAGCGTTCTAGACCTATTAAACTATATTTGGTGTTGAGAATGCACGAAAAGGTCATTTCAGTGCATACTTGGTCCAATTTCTTCCTACTTGAAACCAAAATGTTCCCAGATGATAAGAAAGACATGGAGAAGCACTTTCTCTTGTTAGTGATGAGTGTTCATTTTGCATCATTTTTTTACACTAACTCCCTAACCTAGAGTACATGAACTCGATGTTTTCGTGTCTTTTGGTTTATTTTAGTGTTTTGTAGGTAAAATGAAGCAATGATGAAGAAAGAAACTAAAAGAGCCATTTTAGGACATTTTCTAGTCACACTAGGAAAAGAGGAGAAATTCTAGTCAAACTAGGAAAGCTGAAATCTCAGTCAAAGGAGGATTCCTAGTTACACAAGGAAAGATCAAGTCTTGGAATAGAAGAAATCATCATTGTCCGAGTTCATATTTGAAAAATCGCAATTGAAGCAGGAAATCCTAGTTGGACTAGAAAAACCTAATCCTAGTAGGAGAAGTAGTCCTATTCCTGTTGGGAGTTATGAGGGGTGAGATGGTCAAAGTGAAAGCCAAGTGGGACGAGGAATCCTAGGTGGACTAGGAAATGTTGGTTAAAGTCAAGGTCAAAGGTTCTAGAAGCTTCTACATTTGTTTGGGGGGATTAATGTCATTTTGCTCCCCAGACTATTACACATGTATCAGTTTGCTCCCCAGACTTCTAATTTGGAAAATTAAGGACCCTGACTTTTTCAATTTTGCCAATTAAGGTTATTCCGTCAATTTATACATTTTTCATCTAAAATGTCGAGATGATCAAGCAAAATTTAGCAAGAAATAAAAGAGGAAAAATGATGCATGAGGAAAAAATGATAAGATCTAATTGGAAGGGACCATTTTGCCCTCAAAGATTTGGATAAAAAATGTGTAAATTGACAAAAGAACCTCAATTGGCAAAATTGAAAAAGTCAGAGTCCTTAATTTTCCAAATTAGAAGTCTGGGGAACAAACTGATACAAGTGTAATAGTCGGGGGAGCAAAATGGTATTAATCCCTTTGTTTGGGCCATGCACAAAACCCTAGCCCAAGAGGACCATGGGCCATGTGCCTAACCCTAGCCCATAAGGAGGAAGCCCAAGTCGACACTCAGGGAGCCCAATGAGGAACCCCATGTGCCTATTCCTTGCCCTAGAAGACTTTCCTTATTCTGAAGACCTAATTTGGAAGGAAAATAGTTGGAAGATTCAGCCAAAGATCACAAGGAGTCCTTATCTTGCAAGGAAGTCAAAACCCTGAAATCTGAACAGCAAATTTCGACAGCAATTCTGTAATTCTCCAGAGTGAATTAGGTAGTGTGCAATATATGGTTGGAAAGATACGGATGTTAGCTTCGCAGGGAATTTTATGGATTTCGATTCCAAGTTTTCTAGCTCAAGATATGGCCGTTTTAGTGCAGGTAGTGCAGCAGTTCTGCGAGCAGAAAAAGAAGTTACGCCCAAATCAGCCTAAGGCCCATGCTTGGCCGAAAATTATAAGTCTTGATGTGCAAGGGAAGTGCTTATCCCACATTGAAGAGAAAGAGAAATCTTAGCCTCACTACCCTCTATAAATAAGACATTTTTTTGCACATAAAGGAAGGGAAAAAACCCTAGATGTTCCCTCTCTCTCTCTCTCTCTGTTGTAGTGTAATGACCCGACCCAAATTTTCACTAGAAATTTAAATTTTTATTTAACTATGTTTTTTTTAAGAGATTTTTTTAAATGATGTTGAATTGTAGTTGGAAAATAAAAAGGGTTTTGATTTAATTTTAAATTTTTGTTTTAATTTAAGCTTGACCCAAAGTTGACTTTTAAAATAAATGGGTTTTCGATTTTGACTTTGGGTCCGTTAGATAGGTTTCGTTTCCACGATTTCGTAGACACGTAGCACGCGTCATTTCGAGTTACGGTTTGAGAGATATGGGCGTTTGAAGCGAGGGGCAATTTTGTAAAATTGACGATTTGGGTTTAAAAAAATGGAAAATCAGATTTTTAAAGGGGATTTTTCTCTCTCTCTCTAGAATGTTCTACAACATTCTCTCTCTCTCTCTCTCTCTCTCTCTCTCTCTCTCTCTCCCTTTATTTTCTCTCACCCGCACTCTCTCCCTCTGTCTTCTCTCCCCCATGACCAGCCCTGCACACACAGCTGCCACAGCCACCTCCACCTTGCCGTCGACCACCTCCTGCCGACCCCGACCCTCCGGCGACCCCCCTCTCGAGCTGAGCAGCTCCTCCAGCCACCCCTGCGTTCGCGTGCTGCTCAAAAAGGGCTCCTCTGCCGCAACCACTAGCCACCCCAACCATCTCCACCGACCACTACCCATCGACCCACACCACCCACGCGACCCCCTTCCCGCCGGCGTCGACACCACCAAAGTCCTCTAGCAGCCAGCCCTCCGCGCGTACAGCACCCACTCAGAAACAACTCAGCAGCCACCTCGGTCTCGCCAGATTTTGGCTAAGCTACAACGGCATCCACTTCGAAAATAGGTGGGTTTCCTTCCCTTCTCAGTGGGTTTTCACCCTCTTATGGTTTAGTTATTTAATTTTGAGAATTTGTTAAAGATGGAATGTAGGGGTTTAGGGTCATTTCGGGATTTCTATGGGCTTCGAATTGGGGGGCTATTGTGATGTTGTTTTGGATAAATTTTGTCTCTGGGAAACCAATGGCTGTGTAGGATTGGAAGTTTGAGTAGGTTTTAAGGATATTGTTTGAGTTTAGTAAAAGTTTGGGCTTGAAACAGCAACCTTGGGCAGCAACCCTTGTAATTTCGAACCCCCACTGATATTCCATAATTTTAGAGTACTTGTGACAATTTGTTGAGTGGGTTATCGATATTAGTTATAGTGATTATGGTTAGGTTGAGCCGGGAAACTTTAGGGGCGGTTGTGGAAGTGTTGTTGGTTAATTCGTGTAGGAACAGAGTTCGAGTGGGACGTTAGGCTCCACACGCACACCCTTTAAATGTCGTAGAACCGAGACTAATCTTTGGTTTTATTGTTTATGTCATAGGCGAAACGACCGCGGCTCTTGATAATCCGGCTGAGGATCGAAGCTAGGCTATCTCTGTGAGTGGACTTTTGTTTTAAAAACATTTGTTTACTTTATGGTTGAATTTATTTGCTTATTCCGAGTTTTATTTGAGTATGGATGAAGTTAGAATATTTTGGCATTTGGACTTGTTAAAAATGATTGTGATTTTCAAAGTTTACATTTCCATTAGTTTGATTAATGTCATTACTTTAAGTCTTATTGAATGATTTTTCATACGAGATTGACGAATTAATTTGGTTTTAAGAGTCGAGAGTGATATACGATTTCAAACTTGATTAATACAAGAGTTTATTGGAAATAAATCGTTTTCAAAGTTTTGAGTAAGCTTGGAGTTGATAGCAAAATGTGTGATGATTTTATTGTGATTCTTCATTTTTAAGAAATTATCTTGCGCGGCATTGACATATTATGCATGGTTTTATGTATACTAAATTTATTTGAAATAATATACTTTGGCGTATTGATTTAAGTTTTGAAGGAAGGTTTCAATAATATTTTATTTCGATGAGAAAATGATTTTATGATTTGGTTATGAAAGATGGTTTTCAAACTACCTTTGCAGTACCCTCCAGGTTATCAGATTTAATAGGTCTTGGGACCCATCACGGCACACATATAGGGTTTGGGCTGTGTGTCGGGATGCTTCGCCCTTTGGGGGCTTCTCTGCGTGCACGTATGACCAGGATTGTCTGCACGTGCTGATTTATTCACACGTGTGTATGGCCAAGATATTGCCTGCACGTGTTGGATTTACTCCACGCGTGTGTATGGCCAGGATATTGTCTGCCTGTGCGATGCAGGAATTCCGCACAGGGGTATGGCCAGGATTATTCAGGGTATATAGCATGGTGGAAAATGAAATTGGTATCTTCAGAGTTTAAATATGGATTTTAAGTGAGAAATATCTTTCGAGTTTTATAATGATTTCGATTTATTATTATTTTTATGACTTTGTTAATTTAGATGGCTGGTTTTTTAGAAATGTGTTTTGAGTTATCTTTTCCTTGAGTTTCATGAGTTTTATAACATTCTTAAGACTTGTGAAATTGTTTTAAAACTGGGGGATTTCAAAGAGTAACGTGAGGTTTTAGAGTTAAACGTGGTTTTTGAAGGATTTTCTGAAACATAAATTTTACTTATGTTTTTCGTTTTTATTAAATTGTCCACTCACTGAGTTATCTCACGGTTTATCTTGTTTTGTTTTAAATTGTCCTCCCAGGTAGTAGCTTTGGTGGAGGTCGAGCCAATCACGTCGAAGCGATTACATCCCTATTCCTTCTCGGACCAGTAGGCGTCATTTTATTTTTCGGTGTAAAAATTTCTTCTAATAGAATAGCAGCTCTGATAACCACTCTACAAATTTTAAGTTGGATTTCTGTGAAATTGTTGGGTCTGAAACCCTATTTGGTTGTGGTAGAGGTGGTTGCTGTTTAGAAGTGCTTTTTAACAGGTTTTGAAATTTTGGGTTAGTCCATTTTCAGGGGAGGTTCTGCCAAATTTTCGGTAGGATTTTTCTTGAATTTGGATTCCCGCAAGACCTGTCCGGGTTACAGGGTGGAATTCGGGGGCGGTCCTGTCATGTAGCTACAAAAACCCTAGCCTTTGTTGAATGTTTTCTTAGAACAAAATAAACATCTATTTCATTCCAAGTATACTCGCAAGTGCACAAATCGCATCAGTAGCAAAGCGTACAAGCACGAGGTCGATCCCACAGGAAATGATTAATAAACAACAAATCAGTTCAAATAATCACTAGAATAACTAAATGGGGGGGTTTAAAGAGATGAAAACACACGCACACATCACCACACGCACACACCCTTTATTCTATCTTGCAATGTTAAGTTTTCAGTTTCAAATCAGATAAGCATGCAATAATCATCCAAGGCTAATGACAATTAATTTGAACACAATGTATTAAAGTTTGACTGCTAAAAAGGTTTGGCTAGTTACTTTCTCGCAATTGATCTCTTAAGGCATAAACTAAGAGCTTCTTGGGCCTTCCTTAATCAGTTAACTTACATGTTCCCTAGTTCAAGCTAAGGCAGCTGTTACCCATGTAAGAGTCATTAAAATCCGTGAGAACGTCAAACATGCACAACATATAAACTTTGACTATTTCCTTATAGAGGTCGCCCAACCCCATTACCAAGAATAATCCCTTATTCCCTTGTTACTTGTGGTTTAGTGTCTTTGACTATTTCACAGCTAAACCTAACAAATAAACTAGATGAAATTACTCTAAGGTGGCCAGTCAAAGGATGCAAACAACTAGTGACGGGTTCAAATGGATAATGGAAATTTAATACATGCAAACATCAAACTAACAGACCAAGAGACAGATAATTGATTTTTTAAAGCATGCAAATCCATTAATCAACCTACAACTAACATGCAAGATTAAATAAATAAACCTACATAATTAAAATAAAAAAGAAAATCAGAATAATATAAATAAATTTCCAATTCATGTTGGAAAGCAAACTAATTAAACAAAATAATTAAAAACTAGAATTCCAAAAAAAAAACAAAGAGAACATCCTTAGAGAGTGGCAGCGGCGGCGGCACAAGGTGGCAGCGGCTTGACTTCTTCCTTCTCCTTCTGTTCAGTAGAAAAATAAAGAAAGAGAGATGATGGTAGCTGCGGCAAGGGAAGAGAAATAATGGGGGCTGCTAGGGTTCCTAGGCTGCGTGAGAAAAGAAAGAGAGAGAAAGGAGGCTAAGGTATTGCGGCAAGAAAGAGAGAGAGAGAAAGAACAACTAGGGTTTTTGAAATTTCAGAGAGGAGGACCCTTTGAGTTATAAAGATGTATTTATAGAGGAGAGTGGGGCTGAGATTTCTCTTTCTCTTCAATGTGGGATAAGTGCATTCCTTGCTCATTAAGGCTTCTAATTTTCGGCCAAGCTTGGGCCTTGGGCTGATTTGGGCTCTTTTTGGGCGTAACTTCATTTTCAGCTCGCGGAATTGCTGCGCTACCTCCACTAAAATGACCATATCTTGAGCTAGAAAACTCAGAATCGAAATTCATAAAATTCCCTGTGAAGCTGACATCCGTATCTTTCCAACCATATATGGCATGCTACCTAATTCGTTCTGGAGAATTATAGAATTGCTGTCGAAATTGGTGCTCCATTTTCCAGGGTTTTGACTTCTTTTTCAGCTAGGATTCCTTGGGCTCTCTCTTTGTAGGCGTGATGGGCTAGGGTTTCCTTTAAAAGAACATGGGCTGGCTGCAACAAGCAAGTGGCGTGATGGGCTTTAGGGATGCATGGCTTGCGCATGGCTGTATGACTTGGGCTGAATGGGCTGCAAGCATGCAAATAATGTGTTGGGTTGCCAGCTCACCATTCTTGTGGATTTCGACTTCACCTAGGCCCAAAGCCCAATTGACTTCATGACATGATATGGTTGACCCTTGACCATTGACTTTGACTTCCACTTTTGCCCCTCTCTCCCTCTTGGATTCGAATTCATTTCTTCCCTCCATTTGATTCCATGGATGCCCACCTCCTTCTAGAAGCTTCTGGAACCTTGACTTGATTGAGTTGACTTTGACTAACCTTTCCTAG
The DNA here is from genome assembly GCF_963921425.1 of Dryas octopetala. Classification (NCBI taxonomy): domain Eukaryota; kingdom Viridiplantae; phylum Streptophyta; class Magnoliopsida; order Rosales; family Rosaceae; genus Dryas; species Dryas octopetala. The sequence goes on from NC_141373.1 coordinate 17,304,279, forward strand.
TCCAACGAGGATTTCTTGTAAATTAAAGATTCCTTATCCATTTTGACTTCTCGTAATGACCATATTGCCCCTGGAGTCTCCTAGTGTCAATAGGACTCCTTTCCCTAGTAGGGTTAGGTTTCCTAATTCAACCAGGAATTCCTGTTCCAATCAGGATTTCTCATTTCTGGCTCGACAATGATGGTTTTGGACTTGATGTTTCCTAGTGTGACTAGGAATCCTCATTTGACTAGGATTTCAGCTCTTTTCCTGGTTCGACCAGGAATTGACCCATTTTCCTAGTTTGACCACGAAATGTCCCAAAATGACTCCATTTGCTCCTATTTCCTATTTATGCTTCATTCGACCTAAAAACACAAAAACAAGACAACAGACACAAAAGGATCGAGTTCTAACACTCTAGGTTAGGGAGTTAGTATCATAAAATAGCGTAAAATGATCACTCATCAGCCTTCTCTTTCTTTTTATTGTTTATCTCTTTCTATTTTTCTCACGCAGCCACCCAGCCCCTCTATCTCTTTCTTTTTATTTTGTGCCGAACCATAGGAGGAAGAAGGAGTGCCACCTTGTGCCGCCGCTGCTGCCACCTAGTTTTGCCGCAGCCACCCTTTGCTTCTTCTTGTCTTCTTCTTTTGGTTTTCTTGTTTCTTGTTAATTAGTTTGTTATTTTCAACTATGGATTGGAAGTTTATTTATAATATAGTGTTTTCTTTTTTGAATTTGTTTATGATTAGTTGGTTGATTTATCTTGCATGTTGAGTTGTAGGTTGAATTTTCAGATATGTCATGATTTAACAAATTGTTTATCCGTCTCTTGGTGAATTGATTTGATGTTTGCACTTATCAAAATCTATTTATCTGTTAGAATTCGTATGCTAGGTTGTATGCACTCTTTGATTGGCCACCTTAGGGTAATTGCATCTAGTCGATTTGTTAGGTTTAGTTATGAAATAGTCAAAAACACTAAATCACAAATAACGAAGGAATAAGAGATTATTCTTGATAATTGATTCGTAGGACCTCTACAAGAAAATAGTCAAAGCTTATATGTTGTGCGTGATTGACTTCTAATAGATTTTAATGACTCTTGCATGGGTAACAGCTGCCTTAGCTTAGTACTAGGGAGCATGTAAGTTTACTAATTAGGGGAGGCCTAAGAAACTCTTAATTATGTCTTAGGGGAACAATTGCGAGAAAGTAACTAGCCAAACCTTTTTAGCAGTCAACCTTTGATTTGTTCTGTTTGAATCAATTTGCTATTAGCTTTTGATGGTTGAATTGTGCACAGTTGGCAATAAAGACATGGGGAAGCACTTTCTCATGTTAGGATTAGTGTTTTTGTCCTATTGAACAACATTTGCTGTTGAGAATTGATGAGTGTGCATTTTGCATCACTTTCTGATACTAATTCCTTAACCTAGAGTGTTAGAACTCGCTATTTTGTGTTTCTTGTCTTGTTTTTGTGTTTTCAGGTCAAATGAAGCAGAAATGAGAAAAAGAAGCAAATGGAGCCATTTTGGGACATTTCCTGGTCAAACCAGGAAAAGTGCAGAAATCCTAGTCAAATGAGGATTCCTAGTCACACTAGGAAATATCAAGTCCAGAACCATCATTGCGGAGCCAGAAATGTGAAATCCTGATTCGAACAGGAAATCCTGGTTGAACTAGGAAACCTAACCCAACTAGGGAAAGGAGTCCTAGTGACACTAGGAGACCCCAGGGGCAATATGGTCATTACGAGAAGTCGAAATGGATAAGGAATCTCTCATTTCCAAGAAATCCTAGTTGCACCAGGAAATGTTTTTCAAGGTTCCAGAAGCTTCCAGAAGGTGGTGGACATCCATGGAAATGAATGGAGGGAAGAAATGAATTTGAATTCAAATGGAAATGAGGGGCAAAATGGGAAGTCAAAAGTGGAGGGCCCATGGGCCCTAGGGATGCCGAACCAAGTTGGGCCATGCATGCACATGCATGGGCCCAAACCCTAGCAGCCCAAAGGCCATGTGCAAGGAGGAAGATGGCAGCCCATGCATGCGCATGCATGCCATGCAAACCCTAGCAAGACAAGGGGCCATGCGCAAGCCCAAGGTGACAAGCCCAAGATGGAAGCCCATGGAGTGAAACCCTAGCCCATCTTATGCAAGCAACTGAAGCCCAACATGGAAGCCCAACATGCAAGCCCCAAAGCCCAAGACTACCAGCCTATGCGCCAAGGAGGGACCCTAGCTAGGCTAGGCGTGAGCCACTTAAGCCCAGAGGGAGCAGCCCATGCCGCAAGCCCAAGGTGCAGCCAGCCCTAGCTGATGCCGCAAGGAACTAGGAAAGCAAACCCTAGCCAGCCGCAAGTTGCTTTTCCTTGCCTCTCAAGGAAGGCTTCTCCTATATAAATCCCTCTCATTCAGACTTTGAAGGGACTTTTTCTCCTCCTCCAGCCGAAATCACTCTCTCCCCTCCTAGTTTTATTTTTCTGTTTTAGGGTTTTAGTTTCAGACTTTTATTTTCTTGTAAGGTGAGCCGAATTCAGAGAGAGGTTTAGAGAGAGGGTGGCGTGACAAGTGAGAGGGAAGTACCACCTGCTGCCGCAAGCCCAAGCTCACCTTGCCGTGAGCCAATTGCTTGTGCTAGGTGCTTCCTTCTCCTTGCCGCAGCCCCCATTTGTTGCACCTCTGATTTTTGTTTTCTTTTCCTTCTAGTTTCTATTTTAATTGTTGGATTATGCTACTGAAACTATTCAATTAATTTGCTGGTTTTATTTAGTTGTCTCTTTATTTCTTTTATAACTTTGGTTCTGAATTTAGTTAGTTATTTATGTTTATGCAATTTAATTTATGTAATCTAATTTAATTGTGTAGTTGTTTCAGTTACTTTATGTTTCTGATTTTTAATTAGTGCATGCGTTTAATCTTGTGTGTCTTGCGTTTCTGATTTCATTTAATTTATGCACTTTAAATTAGTTGTTTAGTTTATGTTCTTAAGTTTGTTTAATTTGCGTTTCTGATTTCCTTTTGCAAGCGTGAATTGGGATTTTATTTATTTGTTGCTGTTTTGTTTTTATTTGTTTTATTTAATTATGTAGATTAGTTATTCTATCTTGCATGTTAGTCGTAGGTTGATTAATGGATTCGTATGCTTTAACAAATCGTTTATCCGTCTCTTGGTCTGTTAGTTTGATGTTTGCGCGTATTAAATTTCCACTATCTACTAGAACCCCCGTCACTAGTTGTTTGCATCCTTTGACTGGCCACCTTAGGGTAATTGCATCTAGTTTATCCGTTAGGTTTAGCTGTGAAATAGTCAAAGACACTAAACCACAAGTAACAAGGGAATAAGGGATTATTCTTGGTAGTGGGGTTGGGCGACCTCTATAAGGAAATAGTCAAAGCTTATATGTTGTGCATGTTTGACGTTCTCATAAAACTTAATGACTCCTGCATGGGTAACAGCTGCCTTAGCTTGAACTAGGGAACATGTAGGTTAACTAGCTAAGGAAGGCCCAAGAAGCTCTTAGTTTATGCATTAGGAGAACAATGGCGAGAAAGTAACTAGCCAAACCTTTTTAGCTGTCAAACTTTAATATGTTGTGTTCAAATTAACTGTCATTAGCCTTGGATGGTTATTGCATGCTTATCTGATTTGAAACTGAAAACTTAACATTGCAAGATAGAATAAAGTGTGTGTGCGTGTGGTGATGTGTGCGTGTGTTTCCATTTTTCAAAACCCCCCATTTAGTTATTCTAGTGATTATTTGCACTGATTTGTTGTATATTAACCGTTCCCTGTGGGATCGACCTCGTGCTTGTACGCTTTGCTACTGATGCGATTCGTGCACTTGCGAGTAAACTTAGAATGAGATAATTGTTTATTTTGTTCTAAGAAAACACATCAACAAGTTTTTGGCGCCGTTGCCGGGGAATGGTGTCTAATATCAATGAATTGGTGTAATTAGTCATTAGAATTAGGTTATATTAGCTAGATTTCAGTTTTTGCTAATCTTTAGTTTTTAATAAATGCCATGCCTTTATATGCATTCTTTCTACTGATTATGTGTTTTCTCTTGATTAGGTGTGTTTTATGAACCCTGAGCTTGTTGCTAGGTTGGAGAGGCTCAAGAACGAAGCTTTAGGTACATCACAAGTCAGCCCGCAACCTAGTGCATCAGATTCGAGTAGTGAAGAGACTGAGAGTGTCGACATGGCTGAAGCAAATGAGATGGTGCCGCAGCCACTTTTCAGCGCCTTCGCTGCCTACTCAACCATCATGCATTCGGTATGCCACCATAGCCACTGATTTCGAAATCAAGAGTGGTCAGATTCACTTGTTGCCGAGCTACCATGGGCTGAATGGGGAGGATCCGATCCACTTTTTGAAGGAGTTTTCCGGGGTTTGTGAAGCCGCACAATTGAGGGGTCTGAATGCCGATCAGTACCGTTTGAGGATGCTCCCTTTTGCGCTTAAGGACAAGGCAAAGAGGTGGTTGTATTCGCTGCCCAGTGGTTCCATTTCGACATGGGATGATCTTTCGAGCAAGTTTTTGAACAAGTTCTATTCCATTTCCAAGACTAATTCGATTCGGAAGGAGATCCTTGGATTTGTGCAGAAGGCGGACGAGCCATTCCATGAGACTTGGGACAGATTCAATGAGTTACTTACTAGCTGCCCACACCATAACCTATCTCCTTGGTATGTGTTTTGCTGTTTTTATCAGGGATTATTGGAGAGAGACCAAGCCAAGGTGGATTCGGCATGTGGTGGTGCATTCATGTCCAAAACGGAGGATGAGGCTACAGAATTGTTTGAGTCGCTTTCTTTGAGTTCTCAACAATGGGATTCCAATCGTGCAAGAGGAGGACCAAAGAGAGGGTTGTATGAGGTAGCTGATGTGCCGAACACCATGGAGGGACAGATTTTGGAAATCAAGACTATGGTGCAGAAGTTATCTTTGGCTCAAGAGAAGATGATGAGTGTGCAAGGACAAGGGGGTGACGTGGAACAAGTGAACCAGGTTGGGAGCTATCCTAGGGTGCCGTATGACCCATATTCCAACACTTACAACCCTGGATGGAAGAACAACCCGAATTTCAGGTGGAGCAACAACAATGGACAACAAGCTAGTGGGAGCACCAACAAGCCGTATGTGCACCCTAATGCCGAGAGGTCTAGTTTGGAGGACAAGATTGCTCAGATTGCTCAAAGCACCACTTCCCTTGCCCAAAGCACCAATGCCTTCATGAACCGAACCGAGCAGCAGATGCAAGCCAATTCGAAGGCTATTGCACACTTGGAAAGTCAAATGGGTCAGATTGCCACTACTTTGGGTCAGAGAGAGAAGGGGAAGTTGCCAAGTCAGCCCATCGTCAACCCGAAGAATGAGGAGCATGTAAATGCTATTTTGAGGACTACTCCAAGAAAGAGAGTTAGAGTGGTTAAGACTAAGGAGGTGATTGAGATCATGGATAGTGAGGAAGAGGAGGATCCAGAAATGATAGAGGAGAAAGCTGATACATGTGTGATTCCCCTCATTCCGGACATTGACATCACCAAATTTCCAGCAACCATGAGGGAGTTGAAGTCTATTGAGAAGAAGGTTGAGGAGCAGGGGCATAGTCACAACGTTCCTAGGGAGATTTGTGGTTATCTCTTTGCATCTTTTCCAAGCAAGAAGAAGGATCCGGGCTCGTTAGTCATACCATGCAGCATAGGGGAGCATAAGATCACCAATGCCTTAGTTGACAATGGCTCAGCTATCAATGTCATGCCGCTGGTTGTGTTCGAGAAGCTTGGATTTAAGGAGGCTGATTTGCAACCATTTGATGTGGACATTCGCTTCGCCAACTCTTCAGCCCAAAAAGCTTGTGGTATGCTTGTGGATGTTTTGGTTAAATGTCGTAAATTACTAATTCCCTCTGATTTCATAGTGCTAGATGTGCCGAGAATTCCGGGTGACGTCTCTATTATTCTTGGGAGACCATTTTTGTGCACCTCTAACATGGAGTACAAAGCATTGGAGAGCACCATGAAGATTCGGCACTACACCAAGCAAGAGGTGTATTTGCTCACTTCCGAGATGCCAGAAAACGAGGAGATCACTTTTTATGGAGAGGAGAAGTCAGAGACGGAGAGCTTCTTCAGTTCGTTCCTAGGGAGTGCCGAGAGTAGCAATGGCAAGAAGAAGAGGAAAGGACGCAAGTAAAGGAGATGGCAATGTCAGGCTGAAGACAGAAAAACAAGCGCTTATTGGGAGGCAACCCAAGTTTTTGTTTCGAATAATGGAGGAGGAGTCATGGAGGACCAAGGAGGCCGCGCCTACCCTTGGAGTGTCCACGCTTGCGTACGCAAGTAAACAGTTTCTTTATTTCGCTTCATAAGACAATTTTTCATTTTGGTGTGTTTATTTGGTTTTGGATATTTGCAATTTCCCGTTTCGCTTAATTTGATCATTCTTGCATTTATTTCACATACATTGAGGGCAATGTATCATTTAAGTGTGGGGGGAAGGGCAATTGTCATTTGTTAGTGTTTTTAGGTTAAAACAAGTGTTTAGAGTGTTTTAAGTGTTTTTGAGTGTTTTTAGAAAAAGAAAAAAAAAATTTCGTTTTTAGTGTTTTTAGGTTAGGAAAAAAACTTTTTCTTTTGTTTTTAAACTTAGGGTGTCAAAACCCACATCAAAATGCACGTTTTCATTAGATCTCATTCACCTTAGTGATGGATGTGATTCTTTTGAAGTGTGCGACATTGTTTTAAAAACAAAAAGTTTTTGAGTCATTTTGGTTGTTTCAGGTCGTTTTGAGTCCCCAACTAATTGATTTGAGTGTGCACGATTGTTATGAGCATGTTTTAGTATTGTGTGTATATTTGGTGTTCTTTTCATTCTAATAGTGTTCCATAACATATCTTGCAATTCTATGTCATTTGGCCTTGTTGATATGAATTTAGGTTGTGATTAGCATTACTAATGATTATATGCATAATAGAGTAGACTTGCATGACCTAAGTGAGCTTTTGAGCCTTGTTCTTCAATTCTTGAGTGTTGCGCGCCACTCTGATTCTATCATTGTCATATAAGTCGTTGTTTTGATCTCATTGTCTTTCATTTGGTCATTTGCTTTGAATATGCATAATCTTGAATCAATGAGCTAGAACTCTTTTTTTGTGTACACAAAGCATGTCGTATTTGCATAACTCTTGAGAAATGAATTTAGGCCCTGTTTGTGTACCCCATAGCCTGAAAGCCTATCCAGTACATGTTTTATCCTTAGTTACCCATTTTGAGCCTTTTAAGCCGTTTTCTTTGTTACCCCATACCAAACCCTAAGTTTGGGGGTGTTCCACCCCTTTCATCCGTTTTACCCCTTTTATGGTATTGCAAGCTGTTTATATGTTGATTGAGGTGAAAAAGAAGTGAAAATGCATAGCTTATACAAAAATGTGTCATAAAAGTATGTATACCGTGCCCAAAGAAAAGAAAAAGAAAAGAAATCAAAGAAAAGAGATGGGACGGTTTCAAAAAAAAAAAAAAAAAAAAAAAAAAAGAGCAAAAAGAGTTCAAAGTAAGCTATGAAGTGCAAAGAAGCAAAGTGTACCTCAGAATGTTCTATTGGTGCTTGCAATTCCATGAATTTAGCCCTTTGTGTTTCCATTTCATTTCAATACCCTATCCTAGCCTAAGCCTTCATTATAACCCTATTAAAGCCCTAGCTGATCTCAAGAGTGTGTATTATACTTATGTGGAGTCTATTTAAGAAGGGAGCCTATGGTATTTGATTCTATTTCAAGCATTTGTATTCCTTTCATGAGATCAGTATTTCTTTCAAAAATGTGCCTTTATTTCATGTACATATGTGAGCTAATTGTTTTTGTTACATATTTCCTCTCACATATACTTTTGAGTGCACATATCAACCCAATTCTTGAGTGTTTATTATTGAGAGTATGCCATAGTGAGGATTGGAGTTGAATCTATTATGTATGTATTGATTTAGTCTTGTTTATCTAATACTTGGATTTGTGTCAAGGATGGCCTATATGACAATAGAGGAGCGAGGTATGTTATTTGAAATGTTATTAGAATTTGGAGAATACAATTTATATGCCTTGCTTTCCTATGTGATTAATGGTTGTGCGCATGAATTCAGTTGTTGGGATGTTGGAGTCAGTCTTGAGTCTTTTCTTTCTTTTATTTGCTCGAGGACTAGCAAAATCTAAGTTTGGGGGTGTGATGAGTGTGCATTTTGCATCACTTTATGATACTAATTCCTTAACCTAGAGTGTTAGAACTCGCTATTTTATGTTTCTTGTCTTGTTTTTGTGTTTTCAGGTCAAATGAAGCAGAAATGAGAAAAAGAAGCAAATGGAGCCATTTTGGGACATTTCCTGGTCAAACCAGGAAAAGTGCAGAAATCCTAGTCAAATGAGGATTCCTAGTCACACTAGGAAATATCAAGTCCAGAACCATCATTGCGGAGCCAGAAATGTGAAATCCTGATTCGAACAGGAAATCCTGGTTGAACTAGAAAACCTAACCCAACTAGGGAAAGGAGTCCTAGTGACACTAGGAGACCCCAGGGGCAATATGGTCATTACGAGAAGTCGAAATGGATAAGGAATCTCTCATTTCCAAGAAATCCTAGTTGCACCAGGAAATGTTTTTCAAGGTTCCAGAAGCTTCCAGAAGGTGGTGGACATCCATGGAAATGAATGGAGGGAAGAAATGAATTTGAATTCAAATGGAAATGAGGGGCAAAATGGGAAGTCAAAAGTGGAGGGCCCATGGGCCCTAGGGATGCCGAACCAAGTTGGGCCATGCATGCACATGCATGGGCCCAAACCCTAGCAGCCCAAAGGCCATGTGCAAGGAGGAAGATGGCAGCCCATGCATGCGCATGCATGCCATGCAAACCCTAGCAAGACAAGGGGCCATGCGCAAGCCCAAGGTGACAAGCCCAAGATGGAAGCCCATGGAGTGAAACCCTAGCCCATCTTATGCAAGCAACTGAAGCCCAACATGGAAGCCCAACATGCAAGCCCCAAAGCCCAAGACTACCAGCCCATGCGCCAAGGAGGGACCCTAGCTAGGCTAGGCGTGAGCCACTTAAGCCCAGAGGGAGCAGCCCATGCCGCAAGCCCAAGGTGCAGCCAGCCCTAGCTGATGCCGCAAGGAACTAGGAAAGCAAACCCTAGCCAGCCGCAAGTTGCTTTTCCTTGCCTCTCAAGGAAGGCTTCTCCTATATAAATCCCTCTCATTCAGACTTTGAAGGGACTTTTTCTCCTCCTCCAGCCGAAATCACTCTCTCCCCTCCTAGTTTTATTTTTCTGTTTTAGGGTTTTAGTTTCAGACTTTTATTTTCTTGTAAGGTGAGCCGAATTCAGAGAGAGGTTTAGAGAGAGGGTGGCGTGACAAGTGAAAGGGAAGTACCACCTGCTGCCGCAAGCCCAAGCTCACCTTGCCGTGAGCCAATTGCTTGTGCTAGGTGCTTCCTTCTCCTTCTCTCCTTGCCGCAGCCCCCATTTGTTGCACCTCTGATTTTTGTTTTCTTTTCCTTCTAGTTTCTATTTTAATTGTTGGATTATGCTACTGAAACTATTCAATTAATTTGCTGGTTTTATTTAGTTGTCTCTTTATTTCTTTTATAACTTTGGTTCTGAATTTAGTTAGTTATTTATGTTTATGCAATTTAATTTATGTAATCTAATTTAATTGTGTAGTTGTTTCAGTTACTTTATGTTTCTGATTTTTAATTAGTGCATGCGTTTAATCTTGTGTGTCTTGCGTTTCTGATTTCATTTAATTTATGCACTTTAAATTAGTTGTTTAGTTTATGTTCTTAAGTTTGTTTAATTTGCGTTTCTGATTTCCTTTTGCAAGCATGAATTGGGATTTTATTTATTTGTTGCTGTTTTGTTTTTATTTGTTTTATTTAATTATGTAGGTTAGTTATTCTATCTTGCATGTTAGTCGTAGGTTGATTAATGGATTCGTATGCTTTAACAAATCGTTTATCCGTCTCTTGGTCTGTTAGTTTGATGTTTGCGCGTATTAAATTTCCACTATCTACTAGAACCCCCGTCACTAGTTGTTTGCATCCTTTGACTGGCCACCTTAGGGTAATTGCATCTAGTTTATCCGTTAGGTTTAGCTGTGAAATAGTCAAAGACACTAAACCACAAGTAACAAGGGAATAAGGGATTATTCTTGGTAGTGGGGTTGGGCGACCTCTATAAGGAAATAGTCAAAGCTTATATGTTGTGCATGTTTGACGTTCTCATAAAACTTAATGACTTCTGCATGGGTAACAGCTGCCTTAGCTTGAACTAGGGAACATGTAGGTTAACTAGCTAAGGAAGGCCCAAGAAGCTCTTAGTTTATGCATTAGGAGAACAATGGCGAGAAAGTAACTAGCCAAACCTTTTTAGCTGTCAAACTTTAATATGTTGTGTTCAAATTAACTGTCATTAGCCTTGGATGGTTATTGCATGCTTATCTGATTTGAAACTGAAAACTTAACATTGCAAGATAGAATAAAGTGTGTGTGCGTGTGTTTCCATTTTTCAAAACCCCCCATTTAGTTATTCTAGTGATTATTTGCACTGATTTGTTGTATATTAACCGTTCCCTGTGGGATCGACCTCGTGCTTGTACGCTTTGCTACTGATGCGATTCGTGCACTTGCGAGTAAACTTAGAATGAGATAATTGTTTATTTTGTTCTAAGAAAACACATCAACAAGAATGCACGAAATTTCATTTTGGTGCATACTTGGTCCAATTTCGTCCTAATTGCACCAAAACGTTCATAGTTGGCAAGAAAGACTTGGGGGATCACTTTCTCATGTTAGGATTAGCGTTCTTGACTTATTGAACCACATTTGGTATTGAGGACGCACGAAAAGTTCATTTCGGTGCAAACTTGGTCCAATTTCGTCCTAATTGCTCTAAAACGTGCCTACTTGGCAAGAAAGACATGGGGAAGGACTTTCTCATGTTAGGATTAGCGTTCTAGAACTATTGAACCACATTTGGTGTTAAGAACGCTCGAAAAGGTCATTTCGGTGCATACTTGGTACAATTTAGTCCTAATTGCTCTAAAACGTGCTCATTTGGCAGGAAAGACATGGGGAATCAATTTCTCATGTTAGGATTACCGTTCTTGATCTAGTAAACCGCATTTGGTGTTAACAACTCACGAAAAGTTCATTTCCACCTACTTGAAACCCAAACGTTTCCAGTTGGCAAGAAAGACATGGGAAAGCACTTTCTCATGTTAGGATTAGCGTTTTCGTCCTATTGAACAATATTTGCTATTGAGAATGCGCAAAAAGTCATTTTGGTGCATACTTGGTGCTTTTTCGTCCTAATTACACCAAAAGTTTCACGGTTGGAAAGAAAGACATAGGGAATTGCTTTCTCATGTTAAGATTAGCATTCTTGACCTATTGAACCACATTTAGTGTTGAGAATTCACAAAAAGTCATTTGGTTGCATACTATTGATTGTTTTCTTAGAAAAAAATAAAATACATTCTATTCTAAGTATACTCGCAAGTGCACGAATCTCATCAGTATTAAAGCGTACAAGCACGAGGTTGATCCCACAGGGAATGGTTAATGAACAACAAATCAATTCAATTAATCAATTCAATTAATCAATTAGAATAACTAAATGGGGGGTTTGGAAGTTGGAAACACACGCACACACTATACTATCTTGCAATCTTAAGCATTCAACCATTAATTCAAATTAGCATACTCTAACCATCCAAAGCCAATGATAAATCTATTTAAACATAAATCAAAGTTTGACTGCTAAAAAGGTTTGGCTAGTTACTTTCTCGCAATTGTTCCCCTAAGTCTTAATTAAGAGCTTCTTAGGTCTCCCCTAATTAGTTAACTTACATGTTCCCTAGTACTAAGCTAAGGCATCTGTTACCCATGCAAGAGTCATTAAGAATAATGAGAACGTCAAACATGCACAACATATAAGTTTTGACTATTTTCTTGTAGAGGTCCTACAAAACTATTACCAAGAACAATTTCTTATTCCCTTGTTACTGGTGATTTAGTGTCTTTAACTATTTCACATCTAAACCTAACAAATAAACTAGATGCAATTACCCTAAGGTGGCCAATCGAAGGATGCAAACAGTTAGCAAACAGATTCAAATAGATAAATGGAATTAGATAAGTGCACGCATTAAATTAATTCATCAAGAGACAGATAAACGATTTGTTAGAGCATGACATATTCGAAAATCAACCTAGGCTTAACATGCAAGATAGAATAAACTAATACATAATTAAAATAATGAAACAAAACTGAAATAGATAAATAAATTCTCAATCTATAAAAGCAACTAAACAAATTAAACAAACTAATTAAAAACAAGAAGAATTTCAAAAGAAAAATAGAAAATCAAAGGAAACATCACTATGGTGGCTGTGGCAAGGAAGAGGAGAAGAGGAGAGAAACCTAAGCAGCAAGGAGGCTCACAGCAAGGTGAGCTAGGGCTGCAGCAAGGAACTCTCCTTCTCTTTCTCAAGTCACGCCTCCCTCTCTCTCTCTCTCTCGCTCTCTCTCTCTCTATGCTACTCTCTCTCTTTCTAAATTTTTGTGAGCTGATGGGAATTTTTGAAGTCTCAATTATGAGAGAATGAGATGTATTTATAGAGGTAGGATGAGAATTCCTTGAGAGGCAAGGTAAAGGGGGTGTGCGGCATAGGCTAGGGTTTCCTCTTGTGGGCTGCACGGCATGGGCTTAAGTGACATGCGCATGGCCCTTTAGGGTTTCACTTAAACATGCGCATGGGCTGCCATTTGGACTTGGTGCATTGGGCTTTAGGGTATCAAGGAAAGGGCTGCAAGCTTGCGCATGTATGCATGGGCTGCCACCTCACCCTTTTGTCCCTTCGACTTCTCCTAGGCCCATGGCCCATTTGACTTCATGAAATGGCATAGTTGATCCTTGACCATTGACTTTGTCTTCCAATTTCGCCCCTCTCTCCCTATTGGATTCAATTTCATTTCTTCACCCCACTTGATTCCATGGATGTCCAATACCTTCTAGAAGCTTCTGGAACCTTGACATGATTGAGTTGACTTTGACAAACCTTTCCTAGTCTCACTAGGATTCCTTGTAAATGTAAGATTCCTTATCCATTTCAACTTCTCATAATGACCATATTGCCCCTACAGACTCCTAGTATTATTAGGACTCATTTCCCTAGTAGGGTTAAGTTTCTTAGTTCAACCAGGAATTCCTGCTCTAGTTAGGATTTCTCATTTCTGGCTTGACAATAATGGTTCTACGCTTGATGTTTCCTCTTGTGACAAGAAATCCTCATTTGACCAGGAAATGTCCCAAAATGGCTCCATTTGTTTTTTTTTTTTCCTATTTATGCGTCATTTGAACCTGAAAACACAAAAGAAGACAACAGACGCAAAAGCATCAAGTTCTTACACTTTACGTTAGGGAATTAGTATCATAAAATGATGCAAAATGCACACTCATCACATACTTGGTCCAATTTCGTCCTAATTGCACCAAAAAGTTCTCGATTAGCAAGAAAGACATGTGGAAGCACTTTCTCATGTTAGGATTAGCGTTCTTGACCTATTGAACCACATTTGGTGTTGAGAGAGCACGAAAACGTCATTTCGGTGCATACTTGGTCCAATTTCTTCCTAATTGCACCAAAACGTTCTCGGTTTGCAAGAAAGACATAGGGAAGCACTTTCTCATGTTCGGATTAGGGTTCTTGACCTATTCAACCACATTTGGTGTTCAGAATGCATGAAAAGGTCATTTTGATGCATACTTGGTCCAATTTTTTCCAAATTGTACCAAAACATTTCAGGTTGGCAAGAAAGACTTGGGGAAGCACTTTCTTAAGTTAGGATTAGAGTTCTAGACTTATTGAACCACATTTTATGTTAACAATGCATGAAAAGGTCATTTCGATGCAAACTTTGTCCAATTTCATCCTAATTGCTCTAAAACGTGTACAATTGGCACCCGCTGAGATGGAAGAGTTAAGAGTACAATTGGAGGATTTGCGAAGGAAAAGATTCATTCGAGAAAGTACATCACCTTGAGGAGCGCCAACTTTGTTTGTTAAGAAGCATGATAGTTCATTGCGTTTGTGTGTAGACTATCGGAAGTTGAATAGTGTTACTATCAAGAATAGGTATCATTTTCCAAGGATTGAGGAGTTATTTGATCAACTCAGTGAAGCTAAGCACTTTTCAAAGATTGATTTACGATCTGGCTATCATCAGCTTCAAGTTTGAGAAGAGGATATACCAAAGACTGCTTTTCGGACTCGGTATGGACACTAGAGTTTGTAGTGATGCCATTTGGATTGATGAACACACATGCAACATTCATGGACTTGATGAAAATGATTTTTTGACCCTTCTTGGATAAGTTTGTCATAATTTGCATTGATGATATTCTCATTTACTCAAGAAAAGCAACTCTATGCCAAGAAATCGAAGTGTGATTTTTGGTTGACCGAAGTGCATTCCTTGGATGTGTAATCTCTGGGGAAGGAATTTTAGTGGATCCAAGCAAGATTGAAACTGTGCTTGAGTGGGAACAACCTAAGAATGTTACGGAGGTAAGAAGTTTCCTTGGATTAGCTGGTTATTATAGGAGATTTGTTCAGGATTTCTCTAAGATTGCTACAGCTTTGACTTGTCTGTTGAAGAAGGAAGTTAAATTTGAATGGAATGATAAGTGTAAGAAAGCGTTTGAGGAGTTGAAGAAAAGGTTAACATCAGCTCCGGTGTTAGTTTTGTCAAACGGTAAGGATCAGTATTAAGTTTATGTAGATGCCTCAGCTTAAGGACTTGGGTGTGTGCTGATACAGAATGAGAGAGTAGTAGCTTATGCTTCGAGATAGTTGAAGAATTATGAGAAGAACTATCCTACTCACGATTTGGAGTTAGCAGCAGTTGTTCATGCCTTGAAGATTTGGAGTTGCCAAGGTTCACTAAGGGGTTAATTAAACTAGCAATCAACACAAATAACAATTCCCCGGCAACGGCGCCAAAAACTTGTTGTATGTTTTCCTAGAACAAATCAAATAACCTTTTCTGAGCTCTAGGTTAACTCGCAAGTGCACGAATCGCTAAGTAGCAAAGCTTACAAATACGAGGTCGATCCCACAGGGAATTGTACTAGTGTACGATTACTAACTCAATTAAATTCAATTAACTCAACTCTGACTCACACACGCAAATGGGGGGTTTTGATTGGTTTTTAGGGCTAAACTAAACTAACAGAAAAATAACAAACTTTAAAAAGACAACTGAAAGATTTCGGGTAAAACAATAATAAAGAACACTAGGGGTCAGAATCCACCGCTAGCATACCATTCACTTTACTGTTGATGTGTTTTCTTAGAATAAAATAACAATTACCTCATTCTAAGTTTACTCGCAAGTGCACGAATCGCATCAGTAGCAAAGCGTACAAGCACGAGGTCGATCCCACAGGGAATGGTTAATATACAACAATTCAGTGCAAATAATCACTAGAATAACTAAATGGGGGGTTTTGAAAGATGGAAACACACACACACATCACCACACGCACACACACTTTATTCTATCTTGCAATGTTAATTTTCAGTCTCAAATCAGATAAGCATGCAATAACCATCCAAGGCTAATGACAGTTAATTTGAACACAACATATTAAAGTTTGACAGCTAAAAAGGTTTGGCTAGTTACTTTCTCGCCATTGTTCTCCTAATGCATAAACTAAGAGCTTCTTGAGCCTTCCTTAGCTAGTTAACCTACATGTTCCCTAGTTCAAGCTAAGGCAGCTGTTACCCATGCAGGAGTCATTAAGTTTTAGAGAACGTCAAACATGCACAACATATAAGCTTTGACTATTTCCTTATAGAGGTCGCCCAACCCCACTACCAAGAATAATCCCTTATTCCCTTGTTACTTGTGGTTTAGTGTCTTTGACTATTTCACAGCTAAACCTAACAGATAAACTAGATGCAATTACCCTAAGGTGGCCAGTCAAAGGATGCAAACAACTAGTGACGGGGGTTTTAATAGATAGTGGAAATTTAATATGTGCAAACATCAAACTAACAGACCAAGAGACGGATAAACGATTTGTTAAAGCATACGAATCCATTAATCGACCTACAATTAACATGCAAGATAGAATAACTAACCTACATAATTAAAACAAATAAATAAAAGAAACAAAACAGCAACAAATAAATGAAATCCCAATTCATGATTGCAAAAGGAAATCAGAAACGCAAACTAAACAAACTTAGAAACATAAACTAAACAACTAATTTAAAGTGCATAAACTAAATGAAATCAGAGACGCAAGACACACAAGATTAAACGCATGCACTAATTAAAAATCAGAAACTTAAAGTAACTGAAACAACTACACAATTAAATTAGATTACATAAATGAAATTGCATAAACATAAATAGCTAAATAAATTCAGAACCAAAGCTATAGAAGAAATAAAGAGACAATTAAATAAAACAGCAAATTAATTAAATAAAATCAGTAACATACTCCAACAATAAGAATAGAAACTAGAATGAAAAGGAAAACAAAAATCAGAGGTGCAACAAATGGGGGCTGCGGCAAGGAGAGAAGAAGAAGGAGGCACCTAGCACAAGCAATTGGCTCACGGCAAGGTGAGCTTGGGCTTGTGGCAGCGGGTGATCCTTCCCTCTCAATGTTACGCCACCCTCTCTCTAAACCTCTCTCTGAAATTGGCTCACCTTACAAGAAAATAAAAGTCTCAAACTAAAACCCTAAAACAGAAAAATAAAGCTAGGAGGGAGAGAGTGATTTCGGCTGGAGTGTGGGTGAAAAAAAATGAATGCCTAAAAGTCTGAATGGAGGGGGTTTAAATAGGAGAAGCTTCCCTTGAGAGGCAAGGAAAGCAAGTTGCGGCTGGCTAGGGTTTGGTCTCCTAGTGCCTTGCGGCTTCAGCTAGGGCCAGCTGATCAGGCCTTGCGTGTTGGGCTGCTTGGGTTTGGGCTTGAGTGGCTCACGCCTAGCCTAGCTAGGGTCCCTCCTTGGCGCATGGGCTGGTAGTCTTGGGCTTTGGGCTTGCATGTTGGGCTTCCATGTTGGGCTTCAGTAGCTTGCACAAGATGGGCTAGGGTTTCACTCCATGGGCTTCCATCTTGGGCTTGTCACCTTTGGGCTTGCGCATGGCCTCTTCCTTGCTAGGGTTTGCATGGCATGCATGCGCATGCATGGGCTGCCATCTTCCTCCTTGCGTGTGGCTTTTGGGCTGCTAGGGTTTGGGCCCATGCATGTGCATGCATGGCCCACTTGGTTCGGCATCCCTAGGGCCCATGGGCCCTCCACTTTTGACTTCCCATTTTGCCCCTCATTTCTATTTGAATTCAAATTCATTTCTTCCCTCCATTCATTTCCATGGATTTCCACCACCTTCTGGAAGCTTCTGGAACCTTGAAAAACATTTCCTGGTGCAACTAGGATTTCTTGCAAATGAGAGATTCCTTATCCGTTTCGACTTCTCGTAATGACCATATTGCCCCTGGGGTCTCCTAGTGTCACTAGGACTCCTTTCCCTAGTTGGGTTAGGTTTCCTAGTTCAACCAGGATTTCCTGTTCGAATCAGGATTTCACATTTCTGGCTCCGCAATGATGGTTCTGGACTTGATGTTTCCTAGTGTGACTAGGAATCCTCATTTGACTAGGATTTCTGCACTTTTCCTGGTTTGACCAGGATTTCACTCGTTTTCCTGGTTTGACCAGGAAATGTCCCAAAATGGCTCCATTTGCTCCTTTTTCTCATTTCTGCTTCATTTGACCTGAAAACACAAAAACAAGACAAGAAACACAAAATAGCGAGTTCTAACACTCTAGGTTAAGGAATTAGTATCATAAAGTGATGCAAAATGCACACTCATCACACCCCCAAACTTAGATTTTGCTAGTCCTCGAGCAAATAAAGGAAAGAAAAGACTCAAAACTGACTCCAACATCCCAACAACTGAATTCATGCGCATAACCATTAATCACATAAGAAAGCAAGGCATATAAATGGTATTCTTCAAATTCTAATAACATTTCAAATAACATACCTCGCTCCTCTATTGTCATATAGGCCATCCTTGACACAAATCCAAGTATTAGACAAACAAGACTAAATCAATACATACATAATAGATTCAACTCCAATCCTCACTATGGCATACTCTCAATGATAAACACTCAAGAATTGGGTTGATATGTGCACTCAAAAGTATATGTGAGAGGAAATATGTAACAAAAGCAATTAGCTCATATATGTACATGAAATAAAGGCACATTTCAGAAAGAAATACTGATCTCATGAAAGGAATACAAATGCTTGAAATAGAATCAATAACCATAGGCTCCCTTCTTAAATAGACTCCACATAAGTATAATACACACCTCTTGAGATCAGCTAGGGCTCTAAATAGGGTTGTAATGAAGGCTTAGGCTAGAATAGGGTATTGAAATGAAAAGGAAAACACAAAGGGCTAATTTCATGGAATTGCAAGCATCAATAGAACATTCTGAGGTACACTTTGCTTCTTTGCACTTCATAGCTTACTTTGAACTCTTTTTTGCTCTTTTTTTTTTTTTTTTTTTTTTTTTTTTTTTTTTTTTTTGAAACCGTCCCATCTCTTTTCTTTGATTTCTTTTCTTTTTGTTTCCTTTGGGTACGGCATACATACTTTTCTAACACATTTTTGTATAAGCTATGCATTTTCACTTCTTTTTCACCTCAATCAACATATAAACAACTTGCAACACCATAAAAAGGGTAAAACGGATGAAAGGGGTGGTACACCCCCAAACTTAGGGTTTGGTATGGGGTAACAAAGAAAACGGCTTAAAAGGCTCAAAATGGGTAACTAAGGATAAAACATGTAATGGGTAGGCTTTCAGGCTATGGGGTACACAAACAGGGCCTAAATTCATTTCTCAAGAGTTATGCAAATACGGCATGCTTTGTGTACACAAGAAAAGAGTTCTAGCTCATTGATTCAAGATTATGCATATTCCAAGCAAATGACCAAATGAAAGACAATGAGATCAAAACAACGACTTATATGACAATGATAGAATCAGAGTGGCGCGCAACACTCAAGAATTGAAGAACAGGGCTCAGAAGCTCACTTAGGTCATGCAAGTCTACTCTATTATGCATATAATCATTAGTAATGCTAATCACAACCTAAATTCATATCAACAAGGCCAAATGACGTAGAATTGCAAGATATGTTATGGAACACTATTAGAATGAAAAGAACACCAAATATACACACAATACTAAAACATGCTCATAACAATCGTGCACACTCAAATCAATTAGTTGGGGACTCAAAACGACCTGAAACAACCAAAATGACTCAAAAACTTTTTGTTTTTAAAACAATGTTGCACACTTCAAAAGAATCACATCCATCACTAAGGTGAATGAGATCTAATGAAAACGTGCATTTTGATGTGGGTTTTTACACCCTAAGTTTAAAAACACAAGAAAAAGTTTTTTCCTAACCTAAAAACACCTAAAAACACTAAAAACGAAAATTTTTTTCTTTTTTCTCTAAAAACACTCAAAAACACTTAAAACACCCTAAACACTTGTTTTAACCTAAAAACACTAACAATTGACAATTGCCTTTCCCCCCACACTTAAATGATACATTGCCCTCAATGTATATGAAATAAATGCAAGAATGATCAAATTAAGCGAAACGGGAAATTGCAAACATCCAAAATCACAAAAACACACCAAAATGAAACAATTGTCTTATGAAGCGAAATAAAGAAACTGTTTACTTGCGTACGCAAGCGTGGACACTCCAAAGGTAGGCGCGGCCTCCTTGGTCCTCAATGACTTCTCCTCCATTATTCGAAACAAAAACTTGGGTTGCCTCCCAATAAGCGCTTGTTTTTCTGTCTTCAGCCTGACATTGCCATCTCCTTTACTTACGTCCTTCCCTCTTCCTCTTGCCATTGCTACTCTCGGCATTCCCTAGGATCGAACTGAGGAAGCTCTCCATCTCGGACTTCTCCTCTCCATAAAAAATGACCTCCTCGTTTTCTGGCATCTCGGAAGTGAGCACATACAACTCTCGCTTGGCGTAGTGCCGAATTGTCATGGCGCTCTCCAATGCTTTGTACTCCATGTTAGAGGTGCACAAAAATGGTCTCCCAAGAATAATAGAGACATCGCCCGGAATTGTCGGCACATCTAGCACTATGAAATCAGAGGGGATTAGTAATTTACGACATTTAACCAAAACATCCACAAGCATACCACAAGCTTCTTGGGCTGAAGAGTTGGCGAAGCGAATGTTCACATCAGCTGGTTGCAAATCAGCCTCCTTAAATCCAAGCCTCTCGAACACAACCAGCGGCATGACATTGATAGCTGCACCACTGTCAATTAAGGCATTGGTGATCTTATGCTCCCCTATGCTGCATGATATGACCAACGAGCCCGGATCCTTCTTCTTGCTTGGAAAAGATGCAAAGAGATAACCACGAATCTCCCTAGGAACATTGTGACTATGCCCTTGCTTCTCAACCTTCTTCTCAATAGATTTCAACTCCCTCATGGTTGCTGGAAATTTGGTGATGTCGATGTCCGGAATGAGGGGAATCACACGTGTATCCTTATGCTCTTCAGTCATGTCTGGATCCTCCTCTTCCTCACTATCACTGATCTCAATTACTTCCTTCACCACCTTAGTTTTGACCATTCTAACTCTTTTTCTTGGAGTAGTCCTCAAAATAGCATTTACATGCTCCTCATTCTTCGGGTTGACGATGGGCTGACTTGGCAACTTTCCCTTCTCTCTCTGACCCAAAGTAGTGGCAATCTGACCCATTTGACTCTCCAAGTGTGCAATAGCCTTCGAATTGGCTTGCATCTGCTGCTCGGTACGGTTCATGAAGGCATTGGTGCTTTGGGCAAGGGAAGTGGTGCTTTGAGCAATCTGAGCAATCTTGTCCTCCAAACTAGACCTCTCGGCATTAGGGTGCACATACGGCTTGTTGGTGCTCCCACTAGCTTGCTGTCCATTATTGTTGCTCCACCTGAAATTAGGGTTGTTCTTCCATCCAGGGTTATAAGTGTTAGAAAATGGATCATATGGCACCCTAGGATAGCTCCCAACTTGGTTCACTTGTTCCACGTCACCCCCTGGTCCTTGCGCACTCATCATCTTCTCTTGAGCCAAAGATAACTTCTGCACCATAGTCTTGATTTCCATAATCTGTCCCTCCATGGTGTTTGGCACATCAGCCACCTCATATAACCCTCTCTTTGGTCCTCCTCTTGCACGATTGGAATCCCATTGTTGAGAACTCAAAGAAAGCGACTCAAACAATTCTGTAGCCTCATCCTCCGTTATGGACATGAATGCACCACCACATGCCGAATCCACCTTGGCTTGGTCTCTCTCCAATAATCCCTGATAAAAACAGCAAATCACATACCAAGGAGATAAGTTATGGTGTGGGCAGCTAGTAAGTAACTCATTGAATCTGTCCCAAGTCTCATGGAATGGTTCGTCCGCCTTTTGCACAAATCCAAGGATCTCCTTCCGAATCGAATTAGTCTTGGAAATGGAATAGAACTTGTTCAAAAACTTGCTCGAAAGATCATTCCATGTCGAAATGGAACCACTGGGCAGCGAATACAACCACCTCTTTGCCTTGTCCTTAAGCGCAAAAGGGAACATCCTCAAACGGTACTGATCGGCATTCAGGCCCCTCAATTGTGCGGCTTCACAAACCCCAGAAAACTCCTTCAAGAAATGGATCGGATCCTCCCCATTCAGCCCATGGTAGCTCGGCAACAAATGAATCTGACCACTCTTGATTTCGAAATCAGTGGCTATGGTGGCATACCGGATGCATGATGGTTGAGTGGGCAGCGAAGGTGCTGAAAAATGGCTCAGGGGCTGCGGCACTATCTCATTTGCTTCAGCCATGTCGACACTCTCAGTCTCTTCACTACTCGAATCTGATGCACTAGGTTGCGGGCTGACTTGTGATGCACCTAAAGCTTCGTTCTTGAGCCTCTCCAACCTAGCAACAAGCTCAGGGTTCATAAAACACACCTAATCAAGAGAAAACACAAAATCAGTAGAAAGAATGCAAATAAAGGCATGGCATTTATTAAAAACTAAAAATTAACAAAAACTGAAATCTAACTAATATAACCTAATTCTAATGACTAATTACACCAATTCATTGATATTAGACACCATTCCCCGGCAACGGCGCCAAAAACTTGTTGATGTGTTTTCTTAGAATAAAATAACAATTACCTCATTCTAAGTTTACTCGCAAGTGCACGAATCGCATCAGTAGCAAAGCGTACAAGCACGAGGTCGATCCCACATGGAATGGTTAATATACAACAATTCAGTGCAAATAATCACTAGAATAACTAAATGGGGGGTTTTGAAAGATGGAAACACACACACACATCACCACACGCACACACACTTTATTCTATCTTGCAATGTTAATTTTCAGTCTCAAATCAGATAAGCATGCAATAACCATCCAAGGCTAATGACAGTTAATTTGAACACAACATATTAAAGTTTGACAGCTAAAAAGGTTTGGCTAGTTACTTTCTCGCCATTGTTCTCCTAATGCATAAACTAAGAGCTTCTTGGGCCTTCCTTAGCTAGTTAACCTACATGTTCCCTAGTTCAAGCTAAGGCAGCTGTTACCCATGCAGGAGTCATTAAGTTTTATGAGAACGTCAAACATGCACAACATATAAGCTTTGACTATTTTCTTATAGAGGTCGCCCAACCCCACTACCAAGAATAATCCCTTATTCCCTTGTTACTTGTGGTTTAGTGTCTTTGACTATTTCACAGCTAAACCTAACAGATAAACTAGATGCAATTACCCTAAGGTGGCCAGTCAAAGGATGCAAACAACTAGTGACGGGGGTTTTAATAGATAGTGGAAATTTAATATGTGCAAACATCAAACTAACAGACCAAGAGACGGATAAACGATTTGTTAAAGCATACGAATCCATTAATCGACCTACAATTAACATGCAAGATAGAATAACTAACCTACATAATTAAAACAAATAAATAAAAGAAACAAAACAGCAACAAATAAATGAAATCCCAATTCATGATTGCAAAAGGAAATCAGAAACGCAAACTAAACAAACTTAGAAACATAAACTAAACAACTAATTTAAAGTGCATAAACTAAATGAAATCAGAGACGCAAGACACACAAGATTAAACGCATGCACTAATTAAAAATCAGAAACTTAAAGTAACTGAAACAACTACACAATTAAATTAGATTACATAAATGAAATTGCATAAACATAAATAGCTAAATAAATTCAGAACCAAAGCTATAGAAGAAATAAAGAGACAATTAAATAAAACAGCAAATTAATTAAATAAAATCAGTAACATACTCCAACAATAAGAATAGAAACTAGAATGAAAAGGAAAACAAAAATCAGAGGTGCAACAAATGGGGGCTGCGGCAAGGAGAGAAGAAGAAGGAGGCACCTAGCACAAGCAATTGGCTCACGGCAAGGTGAGCTTGGGCTTGTGGCAGCGGGTGATCCTTCCCTCTCAATGTTACGCCACCCTCTCTCTAAACCTCTCTCTGAAATTGGCTCACCTTACAAGAAAATAAAAGTCTCAAACTAAAACCCTAAAACAGAAAAATAAAGCTAGGAGGGAGAGAGTGATTTCGGCTGGAGTGTGGGTGAAAAAAAATGAATGCCTAAAAGTCTGAATGGAGGGGGTTTAAATAGGAGAAGCTTCCCTTGAGAGGCAAGGAAAGCAAGTTGCGGCTGGCTAGGGTTTGGTCTCCTAGTGCCTTGCGGCTTCAGCTAGGGCCAGCTGATCAGGCCTTGCGTGTTGGGCTGCTTGGGTTTGGGCTTGAGTGGCTCACGCCTAGCCTAGCTAGGGTCCCTCCTTGGCGCATGGGCTGGTAGTCTTGGGCTTTGGGCTTGCATGTTGGGCTTCCATGTTGGGCTTCAGTAGCTTGCACAAGATGGGCTAGGGTTTCACTCCATGGGCTTCCATCTTGGGCTTGTCACCTTTGGGCTTGCGCATGGCCTCTTCCTTGCTAGGGTTTGCATGGCATGCATGCGCATGCATGGGCTGCCATCTTCCTCCTTGCGTGTGGCTTTTGGGCTGCTAGGGTTTGGGCCCATGCATGTGCATGCATGGCCCACTTGGTTCGGCATCCCTAGGGCCCATGGGCCCTCCACTTTTGACTTCCCATTTTGCCCCTCATTTCTATTTGAATTCAAATTCATTTCTTCCCTCCATTCATTTCCATGGATTTCCACCACCTTCTGGAAGCTTCTGGAACCTTGAAAAACATTTCCTGGTGCAACTAGGATTTCTTGCAAATGAGAGATTCCTTATCCGTTTCGACTTCTCGTAATGACCATATTGCCCCTGGGGTCTCCTAGTGTCACTAGGACTCCTTTCCCTAGTTGGGTTAGGTTTCCTAGTTCAACCAGAATTTCCTGTTCGAATCAGGATTTCACATTTCTGGCTCCGCAATGATGGTTCTGGACTTGATGTTTCCTAGTGTGACTAGGAATCCTCATTTGACTAGGATTTCTGCACTTTTCCTGGTTTGACCAGGATTTCACTCGTTTTCCTGGTTTGACCAGGAAATGTCCCAAAATGGCTCCATTTGCTCCTTTTTCTCATTTCTGCTTCATTTGACCTGAAAACACAAAAACAAGACAAGAAACACAAAATAGCGAGTTCTAACACTCTAGGTTAAGGAATTAGTATCATAAAGTGATGCAAAATGCACACTCATCATTTACTATGGATATTAACAATCAATATATAAACATGTTGGCAAAGTTCATCTACTAAAAGGTTTGGCTAGTCACTTTTAGCAATTACTCCCCTTACTGTGCATAAACCAAGAGCTTCTTGAGCCTTCCTTAGCCAGTTAACTTGCATGTTCCCTAGTTCTAAGCTAAGGCAGCTGTTACCCATGCAAGAGTCGTTACGATCTGTGAGAGTGACAAACACATAGCGCATAGCTCCAAATTAATGTACCCTATGTCCTCTATGATCTCTTTTCTCATGAATATTATCTTAGGATACCCACTTGTTGCCTATTGAAACTATCATCCTTTCGAGCTTATTTAGTTTCACAACATAAATCTAGATGCATGCAACCTAAGGTGATCAGTCAAAGATGCAAAACAAATAGAGTCAATTTAAACAGAGATCCAAGATTTGTCAACATATAAACAATTAAATTATTGATAATCCATAGTGAAAATGATCAGCAATGCCAGAGCTTCATCCTAGCCCTAGCCCAATATTTAACTATGCATAATTAAATCCACAAGTAAACGATGCATAATTAAAACTATGGAAATAAAAATAAAAGTGAGAGAGATCAAGCCGGGGCAGCAAGGTGGAGGTGCGGCTGCAATGGTGGTGTGCAATGGGGCTGCTCGGCCTTGGGCTCCACGGCAATGAGGCTGGGGTGCTCGGCAAGGTGGCAGCAAGATGGTGATGGCGTGGCTGCTGGAAGTGGTTGCTGCTAGGCGGCTTCACTTGATCTTCCTTCTTCAGTTCAGCACAAAATTAAAGAAAACACAATAGAAGGGGGGCTGCTGGAGTTCGGCCACAAAAGAAAAGAAGGAAAAATAAAGAGAAGGGAGATGGTGGCTGCGGCACAAGAAAAACATGAGAGAGGGTGGCTGCTAGGGTTTGCGGCAAGAGGAAAGGAGAGGGGCTGCTAGGGCTGCGAAAATTAAAAGAAGATAGAAGAGAACTTCAGAACCCCCTTTCTGAATTGAAGATATGTATTTATAGAGATCAGTAGGAGAGAAATCCTTGGGAGGCAAGGAGAAGAGAGGGTGTGGCAGCAGCTAGGGTTAGGAGAGGTATTGGGCTTGCGGCAAGGGCTTTAGCTTGGGCTTAAGTGACACACACCAGCCCTTTAGGGTTTTGCGTATGGCTGATAGGCTTGGGCTGGCGCATGGACTTTCTCTTGGGCTGGTGCATGCATGTATGCATGGCTCCTTCAGAATTCGGCATTGTATAGGCCCATGGCCCATTTGACTTGTTGACTTTTCATAGTTGACCCTTGACCATTCACTTTGACTTCCCATTTTGTCCCTCATTTCCATTTGAATTCGAATTCATTTATTCCCTCCATTTATTCCCATGGATGTCCACCACCTTCTAGAAGCTTCTGGAACCTTGATTTTGTAGAGTTGACTTTGACCAACATTTCCTAGTGTGACTAGGATTTCTTGTAAATGAAGGATTCCTTATCCATTTCGACTTCTCGTAATGACCATATTGCCCCTTGGGTCTCCTAGTGTCATTAAGACTCTTTTCCCTAGTTGGGTTAGGTTTCCTAGTTCAACCAGGATTTTCTGTTCCAATCAGGATTTCTCATTTCTAGTTCCGCAATGATGGTTCTGGACTTGATGTTTCCTAGTGTGACTAGGAATCCTCATTCGACTAGGATTTCGGCCCTTTTCCTGGTTTGACCAGGATTTCTCTCGTTTTCCTAGTTTGACTAGAAAACGTCTAAAAATGGTCCTTTTGGCTTCTTTTCTCTCTTTTGCTCATTTTATCCTACAAAAACAAAAACAAACTAACAACACACAAAATATCGAGTTATTGCACTCTGAATTAGGGAGTTAGTATCATAAAGTAGTGTAAAATGAGCACTCAACATTTCACGCCTGGCCTTAGCCCAATCCCTTGGCTGAAATTCATCCCATCCATTTGCGCTTTGGCCCAATGTCTTCTAGAAGCTTCTAGAACCTTTGACTTGTTGACTTTGACTTTTGACCACTTCTCCTTGTCCACCTAGGAATCCTTGTTGACTTAGGATTTCTATCTCACTTGGAATTTCACAATTACCATTTTGCCCCTCATGAATCCCATCTTCATTAGGACTCCATTTCCCACTTGGATTAGGTTTTCTAGTTGAAACAGGATTTCCTGCTCCAACTAGAATTTCTCATTTCTGGTTTCTAATCATCATGATTCCTTCTTATTCAAGCTTGATCTTTCCTTGTGAGACTAGGAATCCTAGTTTGACTGAGATTCAGCATTTCCTGGTGTGACCAGGATTTCTCCACTTTTCCTAGTTTGACTAGGAAACATCTAAAAATGGCTCTTTCGGCTCCTTTTCTCTTCTTTGCTCATTTTATCCTATAAGGACAAAAACAAAATAACAACACACAAAATATCGAGTTCTTGCACTCTGAGTTAGGGAGTTAGTATCATAATTAGTGTAAAATAAGCACTCCACAGCCGTACCCAAAAGAAAGAAAAAAAATAAAAGAATAAAAAGAAGATGGGACAGTTTCAAAAGAGGAAGTGAGCAAAAGAGTTTAAATTGAGCTATGTAGTACAAAGAAGTATGGTATACCTTAGAATCTTCCCATGTTCATTTGTGTTCCTTTCCTAGACCAAATTATTTAACCTTTAACCAAGCTCTAGGTTAACTTGCAAGTGCACGAATCGCAGGGTAACAAAACTTGCAAATACGAGGTCGATTCCACAGGGAATTGTACTAGTGTAATAATTACTAACTCAATTAAATTCAATTAAATCTACACGAACTCACACACGCGAATAGGGGGTTTCAGATTGGTTTTGAGACTAGACTAAACTAACAATAAAGTAACAATGACATCAAAATAACAAACTGAATTAATTTTGGTGAAAATAATAATAAAGAAGCACTAGGGGTTAGAATCCACCACTAGCATACCATTCACCTTACTATGGATACCAACAATCAATATGAAATTCCCCATGGCTTTCTTGCCAACCGGGAATGTTTTGGTGCAATTATGATGAAATTCGACCATGTATGCACCGAAATGACATTTCGTGCTCTCTAAACACCAAATCTCGTTCAATAAGTCAAGAACGCTAATCCTAACATGAGAAAGTACCCATACTTTTCTTTCCAACCAGGAACGTTTTGGTACAATTTGAACGAAATTAGACCAAATATGCACCGAAACGACGTTTTCGTGTGTTCTTAACATCAAATGTGGTTCAATAGGTCTATAACGATAATCCTAACATGAGAAAGTGCTTCCCCATGTCTTTCTTGCCAACCAGAAATGTTTTGGTGCAATTTGGACGAAATTGGACCAAGTATGCACCAAAATGACATTTTTGTGCGTTCTTAACAGCAAATGTGGTTTAATAAGACTAGAATGATAATCCTAACATGATAAGTGCTTCCCCAAGTCTTTCTTGCCAAATCAGCATGTTTTTGAGCAATTTGGAAGAAATTGGACCAAGTATGCACCGAAATGACGTTTTCGCGCGTTCTTAGCACCGAAATGACGTTTTCGCGCGTTCTTAACAGCAAATGTGGTATAATAGGTGTTGAACGCTAATGACTAATTAAATCAATTCATTGATATTAGACATCATTCCCCGGCAATGGCATCAAAAACTTGTTGATTGTTTTCTTAGAACAAAATAAAAACATGTCTCATTCTAAGTATACTCGCAAGTGCACGAATCGCATTAGTAGCAAAGTATGCAAGCACAAGGTCGATCCCACAGGGAACGGTTAATACACAACAAATCAATTCAACTAATCAATAGAATAACTAAACAGGTGGGGTTTATTAAAGATGGAAACACACGCACACATCACCACACGCACGCACCCATTACCCTATCTTACAATATTAAGCTTTCAGCCATCAAATCAAATATGCATACTCTAACCATCCAAGTCTAATGACAAATCAATTCAAACACAATATATCAAAGTTTGACTGCTAAAAAGGTTTGATTAGTAACTTTCTCGCAATTGTTCTCCTAAGCCATAAATTAAGAGCTTCTTAGGCCTCTCTTAACCAGTTAATTTACATGTTCCCTAAGCGGACTTAAGGCAACTGTTATCCATGCAAGAGTCATTAAGATCTATGAGAACGTCAAACATGCACAACATACAAGCTTTGATTATTTCCTTGTAGAGGTCCTAGAAAACCATTACCAAGAATAATTCATTATTCCCTTGTTACTTATGATTTAGTGTCTTTGGTTAGTCCACATCTAAACCTAACAGATAGATTAGATGCAATTATTCTAAGGTGGCCAGTCAAAGGACACATACAAATAGTGAACGGATTCAAATAGATAATGAGAATTTGATACATGCAAATATCAAATTAATTCATCAAGAGAAGGATAAACGATTTGTTAAAGCACGGCATATTCAATAATCAGCCTGCAACTAACATGCAAAATTGAATAATAAACTACATAATTAAAACATAAAAAGAAATCTGAATCATATAAATAAATTCTCAATCCATAATTAAAATAAAATCAGAGATGCAAAACTAAAAGAAAATAAGAATTCTAGAAGAAAAGAGAATTGAAAACCAAAGGAAGCATCACTAGGGGGCTACGGCAAGAAGAGGGGATGAAGGAGACACCTAGCAAGAAGGAGGAACCCACGGCAAGGTGAGCTAGGGCTTGCGGCACAAGGGTCTCACCTTCTCTCTCTAGCTTGTCACGCCAATCACTCACTCTCTCTCTCTTTCTAGCTTTCGGCCTCTCTCTCTCTCTCTGAAATTCTGAAAGTGCAAAATTTGAGAACCCTAAATTATGAGAGAATAGGATGTATGTATAGAGATGAGGGAGAAATCCTTGTGAGGTAAGGCTTTAGGAGGTGCGGAAAAGGCTAGGGTTTCTCCTTAATGGGCTGCACGGCATGGCTTCGTCTTTGGGCTTAAGTGACTTGCGCATGGCCCTTAGGGTTTCACTCTGATGAGTGTGCATTTTGCAT
Organism: Dryas octopetala; assembly: GCF_963921425.1. Classification (NCBI taxonomy): domain Eukaryota; kingdom Viridiplantae; phylum Streptophyta; class Magnoliopsida; order Rosales; family Rosaceae; genus Dryas; species Dryas octopetala. The sequence continues at coordinate 17,334,130 of NC_141373.1, forward strand.
CACTTTATGATACTAATTCCTTAACCTACAGTGCTAGAACTCGATATTTTGTGTTTCTTGTCTTGTTTTTGTGTTTTCAGGTCAAATGAAGCAAATGGAGCCATTTTGGGACATTTCCTGGTCAAACCAGGAAAACGAGTGAAATCCTGGTCAAACCAGGAAAAGTGCAGAAATCCTAGTCAAATGAGGATTCCTAGTCACACTAGGAAACGTCGAGTCCAGAACCATCATTGCGGAGCCAGAAATGAGAAATCCTGGTTGAAACAGGAAATCCTGGTTGAACTAGGAAACCTAACCAAACTAGGGAAAGGAGTCCTAATGACACTAGGACCCCAGGGGCAATATGGTCATTACGAGGAGTCAAAATGGATAAGGAATCCTTCATTTTCAAGAAATCCTAGTTGCACCAGGAAATGTGGTCAAAGTCAACCCTACAAAGTCAAGGTTCCAGAAGCTTCTAGAAGGTGGTGGACATCCATGGAAATGAATAGAGGGAAGTAATGAATTTGAATTCAAATGGAAATGAGGGGCAAAATGGGAAGTCAAAAGTCAAAGGCCCATGGGCCCATGGGCCTAAGGGATGCCGAACCCAAGATGGGCCATGCATGCACATGCATGGGCCAAACCCTAGCAGCCCAAAGTCCATGCGTAAGGAGCAAGATGGCAACTCATGCATGCGCATGCATGCCACGCAAACCCTAGCAGCCAAGGAGCCCTATGCACAAGCCCAAGGTGGAAGCCCATGAAGTGAAACCCTAGCCCATCTTGTGCAAGCCGTTTCAGCCCAACACATGTGAGCCCAATGCATCATGAAGGCCTAAGACCAGCGGCCCATGCGCAAGGAAGGAGGCCCTAGCTGACTTGCATGCGCCACTTAAGCCCAAAAGGCCAAGCCTTTGCCGCAAGCCCATAGCTAGAAACCATAGTTGTTGCCGCAAGCTACAAGGAGCAGGAAACCCTAGTTGTGCCGCAAGCTCTATCCTTGCCTCTCAAGGATTTGTCCTCTATATATATCCCATCAATTCAGAACCCTAGCAGACCTACACACTTGAGAGCCTAAATCTCCTTGCCTCCTAGTTTATTTTCTGTTCTAGGTTTTTAATTTCAGAATTTAGTTTTGTTTTTGTGAGGGCTAGCCGAAAGTTGAGAGAGAGAAATGAGTGGCGTGGCTGCAAGGAAGAGCAACCCTAAGCCGCAAGCCCTAGCTCACCATAGCCGTGAGCCAATTGCTTGTGCAAGGTGCCTTCTCTTCCTTGTCTTGCCGCAGCCCCTCTTGTTGTTTCCCTTTAATTTTTCTTCTAGTTTTCTATTTTATTGTTGGATTATGCTTCTGAATTTATTTAAATTAAGTTTCTGAATTTAATTAGTTTATGTTTTGATTTCATTTAATGCATGTTTCTGATTTCAATTAGTTTATGCATTTTAATTTAGTTGTTTAGTTTATGCCTTTAATTTTGTTTACTTTGCGTTTCTGATTTCTTAGTAAGCATGAATTGGGACTTTGTTTATTGTTGCTGTTTTGTTTTATTTAATTTAGTTATGTAGTTATTTATTCTATCTTGCATGTTAGTCGTAGGTTGATTAATGGATTTGCATGTACTAACAAATTGTTTATCCATCTCTTGGTCTGTTAGTTTGATGTTTGCATGTATTAAATTTCCACTATCTATTTGAACCCGTCACTAGTTGTTTGCATCCTTTGACTGGCCACCTTAGGGTAATTGCATCTAGTTTAATTGTTAGGTTTAGCTGTGAAATAGTCAAAGACACTAAACCAAAAGTAACAAGGGAATAAGGGATTATTCTTGGTAGTGGGGTTGGGTGACCTCTATAAGGAAATAGTCAAAGCTTATATGTTATGCATATTTGACGTTCTCATAAAACTTAATGACTCCTGCCTGGGTAACAGCTGCCTTAGCTTGAACTAGGGAACATGTAGGTTAACTGGCTAAGGAAGGCCCAAGAAGCTCTTAGTTTATGCATTAGGAGAACAATTGCGAGAAAGTAACTAACCAAACATTTTCAGCAGTCAAACTTTAATATGTTGTGTTCAAATTAACTGTCATTAGCCTTGGATGGTTATTGCATGCTTATCTAATTTGAAACCGAAAACTTAACATTGCAAGATAGAATAAAGGGTGTGTGCGTGTGGTGATGTGTGCGTGTGTTTCCATCTTCCAAAAACCCCCATTTAGTTATTCTAGTGATCAATTGTATTGATTTGTTGTTTATTAACCATTCCCTGTGGGATCGACCTCGTGCTTCTATGCTTTGCTACTAATGCGATTCGTGCACTTGCAAGTATACTTAGAATGAGATAGATGTTTATTTTGTTCTAAGAAAACACATTCAACACACTCACACATGTGCACATGGGCTGCCACATGGAATTGGCGTGATGGGCTTTGGCTACTAAGGTTAGGCGCATGAGCTGCAAGCTTGCGCATGCATGCATGGCTGCCACCTCATGACTTCGGAATTCACATAGGCCCATGGCCCGTTTGACTTCATGACATGTCATAGTTAACCCTTGACCATTGACTTTGACTTCCAATTTTGCCCCTTGTTTCCCTTTGGATTCGAATTCATTTCTTCCCTCCATTTGATTCCATGGATGTCCACCACTTTCTAGAAGCTTCTAGAACCTTGACTTGATAGAGTAGACTTTGACCAACCTTTCCTAGTCCAACTAGGATTCCACGTAAATGTAGGGTTCCTTGTCCATTTTGACTTCTCGTAATGACCATATTGCCCCTAGAGTCTCCTAGTGTCATTAGGACTCCTTTTCCATCGGGTTATGTTGAGTGCTCATTTTACACTATCTTATGATACTAACTCCCTAACCTAGAGTGCAAGAACTCAGTATTTTGTGTTTTGTTAGTTTGTTTTTGTTCTTATAGGATAAAATGAGCCAAAAGAACCATTTTTAGACATTTCCTAGTCAAACTAGGAAAAGTGGAGAAATCCTGGTCACACTAGGAAAAAATGAATCTCAGTCAAACCAGGATTCCTAGTCTCATAAGGAAAGATCAAGCTTGAATAAGAAGAAATCATGATGATCCGAAGCTAGAAATGAGAAATCCTAGTTTGAGCAGGAAATCCTATTTGAACTAGGAAACCTAATCTGAGTAGGAAAAAATGTCCTAATGAAGATAGGAGTCATGAGGGGCAAAATGGTAATTGTGAAATCCAAGTGAAGATAGAAATCCTATGTTTATAAGGATTCTTAGGTGCACAAGGAGAAGTGGTCAAAAGTCAATGTCAATAAGTCAAAGGTTCTAGAAGCTTTTGGAAGACATTGGGCCAAAGAACAAAGGGATAAGATGATTTTTGGCCAAGCTATTGGGCTTGGGCCAGGCGCCACCACCTTGCAGCCGTGCCACCTCCTTGCAGCCACGTGTTGATGTGTTTTCTTAGAATAAAATAAACAAATACCTCATTCTAAGTTTACTCGCAAGTGCACGAATCGCATCAGTAGCAAAGCGTACAAGCACGAGGTCGATCCCACAGGGAATGGTTAATATACAATAAATCAATGCAATTAATCACTAGAATAACTAAATGGGGGGGTTTTGAAAGATGGAAACACACACACACATCACCACACGCACACACACTATATCCTATCTTGCAATGTTAAGTTTTCGGTTTCAAATCAGATAAGCATGCAATAACCATCCAAGGCTAATGACAGTTAATTTGAACACAACATATTAAAGTTTGACAGCTAAAAAGGTTTGGCTAGTTACTTTCTCGCCATTGTTCTCCTAATGCATAAACTAAGAGCTTCTTGGGCCTTCCTTAGCTAGTTAACCTACATGTTCCCTAGTTCAAGCTAGGGCAGCTGTTACCCATGCAGGAGTCATTAAGTTTTATGAGAACGTCAAACATGCACAACATATAAGCTTTGACTATTTCCTTATAGAGGTCGCCCAACCCCACTACCAAGAATAATCCCTTATTCCCTTGTTACTTGTGGTTTAGTGTCTTTGACTATTTCACAGCTAAACCTAACGGATAAACTAGATGCAATTACCCTATGGTGGCCAGTCAAAGGATGCAAACAACTAGTGACGGGGGTTTTAATAGATAGTGGAAATTTAATATGTGCAAACATCAAACTAACAGACCAAGAGACGGATAAACGATTTGTTAGAACATGCAAATCCATTAATCAACCTACGACTAACATGCAAGATAGAATAACTAACCTACATAATTAAATAAAACAAATAAAAGAAAACAGCAACAAATAAATGAAATCCCAATTCATGATTGTTAACGGAAATCAGAAACGCAAGTTAAATAAACTTAGAAGCATAAACTAAATAACTAATTTAAAGTGCATAAACTAAATGAAATCAGAAACGTAAAGTACACAAGATTAAATGCATGAACTAATTAAAAATCAGAAACATAACTAAACTAGTTTGACAAATATAAACTAATGAAAATCTGAAACATGCATTAAACAAAACCAAAGCTATAAACTAATTGAATTCAGCAACTCAAATAAAATCAGAACCAAAGCTATAAAATAAATAAAAAGACAACTGAATTAAACCAGCAAATTAATTTAATAAAATCAGTAACATGATCCAACAATAACAATAGAAACTAAAAGGAAAAGGAAAACAAAAATCAGAGGTGCAACAAATGGGGGCTGCGGCAAGGAGAGAAGAAGAAGGAGGCACCTAGCACAAGCAATTGGCTCACGGCAAGGTGAGCTTGGGCTTGCGGCAGCAGGTGATCCTTCCCTCTCAATGTCACGCCACCCTCTTCCTAAAACTCCCTCTGAATTTGGCTCACCTTACAAGAGAAATAAAGTCTGAAACTAAAAACCTAAATCAGCAAAATAAAACTAAGAGAGAGAAGAGAGAATTCGGCTGAACCTAGGAGGAATAAAAAGTGTCCCTAAAAGTCTGAATGAGGAGGTTTAAATAGGAGAAGACTTCCTTGAGAGGCAAGGAAGAGACTTGCGGCTGCATAGGGTTTTCCTTCTCCTAGTGCCTTGCGGCTTCAGCTAGGGTTAGCTGACTAGGGCCTTGAGGCATGGGCTTCCCCCTTTGGGCTTAAGTGGCTCACGCCTAGCCTAGCTAGGGTCCCTCCTTGGCGCATGGGCTGGTCCCTTTGGGCTTGCATGTTGGGCTTCAGTAGCTTGCACAAGATGGGCTAGGGTTTCACTCCATGGGCTTCCACCTTGGGCTTGTCACCTTGGGCTTGTCACCTTGGGCCTGCGCATGGCCCCTTGTCTTGCTAGGGTTTGCATGGCATGCATGCGCATGCATGGGCTGCCATCTTCCTCCTTGCGTGTGGCTTTTGGGCTGCTAGGGTTTGGGCCCATGCATGTGCATGCATGGCCCACTTGGTTCGGCATCCCTAGGGCCCATGGGCCCTCCACTTTTGACTTCCCATTTTGCCCCTCATTTCCATTTGAATTCAAATTCATTTCTTCCCTCCATTCATTTCCATGGATTTCCACCACCTTCTGGAAGCTTCTGGAACCTTGAAAAACATTTCCTGGTGCAACTAGGATTTCTTGGAAATGAGAGATTCCTTATCCATTTCGACTTCTCGTAATGACCATATTGCCCTTGGGGTCTCCTAGTGTCACTAGGACTCCTTTCTCTAGTTGGGTTAGGTTTCCTAGTTCAACCAGGATTTCCTGTTCGAATCAGGATTTCACATTTCTGGCTCCGCAATGATGGTTCTGGACTTGATGTTTCCTAGTGTGACTAGGAATCCTCATTTGACTAGGATTTCTGCACTTTTCCTGGTTTGACCAGGATTTCACTCGTTTTCCTGGTTTGACCAGGAAATGTCCCAAAATGGCTCCATTTGCTTCTTTTTCTCATTTCTGCTTCATTTGACCTGAAAACACAAAAACAAGACAAGAAACACAAAATAGCGAGTTCTAACACTCTAGGTTAAGGAATTAGTATCATAAAGTGATGCAAAATGCACACTCATCACACCCCCAAACTTAGATTTTGCTAGTCCTCGAGCAAATAAAGGAAAGAAAAGACTCAAAACTGACTCCAACATCCCAACAACTGAATTCATGCGCATAACCATTAATCACATAGGAAAGCAAGGCATATAAATTGTATTCTTCAAATTCTAATAATATTTCAAATAACATACCTCGCTCCTCTATTGTCATATAGGCCATCCTTGACACAAATCCAAGTATTAGACAAACAGAACTAAATCAATACATACATAATAGATTCAACTCCAATCCTCACTAAGGCATACTCTCAATGATAAACACTCAAGAATTGGGTTGATATGTGCACTCAAAAGTATATGTGAGAGGAAATATGTAACAAAAGCAATTAGCTCACATATGTACATGAAATAAAGGCACATTTAGAAAGAAACACTGATCTCATGAAAGGAATACAAATGCTTGAAATAGAATCAATAGCCATAGGCTCCCTTCTTAAATAGACTCCACATAAGTATAATACACACTCTTGAGATCAGCTAGGGCTTTAATAGGGTTATAATGAAGGCTTAGGCTAGGATAGGGCATTGAAATGAAAAGGAAACACAAAGGGCTAATTTTATGGAATTGCAAGCATCACTAGAACATTCTGAGGTACACTTTGCTTCTTTGCACTTCATAGCTCAACTTGAGCTCTTTTTGCTCACTTTTTTTTTTTTCTTCTTTTGAAACCGTCCCATCTCTTTTCTTTGATTTCTTTTCTTTTTCTTTTCTTTGGGCACGGTATACATACTTTTATGACACATTTTTGTATAAGCTATGCATTTTCACTTCTTTTCCCCCTCAATCAACATGTAAACAACTTGCAACACCATAAAAAGGGTAAAACGGGTAAAAGGGGTGGTACACCCCCAAACTTAGGGTTTGGTATGGGGTAACAAAGAAAACGGCTTAAAAGGCTCAAAATGGGTAACTAAGGATAAAACATGTAATGGGCAGGCTTTCAGGCTATGGGGTACACAAACAGGGCCTAAATTCATTTCTCAAGAGTTATGCAAATACGGCATGCTTTGTGTACACAAGAAAAGAGTTCTAGCTCATTGATTCAAGATTATGCATATTCCAAGCAAATGACCAAATGAAAGACAATGAGATCAAAACAACGACTTATATGACAATGATAGAATCAGAGTGGCGCGCAACACTCAAGAATTGAAGAACAGGGCTCAAAAGCTCACTTAGGTCATGCAAGTCTACTCTATTATGCATATAATCATTAGTAATGCTAATCACAACCTAAATTCATATCAACAAGGCCAAATGACATAGAATTGCAAGATATGTTATGGAACACTATTAGAATGAAAAGAACACCAAATATACACACAATACTAAAACATGCTCATAACAATCATGCACACTCAAATCAATTAGTTGGGGACTCAAAACAACCTGAAACAACCAAAATGACTCAAAAACTTTTTGTTTTTAAACAATGTTGCACACTTCAAAAGAATCACATCCATCACTAAGGTGAATGAGATCTAATGAAAACGTGCATTTTGATGTGGGTTTTGACACCCTAAGTTTAAAAACAAAAGAAAAAGTTTTTTCCTAACCTAAAAACACTAAAAACGAAATTTTTTTCTTTTTTTTCTAAAAACGCTCAAAAACACTCAAAACACCCTAAACACTTGTTCTAACCTAAAAACACTAACAAATGACAATTGCCCTTCCCCCCACACTTAAATGATACATTGCCCTCAATGTATGTGAAATAAATGCAAGAATGATCAAATTAAGCGAAACGGGAAATTGCAAACATCCAAAACCAAATAAACACACCAAAATGAAAAATTGTCTTATGAAGCGAAATAAAGAAACTGTTTACTTGCGTACGCAAGCGTGGACACTCCAAGGGTAGGCGCGGCCTCCTTGGTCCTCAATGACTTCTCCTCCATTATTCGAAACAAAAACTTGGGTTGCCTCCCAATAAGCGCTTGTTTTTCTGTCTTCAGCCTGACATTGCCATCTCCTTCACTTGCGTCCTTCCCTCTTCCTCTTGCCATTGCTACTCTCGGCATTCTCTAGGATCGAACTGAGGAAGCTCTCCATCTCGGACTTCTCCTCTCCATAAAAAGTGACCTCCTCGTTTTCTGGCATCTCGGAAGTGAGCACATACAACTCTCGCTTGGCGTAGTGCCGAATTGTCATGGCGCTCTCCAATGCTTTGTACTCCATGTTAGAGGTGCACAAAAATGGTCTCCCAAGAATAATAGAGACGTCGCCCGGAATTGTCGGCACATCTAGCACTATGAAATCAGAGGGGATTAGTAATTTACGACATTTAACCAAAACATCCACAAGCATACCACAAGCTTCTTGGGCTGAAGAGTTGGCGAAGCGAATGTTCACATCAGCTGGTTGCAAATCAGCCTCTTTGAATCCAAGCCTCTCGAACACAACCAGCGGCATGACATTGATAGCTGCACCACTGTCAATTAAGGCATTGGTGATCTTATGCTCCCCTATGCTGCATGATATGACCAACGAGCCCGGATCCTTCTTCTTGCTTGGAAAAGATGCAAAGAGATAACCACGAATCTCCCTAGGAACATTGTGACTATGCCCTTGCTTCTCAACCTTCTTCTCAATAGATTTCAACTCCCTCATGGTTGCTGGAAATTTGGTGATGTCGATGTCCGGAATGAGGGGAATCACACGTGTATCCTTATGCTCTTCAGTCATGTCTGGATCCTCCTCTTCCTCACTATCACTGATCTCAATTACTTCCTTCACCACCTTAGTTTTGACCATTCTAACTCTTTTTCTTGGAGTAGTCCTCAAAATAGCATTTACATGCTCCTCATTCTTCGGGTTGACGATGGGCTGACTTGGCAACTTCCCCTTCTCTCTCTGACCCAAAGTAGTGGCAATCTGACCCATTTGACTCTCCAAGTGTGCAATAGCCTTCGAATTGGCTTGCATCTGCTGCTCGGTACGGTTCATGAAGGCATTGGTGCTTTGGGCAAGGGAAGTGGTGCTTTGAGCAATCTGAGCAATCTTGTCCTCCAAACTAGACCTCTCGGCATTAGGGTGCACATACGGCTTGTTGGTGCTCCCACTAGCTTGCTGTCCATTGTTGTTGCTCCACCTGAAATTAGGGTTGTTCTTCCATCCAGGGTTATAAGTGTTAGAAAATGGATCATATGGCACCCTAGGATAATTCCCAACCTGGTTCACTTGTTCGACGTCACCCCCTTGTCCTTGCGCACTCATCATCTTCTCTTGAGCCATAGATAACTTCTGCACCATAGTCTTGATTTCCATAATCTGTCCCTCCATGGTGTTTGGCACATCAGCTACCTCATACAACCCTCTCTTTGGTCCTCCTCTTGCACGATTGGAATCCCATTGTTGAGAACTCAAAGAAAGCGACTCAAACAATTCTGTAGCCTCATCCTCCGTTTTAGACATAAACGCACCACCACATGCCGAATCCACCTTGGCTTGGTCTCTCTCCAACAATCCCTGATAAAAACAACAAATCACATACCAAGGAGATAAGTTGTGGTGTGGGCAGCTAGTAAGTAACTCATTGAATCTGTCCCAAGTCTCATGGAATGGTTCGTCCGCCTTCTGCACAAATCCAAGGATCTCCTTCCGAATCGAATTAGTCTTGGAAATGGAATAGAACTTGTTCAAAAACTTGCTCGAAAGATCATCCCATGTCGAAATGGAACCACTGGGCAGCGAATACAACCACCTCTTTGCCTTGTCCTTAAGCGCAAAAGGGAACATCCTCAAACGGTACTGATCAGCGTTCAGGCCCCTCAATTGTGCGGCTTCACAAACCCCGGAAAACTCCTTCAAGAAATGGATCGGATCCTCCCCATTCAGCCCATGGTAGCTCGGCAACAAATGAATCTGACCACTCTTGATTTCGAAATCAGTGGCTATGGTGGCATACCGAATGCACGATGGTTGAGTGGGCAGCGAAGGTGCTGAAAAATGGCTCAGGGGCTGCGGCACTATCTCATTTGCTTCAGCCATGTCGACACTCTCAGTTTCTTCACTACTCGAATCTGATGCACTAGGTTGCGGGCTGACTTGTGATGCACCTAAAGCTTCGTCCTTGAGCCTCTCCAACCTAGCAACAAGTTCAGGGTTCATAAAACACACCTAATCAAGAGAAAACACACAATCAGTAGAAAGAATGCATATAAAGGCATGGCATTTATTAAAAACTAAAAATTAGCAAAAACTGAAATCTAACTAATATAACCTAATTCTAATGACTAATTACACCAATTCATTGATATTAGACACCATTCCCCGGCAACGGCGCCAAAAACTTGTTGATGTGTTTTCTTAGAATAAAATAAACAAATACCTCATTCTAAGTTTACTCGCAAGTGCACGAATCGCATCAGTAGCAAAGCGTACAAGCACGAGGTCGATCCCACAGGGAATGGTTAATATACAATAAATCAATGCAATTAATCACTAGAATAACTAAATGGGGGGGTTTTGAAAGATGGAAACACACACACACATCACCACACGCACACACACTATATCCTATCTTGCAATGTTAAGTTTTCGGTTTCAAATCAGATAAGCATGCAATAACCATCCAAGGCTAATGACAGTTAATTTGAACACAACATATTAAAGTTTGACAGCTAAAAAGGTTTGGCTAGTTACTTTCTCGCCATTGTTCTCCTAATGCATAAACTAAGAGCTTCTTGGGCCTTCCTTAGCTAGTTAACCTACATGTTCCCTAGTTCAAGCTAGGGCAGCTGTTACCCATGCAGGAGTCATTAAGTTTTATGAGAACGTCAAACATGCACAACATATAAGCTTTGACTATTTCCTTATAGAGGTCGCCCAACCCCACTACCAAGAATAATCCCTTATTCCCTTGTTACTTGTGGTTTAGTGTCTTTGACTATTTCACAGCTAAACCTAACGGATAAACTAGATGCAATTACCCTATGGTGGCCAGTCAAAGGATGCAAACAACTAGTGACGGGGGTTTTAATAGATAGTGGAAATTTAATATGTTCAAACATCAAACTAACAGACCAAGAGACGGATAAACGATTTGTTAGAACATGCAAATCCATTAATCAACCTACGACTAACATGCAAGATAGAATAACTAACCTACATAATTAAATAAAACAAATAAAAGAAAACAGCAACAAATAAATGAAATCCCAATTCATGATTGTTAACGGAAATCAGAAACGCAAGTTAAATAAACTTAGAAGCATAAACTAAATAACTAATTTAAAGTGCATAAACTAAATGAAATCAGAAACGTAAAGTACACAAGATTAAATGCATGAACTAATTAAAAATCAGAAACATAACTAAACTAGTTTGACAAATATAAACTAATGAAAATCTGAAACATGCATTAAATAAAACCAAAGCTATAAACTAATTGAATTCAGCAACTCAAATAAAATCAGAACCAAAGCTATAAAATAAATAAAAAGACAACTGAATTAAACCAGCAAATTAATTTAATAAAATCAGTAACATGATCCAACAATAACAATAGAAACTAAAAGGAAAAGGAAAACAAAAATCAGAGGTGCAACAAATGGGGGCTGCGGCAAGGAGAGAAGAAGAAGGAGGCACCTAGCACAAGCAATTGGCTCACGGCAAGGTGAGCTTGGGCTTGCGGCAGCAGGTGATCCTTCCCTCTCAATGTCACGCCACCCTCTTCCTAAAACTCCCTCTGAATTTGGCTCACCTTACAAGAGAAATAAAGTCTGAAACTAAAAACCTAAATCAGCAAAATAAAACTAAGAGAGAGAAGAGAGAATTCGGCTGAACCTAGGAGGAATAAAAAGTGTCCCTAAAAGTCTGAATGAGGAGGTTTAAATAGGAGAAGACTTCCTTGAGAGGCAAGGAAGAGACTTGCGGCTGCATAGGGTTTTCCTTCTCCTAGTGCCTTGCGGCTTCAGCTAGGGTTAGCTGACTAGGGCCTTGCGGCATGGGCTTCCCCCTTTGGGCTTAAGTGGCTCACGCCTAGCCTAGCTAGGGTCCCTCCTTGGCGCATGGGCTGGTCCCTTTGGGCTTGCATGTTGGGCTTCAGTAGCTTGCACAAGATGGGCTAGGGTTTCACTCCATGGGCTTCCACCTTGGGCTTGTCACCTTGGGCTTGTCACCTTGGGCCTGCGCATGGCCCCTTGTCTTGCTAGGGTTTGCATGGCATGCATGCGCATGCATGGGCTGCCATCTTCCTCCTTGCGTGTGGCTTTTGGGCTGCTAGGGTTTGGGCCCATGCATGTGCATGCATGGCCCACTTGGTTCGGCATCCCTAGGGCCCATGGGCCCTCCACTTTTGACTTCCCATTTTGCCCCTCATTTCCATTTGAATTCAAATTCATTTCTTCCCTCCATTCATTTCCATGGATTTCCACCACCTTCTGGAAGCTTCTGGAACCTTGAAAAACATTTCCTGGTGCAACTAGGATTTCTTGGAAATGAGAGATTCCTTATCCATTTCGACTTCTCGTAATGACCATATTGCCCTTGGGGTCTCCTAGTGTCACTAGGACTCCTTTCCCTAGTTGGGTTAGGTTTCCTAGTTCAACCAGGATTTCCTGTTCGAATCAGGATTTCACATTTCTGGCTCCGCAATGATGGTTCTGGACTTGATGTTTCCTAGTGTGACTAGGAATCCTCATTTGACTAGGATTTCTGCACTTTTCCTGGTTTGACCAGGATTTCACTCGTTTTCCTGGTTTGACCAGGAAATGTCCCAAAATGGCTCCATTTGCTTCTTTTTCTCATTTCTGCTTCATTTGACCTGAAAACACAAAAACAAGACAAGAAACACAAAATAGCGAGTTCTAACACTCTAGGTTAAGGAATTAGTATCATAAAGTGATGCAAAATGCACACTCATCACCACGCCGTCACCTTGTGCTGCCATCTCGCCGCCTTGCTGCTGCTGTGTCTTCTTGAAGCCTTGCCGTGGAGCCTAAGGGCAGCAAGCTACCACCTCTCTCTTCCTTATTCCTTTTTATTTTCCAAGTTTTAATTATGTTTTATTTATTTATGGATTTAATTATATGTAGCTAAATATTTGACTAGGGCTAGGATGAAGCCCTAGTGATGCTATTTACTTTCACTATGGATTATTGATTTTCTAATTGTTTACATGTTGACAAATCTTGGATCTCTGTTTAAATTGACTCTCTTTGCTTCGCATCTTTGACTGATCACCTTAGGTTGCATGCATCTAGATTTATGTTGTGGAACTAAACAAGCTCAAAAGGATGATAGTTTCAATAGGCAACAAGTGGATATCCTAAGATAATATTCATGAGAAAAGGGATTATAGATGATCATAGGTTACAATTCGGATGGGTCTATGCTCTATATGTTTGTCACTCTCACAAATTGTAATGACTCTTGCATGGATAATAGTTGCCTTAAGTACGCTTAGGGAACATGTAAGTTAACTGGCTAAGGGAGGCCTAAAAAGCTCTTAGTTATGCACAGTAAGGAGAGTAATTGCTAAAAGTAACTAGCCAAACCTTTTAGTAGACGAACTTTGTTGACATGTTTGCATATTGATTGTTAGTATCCATAGTAAGGTGAATGGTAAGGTAGTGGTGGATTCTGACCTCTAGTGTTTCTTTATCATTGTTCTTATCTAAATTAATTCAATTTGTCATTTTAAAGTTTTGTTACTTATTTGTTAGTTTAGCTTCAGTCTCAAACCCAATCAAAACCCCCCATTTGCGTGTGTGAGTTAGAGTTGATTTAATTGAGTTTAATTAAGTTAGTAATCGTTTCACTAGTACAATTCCCTGTGGGATCGACCTCGTATTTGTAAGCTTTGCTACTCTGCTATTCGTGCACTTACTAGTTAACCTAGAGTTGTTAAAAAGGTCTAATATAATTGCTCTAGGAAAACATACAACAGGTTAGGTTTCCTAGTTCAACCACAAATTCCTGCTCCAATTAGGAATTCTCATTTCTGGCTTGACAATGATGGTTTTGGACTTGATGTTTCCTTGTGTGACTAGGAATCCTCATTTGACCTGGATTTCAGCTCTTTTCTTGGTTTGACCAGGAATTGACCCTTTTTTCTAGTTTGACCAGGAAATGTCCCAAAAGGATTCTATTTGCTCATTCTTCTTATTTATGCTTCATTTGACTTGAAAACACAAAAACAAAGTAACAAACACAAAATATCAAGTTCTAACACTCTAGGTTAACGAATTAGTATCATAAGGTGATGCAAAATGCACACTCATCACTCCCCCATGTCCTCCACATTCTCGACCATGGCACATTTCAATCATCCCCCTTTGTTCACTCTTAGGTATACACCGGCATATCAATTTGTCAGCTCCAAATTTGAACAAGTACAGATCATCCCACACATACTATCATGTATCATATAAAAATTTCTTCCTTTGTGGAATTGTCAAACCTTCAGGCATCACTCCGCTCACCAAATAATTCGCTATGTCAGCATATCATGGAAGTGCGTCATCAACAACAAATAACTGCTCATCTGGAAACGACTCTCTCAAGGGCAACATGTCCTCCTCAGCTTGATCTTCATTAACTAAACGGCTCAGATGGTCAGCTACTACATTTTCACATCCCTTCTTATCCTTGATCTCAATATCAAATTCTTGGAGAAGTAGAGTCCATCGAATCAATCTTGGCTTAGCATCTTTCTTATTCAACAAGTACTTGAGAGCTGCATGATCGGTGTAAATGGTGATTTTAAAAGCCAATCAAGTAACTTCAAAAATTTTCTAATGCAAAGATCACAGCAAGCATCTCCTTTTCAGTGGTAGAGTAATTCAACTGAGCATCATTGAGCGTCCTACTCGCATAGTAGATCACATGCGGTAACTTGTTCGCTCTTTGACCTAGAACAGCTCCAATGGCATAATTACTTGCATCACACATCAGCTCAAACAGCAAACTCCAGTCGGGTGGCATGATAATAGGAGCGGATGTGAGCAACTTTTTCAACTTATTGAATGCATCCACACAATCCTTGTCGAACTCAAAACTCACATCTTTTTGCAATAAACTGCAGAGAGGCCTCGAAATCTTTGAAAAATCTTTAATGAACCTCCTATAAAATCCAGCATGTCCAAGAAAACTTCTCACTTCCTTAACACTTGTAGGGTGCGACAACCTTTGTATCACATCAATCTTGGCCTTGTCAACTTGTATTCCATCCTTCGAGATCACATGACCAAGAACTATTTCTTGTTGCACCATAAAATGACATTTCTCCCAATTCAACACTAGATTTACCTCTTGACATCTTTTCAATACTTTTTCTAAATTTTCAAGACATGAATCAAAAGAAGAGCCAAAAATGGAAAAGTCATCCATGAATACCTCAATGATACGCTATACCATGTCAGAGAAGATAGACATCATGCATCTTTGGAATGTAGCTGGGGCATTGCACAATCCAAAGGGCATTCTTCGATAAGCAAACGTACCAAAAGGGCATGTGAAAGTCATCTTCTCTTAATCTTCGGGTGCAATCGGGATTTGATTGTAGCCACTATACCCATCTAAAAAACAATAATGACTATGACCAGCCAACCTTTCTAACATTTGATCAATGAACGGCAGGGGAAAATGGTACTTCCTTGTGGCGGTGTTCAGCTTCCTATAACCAATACACACACGCCAACCGGTTTGTGTTCCTTGAGGCACCAACTCGTTCTCCTCATTCTTTACTACAGTAATTCCACTCTTTTTCGGCACAACTTGAACAGGACTAACCCACTTCGAATCACTAATCGAACAAATGATTCCAACATCTAACAACTTGATTACCTCATTACGAACAACTTCCTTTAGATCGATCTAGAGTTGGATTCAATCGTCTCTGAGCATCATGGGTTGTTTTAGATTCCTCCTCAAGAAGTATCCTATGCATGCAAACTGTCGGTGAAATGCCTTTCATATCAGCTATGGTCCATCCCAATGCCAACCTATGCTCTTGCAATACCTTCTAATGAGTGTGCATTTTGCATCACTTTATGATACTAATTCCTTAACCTAGAGTGTTAGAACTCGATATTTTGTGTTTCTTGTTTTGTTTTTGTGTTTTCAGGTCAAATGAAGCAGAAATGAGAAAAAGAAGCAAATTGAGCCATTTTGGGACATTTCCTGGTCAAACCAGGAAAAGTGCAGGAATTCTAGTCGAATGAGAATTCCTAGTCACACTAGGAAACATCAAGTCCAGAACCATCATTGCAGAGCCAGAAATGTGAAATCCTGAATCGAACAGGAAATCCTGGTTGAACTAGGAAACCTAACCCAACTAGGGAAAAGAGTCCTAATGACACTAGGAGACCCCAGGGGCAATATGGTCATTACGAGAAGTCGAAATGGATAAGGAATCTCTCAATTTCAAGGAATCCTAGTTGCACCAGGAAATGTTGGTCAAAGTCAACTCTACAAAGTCAAGGTTTCAGAAGCTTCTAGAAGGTGGTGGACATCCATGGAAATGAATGGAGGGAAGAAATGAATTTGAATTCAAATGGAAATGAGGGGCAAAATGGGAAGTCAAAAGTCAAGGGCCATGGACCCTAGGGATGCCGAACCAAGATGGGCCATGCATGCACATGCATGGGCCCAAACCCTAGCAGCCCAAAGTCCATGCGTAAGGAGCAAGATGGCAGCCCATGCATGCGCATGCATGCCATGCAAACCCTAGCAGCCAAGGAGTCCCATGCGCAAGCCCAAGATGCAAGCCCAAGGTGGAAGCCCATGGAGTGAAACCCTAGCCCATCTTGTGCAAGCCACTTCAGCCCAACACATGTGAGCCCAATGCACATCAAGGTCCAAGACCAGCAGCCCATGTGCAAGGGAGAGAGGCCTAGCTGACTTGCATGTGCCACTTAAGCCCAAAGGACCAAGCCCTTTCCGCAAGCCTACAAACTCTAACCCTAGCTGATGCCGCAAGCTACAAGGAGAAGAAACCCTAGCAGCCGCATGTTTTCTCTTCCTTGCCTCTCAAGGATTGCACCTCTATATATATCCCCTTAATTCAGAACCCTAGGGACCTCACTTCACACTTCTACACTCCAGCCGAAATCTCCTTGTCTCCTAGTTTATTTTTCAGTTCTAGGTTTTATTTTTCAGTTTTTAGTTTTGTTCCTGTGAGGGCTAGCCGAAAGTGAGAGAGAGATAGGAGTGGCGTGGCTGCAAGGAAGAGCATCCCTAAGCCGCAAGCCCTAGCTCACCATAGCCGTGAGCCAATTGCTTGTGCAAGGTGCCTTCTCTTCCTTGTCTTGCCGCAGCCCCTCCCACCTGTTTTCCTTGATTTTTCTCCTAGTTTTCTATTTTCTTGTTGGATTATGTTACTGAATTTATTTAATTTAATTTATTATTCTGATTTTCTTTTGTGCATGGTTCTGATTTCTTTTAGTTTATGCAATTTAATTTAGTTGTTTAGTTTATGCCTTTAGTTTTGTGTACTTTGTGTTTCTGATTTTATTGTTAAGCATGAATTGGGACTTTGTTTATTGTTGCTGTTTTTATTTATTTAATTTAATTATGTAGGTTAGTTATTCTATCTTGCATGTTAGTCGTAGGTCGATTAATGGATTTGCATGTTCTAACAAATCGTTTATCCGTCTCTTGGTCTGTTAGTTTGATGTTTGCATGTATTAAATTTCCACTATCTATTAGAACCCGTCACTAGTTGTTTGCATCCTTTGACTGGCCACCTTAGGGTAATTGCATACAGTTTATTTGTTAGGTTTAGCTGTGAAATAGTCAAAGACACTAAACCACAAGTAACAAGGGAATAAGGGATTATTCTTGGTAGTGGGGTTGGGCGACCTCTATAAGGAAATAGTCAAAGCTTATATGTTGTGCATGTTTGACGTTCTCATAAAACTTAATGACTCCTGCATGGGTAACAGCTGCCTTAGCTTGAACTAGGGAACATGTAGGTTAACTGGCTAAGGAAGGCCCAAGAAGCTCTTAGTTTATGCATTAGAAGAACAATTGCGAGAAAGTAATTAGCCAAACCTTTTTAGCAGTCAAACTTTAATATGTTGTGTTCAAATTAACTGTCATTAGCCTTGGATGGTTATTGCATGCTTATCTGATTTGAAACCGAAAACTTAACATTGCAAGATAGAATAAAGGGTGTGTGCGTGTGGTGATGTGTTCGTGTGTTTCCATCTTCCAAAACCCCCCATTTAGTTATTCTAGTGATTAATTGCATTGATTTGTTGTTTATTAACCATTCGCTGTGGGATCGACCTCGTGCTTGTACGCTTTGCTACTGATGCGATTCGTGCACTTGCGAGTATACTTAGAATGAGATAATTGTTTATTTTGTTCTAAGAAAACACACATCAACACCTTCAAAAGTCTTTCTTCCGCACTTTTACTCAAGTTCGATGCAATTATCACAAGCAAAGTCTCATCTTTTCCCAAGTATGCATACTTGAAGTGCTCAGGTAATGGCTTTAATTCTAACTTGGGTTCTTGCACAATTGAAGGTAATAGCTTATCGTTAGTAGAAATCAAAGTTTCAAATTGGTTAGACCACTTACCTATGTAAGGTCGATTCTCATCAAATAAAGCTTGCACTTTTTCAACCACTCCAATTGGTGAGCTTGGTTCGGCTAACACTAGGGTGGCCTCCAGCGGATCTTCAACAAAACTTGTTTTAATCATTTCTTGCACCATCGGGTCTATTCTCAAACAATCTACTTTCTCTTTTGGATACCTCATAGCTCCAAATGCATCAAATTTCATCGTTTCACCAAGAACTGTAATTGACAACTTCTCATTACTCACATCTATCTTGGTGTTGGCTGTGGTCATAAATGGTCTTCCAAGGATAATTGGTAACTCATTACCCACTCGTGGTGTATCTTCCATCTCTAGGAATATGAAATCTGCAAGCATAATCAAATCAGCAACTTTAACCAAGACATCTTCAACCATTCCTTTAGGAACTTTAACAGAACGATCAACCAATTGGAGTGTAACACTCGTCGGTTTAAGCTCTCCTAGGCCAATCTCCTCAAAAACTGAATAGGGCATCAAGTTGATACTTGCTCCAAGGTCCAACAATGCCTTCTCAAACTTGTGATTCCCAACAACACATGGAATTGTGAAACTGCCAGGATCTTTCAGCTTAGGTGGCAACTTCCTTAACAATATAGCACTCACCTCTTCACTTAGAGCAACTTGCTCATGTTCCTTAAACTTCCTCTTGTGAATGCACAATTCCTTCAAAAACTTAGCATACTTAGGAATATGTTGGATGACATCAAGCAAAGGAATATTGATCTTCACTTTCTTAGCTTGATTATCCATAAATTGCTTCCTTTGTCGTTGGGGAAATGGTAGTGGAGCCCTTGGAATAACTGGGGCAGTCACAGCTTGCTTGCTTCTTAGAGTGACCGTGGGCTCCTCTTGTACTTCCTCACTTGCTGATTTCCCACAACCTTCTCTTGATCCTTTTGAACTTGCTTGGGATCTGAGATCACAATCTCATCATCATCTTGCTTGTCACTCTTTGGATTCAGATTAGTACCTACTTTGTTGTCCACAACTCTCCCACTTCTCAAAGTAGTTATTGCTTCAGCCTTATCATGGATTGGTGCATCCTTTACTACTTTATCCAAGGTTTAAGGTCACTTGTTCCAATTGGGCTTCCAAACTCGAAATAGCTCTAGCTGTAGCATTCAACTGTTCTTCCGTTTTGTTCATGAAAGACTTTGTATCATTAGACATTGAAGTTTTACTATGAGCTAGTGTAGCAATCATCTCTTCCAAGTATGTATTTCTTGGCTCGACAAGTGGTGGTGTACTCGGCTAGCTTAGAGTGAACTCTTTCAACTTCACTACACGGATCCTCTTGTGACGATTTTGAAACCTGATTAGCCATCATAACCTGCATCATCTATTTAAGCTCAGCCACTTCTACTTCCATGGCCGATTTCTTTGTAGTCCTTTTTCTCCTATTCCATTGTTGAGAATTAAGTGCCAATGTGTCAAACAATGCCCATGCATCTTCAGAAGTCCTTTCTTTTAATGCTCCTCCACAAGTCATATCCACCATAGTGCGATCTTGCTCCATTAAACCCTTGTAGAAATAATCAATCAGCATCCATGGGGCAAAATTGTGTCGTGGACACGAATTTAAAAGTTGTTGATACCTTTCCCAACTTTCATGAAAAACCTCATCTTCCTCTTGTGTAAATCCTAATATTTGCTTCCTCACAATAGTAGTCTTACTAGATGTATATAATCTCTTAAGAAACTTAGATGCCAAATCTTCCTATGATTCTATAGAAGCAACTTGCAAGGAATACAATCAACTCTTTGCTTTTTCTTTGAGAGATAATGGAAATAATCTTCACTTTCTTTGCTCATCACTTAATCCTTTCAGCTTTCCAATCTCACAAATAGCATAAAACTCTTTGATGTGCGTATAAGGATCTTCACCCTCACGACCATAATAAATTGGCAAGAGTTTAATTGTCCCACTTTGAATTTCAAACTGTTCGGCCTCCACTTGAGGATAGACTATACATGTAGGTTGAGCAAGGAGTGTTGGAGATGAATAATCACTGAATGGTCTTTTCGGCTGCACCTCCTTCTCAACTTCCTTCTCTTGTTTCTCTTCTTTGTATTCTCCTTCAAATTCACTCCCTCTCGACGACACAAGGGCATACATCATTCTTAATGGCTTCCGAATAACCTTTGGTGTGCCCTTTTGTTTGTTCAATATCTTTGATACTTCCTCACGGGTGGGAGGGGTGATCTTCGAACTTAACTTCTCCACTGTTCCTCAAAAACAAGAGAAGTTAGCAAGAACCAAAAAGAAAATAAAAACATAAAATAAACCTAACTAAAATGACTTAACTAAAAATAATTAAACTAGTAATCAACACCGATAACAATGTCCCGGCAACGGTGCCAAAAACTTCTTGTTGTTTTCCTAGAGCAATTTAATTAACCTTTTTTTTTCAGCTCTATGTTAACTCGCAAGTGCACGAATCGCGGAGTAGCAAAGCTTGCAAATACGAGGTCGATCCCTCGAGGAATTGTATTAATGTTGTGATTACTAACTCAACTAAATCCAATTAAATCAAACACCAACTCACACACACAATAAGAGGGGTTTTGGATTGGTTTTAAGAACAACGATCAACAATCATAAAAAGTAAACAAATTAAAATATTAAACTAAGAATAATGGATGTAACAACTAGGGGTCGGAATCCACCACCAACATATTACTTACACATTCTTGGATATATAAGAGCAATTAATTGACAAGATATTGACAAAAAAGATTCCCCAAAAGATTCTGTTTGAGATTCTCCAAAGATTCCTTCCAGATTCCAAATCCTTCTAAAAGATTCTCTCAAGATTTTTTTTCCATTTTTAGCTAAAAATAGCCTCATTAAGCTTCTTTCTCTATCATTGCTTCATTTAACTTACAAAACACAAAAACAAACTAACAAGACTTAAAATATCGAGTTCTTGCACTTTAGGTTAGGGAATTAATATCATAAAATGTTGCAAAATGAACACTCAACATTAGTCAGTTAACTTGCATGCTCCCTAAGCGTACCTAAGGCAACTGTTATCCATGCAAAAGTCATTAAGTTTTGTGAAACCAGTAAACACATGGAGCATAGACCCACCTTAATCTAACCTATGAACATCCAATCATCCCTTTTGTCATGAATACGTTCTTAGGATACTCACTTGTTGCCAATTGAAATTATCATCCTTTCGAGCTTATTTAATTTCACAACATAATATAGATGCAATTACCCTAAGGTAGCTAGTCAAAGGGTGCAAACAAATAGAATCCATTTTACTAAAGATCAAGGATTTACTACATATATCAAATTAAATCACAAGTGTCACCATTGCATAACTCACAATTCAAGTTTCATCATCCAACTTAGCAAAGCAGTAAAAACTCAAAATATAGAAAAGAAAATAAAAGATCTAACTTCCATTATAATCATTGAATCCATAATGAAAGAAAGAACAAACTAACTAACTAAAGAAAGAGAAGAAAATCAAAAGAAGAAGAAAAGGGAAAGAAAATAAAGAAAATAAAGAAAAACTCAAGGAAGATGCGGCTAGGGCAGCAAGAAGGCCTGCTGCCCCATTCTCCTCCTTGCGCCAACTTCTCTCTCTCTCTCTCTATCTCTCTCTCTCTCTCTCTCTTAAACTTTTAAAAAATAAAAAGGTGTAAGGTGTAGAAGATGTGTTGATTTGTGAGAGAGCGAGGGTCATATATAGTAGTAAGGAGGTGGAGAGGTGTTGTATGTTTTCCTAGAGCAAATTAAATAACCTTTTCTGAGCTCTAGGTTAACTCGCAAGTGCACGAATCGCGGAGTAGCAAAGCTTACAAATACGAGGTCGATCCCACAGGGAATTGTACCAGTGTTATGATCACTAACTTAATTAAATTCGATTAAATCAACTCTGACTCACACACGCAAATGAGGGTTTTGATTGGTTTTAAGGCTAAACTAAACAAACAGAGAAATAATCAAACTTTAAAATGATAACTGAAAGATTCAGATAAAACAATAATAAAGAAACACTAGGGGTCAGAATCCACCACTAGCATACCATTCACTCTACTATGGATATTAACAATCAATAGATAAACATGTTGACAAAGTTCGTCTACTAAAAGGTTTGGCTAGTCACTTTTAGCAATTACTCCCCTTACTGTGCATAAACTAAGAGCTTCTTGGGCCTTCCTTAGCCAGTTAACTTGCATGTTCCCTAGTTCTAAGCTAAGGCAGCTGTTACCCATGCAAGAGTCGTTACGATCTGTGAGAGTGACAAACACATAGCGCATGGCTCCAAATTAATGTACTGTATGTCATCTATGATCTCTTTTCTCATGAATATTATCTTAGGATACTCACTTGTTGCCTATTGAAACTATCATCCTTTCGAGCTTATTTAGTTTCACAACATATATCTAGATGCATGCAACCTAAGGTGATCAGTCAAAGATGCGAAACAAATAGATTCAATTTAAACAGAGATCCAAGATTTGTCAACATATAAACAATCAAAATATTAATAATCCATAGTAAAAGTGAACAGCAATGCTAGGGCTTCATCCTAGCCCTAGCCCAATATTCAGCTACACATAATTAAATTCACAAATAAATAATGCATGATTAAAATAATGAAAATAAAAGAAAGGGAGAGAAATCAAGCCGAGGCAGCAAGGTGGAGGTGCGGCTGCAATGGTGGTGCGTAATGGGGCTGCTCGGCCTTGGGCTCCACGGCGAGGAGGCTGAGGTGCTCGGCAAGGTGGCAGCAAGGTGGTGATGGCGTAGCTGCTGGAGGTGGCTGCGGCTTGGTGGCGCAACTTGGTGGTGGTGGCTGCGGCTTCACTTGATCCTCCTTCTTCAGTTCAGCACAAAATAAAAGAAAGCACACAAGAAAAGGTGGCTGCTAGGTTCGGCCACAAAAGAAAAGAAGAAGAATAAAAAGGAAGGGAGAGAAGGTGGCTGCGGCACAAGAAAAACAGGGGAGAGGGAAGCTGCTAGGGTTTGCGGCAAGAGGAGAGGAGAGAGGCTGCTAGGGCTACGAAAATTAAAAGAAATAGAAGAGAACTTCAGAACAGAACCCCTTTTCTGATTTTTAGAGATATATTTATAGAGGGAAGTGGGGCTGAGATTTCTCTTTCTCTTCAATGTGGGATAAGTGCATTCCTTGCACACCAAGGCTTATAATTTTCGGCCAAGCATGGGCCTTGGGCTGATTTGGGCTCTTTTTGGGCGTAACTCCTTTTTCAGCTCGCGGAACTGCTGCGCTACCTCCACTAAAATGGCCATATCTTGAGCTAGAAAACTCGGAATCGAAATCCGTAAAATTCCCTGCGAAGCTAACATCCGTATCTTTCCAACCATATATGGCATGCTACCTGATTCATTCAGGAGAAGTACAGAATTGCTGTCGAAATTGGTGCTCTGTTTTCCAGGTTTTTGACTTCTTTTTTCAGCTAGGATTCCTTGGGAGGCAAGAACAAGAAAGTGCAGCAGCAGCTAGGGTTAGGAGAGCATTGGGCTTGCGGCAAGGGCTTTGGCTTTGGGCTTAAGTGCCACACGCCAGCCCCCTAGGGTTTCACTTCATGGCTGCCACCTTCAAGCTTGCACATTGGGCTTCATCTTGGGCTGGTGCATGCATGCATGCATGGCCCCTCAGATTTCGGCATTTGCATAGGCCCATGGCCCATTTAAATTGTTGACTTTTCATAGTTGACCCTTGACCATTAACTTTGACTTCCCATTTTGCCCCTCATTTCCATTTGAATTCGAATTCATTTTTTCCCTCCATTTATTCCCATGGATGTCCACCACCTTCTAGAAGCTTCTGGAACCTTGACTTTGTAGAGTTGACTTTGACCAACATTTCCTAGTGTGACTAGGATTTCTTGTAAATGAAGGATTCCTTATCCATTTCGACTTCTCGTAATGACCAGAATGCCCCTGGGGTCTCCTAGTGTGACTAGGGCTCCTTTCCCTAGTTGGGTTAGGTTTCCTAGTTCAACCAGGATTTCCTGTTCCGATCAGGATTTCTCATTTCTGGCTCCGCAATGATGGTTCTGGACTTGATGTTTCCTAGTGTGACCAGGAATCCTCATTCGACTAGGATTTCGGCCCCTTTCCTGGTTTGACCAGGATTTCTCTGGTTTTCCTAGTTTGACTAGGAAATGTCTAAAAATGGTCCTTTTGGCTTCTTTTCTCTTCTTTGCTCATTTTATCCTATAAAAACAAAAACAAACTAACAACACACAAAATATCGAGTTCTTGCACTCTGAGTTAGGGAGTTAGTATCATAAAATAGTGTAAAATGAGCACTCAACACACCCCCAAACTTAGATTTTGCTAGTCCTCGAGCAAAGAGAACAAAGAAAAGACTCAAGACAGACTCAAAACATCCCAACACATGACTTCATTAGTACAGCCATAAATAGCATAGTCAAGCAAGATACATATAGAATTTATTCCTCAATCTCTAATAATGCTTCAATTAACATACCTTATTCCTCCATGAAATATATAGACCATCCTTGACACAACCTCAAGTGGTTAGACAAACAAGACTAAATCAGCATACACAAAATAGATTCAACTTCAATTCTCACTAAGGCATACTCTCAACAATAAAACGCTCAGATATTGGGTCAATACGTGCACTCAAGTATATGTGAGAGATGATATGATAAATAAATACAAAAAGCTCACATATTAATCATGAAAGACAGGCACCATGAACAAAAATACTGATCTCAATAGAAGGAATTAAAATACTTGGAACAGAATCAATAACCATAAGCTTCCCTTTTATCTAGACTCCACATAATGAACTACAATTCTCCCAAGATCAAGTAGGGCTTTAATAAGGGTTGTAATGGAGGCTTAGGTTAGGATAGGGTATTGAAATGAAACGGATAACAAAGGGCTACAGACTATGGATTTGCACCAAACAATAATGGAGGCATTCCTTCATAATTTTGCACTCATAGCTCAAATTCGAACACCTTTCCACTTCCATCTTTTGAAATCGTCCCTTCCCTTTGATTTTTGATTCTTGATTGATTTTTTTTTTTTTTTTTTTTTTTTGTGTGGAAAGGGAACGACAAACACTCTTAAGCACAATTCATTCTCTTCCAAGCTATGCACACACATTTCTTTTTAACCTCACAGCTTCATTAGCTCAATGCAAATCCATCAGTAAGGTAAACAGGTTGAGGAGTGAAACTCCCCCAAACTTAGGGTTTGGTATAAGGGTGAACAAAGAAAAGGTCATTAGGCTCAAAATGTTTGACTAGGGTTATAACACAGGGTAGGCTTTAGGCTATGGGTTAAAAACAAATAAGGCCTAATATCATCTCCTAAGATTCATGTAGTTATATCCATGCTTTGAATAGAATAAGAGAGAAGTTCTAGCTTTTTGATTCACAATTATATTCCAAGTACTTAATCAAAAGAAAGAATAATGAGATCACAACGACTTTATATGACAAGAAAATATTAGAGTAACGTTAACACTCAAGAATTGAAGTACAGGGCTCAAAAGCTCACTTAGGTCATACAAGTCTACTCTATTAAGTATATGCATCTCTAAGCATGCAAGTCATCACTTAAGCTCATGAAAACAAGGCCACAAGTCCATAGAGTTTTAAAGCATGTTACGAAACAATACTAGATAAAGAAGAATACATACTATATATACGGGCTAGACATGCTCAAAATAACCATACATAATGAAATCAATTAGTCGGGGACAAAAAGACTCAAAAACACTGTTGCATGCTTCTAAAGATTCGAATCCATCACTACGGTGAATGAAATCTTAAGAACAGATGCATTTTAATGTGGGTTTGATACCCTTAATTAACAACAAAAGTAAAAAATATTTTTTTTTTTTTTTTTTTTACACACTAAAAACGAAAAATGCGTTGCATTCCCCACCCCCAAACTTAAAAGAAACATTGTCCTCAATGTTTAAATGAATGAAAAATGTAATGCACAATGTAATGAAAAGAGGAAGGGAAAAACATCAAATAAAACAAAACTAATGAACGAAGCAAAGAGAGGGTGAAAACGTACCTTGGCTGATGTGAAAATGGCTCGCCCACGCATATGTACAAAATCACCTCCTCGTCGTCATCCATCCCTTGGGTTGCCTCCCAAGAAGCGCTAAGTTTCACATCTTCAGCCAGACCTAGTCTTGTACTAGAAATCAATTTTCTCTTGGTTCAGCTCAAAATCAGGTTCAAGGAAAGGTTTCACACGATGACCATTGACCTTAAATATGTTCCCATTCTTCGGATTCTTGATTTCAACTGTACCATAGGGAAACACTCTAATCACCTCATAAGGTCCGGTCCATCTTGAACGCAACTTGCCTGGGAAGAGTCGTAATCTTGTATCATATAATAACACCTTCCCTCCAACAAAAAATTCTCGCGGACGTAGCTTCTTATCATGGTACCTCTTGGTCCTTTCCTTGTACAACTTAGCATTCTCATATGCGAAATGTCGTATTTCCTCCAGCTCACTAAGTTGCAACTTCCTTTTCTCACCAGCGGCATGAATATCAAAATTGAACTTCTTAATCGCCCAATATGCCTTATGCTCCAGCTCAACTGGTAAATGACAAGCTTTCCCATAAATCAGTCGAAATGGAGACATTCCAATGGGCGTCTTGTAAGCAGTGCGATAAGCCCACAATGCATCATTAAGCTTGGTAGACCAATCCTTCCTATTGGCGAGCACCGTTCTTTCCAAAATGAACTTAATCTCACGGTTCGAAATTTCCACTTGCCCACTCGTCTGAGGATGGTAGGGAGTAGCCACTTTATGCCTTATTCCATATTTCTTCATCACGGCCTCAAACAGCTTGTTGCAAAAATGCGACCCCCCATCACTAATGATTGCTCTCGGGGTACCAAATCGGGCAAAGATATTGGTCTTAAGGAAATTCAAGACCACTCGAGCATCATTAGTCCTACAAGCGACAGCTTCCACCCACTTAGACACATAATCAACTCCCACCAGAATGTACTCGTATCCGAAAGAAGATGGAAATGGTCCCATGAAATCTATACCCCAAACATCAAAGATTTCGACTTCCAACATGAAGTTCAGCGGCATCTGATCGCGAGCCGAAATATTTCCCATCTTCTGACATCTATCGCATGTGAGGTAAAACTGATGACAGTTATGAAAAATTGTGGGCCAAAAGAAACCTGCCTGAAGAATCTTGTAAGCGGTCTTAGTTCCTCCACCATGGCCTCCACATTCTTTAGAATGGCACATCTCAATGACATTCCTCTGCTCCATTTCTGGTACACATCGTCTTATCAACTGATCTGACCCATATTTGAACAAATAAGGATCATCCCACACATACTGTCTGACATCATGCAAAAATTTCTTCCTTTGGTAGTGTGTCAGATCATTGGGCAACACTCCACTTGCTAAATAATCAGCTATGTCAGCATACCATGGAGTAGTCAATATGGCAAAAAGCTGCTCGTCCGGGAATGACTCTCGTAACGGTAGTGTGTCCTCTTCAGACTGTTCCTCATTGACGAGTCTACTCAAATGGTCTGCTACCACATTCTCACACCCTTTCTTATCCTTGATCTCAATATCAAATTCCTGTAGCAACAGAGTCCATCTAATCAACCTCGGCTTGGCGTCTTTCTTATTCAGCAGATACTTGAGAGCGGCATGATCCGTGTAGATGATGATCTTAGACCCAATCAAATAACTTCTAAATTTCTCCAAGGCAAAGATCACAGCAAGCAACTCCTTCTCGGTAGTAGAATAATTCAATTGAGCATCATTCAGAGTCCTACTTGCATAATAGATCACATGTGGCAGCTTATCAACTCTCTGACCCAAAACAGCTCCAACAGCATAGTCACTTGCATCACACATAAGCTCAAACGGCAAGTTCCAATCGGGTGGCATAATGATTGGGGCAAAAGTGAGTAGCTTCTTCAACTTGTTAAAAGCAACCAAGCAATCCTCATTAAACTCGAAATTCACCTCTTTTTGCAATAAGGTGCACAAAGGCCTGGAGATCTTGGAAAAGTCCTTAATGAACCTCCTATAAAACCCAGCATGGCCTAGAAAACTTCTTACTTCTTTAACACTCGATGGAGGCGGCAATCTCTGTATCACATCAATCTTGGCCTTATCAACTTGTATGCCCTCCTTTGAAATCACATGACCCAATACTATCTCTTGTTGAACCATGAAATGGCATTTCTCCCAATTAAGCACTAGATTGGCTTCTTGACATCTTTTCAGAACTAAAGACAAGTTATCCAGACATGCATCAAAAGACGAACCAAAAACAGAAAAATCATCCATAAATACCTCAATGATCGTTCCACCATATCAGAGAAAATAGACATCATGCATCTCTGAAACGTTGCAGGCGCATTGCACAATCCGAATGGCATCCTCCTATAAGCAAATGTACCAAATGGACATGTGAACGTGGTCTTCTCTTGATCCTCCGGTGCAATAGCAATCTGATTATACCCACTATACCCATCCAAAAAGCAATAGTGACTATGGCCGGCCAACCTTTCCAACATCTGGTCAATAAATGGCAAAGGAAAATGATCCTTTCTTGTCGCGGTGTTCAGCTTCCGATAGTCAATACAAACACGCCAACCGGTTTGCATCCTTTGGGGAACCAACTCATTATGCTCATTCTTCACCACGGTAATACCACTTTTCTTCGGCACCACTTGAACAGGACTAACCCACTTCGAATCACTGATAGGATAAATAATACCAACATCCAACAATTTGATTACCTCATTACGCACAACTTCCTTTAGAGTTGGATTCAGTCTTCTTTGAGCATCATGAGTAGGCTTGGATTCCTCCTCAAGTAAAATTCTGTGCATACACACTGTGGGTGAAATCCCCTTGATATCGGCTGTGGTCCATCCCAATGCTAACCGATTTTCCTTCAGAATTCTCAAGAGTCTTTCTTCCTCGCTTGCACTCAAATTAGCTGCAATAATCACAGGCAAAGTCTCATTTTCTCCCAAAAATGCATATTTCAAATGCTCTGGTAACGGTTTCAGCTCCAACTTAGGTGCTTGCTCAATAGAAGGAAGCGTCTTCTGATTAGTGGGTACTAGCATTTCAAACTGGTTGAACCACTTATTTCTGAGAAGTCGGTTGCCTTCCAAACGTGTAGGAGTTGCTTCCACAGTTTCATCTAATTCACTGGACTCTGGTGTTCCCAAAGCAACCTCCAATGTATCTTCTGCAAGGCTAGTTTCGCACACTTCCTCAACCAATGGGTCCAAACTATCAATCCTCAAGCAATCATCCTCCTCCTTTGGATACCTCATTGCACAAAAAACATCAAACTCAACTGTTTCACCAAGTACAGACATTGTCAACTTCCCATTACTCACATCAATCTTGGTGTTCGCTGTGGCCATGAACGGTCTTCCCAATATGATCGGTAGCTCATTCCCTCTAATTGGGGTGTCCTCCATTTCAAGAATGATAAAATCAGCGGGCATGATCAAATCTGCAACCCGGACCAGCACATCTTCAACCACACCTTTTGGAACCTTAACTGAACGATCTGCCAATTGAAGAGTAACACTAGTAGGTTTAAGATCTCCTATGCCCAACTGTGCGAAAACTGAATACGGCATCAAATTAATACTTGCTCCCAAATCCAGCAATGCCTTCTCAAACTTGTGATCCCCAACCAAACATGGGATCGTAAAACTGCCAGGGTCTTTCAACTTTGGTGGCAGCTTCCTTTGCAAAACCGCACTGACTTCTTCACTCAAACACACCTGCTCATGCTCTTTGAATTTCCTCTTGTGTGTGCACAATTCCTTCAAAAACTTGGCATACTTAGGAATCTGCTGAATAGCATCAAGCAAAGGAATGTTGATTTCCACCTTCTTAAACATCTCCAAAATTTCCTTGGCTTGCTCATCCTTATTCTGCTTCCATTGACGTTGAGGGAAAGGCAACGAAGCTCTTGGAATAGAGGAAGTAATCTTGGCCTTCTTGCTAGCACGCGTAGCAATGTGCTTTTCTTGTTTCTTTCTTTCCTCCTCTTCCTCATCCTTAACCTTGACTTTATCCCTCTTGTACTTTTCCACTTGTTCAGGATCTAGCATCTCAACTTCATCCTCATTACTTGGATTATCCTCTTGAGTAATGCCCACTTTGTTGTCAATCACTTTCCCACTTCTCAAAGTAGTGATTGCTTCGGCCTTATCCTGAATTGGTGCACCCTTTACCACTTTGTCCAAGGTTAAAGTCACTTGTTCCAATTGGGCTTCCAAATTCGAGATAGCTTTAGCTGTGACACTCAACTGCTCCTCAGTCTTATTCATAAACGTCTTAGTATCATTAGACATCGAAGTTGTACTCTGAGCTAATGTAGCAATCATGTCCTCCAAATAAGTACTTCGCTGCTTAACAGGGGACTGTACCCTCGGTCTAGCTTGAACTCTTTCAACCTCGAAACATGACTCTCCATGTGATGACCTAGCTCCTTGATTCGCCATCAGAACCTGCATCATTTGCTTAAGTTCAGACATCTCAGCTTCCATAGCTGATTTCTTTTCCACTCTTTTCCGTCTATTCCACTGCTGTGAACTCAATGCCAATGTGTCAAAGAGTGTCCATGCTTCCTCAAAAGTCTTCTTTTTCAGTGCTCCTCCACATGTCATATCCACCATATTACGATCTTGATCCAACAGACCCTCATAAAAGTACTCAATCTGCATCCATGGGGCAAAATTATGGTGTGGACACGAAGTCAGAAGCTCTTGGTACCTTTCCCAACTCTCATGAAACACTTCGTCCTCTGATTGTGTAAACCCTAAGATCTGCTTCCTCATGATGATAGTCTTGCTAACTGGATAGAACCTCAGAAGAAACTTAGATGCCAGTTCCTCCCATGTTGTAATTGAAGCGACTTGCAAGGAAAACAACCAATGTTTAGCTTTATCTTTAAGAGAGAATGGAAATAACCTTAACTTCCTTTGATCATCGCTCAACCCCCTCAGCTTGCCAATCTCGCTTATTGCATGAAATTCCTTGATATGCACGTAGGGATCCTCTCCTTCTAACCCATGAAATGATGGAAGAAGTTTGATTGTCCCACTTGAAAGTTCAAAATCAGCTTCCACTTGAGAGTAAACAATGCACGTAGGTTGAGCTAGAAGCGTTGGAGACGAATAATCACTCAAAGGTATTCTCATTTGAGATGCATTCGGCTGCAAGGTCTCCTCGACTTCCTCTTCTGATTTCTCCTCTTCGTATGCTTCTTCAGATTCACTTCCTTTCGGCGACACAAGAGTCGACCTCATCCTTAATGGTGTCCAATTGAGTCTCGGTCTTCCCTTGTATGCACTCAACAACTTTTGGCCTTCTACGCGTGAAAGAGGAGTGATCTTTGAATTTGATTCTTCCATTGTACCTTAGAAACAAGAGAAATCAGCAAGAACCAAAAAAAAAATAAAAACAAGAAATAAAACCTAACTAAAATGACTTAACTAAAGTTAATTAAACTAGCAATCAACACAAATAACAATTCCCCGGCAACGGCGCCAAAAACTTGTTGTATGTTTTCCTAGAGCAAATTAAATAACCTTTTCTGAGCTCTAGGTTAACTCGTAAGTGCACGAATCGCGGAGTAGCAAAGCTTACAAATACGAGGTCGATCCCACAGGGAATTGTACCAGTGTTATGATCACTAACTTAATTAAATTCGATTAAATCAACTCTGACTCACACACGCAAATGGGGGTTTTGATTGGTTTTAAGGCTAAACTAAACAAACAGAGAAATAATCAAACTTTAAAATGATAACTGAAAGATTCAGATAAAACAATAATAAAGAAACACTAGGGGTCAGAATCCACCACTAGCATACCATTCACTCTACTATGGATATTAACAATCAATAGATAAACATGTTGACAAAGTTCGTCTACTAAAAGGTTTGGCTAGTCACTTTTAGCAATTACTCCCCTTACTGTGCATAAACTAAGAGCTTCTTGGGCCTTCCTTAGCCAGTTAACTTGCATGTTCCCTAGTTCTAAGCTAAGGCAGCTGTTACCCATGCAAGAGTCGTTACGATCTGTGAGAGTGACAAACACATAGCGCATGGCTCCAAATTAATGTACTGTATGTCATCTATGATCTCTTTTCTCATGAATATCATCTTAGGATACTCACTTGTTGCCTATTGAAACTATCATCCTTTCGAGCTTATTTAGTTTCACAACATATATCTAGATGCATGCAACCTAAGGTGATCAGTCAAAGATGCGAAACAAATAGATTCAATTTAAACAGAGATCCAAGATTTGTCAACATATAAACAATCAAAATATTAATAATCCATAGTAAAAGTGAACAGCAATGCTAGGGCTTCATCCTAGCCCTAGCCCAATATTCAGCTACACATAATAAAATTCACAAATAAATAATGCATGATTAAAATAATAAAAATAAAAGAAAGGGAGAGAAATCAAGCCGGGGCAGCAAGGTGGAGGTGCGGCTGCAATGGTGGTGCGTAATGGGGCTGCTCGGCCTTGGGCTCCACGGCGAGGAGGCTGAGGTGCTCGGCAAGGTGGCAGCAAGGTGGTGATGGCGTAGCTGCTGGAGGTGGCTGCGGCTTGGTGGCGCAACTTGGTGGTGGTGGCTGCGGCTTCACTTGATCCTCCTTCTTCAGTTCAGCACAAAATAAAAGAAAGCACACAAGAAAAGGTGGCTGCTAGGTTCGGCCACAAAAGAAAAGAAGAAGAATAAAAAGGAAGGGAGAGAAGGTGGCTGCGGCACAAGAAAAACAGGGGAGAGGGAAGCTGCTAGGGTTTGCGGCAAGAGGAGAGGAGAGAGGCTGCTAGGGCTACGAAAATTAAAAGAAATAGAAGAGAACTTCAGAACAGAACCCCTTTTCTGATTTTTAGAGATATATTTATAGAGGGAAGTGGGGCTGAGATTTCTCTTTCTCTTCAATGTGGGATAAGTGCATTCCTTGCACACCAAGGCTTATAATTTTCGGCCAAGAATGGGCCTTGGGCTGATTTGGGCTCTTTTTGGGCGTAACTCCTTTTTCAGCTCGCGGAACTGCTGCGCTACCTCCACTAAAATGGCCATATCTTGAGCTAGAAAACTCGGAATCGAAATCCGTAAAATTCCCTGCGAAGCTAACATCCGTATCTTTCCAACCATATATGGCATGCTACCTGATTCATTCTGGAGAAGTACAGAATTGCTGTCGAAATTGGTGCTCTGTTTTCCAGGTTTTTGACTTCTTTTTTCAGCTAGGATTCCTTGGGAGGCAAGAACAAGAAAGTGCAGCAGCAGCTAGGGTTAGGAGAGCATTGGGCTTGCGGCAAGGGCTTTGGCTTTGGGCTTAAGTGCCACACGCCAGCCCCCTAGGGTTTCACTTCATGGCTGCCACCTTCAAGCTTGCACATTGGGCTTCATCTTGGGCTGGTGCATGCATGCATGCATGGCCCCTCAGATTTCGGCATTTGCATAGGCCCATGGCCCATTTAAATTGTTGACTTTTCATAGTTGACCCTTGACCATTAACTTTGACTTCCCATTTTGCCCCTCATTTCCATTTGAATTCGAATTCATTTCTTCCCTCCATTTATTCCCATGGATGTCCACCACCTTCTAGAAGCTTCTGGAACCTTGACTTTGTAGAGTTGACTTTGACCAACATTTCCTAGTGTGACTAGGATTTCTTGTAAATGAAGGATTCCTTATCCATTTCGACTTCTCGTAATGACCATAATGCCCCTGGGGTCTCCTAGTGTGACTAGGGCTCCTTTCCCTAGTTGGGTTAGGTTTCCTAGTTCAACCAGGATTTCCTGTTCCGATCAGGATTTCTCATTTCTGGCTCCGCAATGATGGTTCTGGACTTGATGTTTCCTAGTGTGACCAGGAATCCTCATTCGACTAGGATTTCGGCCCCTTTCCTGGTTTGACCAGGATTTCTCTGGTTTTCCTAGTTTGACTAGGAAATGTCTAAAAATGGTCCTTTTGGCTTCTTTTCTCTTCTTTGCTCATTTTATCCTATAAAAACAAAAACAAACTAACAACACACAAAATATCGAGTTCTTGCACTCTGAGTTAGGGAGTTAGTATCATAAAATAGTGTAAAATGAGCACTCAACAAGAGGTTTTTCTGATTTTCCAATGTGGGACAAGCGCTTTCCTTACACATTAAGGCTTCTAATTTCCGGCCAAAAGTGGGCCTTGGGCTTGTTTGGGCGTAACATCTTTTTCTGCTCGCGGAACTGCTGCGCTACCCCCACTAAAACGGCCATATCTTAAGCTAGACAACTCGGAATCGAGATCTGTAAAATTCCCTGCGAATCTAACATCCATAGTTTTCCAACCATATATGGCATGTCATCTAATTCGATCTGTAGAGGTGCAGACTTGCTGTCAAAATTTTCTATTCAATTCTCCAAGGTTTTGACTTCCTTGCAAGTTAAGGACTCCTTGTAATCTTTGACAGAATCTTGTTGTTGTTTTCCTAGAGCAATTATATTACACCTTTTTAACAACTCTAGGTTAACTCGCAAGTGCACGAATCGCAGAGTAGCAAAGCTTGCAAATACGAGGTCGATCCCTCAAGGAATTGTATCAATGTCACAATTACTAATTCAATTAAATTCAATTAAATCTACACTAACTCACACACGCAATAGGGGGGGGGGGGTTTGGATTGATTTAGAGAACTAAAACAAAACAATTATATGAAAAGCAACTAAAATAGCAACAGACTTGATTTGAATGAAAACAATAATAAAGAAGTACTAGGGATCAGAATCCACCACAAGCATACCATTCACTTTACTATGGATATATGAACAATCACAAAACATACATGTCAATAAAGTTTGTCTACCAAAAGGCTTTGGTTATTCCCCTTCTAGCAATCATTCTTCTTTTGCATAACTAAGAGCCTATTAAGCTTCCAAAGTTAGTTATCTACACATGTGTCCTAAGAGCTTTGTTAGGCATTCCCTAGGCGCATGTTAACTATGTGAGATTTATTAAGATTTGTAAGAACGACAAACACATAGAGCATAGATCCAAATTAATGTACCCTACGTCATCTATGACCTCTTTTCTCATGAATATTTTCTTAGGATATTCACTTGTTACCAACTGAAATTATCATCCTTTTGAGTTTATTTAATTTCATAACAAATTCTAGATGCATGCAACCTAAGGTGATCAATCAAAGATGCAAAACAAATAGATTCAAATATAACAGAGATTCAAGATTTATCAACATGTAATATAAATAAAAATTCAACAATCTATAGCAAAAGTGAATAGCATAACTAGGGCTTCATCCTCGCCCTAGCTAGATGTTTAGCTACACATAATTAAATTCACAATAAAATAAAACATCATTAAAACTAGGCAAATAAAAAGGAAGAGGAGAGAAGAGGTGGCAGCTTGGCTGCCCTTGGGCTCCACGGCAAGGCTGCAACAAGGTGGCAAGATGGCTGCTTGGTGGCTGCAACGGAACAAATGAGCAGCAGCGTGGCAGCAGTGGCGAGATGACTCAAATTGGCTGCGACAAGGTGGCACAAGGTGGTGGCGTGGCTGCAAGGTCCTCCTTCCCAAAGGCTTCGGTACAAAATAAAAGAGAAGAGAAAGAGGTGGCTGCAGCAAGAAAAGAAAAGAGAAAGAGAGAGAGCTAGGGTAGGCGGCAAGAAAAGAGACAGAGAGGCTAGGGTTTCAGAACTTGCAAAAAGGAATCCTCTCTTTGTGTTATAAAGATGTATTTATAGAGTGAAGGGGGCTGAAGCTTTCCTCTCCTTTTCAATGTGGGATTGACACTTTCCTTGCACATCAAGACTTGTAATTTTCGGCCAAGCATGGGCCTTGGGCTGATTTGGGCTCTTTTTGGGCGTAACTTATTTTCAACTCGCGGAACTGCTGCGCTACCTTTACTAAAATGGCCATATCTTGAGCTAGAAAACTCGGAATTGAAATCCGTAAAATTCCCTGCGAAGCTAACATCCGTATGTTGATGTGTTTTCTTAGAACAAAATAAACAATTACCTCATTCTAAGTTTACTCGCAAGTGCACGAATCGCATTGGTAGCAAAGCGTACAAGCACGAGGTCGATCCCACAGGGAATGGTTAATATACAATAAATCAATGCAATTAATCACTAGAATAACTAAATGGGGGGTTTTGAAAGATGGAAACACACGCACACATCACCACACGCACACACACTTTATTCTATCTTGCAATGTTAATTTTCAGTTTCAAATCAGATAAGCATGCAATAACCATCCAAGGCTAATGACAGTTAATTTGAACACAACATATTAAAGTTTGACAGCTAAAAAGGTTTGGCTAGTTACTTTCTCGCCATTGTTCTCCTAATGCATAAACTAAGAGCTTCTTGGGCCTTCCTTAGCTAGTTAACCTACATGTTCCCTAGTTCAAGCTAGGGCAGCTGTTACCCATGCAGGAGTCATTAAGTTTTATGAGAACGTCAAACATGCACAACATATAAGCTTTGACTATTTCCTTATAGAGGTCGCCCAACCCCACTACCAAGAATAATCCCTTATTCCCTTGTTACTTGTGGTTTAGTGTCTTTGACTATTTCACAGCTAAACCTAACAGATAAACTAGATGCAATTACCCTAAGGTGGCCAGTCAAAGGATGCAAACAACTAGTGACGGGGGTTTTAATAGATAGTGGAAATTTAATATGTGCAAACATCAAACTAACAGACCAAGAGACGGATAAACGATTTGTTAGAACATGCAAATCCATTAATCAACCTACGACTAACATGCAAGATAGAATAACTAACCTACATAATTAAATAAAACAAATAAAAGAAGCAAAACAGCAACAAATAAACAAAGTCCCAATTCATGATTGTTAACGGAAATCAGAAACGCAAATTAAACAAACTGAAGAACATAAACTAAACAACTAATTTAAAGTGCATAAACTAGATGAAATCAGGAACGACACACAAGATTAAACACATGCACTAATTAAAAATCAGAAACTTAAAGCAATTGGAATACTACACAATTAAATTAGATTACAATACGAAATTGCATAAACATAAATAACTTAACTAAAATCAGAACCAAAGCTATAAAAGAAATAAAGAGACAATTAAATAAAACAGCACATTAATTAAATGAAATCAGAAACCAATATCCAACAATAAATCTGAAACTAGAATGAAAAGGATAACAAAAATCAGAGGTGCAACAAATGGGGGCTGCGGCAAGGAGAGAAGAAGAAGGAGGCACCTAGCACAAGCAATTGGCTCACGGCAAGGTGAGCTTGGGCTTGCGGCAGCAGGTGATCCTTCCCTCTCAATGTCACGCCACCCTCTTCCTAAATCTCTCTCTGAATTCGGCTCACCTTCCAAGTATGAAAGTCTGAAACTAAAAACCTAAATCAGCAAAATAAAACTAAGAGAGAGAAGAGAGAATTCGGCTGAACCTAGGAGGAATAAAAAGTGTCTCTAAAAGTCTGAATGAGGGGATTTAAATAGGAGAAGCTTTCCTTGAGAGGCAAGGAAAGCAAGTTGCGGCTGGCTAGGGTTTGCTCTCCTAGTGCCTTGCGGCTTCAGCTAGGGCCAGCTGATCAGGCCTTGCGTGTTGGGCTGCTTGGGTTTGGGCTTGAGTGGCTCACGCCTAGCCTAGCTAGGGTCCCTCCTTGGCGCATGGGCTGGTAGTCTTGGGCTTTGGGCTTGCATGTTGGGCTTCCATGTTGGGCTTCAGTAGCTTGCACAAGATGGGCTAGGGTTTCACTCCATGGGCTTCCATCTTGGGCTTGTCACCTTTGGGCTTGCGCATGGCCTCTTCCCTGCTAGGGTTTGGGCCCATGCATGTGCATGCATGGCCCACTTGGTTCGGCATCCCTAGGGCCCATGGGCCCTCCACTTTTGACTTCCCATTTTGCCCCTCATTTCTATTTGAATTCAAATTCATTTCTTCCCTCCATTCATTTCCATGGATTTCCACCACCTTCTGGAAGCTTCTGGAACCTTGAAAAACATTTCCTGGTGCAACTAGGATTTCTTGCAAATGAGAGATTCCTTATCCGTTTCGACTTCTCGTAATGACCATATTGCCCCTGGGGTCTCCTAGTGTCACTAGGACTCCTTTCCCTAGTTGGGTTAGGTTTCCTAGTTCAACCAGGATTTCCTGTTCGAATCAGGATTTCACATTTCTGGCTCCGCAATGATGGTTCTGGACTTGATGTTTCCTAGTGTGACTAGGAATCCTCATTTGACTAGGATTTCTGCACTTTTCCTGGTTTGACCAGGATTTCACTCGTTTTCCTGGTTTGACCAGGAAATGTCCCAAAATGGCTCCATTTGCTCCTTTTTCTCATTTCTGCTTCATTTGACCTGAAAACACAAAAACAAGACAAGAAACACAAAATAGCGAGTTCTAACACTCTAGGTTAAGGAATTAGTATCATAAAGTGATGCAAAATGCACACTCATCACCGTAGCTTTCCAACCATACATGGCATGACATCTGATTCGCTCTGTAGAAATACAGAATCACTGTCGAAATTTAGTGTTCATTTTCCAGGGTTTTGACTTCTTGTTTAATTAGGATTCCTTGTGATCTTTGACTGAATCTTATGAGATTTTCCTTGAGCATGAAGGATTCCTTCCTTGGGCCTTGGATCAGCTGAGTGAGTGCGGCATAGGCTTGGGCTCTTGGACCTTGCAATGGCACAACTTGGGCTTCCTCCAATTGGACTTGCAATAGGCGCATGACCTTGGTCCTTTGGGCTAGGGTTATGTGCATGGCCCATAGTGCATGGGCTGCATGTGTGGTTCATGTCATGTGATGATGTGGCACGGTTGACCATTGACTTTGACATTTGACTTTTGACTTTGACCAAAAGTCAACCTTGACCAAAAAGATTCTCCAAAAGATTCTGTCTGAGATTCTCCAAAGATTCCTTCCAGATTCCAGATCCTTCTAGAAAATTTCCTCAAGATTCTTTTTCCCATTTTTTCCACTTTTACCATAATGCCCTTGATGTCTCCTAACATGGTTAGGACTCTTTTTCCAACAAGGATTAAGTTTCCTAGTTCATTCAGGATTTCCTGCTCTAACTAGGACTTCTCATTTATGACTTCTGGCAATGGTGATTTCTTCTTCCCCAAAAATGACACTTCCTGATGTGATCAGGAATCCTTATTGAACTAGGATTGCACCTTTCCTGGTGTGACCAGGATTTCTTCTCATTTCCTAGTTTGACTAGGAAAACCTCCAAAATTGGTCTTTTAAGCTCATTTCCTCTCATTTGCTCATTTAATCCTACAAGCACAAAAACAAACTAAAAGTACATAAAGTATCAAGTTCTTGCATTCTAGGTTAGGAAGTTAGTATCATAAAGTGATGCAAATTGCACACTCATCAAATCTTCCAAGATCTTCTTTCCAAATTAAGATTTCAGCATAGGAAAAGTCTTCTAGGGCAAGGAATAGGCACATGGGCTTAGTCTTTGGGCTCCTTTAATGTCGACTTGGGCCCCCTCCTTATGTTCTAGGGTTTGGCGCATAGCCTTGGTCCTTTTGGGCTAGGTTATGCGCATGGCCCATAGTGTATGCGCTGCATGTGTGATCTATGTCATGTGATGATGTGACATGGTTGACTATTGATTTTGACCAAAAGTCAACTTTGACAAAAAAGATTCTCTAAAAGATTCTGTCTAAGGTTCTCCAAAGATTCATTCCAGATTCTAAATTCTTTTAGAAGATTCTCTCAAGATTCCTTTTTCCATATTTTCTAAATTCTTCTAGAAGATTCCCTCAAGATTGCCCCATTAGGCTCCTTTTTCCACCATTGCTTCATTTGACCTACAAAACACTAAAACAAACTAACATGACACAAAATGTCGAGTTCTTGCACTCTAGGTTAGGGAGTTAGTATCATAAAATGATGCAAAATAAACACTCATCACGTTTTCGTGTGTTCATAACACCAAATGTCGATCAACTGGTCTAGAACATTAATCCTAATATGAGAAAGTGGTTCCTCATGTCTTTCTTGTCAACCGGTAACGTTTTGGTGCAATACGGACGACATTGGACCAAATATTCACCGAAATGACGTTTTCGTGCGTTTTTAACACCAAATGTGGTTCCAAAGTTCTAGAACTCTAATCCTAACATGAGAAAGTGCTTCTCCATATCTTTCTTGCCAATTAGGAACGTTTTGGTGCATTTTGGAAGAAATTGCACCAACTATGCACCGAAATGACATTTTTCTGCGTTCTTAACACCAAATGTGGTGTACTTGGCCTAGAACACTAATTCTTACATGAGAAAGTGCTTCCCCATTTCTTTCTTGCCAACCAGAATGAAATTGGACCAAGTATGCACCAAAATGACCTTTTCGTGCATTCTTAACACAAATGTGGCTCAAGAGAAGATGATGAGTGCGCAAGGACAAGGGGGTGACGTGGAACAAGTAAACCAGGTTGGGAATTATCCTAGGGTGCCATATGATCCATTTTCTAACACTTATAACCCTGGATGGAAGAACAACCCTAATTTCAGGTGAAGCAACAATAATGGACAGCAAGCTAGTGGGAGCACCAACAAGCCGTATGTGCACCCTAATGCCGAGAGGTCTAGTTTGGAGGACAAGATTGCTCAGATTGCTCAAAGCACCACTTCCCTTGCCCAAAGCACCAATGCCTTCATGAACCGTACCGAGCAGCAGATGCAAGCCAATTCGAAGGCTATTGCACACTTGGAGAGTCAAATGGGTCAGATTGCCACTACTTTGGGTCAGAGAGAGAAGGGGAAGTTGCCAAGTCAGCCCATCGTCAACCCGAAGAATGAGGAGCATATAAATGCTATTTTG
Organism: Dryas octopetala; assembly: GCF_963921425.1. NCBI lineage: Eukaryota > Viridiplantae > Streptophyta > Magnoliopsida > Rosales > Rosaceae > Dryas > Dryas octopetala. The sequence goes on from NC_141373.1 coordinate 17,375,584, forward strand.
AAGACTACTCCAAGAAAAAGAGTTAGAGTGGTCAAGACTAAGGAGGTGAAGGAGGTGATTGAGATCATGGATAGTGAGGAAGAGGAGGATCCAGAAATGATAGAGGAGAAAGCTGATACACGTGTGATTCCCCTCATTCCGGACATTGACATCACCAAATTTCCAGCAACCATGAGGGAATTGAAGTCTATTGAGAAGAAGGTTGAGGAGCAAGGGCATAGTCACAACGTTCCTAGGGAGATTTGTGGTTATCTCTTTGCGTCTTTTCCAAGCAAGAAGAAGGATCCAGGCTCGTTAGTCATACCATGCAGCATAGGGGAGCATAAGATCGCCAATGCCTTAGTTGACAATGGCTCAGCTATCAATGTCATGCCGCTGGTTGTGTTCGAGAGGCTTGGATTTAAGGAGGCTGATTTGCAACCATTTGATGTGGACATTCGCTTCGCCAACTCTTCAGCCCAAAAAGCTTGTGGTATGCTTGTGGATGTTTTGGTTAAATGTCGTAAATTACTAATCCCCTCTGATTTCATAGTGCTAGATGTGCCGACAATTCCGGGCGACGTCTCTATTATTCTTGGGAGACCATTTTTGTGCACCTCTAACATGGAGTACAAAACATTGGAGAGCGCCATGACGATTCGGTACTACACCAAGCAAGAGCTGTATGTGCTCACTTCCGAGATGCCAGAAAACGAGGAGATCACTTTTTATGGAGAGGAGAAGCCAGAGATGGAGAGCTTCTTCAGTTCATTCCTAGGGAGTGCCGAGAGTAGCAATGGCAAGAGGAAGAGGAAAGGACGCAAGTAAAGGAGATGGCAATGTCAGGCTGAAGACAGAAAAACAAGCGCTTATTGGGAGGCAACCCAAGTTTTTGCTTCGAATAATGGAGGAGGAGTCATTGAGGACCAAGGAGGCCGCGCCTACCCTTGGAGTGTCCACGCTTGCGTACGCAAGTAAACAGTTTCTTTATTTCGCTTCATAAGACAATTTTTCATTTTGGTGTGTTTATTTGGTTTTGGATGTTTGCAATTTCCCGTTTCGCTTATTTTGATCATTCTCGCATTTATTTCACATACATTGAGGGCAATGTATCATTTAAGTGTGGGGGGAAGGGCAATTGTCATTTGTTAGTGTTTTTAGGTTAGAACAAGTGTTTAGAGTGTTTTTAGAAAAAAAAGAAAAAATTTTTTTTCGTTTTTAGTGTTTTTAGGTTAGGAAAAAACTTTTTCTTTTGTTTTTAAACTTAGGGTGTCAAAACCCACATCAAAATGCACGTTTTCGTTAGATCTCATTCACCTTAGTGATGGATGTGATTCTTTTGAAGTGTGCGACATCGTTTTAAAAACAAAAAGTTTTTGAGTCATTTTGGTTGTTTCAGGTCGTTTTGAGTCCCCAACTAATTGATTTGAGTGTGCATGATTGTTATGAGCATGTTTTAGTATTGTGTGTATATTTGGTGTTCTTTTCATTCTAATAGTGTTCCATAACATATCTTGCAATTCTATGTCATTTGGCCTTGTTGATATGAATTTAGGTTGTGATTAGCATTACTAATGATTATATGCATAATAGAGTAGACTTGCATGACCTAAGTGAGCTTTTGAGCCCTGTTCTTCAATTCTTGAGTGTTGCGCGCCACTCTGATTCTATCATTGTCATATAAGTCGTTGTTTTGATCTCATTATCTTTCATTTGGTCATTTGCTTGGAATATGCATAATCTTGAATCAATGAGCTAGAACTCTTTTCTTGTGTACACAAAGCATGCCGTATTTGCATAACTCTTGAGAAATGAATTTAGGCCCTGTTTGTGTACCCCATAGCCTGAAAGCCTACCCATTACATGTTTTATCCTTAGCTACCCATTTTGAGCCTTTTAAGCCGTTTTCTTTGTTACCCCATACCAAACCCTAAGTTTGGGGGTGTACCACCCCTTTCATCCGTTTTACCCTTTTTATGGTATTGCAAGTTGTTTATATGTTGATTGAGGTGGAAAAGAAGTGAAAATGCATAGCTTGTACAAAAATGTGTTAGAAAAGTATGTATGCCGTACCCAAAGAAAAGAAAAAGAAAAGAAATCAAAGAAAAGAAATGGGACGGTTTCAAAAAGAAAAAAAGAAAAAAAAAAAAAAAAAAGAAGTGAGCAAAAAAAAAAAGAGCTCACGTAAGCTATGAAGTGCAAAGAAGCAAAGTGTACCTCAGAATGTGCTATTGATGCTTGCAATTCCATGAAATTAGCTCTTTGTGTTTCCTTTTCATTTCAGTATCTTATCCTAGCCTAAGCCTTCATTATAACCCTATTAAAGCCCTAGCTGATCTCAAGAGTATGTATTATACTTATGTGGAGTCTATTCAAGAAAGGGAGCCTATGGCTATTGATTCTATTTCAAGTATTTGTATTCCTTTCATGAGATCAGTATTTCTTTCTAAAAGGTGCCTTTGTTCCATGTACATATGTGAGCTAATTGTTTTTGTTACATATTTCCTCTCACATATACTTTTGAGTGCACATATCAACCCAATTCTTGAGTGTTTATCATTGAGAGTATGCCATAGTGAGGATTGGAGTTGAATCTATTATATATGTATTGATTTAGTTTTGTTTGTCTAATACTTGGATTTGTGTCAAGGATGGCCTATATGACACTAGAGGAGCGAGGTATGTTATTTGAAATGTTATTAGAATTTGAAGAATACCATTTATATGCCTTGCTTTCCTATGTAATTAATGGTTGTGCACATGAATTCAGTTGTTGGGATGTTGGAGTCAGTCTTGAGTCTTTTCTTTCCTTTATTTGTTCGAGGACTAGCAAAATCTAAGTTTGGGGGTGTGATGAGTGTGCATTTTGCATCACTTTATGATACTAATTCCTTAACCTAGAGTGTTAGAACTCGCTATTTTGTGTTTCTTGTCTTGTTTTTGTGTTTTCAGGTCAAATGAAGCAGAAATGAGAAAAAGAAGCAAATGGAGCCATTTTGGGACAATTCCTGGTCAAACCAGGAAAACGAGTGAAATCCTGGTCAAACCAGGAAAAGTGCAGAAATCCTAGTCAAATGAGGATTCCTAGTCACACTAGGAAACATCAAGTCCAGAACCATCATTGCGGAGCCAGAAATGTGAAATCCTGATTCGAACAGGAATTCCTGGTCGAACTAGGAAACCTAACCCAACTAGGGAAAGGAGTCCTAGTGACACTAGGAGACCCCAGGGGCAATATGGTCATTACGAGAAGTCGAAATGGATAAGGAATCTCTCATTTCCAAGAAATCCTAGTTGCACCAGGAAATGTTTTTCAAGGTTCCAGAAGCTTCCAGAAGGTGGTGGACATCCATGGAAATGAATGGAGGGAAGAAATGAATTTGAATTCAAATGAAAATGAGGGGCAAAATGGGAAGTCAAAAGTGGAGGGCCCATGGGCCCTAGGGATGCCGAACCAAGTGGGCCATGCATGCACATGCATGGGCCCAAATCCTAGCAGCCCAAAAGCCACACGCAAGGAGGTAGATGGCAGCCATGCATGCGCATGCATGCCATGCAAACCCTAGCAAGACAAGGGGCCATGCGCAAGCCCAAGGTGACAAGCCCAAGATGGAAGCCCATGGAGTGAAACCCTAGCCCATCTTGTGCAAGCAACTGAAGCCCAACATGGAAGCCCAACATGCAAGCCCAAAGCCCAAGACTACCAGCCCATGCGCCAAGGAGGGACCCTAGCTAGGCTAGGCGTGAGCCACTTAAGCCCAAAGGGAGCAGCCCATGCCGCAAGCCCAAGGTGCAGCCAGCCCTAGCTGATGCCGCAAGGAACTAGGAAAGCAAACCCTAGCCAGCCGCAAGTTGCTTTTCCTTGCCTCTCAAGGAAGGCTTCTCCTATATAAATCCCTCTCATTCAGACTTTTAGGAACACTTTTTTTCTCTTCTCCTTCAGCCGAAATCACTCTCTCCCTCCTAGTTTTATTTTTCTGTTTTAGGGTTTTATTTTCAGCTTTTCTTTCTCTTGTAAGGTGAGCCAAATTCAGGGAGAGACTTAGAGAGAGGGTGGCGTGACAAGTGAGAGGGAAGGACCACCTGCTGCCGCAAGCCCAAGCTCACCTTGCCGTGAGCCAATTGCTTGTGTTAGGTGCCTCCTTCTTCCTCTCTCCTTGCCGCAGCCCCCATGTGCTTGCACCTCTGATTTTTGCTTTTCTTTTTCCTTCTAGTTTCAGATTTAATGTTGGATATTGGTTTCTGAATTTATTTAATTTAAGTTTCTGAATTTAATTAGTTTATAGCTTTGGTTCTGATTTTAGTTAGTTGTTATTTAATCTTTGCAATCTGATTTTATTTAGTTATCTCTAAATTGCTTTCAATTCATGTTGCTGAGTTCCATTTGTTTATGCTTTTAATTTCTTTAATTTTGCGTTTCTGATTTCTGTTAACAAGCATGAATTGGGATTTTATTTATTTGTTAGTTTCTGTTTTTTATTTGTTTTATTTAATTATGTAGGTTAGTTATTCTATCTTGCATGTTAGTCGTAGGTTGATTAATGGATTCGTATGCTTTAACAAATCGTTTATCCGTCTCTTGGTCTGTTAGTTTGATGTTTGCGCATATTAAATTTCCACTATCTATTAGAACCCCCGTCACTAGTTGTTTGCATCCTTTGACTGGCCACCTTAGGGTAATTGCATCTAGTTTATCTGTTAGGTTTAGCTGTGAAATAGTCAAAGACACTAAACCACAAGTAACAAGGGAATAAGGGATTATTCTTGGTAGTGGGGTTGGGCGACCTCTATAAGGAAATAGTCAAAGCTTATATGTTGTGCATGTTTGACGTTCTCATAAAACTTAATGACTCCTGCATGGGTAACAGCTGCCCTAGCTTGAACTAGGGAACATGTAGGTTAACTAGCTAAGGAAGGCCCAAGAAGCTCTTAGTTTATGCATTAGGAGAACAATGGCGAGAAAGTAACTAGCCAAACCTTTTTAGCTGTCAAACTTTAATATGTTGTGTTCAAATTAACTGTCATTAGCCTTGGATGGTTATTGCATGCTTATCTGATTTGAAACTGAAAATTAACATTGCAAGATAGAATAAAGTGTGTGTGCGTGTGGTGATGTGTGCGTGTGTTTCCATCTTTCAAAACCCCCCATTTAGTTATTCTAGTGATTAATTGCATTGATTTATTGTATATTAACCATTCCCTGTGGGATCGACCTCGTGCTTGTACGCTTTGCTACTGATGCGATTCGTGCACTTGCGAGTAAACTTAGAATGAGATAATTGTTTATTTTATTCTAAGAAAACACATCAACAATGTCTTTCTTGTCAAATGTGCATGTTTTGGAGCAATTAGGACGAATTGGACCGAGTATGCACCGAAATGACGTTTTCATGCATTCTTAACAAAAAATATGATTCAATAGGTCTAGAATGAATTTCAAGTTGTACAACTTGTTTTACTTGAAATTTAGAAACGAATTCCAAGTTGTAGCTCGCAAGTATATGAATCGATCATGTAAGTATAGCATATAAGTACGAGGTTGATCCCACGAGGAATAGGTAAATACACATCAAACCAATTCAACTTATCAATTAGAATTCACTAAGACGCACACACGTCATGGGGTTTGTAGGTTATGAAACTCACACACTCCACATACACTCACACACACACACACACACACAAACAATTGCAATGCTAAGAATTCAGAATCCACCACCAATTGATGGAAATACAACCAAGGAATTCAAGATAATGCATAAATGTAATAAAGTTTACCAGCCGATGCCTCTTCAGGGACACTCCTACTATTGTTTTCCTTATACATAAATTAAAAGCTTCTTAGGCCTCCCCTAGTCAGTTAACTTGCATGTTCCCTAAGCGTACCTAAGGCAATTGTTATCCATGCAAGAGTCGTTAAGTTTTGTGAAAACGGTAAACACATGGAGCATAGACCCACCTTAATGTAACCTATGAACATCCAATGATCCCTTTTCTCATGAGTACGTTCTTAGGATACTCACTTGTTGCCAATTGAAATTATCATCCTTTCGAGCTTATTTAATTTCACAACATAATCTAGATGCAATTACCCTAAGGTAGCTAGTCAAATGGTGCAAACAAATAGACTCAATTTTACTAGAGATCAAGGATTTACTACATACATCAAATTAAATCATAAGTGTCACCATTGTATAACTCACAATTATAGTTTCATCATCCAACTTAGCAAAGTAATAAAAACTCAAAACATAAAAACGAAAATTAAAGATCTAACTTCCATTATAATTATTGAATCCATAATGAAAGTAAGAACAAACTAATTAACTAAAGAAAAAGAAGAAAACCAAAAGAAGAAGAAAAGGGAAAGAAAATAAAGAAAATAAAGAAAAACCCAAGGAAGATGCAGCTAGGGCAGCAAGAAGGCTTGCTGCCCCCTCCTCCTTGCGCCAACTTCTCTCTCTCTCTCTCTCTCTCTCTCTCTCTCTCTCTTACTTTCAAAAAATAAAAAGGTGTAAGGTGTAAAAGATGTAAGATATGATTGATTTGTTAGAAAGCAAGGGTCTTATATAGTAGTGAGGTGGAGAGGTTTTGCTGATTTTCCAATGTGGGATAAGCGCTTTCCTTGCACATTCAGGCTTCTAATTTTCGGCCAAAAATGGACCTTGGGCTTGTTTGGGCGTAACTTCTTTTTCTGCTCACGGAACTGCTGTAGATTTAGTAGTGTCCTTGAAAAGGCCATCGGCCGGTAAGTTAAAGATATATGGCATGTCATCTAATTCAATTTGTAGAGTTACAAACTTGCTGTCGAAATTCATGTTCAATTTTATAGGGGTTTGACTTCCTTGCAAGTTAAGGACTCCTTGTAATCTTTGACTGAATCTTCCAAATATCTTCTTTTCAAATTAGGATTTCAGCATAGGGAAAGTCTTCTAGGGCTTGAAGTAGGCACATGGTCTTGCTCCTTTTGGGCTAGGTTATGTGCATGGCCCATAGTGCATAGGCTGCATGTGTGGTCCATGTCATGTGATGATGTGACATGGTTGACCATTGACTTTGACCTTTGAATTTGACCAAAAATCAACCTTGACCAAAAAGATTCTCCAAAAGATTATGTTCAAGATTCTCGAAAGATTTTAGATTCTTCTAAAAGATTCTCTCAAGATTCATTTTTCCATATTTTCCATTTTGAACTCAAAATTGTCCCATAAGGCTCTTTTTCCATAATTGCTTCATTTGACCTACAAAACATTAAAGCAAACTAACAAGACACAAAATGTCAAATTCTTGCACTCTAGGTTAAGGAGTTAGTATCATAAAATGATGCAAAATGACCACTCATCACACCCCCAAACTTAGACTTTGCTAGTCCTCAAGCAAAGAAAATAAAGAAAAGACTCAAAGACTCAAAAACAAACTAACTTACTTTTCCCAACAAATGATATCATGAGTATAACCAACAATACCTTAATTGAGCAAGGCATATATAACATTCATTCTTCAAATTCTAATAATAGTTCAAATAACATACCTTACTTCTCCATTGTACATATAGTTCATTCTCAACATAAACCCAAGTGTTAGACAAGCAAGGAATAGATTACCATATACAAAATAGATTCAACTCCAATCATCACCAAGGCATACTCTCAACAATTAAGCACTCAAGAATTGGGTTGATTCGTGCACTCATAAGTATATGTGAGAGAGGTTATGTAATCAAAAGCAAACAGCTCACATATTAATCATGAAACAAAGGCACATTTGAAAGAAATATGATCTCATGAAAGGAATATCGAAATACTCGAAATAAAATAAAAAACCATATGCTCCTCTCTCTTCTACACTCCACATCAAGAACCACATTTCTCCTAAGATCAATTAGGACTTTCAAAAGGGTTAGCTTGGGTTAGGTGAGATATAAACAATGAAAAAGATATACAACAAAAGGTTAGATCTATGGGATTGCAACCAACACAACTCTTAGAGGCATACTTTGCACAATTGCACTAGCTACATAGCTTGAATATTTCAATTTTTTTTTTCTTTTGGAATTGTCCCATACACTTCACTTTTTTTTTTTTTTTTTCTTTTAAGACTTTTTTATAGGGTACGTCATACACACTTTTGTAGCACTTTCAACTTTCTTTTATTTCAAGCTATGCATAAACGGTTTTCTTCAACCTCAAAAGTCACAAATCAATGTAACACCAAAGATAAAAGAATAATTAGGTCAAGGGATGTAACTCCCCCAAACTTAGGGTTAAACAAGGATTAGAAAGTAAAGAGTTAGCTAAAGGTTACAAATACAACAAACAAGGCCTAAAATCATTTCCTAGGTTCCATGTAGTTATAAACATGCTTTGCATAGAATAAGAGAGAAGTTCTAGCTCATTGATTCAAATCATGTAAATTTTAAGCATTTGATCAAAACAATAAATAATGAGATCATACAATGACTTAAATGACAAGAAAGGAATAGAGTGGTGTATAACACTCGCAAAATGAAGGACAAGGCTCAAAAGCTCACATAGGTCATATAAGTCTACTTTAAAATGCATATGAATCACTAAATCAAGCAAATCATAACTCAAGTTTATGAAAACAAGGCCTAATCACATAGAATTACAAAATAAGTTATAGAAAAAGAAGAACACATATCATATACACAATGCTAAACATGTTTCTCAATGGCCATAAATAATAAATCAACTTGTTGGGGACTCTAAAACACACAAAAAACTCAAAAATTTGTTTTGATTAAAAACAATGTCGCAATGAGGTTCTAAGGATTCAATTCCATCACTAGGGTGGAATGATTCTTAGGGAGTTGCATTTTATATGGGATTGGACACCCTAATTGAAAACAAAACAAATTTTTTTTTCCAAAAGGTAGAAACCTAAAAAAAAATGTAGAAACCTAAAAACAATGAAATTGCATTTCCCCCCAAACTTAAATGACACATTGACCTCAATGTGAAAGAAATACTAACCAAACATGCTCATTAAAGTAAGGGAATCAAAACAAATATCCAACAAAACCAAAAACAACTAAAACTGGCTCAATGAAGCAAAGATGAAAGAAATTGTGTACTTGGATTGCAAGCATGGCTCAATGAATGCACAGCCACCATGTGAGACCCCAAAAAATTTTTTTGTGTTTTATTTCCTGAGTTATCTTTATTTCTGTGATTACTTTAAATTTCTTATTGGAAGTGTTAGAATTTTTGTGTAAATCCTAGAACCTAAACTTGGTTTCAAGTCCATAAGAAATTAGTATTCGCCGCTACGAGTACGTAGCATTTTTCGGGGCATTTTTGGATGACCGATGTTGTTTTCTTAGAACGAATTAAATAACTCAATTCTAAGTATACTCGCAAGTGCACGAATTGCATCAATAGTAAAGCATGTAAATACGAGGTCGATTCCACGAGGAATGGTTCAATTGTGAGACCCCGTATTTTTCAAGGATTTATTCTAAATATTTTGAGAAATTATTTTAAGGATTTTGGGATTTATTTGGAAAATAAAAAGGGTTTTGATTTAATTTTAAATTTTTTTTTTAAATTGGGCTTGACCCAAAGTTGACTCTTAAAACTAATGGACTTTCGTCTTTGACTTTGGGCACGTTAGAAAAGTCTCGAGTCCACGAGTTCGTAGACACGTGGCACGAGTCGATCGGAGTTACGGTTAGAAAGATACGGACATGTGAAGTGAGTGGCACACTTGTAATATTTACGAAAGTGGGTTTTAAATACCCAAAAATCAGATTTTCTCTCTCTCTCTCTCTCTCTTTCTCTCTCCCTCCGTGCGGTTCCCTCTCTCTCGCACTGCACAGTGCAATCGCTGCCATCACCAGCGCGTGAGGACGCGTCCGGCAATGGCTGCCGGAGGTCGAAGCCCATACGAGGTCGTCTCCCTCCCTTCTTCCTCCCCTGGTGGCGGCGCAGCCCAGAAATGCCCCGAAACCCAGTTCAAGGCCGATCCTTGGAGCTCCGGCGTTGACCCGACTATTCCGGCGGATTTGAGGCCTGCGACCACCCTCATCCTCTTCGTCTCGTCGAGCCGAGCACGGTGGTGTGCTCCGATCGTCCACCCGACGCTCCACGACGGAGGATCGAGGCTGAGATGACCGGCGACTTCTCCGGCCAGTTTCGAGCATTTCCGGCGAGAATTGGCCGTCAACCCAGGTATAAAGGTTGATCCTCTCGACGTCTCCTTCGTGCATGTGTAATTCATTTTCGTTAATTTTGAGTTTTGAAATTCGCGCAGGTTGACCACCACGGACCACCGCTGGTCCCGCCGCGTTTGGCCACACCAATGGCTGAAATTGTTGATTTTTGGCCTCTGGCCAGTCACCCGAAGCTTGTGGTGAGTTTTCGGTGATTTTTGTGTGTTGTTTTGGGCAGGGCAGCCACCGTGTGTGGTGGCGGCCGCCCGTTTCGGTCGTTAGTGGCCCAATTGTGTTTCTGAATTGTATTTGTTGATTGTCTGGTCTTAACAGGTACACGGGCTTGAGAAATCTCATTCCCGATGCCGTTATGCTGCCGGATTGGAGATCCGAGCAAAGGAGCCAAGAAGGGCATTTTTGTCATTTTACATGGTTAAACAGTGAGTGAAATTAATTAGTTTAACTGTTGCTTGATTTCTTGTGTGCATTTGTTTCCTAGGACTTGGTTTGGCTAGGACTGGGTAAAGTCTAGACTTAAATCTTGATGATGGAATTGATGATGATTATACATTGAGGTTATTATTAATTAAGATGAGAATGATTTGAGGTTGATGTTAATAGTTGACGACTAAGCATTTGATTTGTGGGATGATTATTATTTATTGATGGGATTTAAGATGTGAATTTGAGGAATTATGTTTATTTTGATGCTGGGATGATTGGTGATGAAATTGTGATGTGATTCAGTAATTATGGGTGTTATTATGGATTAATTATTGAGGTTTATTGTTTACGTCATTTCACTCATACGAGCTCTAGTGAGCTTACCGAGTTTGTTGTATAACCCGGTACACCATGGATGTGGTGTAGGGTTTGTGTTTTGCAGGTTAAGCAGGCTGAGGAGGCAGTGAGGAGAAGACGAGGCAGTGGGATCCATTTTATTTTGATTTTTGTGATTGATTTTATACAGAAATTTTGATTAAATGTTTTTGGGCTCGCACTCTGATATATCAAATGTATTTATTTATTATGTTAAGTGCATGGCTCATTCTTTGAAAAGAGGTTTAAATGAAAAAGTTTCAGTGTATTTATGGGCCCGAGGTCCGGGGTGTTACATAAATACACATCAAATTAATTTGATCTATCCACTAACACACACACACGATATGGGGGTTGTAAGTTGTGAAACACACGCACACCACCAAACACATGCACACACCCAATTGTCTTGCAATGTTAAGATATCTAAATTCATCACATATTAAAATATAACAACTATTATGGTGACTTGCAATTCAATGTAAACACATACAATTAAGTTTGCTAGCCGAAAGGCCTAGATTATCGGACACTCTCTAACTATGTTTTCCTTATTCATAAATTAAGAGGTTGACCATTGACTTTGACTAAAAGTCAACCTTGACCAAAAAGATTCCCCAAAAGATTTTGTCTGAGATTCTCTAAAGATTCTTTCCAGATTCCAGATCATTCTAGAAGATTCTTTTTCCCATTTTTTCCATTTTTAGCTCAAAATAGCCTCATTTAGCTTCTTTCTCCATCATTGCTTCATTTAACCTACAAAACACTAAAACAAACTAACAAGACCTAAAATATCGAGTTCTTGCACTCCCTAGGGAATTAGTATCATAAAATGATGCAAATTGGACACTTAACACACCCCCAAACTTAGACTTTGCTAGACCTCGAGCAAACAAAATAAAGAAAAGACTCAAAACTGACTCAACTAAACCCATCAAACTTTCCCAACAAATGATTTCATGAGTTTAGCCACCAATAATCATAGCAAAGCAAGGCATATAGGTTATTTAATCTTCTAGTTCTAATAATGCTTCAACAACATACCTCACTCCTCTATTGTACATATAGACCATCCCTAACATAAATGTTGATTATGTTTTCTTAGAATAAAATAAACAATTATCTCATTCCAAGTATACTCGCAAGTGCACGAATCGCATCAGTAGCAAAGCGTACAAGCACGAGGTCGATCCCACAGGGAATGGTTAATATACAATAAATCAATGCAATTAATCACTAGAATAACTAAATAGGGGGTTTTGGAAGATGGAAACACACGCACACATCACCACACGCACACACCCTTTATTCTATCTTGCAATGTTAAGTTTTCGGTTTCAAATCAGATAAGCATGTAATAACCATCCAAGGCTAATGACAGTTAATTTGAACACAACATATTAAAGTTTGACTGCTAAAAAGGTTTGGCTAGTTACTTTCTCGCAATTGTTCTCCTAATGCATAAACGAAGAGCTTCTTGGGCCTTCCTTAGCCAGTTAACTTACATGTTCCCTAGTTCAAGCTAAGGCAGCTGTTACCCATGTAGGAGTCATTAAGTTTTATGAGAACATCAAACATGCACAACATATAAGCTTTGACTATTTCCTTATAGAGGTCGCCCAACCCCACTACCAAGAATAATCCCTTATTCCCTTGTTACTTGTGGTTTAGTGTCTTTGACTATTTCACAGCTAAACCTAACAAATAAACTAGATGCAATTACCCTAAGGTGGCCAGTCAAAGGATGCAAACAACTAGTGACGGGTTCTAATAGATAGTGGAAATTTAATACGTGCAAACATCAAACTAATAGACCAAGAGACGGATAAACGATTTGTTAGAACATGCAAATCCATTATTCGACCTACGACTAACATGCAAGATAGAATAACTAACCTACATACTTAAATTAAATAAAACAAAACAGAAACGATAAACAAAGTCCCAATTCATGCTTGCTAAAGGAAATCAGAAACGCAAAACTAAAAGCATAAACTAAACAACTAAATTAAATTGCATAAACTAAAAGAAATCAGAACCATGCACTAAATAAATTCAGAATCATAAACTAATTAATTTCAGTAGCATAAACCAACAATAAAATAGAAAACTAGAAGGAAAAAGAAACAAAATCAGAGGTGCAAACACTAGGGTGGCTGCGGCAAGGAGAGAGGAAGAAGGAGGCACCTAGCAAGCAAGAGGAACTCACGGCAAGGTGAGCTAGGGCTTGCGGCAGCAGGCTGGTCCTTCTCTCTCTCACTTGTCACGCCACCTTCTCCCTCTAGAACCCTTTGAATTCGGCTCTCTCTCACTTTCTCTAACTTCTGAAAATAAAAACCTAAAACTGAAAATTAAACTAACAGGAGGCAAGAGTGTCTAGGGTTCTGAAGTACATGATATATTTATAGAGGTGCAATCCTTGAGAGGCAAGGAGAAGGTGACTTGCGGCAGCAGCTAGGGTTAGGGTGCAATGGGCTTGCGGCAAGGCTTGTCCACTTGGGCTTAAGTGGCGCATGCAAGTCAGCTAGGCCCCCCTCCCTTGCGCATGGGCTGCTGGTCTTGGACCTTGATGTGCTTTGGGCTCACATGTGTTGGGCTGAAGTGGCTTGCACAAGATGGGCTAGGGTTTCACTCCATGGACTTCCACCTTGGGCTTGCATCTTGGGCTTGCGCATGGGCTCTTTGGCTGCTATGGTTTGCATGGCATGCATGCGCATGCATGGGCTGCCATCTTCCTCCTTGCGCATGGTCTTTGGGCTGCTACGGTTTGGGCCCATGCATGTGCATGCATGGCCCATCTTGGTTCGGCATCCCTAGGGCCCATGGGCCCTCCACTTTTGACTTCCCATTTTGCCCCTCATTTCCATTTGAATTCAAATTCATTTCTTCCCTCCATTCATTTCCATGGATGTCCACCACCTTCTGGAAGCTTCTGGAACCTTGACCAACATTTCCTGGTGCAACTAGGATTCCTTGAAAATGAGAGATTCCTTATCCATTTCGACTTCTCGTAATGACCATATTGCCCCTGGGGTCTCCTAGTGTCATTAGGACTCCTTTCCCTAGTTGGGTTAGGTTTCCTAGTTCAACCAGGATTTCCTGTTCGAATCAGGATTTCACATTTCTGGCTCCGCAATGATGGTTCTGGACTTGATGTTTCCTAGTGTGACTAGGAATCCTCATTTGACTAGGATTTCTGCACTTTTCCTGGTTTGACCAGGATTTCACTCGTTTTCCTGGTTTGACCAGGAAATGTCCCAAAATGGCTCCATTTGCTTCTTTTTCTCATTTCTGCTTCATTTGACCTGAAAACACAAAAACAAGACAAGAAACACAAAATATCGAGTTCTAACACTCTAGGTTAAGGAATTAGTATCATAAAGTGATGCAAAATGTACACTCATCAATAAACCCAAGTGTTAGATAAACAAGACTAAATCAACATAGCAGTAGTGGAGTTCTTTGCATTTAACACCACAAAATCAGTAGGAGTGAGAAATTCTTTGCATTTAACCAACACATCCACAAGCAAACTCACAGGCATAGCAGTAGTGGAGTTCCCAAAACCAATTTCAGTGTTAAAGTCTTGCAAATCAGCCTCTCTAAATCCAAGCTCACGAAACACACTCAAGGGCATGACGTTGATTGCAGACCCATCATCCATCAAAGCTTTCTTGATCCCAAACTCCCCTATATTGCAAGATATGATGAACGGCCCGGGATCATTCTTCTTCCTTAGGAGGTGAGTGAACAAATAATGCTTAATCTCATCTGAAACTTGTACTCCCTATCTCTCACTCATTTCTCAATTATTTTCAGCTCTTGCAAAGTAGATGGAAACTTATTGACATATTTAGGCATAGGGTGTGGCTCGGACTCACTTGAGTATTCCTCATCCATATATGCTCGGGTCCTCCTCCTCATCCTCATCAGAAATCTCGATGACTTCTCTAGTTTCAATGACTTGGATTTTCCTTCCCCTCTTGACCTTCCTTGTAGTCCTAGTTATCGCATTGACATGCTTGGCTCCTTTAGGATTGACTACCGGTTGGCTAGGTAACTTGCCTTGCTCTCTTTGCCCCAAAGCATTAGCCAAACTTGCAATAGCCTTAGAGTTGGCTTGAAGTTGCTGCTCAGTCCTCTGCATAAAAGTATTAGTGTTTTGAGCAAGGGCTGTGGTACTTTGAGCAATTTGAGCGATTTTATCCTCCAAAGAAGTCCTATCGGCATTAGGGTGCACATAGGGCCGAAAATTTTGATTACCATTCCCTTGTTGCCCACTATTGCTTCCACTTGCTTGTTGACCATTATTGCTCCACCTAAAATTGGGATGGTTCCGCCATCCAGGGTTGTAAGAATTTGAATATGGATCGTTCAGCTCCCTTTTGAAGTTCCCAACTTGATTCAGTTGCTCCATGTTACCCTCTTGATCATTCTCACTTGCCTTTTCTTGTGCAGGGGCCAAATTCGGTTAATTGTCTTGATTTCCGCAATCTCCTTCTCTATGGCATTTGGTACAGCTGCAACCCCATACATTCCTCTTTTTGACGTTCCCCTAGTGCGATTAAAGTTCCATTGCTGCGAATTCAGTGCCAATGACTCAAATAATTCCTTAGCCTCCTCGTTGGTCTTGGCCATAAATGATTCTCCACATGCAGCATCAACCATTGATTGGTCTCTCTCCAACAATCCTTGATAAAAGAAACTCATCAAGTACCATGGCATAAAGTTATGATGGGGACAAATATTCAGAAACTTATTGAAGCGTTCCCATGTCTCATGAAACGGTTCATCAGCCCTTTGTACAAAACCCAAGATTTTTTTCCTAATCTCATTCATCTTGGCAGCGAGAAAGAATTTCTTCAAGAACTTGTCAGAAAGATCATCCCATGTTGAGATGGATGCACTTGGAAGTGAAAATAACCACTTCTTGGCCTTGTCCTTCAATGAAAACGGAAACAACCTAAGATGATACTGATTCTCATTAATCCTCCTATGCTTGGCAGTCTCACTCACCCCTCAGAATTCCTTCAAGTGGTGGATTGGATCCTCCTCATCCAGTCCATGAAAGCTCGGCAAGAGATAGATTGTCCCACTCTTGATCTCAAAATCATTGGCCACAGGAGCATAGCTAATGCATGACGGCTGCGCGGGCAAAGATGGTGATGAAAAGTAACTCAAAGGGCAGCTCGGGTTGACTTCCTCCTCATTGTGATCAGCCATGTCTTCCGAATCTGAACTGACAATACTAGGGCTACGTACACGCTTTCTTGATGCTATGAGAACTTGTGCTAGGGCATCTTCGTATCTACTTTTGAGGTTAGAACTCATAAACAAGTACCTACGCAAGAACAGCCACAAATTAGTATAAAAGACACTTGTGAAGAAATTGGCATTTATTAAAACCTAAAAAAAAAAAAAAACTAACGTAAAGGAAATCCTATTCTAACTTAATTACAATGAAAAATCAAACTAATTCAATGATATTTAGCACCATTCCCTGGCAACGGGGCCAAAAACTTGTTGTTGTTTTCTTAGAACGAATTAAATAACTCAATTCTAAGTATACTCGCAAGTGCACGAATCGCATCAATAGCAAAGCATGTAAATACGAGATCGATCCCACGAGGAAGGTTTAAATACACATCAAATCAATTTGATCTATCCACTAACACACACACACACGATATGGGGGGTTGTAAGTTGTTAAATACACGCACACACCCAATTGTCTTGCAATGTTAAGATATCTGAATCCATCACATATTAAAAGATAACAACTATTATGGTGACATGCAATTCAATGTAAACACACACAATTAAGTTTGCTAGCCGAAAGGCCTTGATTATCGAACACTCTCTAACTATGTTTTCCTTATTCATAAATTAAGAGCTTGATTATCGCTACTTAACCTAGTTAACTCACATGTTCCTAGGAAGCTTGATTATCGTCTACCTAAGCTGTTAACCATGCAAGAGTCATTAAGAACTTATGAAAACAGCAAACACATAGAGCATGATAAAATCTTGATTATCGATCTAGATGACATCTATGAAACCTATTTATCAAAGATAAGTTCTTAGGTTATCTTCTTGTTACCTACTGAATTGATTAGCTTGATTATCACCTTTCAATTTCATAACAATTACTAGATGCAAACATACCTAAGGTGGCCAACCAAAGAATGAAAACAACTAGAATCAATTTAACTAGACAATAGAAATTAATCACATGCAAACTTCACATAAAATCACATGGCTTTATTTCATTAACCATAAATCAACATCGAATAAAATAATATGGATATCATCATAATCTTAACATGCAAGAACAATCAAACTAACTCACAAATAAATTGAGAAACAAAAGAAACATAACATATATAAATTCTCAATCCATTGTTGAACAAATAACTGAATTAATTGAACAATTGAAATAAAAGAAAATTAAGAAAAAGCATAGAGAGGGCTACGGCACAAGAAGGAGCAAGAGAGAGAGGCCACACAAGCTAGTCCTCACGGCTAGGGTTAGCTAGGGCTTGCGGCAAAGTGGCTCTCTTCTTCTCTCTCTCAATTTCGACTACTCTCTCTCTAGAAATCTGAAAATAATAATAATGTATGTAAAGTATTGAAAATCTAAGATTAATTCTCTAAATTATGAGAGAATGGGGTCCTTATATAGGAGTGAGGAGGTGAAGCTTTCTTTGTCCCACAAGCTAGGGTTTTCAACAAAGAGTTGGGCTTTGGGTTGAATTTGGACTCTTTTGGGCGACACTTCCTTTTCTGCTCGCGGAACTGCTGCGCTACCTTCACTAAAATGGCTATATCTTGAGCTACGCAAATCGAAATTGAAATCCGTAAAATTCCCTGAAAAGCTAACCTCCGTAGCTTTCCAACCATATATGGCATGACACCTGATTCGATATGGATAATTACAGAATCACTGTCGAAATTCATGCTCTGTTTTACAGGGTTTTGACTTCTTCTTCAACTAGGATTCCTTGTGATCTTTGACTGAATCTTGTGAGATTTTCCTTGAGCATGAATGATTCCTTCCTTGGGCCTTGGATCAGCTGAGTGAGTGCGAATTCCTTGGGCTTGTGGACCCTTGGATAACACAACTTGGGCTTCCTCCATTTGGGCTAGCAATAGGTGCATGGCCTTGGTCCTTTGGGCTAGGGTTGTGCGCATGGCCCTTAGTGCATGAGCTGCATGTGTGATCCATGTCATGTGATGATGTGACACGGTTGGCTATTGACTTTGACCAAAAGTCAACCTTGTCAAAAAAGATTCCCCAAAAGATTATGTCTGAGATTTTTCAAAGATTCTTTCCAAATTCTAGATCCTTCTAGAAGATTCCTTCAAGATTCTTTTTCCCATTTTTTTCCATTTTTAGCTCAAAATTGCCTCATTTAGCTTCTTTCTCCATCATTGTTTCATTTAACCTACAAAACACTAAAACAAACTAACAAGACCTAAAATATCGAGTTCTTGCACTCTAGGTTAGGGAATTAGTATCATAAAATGATGCAAATTGGACACTCAACCACTGATTGTATTTTTGGCGTGTGTTTGAAGTTGGAAACGTATGAGAAAATAGGTGGATAATATGACAAGATCTCAACCATTGATCAAGTTGATCAAGTGGTTGAGAGGTTGACAGCAATTGCAAAGAGAGGGATGGGCAGCTGTTGAATTGGAAGGTTGGAGAAGCGAGGAGAAAAACAGAGAACTCGGTGGATTAATCAGGAAGCCACCATCGAGCGATCGACAGAGCCACCGAGGGCTCGACAGCCCAGTATATATATACCCCCCAGCCTTTGTTTCCTGATCTCTCAAGCATCAACCCGCAACCTTTCTCTTTGATTAATCAACGATTTATGTATTGAATTCGATAGTGAATTCAATAGTGGATTTGGATTGATTACTCAATCCTTTGGTAAGATTTCCAAACTGAGGATTTGGTAATTTAATTTCTGATTAAGGTTTTATTCTGATTTGGATTTAAATTTAGATTTCTGATTAGAATAATTGTTCTTGGTTAGAAGTTAACTAAAGATTACAGTAGTTTCTCAACATTTGGACCCGGTGAAGTAGAAAGTTGTAAATTAGATTTGTATTATGGACATCAAGCTGAACAAAGGATTCCAGGTAGGGGGAATCTCACACCGTGCTAGTGGCCCTATTTTATTGCATGTATTATGCTAGGATATACTGAATATATGAGAAATTTGCATAGTTTGTGATTGCCATATGTGGCATGGTTTTTATCCTATATTGTGATAATTGAATTGTTAGGATGACTAGAGAGTAAGTGGTCACCATAGAGTTGACCTTGCGTTTCGATCCTCTAAACCTTCGGAGGCGTTTATACAGTTAGGCTGGTAGTAGTCTAAAGTTGTAGTAACCAGGACTGGATACTCTCGCTACCAAATCAGTTTTTACTGATAATCCAGGTAGGATGGTAGTTGACCAATTTATGTTCGGTCATCAAATATTGTATTAGGAACGTTCCGAAATGTTTTTAATGATTGTTTGAGCATGAAAATGGTTTCAAACTGATATTGATTCTCTGGTTGTGCATTGTGCTATTTTGATGTATTTCACTGGCTATTTAGTATAAATATGTTCGTACTATCTTTAAACCTAGCCAGGATCCCCTGAGGGAAAGCTATGATCGTATGTGATGCCTACCCCCTACTGTACTCTTTGAGTGCAGAAAACGTAGCGGTTGACGACTTGGACTGAAGGTGTGGCCTTGCTACTTGTCAAGTCTCCGATTTGTCGGATTTTGATCCTTTCTTTCTGGGCAGGTCGGTTATGATCTTTGTGGATCACTTTTGCTATGTAAATTAGCACTGTTGTCTTTTGGGTTTGTTTTGTAAATTATCGAATATCTATTTTTGGGTTGGTTACTTTTGTAAATCTTGAACATTTTGTTTGTGTGTTCCACGAGGTTATTTTTTAACTTATCTGTAACCTTGTTGGGTTGGTTTAAATGTAAACACTTATCTTACATTTTGTATTTTCGCTGGCAATTTATCTCTGATCCAACCAGTTTTCTTTATTATTAATAAGACTTACCTATTTTGAAAATATTTGGGAGTATAATACTTGGGGTTTGAGTATTATATTTTCGAGTATTCTTAAGGTAGGAGGTAGGTGCCGCTGTGATGGACCCGGGTTTTAGGGCGTCACAGAAAAATGGTATCAGAGCAAGTTTTCTTGAAAATTGTTTTCAAAGTGATTTTAAAATACCAATCTAGAGTCTTTTGAGAGTTATCTTTTGAAACTTCTCTTCAGTTCATTCTTTCAAATCTGTTGTGTGAGATTTAACAGTAATTTATATTCTGTTATTCCGAAAGCTTTGATTCATTTCGGAATAGTTGTTGAACCCTGCCCATTGTTTCTTTCAGTTTGATTGACAAGATGCCGCGTAGACGAATCAACAACCGGGCACAATGCAACCAGAATCAGTTTGACTCTCAACAGTTTGTTGAGATGTTCTAGACTTTCTTAGCGAATCAGGCTAGATAACAATTGACGGCTGAGGAGCGCAAGGAAAAGCGCCAGGGTCATTTTTATGATCGTTTTCTGAAAAGCCAACCGTTGAAATTTTACGGTAGTACTAAAGCTGATCAGACTAAAGCAGAAGTTTGGATCCAGAATGTTAAAAAGAAGTTGGATTCGATCAATGCCCCATCTGAGTATCGAGTTTGGCTAGCTACTCATATCCTGGAGGGAGAAGCCGACTGTTGGTGGAGAACCATTTGTGATCAAGTCCGAGATGTTACTGCAATTACTTGGGAGCAATTTTTGGAACATTTCTATGATCGATACTTTCCTCCAGCGCTGCAACAGAGTAAGTTGGGTGCATTTATGATTCTGGAGCAAGGTAACATGACTGTCGGCGAGTATGTGAATAAGTTTACTGAGCTTAGACGTCTTGCCAAGGTGATTGTGAATGATGAGAATACAAAGGCTGTAAGGTTCTTTCAAGGTCTTAAGTTCGGAATCAGAAAGTTTATTGTTGGTCATGGAACTAAGACCTATAAGGACATTGTTGAGTCTGCTTATGCGATTAAGCAAGAGTATCTGAACAACCAGAAGAGACAGACTTCATCTAGGAAGTCTGGTGAGAAGAAAAGGAAGACTAACTAGGGAAAAGACCCATCTTCTGGGAGTGGTACCAAGAAGAGGTCAAGACCACTTATCTGTTTTGGCTAGGGAGGTAAGGGACATTTCAAGAGTCAGTGTCCTCAGAAGGGAGGTACTGGGCGTGTCGCAGCTCCACAGAAGAGGTTTGGGTCAGTTATTTGCTTTGGTTGCGGAGAGGAAGGACATTTCAGAAACCAATGTCCTAAGAGGGGAGCTACTGGACAATCTTTGGCTTCGCAGCAGCAGTAGCATCCACAGACATCATCTACTAGACCTCAACAACAACCACAAACATCTCAGCAAGCTAGTCAGGGAAGTCAAGATAGAGGATGACCCCAGCAAGCTAGGACTGGTGGTAGAGTTTTTGCTTTGGGCGAAAGTAGTGGGAAAGCTACACTTGACGGTACGATTCTTTGATCAAATACTGAAGTTAAGATTTTGTTTGATACAGGTGCATCACACTCCTTTATATCTGTTTGGTTTGCTAAAGCTTTAGGATTAAGCTCTGAACTTTTGGAGAAACCTGTAGAATTGAGTGTTCCCATAGGAACATGAATCACTATAGATAGAATCTTTAAAGCTTGTCAATTGGTAGTACAGAACCAAGTTTTAACTGCTGATGTTTCCATTGGAAATAGATTGTTATAACCTGATTTTGGGAATGGATTGGTTACAAGTTAAGCAAGCCAGAATTAATTGTGAGAAAAGGAAGATCACTGTAGTTACATCTCAATAAGGAATGGTAGTCATAAGGCTGAATGAGCATTTTACTCCTTTAAGCCCGTTGTGCCGCCATTTCGCCACCTTGCTGCTGCCGTGCCTTCTTGTAGCCTTGCCGTGGAGCCCAAGGGCAGCCACGCTGCTGCAGCCCTCACTCTCCCTCCTTCCCTTTTATTTCCCTAAGTTTAATTATGTTTTATTTGATTGTGAATTTAATTATGTGTAGCTAAACATCTAGTGAGGGCTAGGATGAAGCCCTAGTTATGATATTCACTTTTGCTATAGATTGTTGAATTTTTATTTATATTACATGTTGATAAATCTTGGATCTTTGTTATATTTGAATCTATTTGTTTTCCATTTTTGACTGATCACCTTAAGTTGCATGCATCTAGAATTTGTTATGAAATTAAATAAGTTCAAAAGGATGATAATTTCAGTTGATAACAAATGAATATTCTAAGAAAATATTCATGAGAAAAGAGGTCATAGATGACATAGGGTACATTAATTTGGATCTATGCTCTATGTGTTTGTCGTTCTTACATATCTTAATAAATCTCACATGGTTAACATGCGCCTCGGAAATGCCTAACAAAGCTCTTAGGACACATGTGTAGATAACTAACTTTGGAAGCTTAATAGGCTCTTAGTTATGCAAAAGAAGAATGATTGCTATAAGAGGAATAACCAAAGCCTTTTGGTAGACAAAATTTATTGACATGTATGTTATTTGATTGTTCATATCCATAGTAAAGTGAATGGTATGTTGTTGCATGTCTTCCTATTTTGATTCTACTCTAAGATGTATATGAATCACTAAATCATGCAAATCACAACTCAAGTTTATGAAAACAAGGCCTAATCACATAGAATCATAAAATAGGTTATTGAACACTATTAGAAGAAGAACACATATCATAAACACAATGCTAGACATGCTTCTTAATGGTCATAAACAATCATATCAACTTGTTGGGGACTCTAAAACCACAATTAAAACAAGAAGACTCAAAACTTTGTTTTTGTTTAAAAACAATGTTGCAACAAGGTTCTAAGGATTCAACTCCATCATTAGGGTGGAATGAATCTTAGAGAATTGCATTTTGATGTGGGTTTTGACACCCTAGGTTTAAAAACAAAAGAAACAAAATACTTTAAAAAAAAAAAAAAAAAAAAAACCTAAAAACACATACCAATGACAATTGCCTTCCCTTCAAACTTAAATGACACATTGTCCTCATTGTATACGAAATAAATGCATGAATGCTCAAATTTAAGCAATAGGAAGAAAACAAATATCCAAAACACATAATTGAAATTAAAATTGACTTATGAAGCAAGAATAGAGAAATTTTTTTACTTGCGGATACAAGTTGGACACTCCAAGTGTAGGCACAGCCTCCTTGGTCTATATTGATCTCTTGGATTCTTGAAAAAGC
This sequence comes from Dryas octopetala, assembly GCF_963921425.1. NCBI lineage: Eukaryota > Viridiplantae > Streptophyta > Magnoliopsida > Rosales > Rosaceae > Dryas > Dryas octopetala. Next base: position 17,398,873 of record NC_141373.1, read on the forward strand.
TTGGGTTGCCTTCCAATTGTTGAATGTTTTCTTAGAACAAAATAAACACCTATTTCATTCCAAGTATACTCACAAGTGCACGAATCGCATTAGTAGCAAAGCGTACAAGCACGAGGTCGATCCCATAAGGAATGGTTAATAAACAACAAATCAGTTCGAATAATCAATAGAATAACTAAATGGGGGGTTTAAAGAGATGAAAACACACGCACACACCCTTTATTCTATCTTGCAATGTTAAGTTTTCAGTTTCAAATCAGATAAGCATGCGATAACCATCCAAGGCTAATGACAATTAATTCAAACACAATGTATTAAAGTTTGACTGCTAAAAAAGTTTGATTAGTTACTTTCTCGCAATTGTTCTCCTAAGGCATCAACTAAGACCTTCTTGGGCCTTCCTTAATCAGTTAACTTACATGTTCCCTAGTGTTAAGCTAAGGCAGCTGTTACCCATGAAAGAGTCATTAAGATCCGTGAGAACGTCAAACATGCACAACATATAAGTTTTGACTATTTCCTTATAGAGGTCGCCCAACCCCATTACCAAGAATAATCCCTTATTCCCTTGTTATTTGTGATTTAGTGTCTTTGACTATTTCACAGCTAAACCTAACAAATAAACTAGATGCAATTACCCTAAGGTGGCCAGTCAAAGGATGCAAACAACTAGTGACGAGTTCAAATAGATAATGGAAATTTAATACACGCAAACATCAAACTAATCGATCAAGAGACAGATAAACGATTTGTTAAAGCATGGCAAATCCAATAATCAACCTACAACTAACATGCAAGATAGAATAAATAAACTTACATAATTAAATTAATAAAAGAAAACATAAGTAAATAAACAAAATCCCAATCCATATTAATATAAAATTCAGAAACACAAACTAATATTAAAAACAGAATTCTAGATAAAAAGAAAAACAAAAACCAAGAGATGAATCACTATGGTGGCTGCGGCAAGAAGAGAAGAAGAAGGAGGCACCTAGCAAGCTGGAGGAACCTACGGCAAGGTGAGCTAGGGCTTGCGGTAAGGGCTGACTCCTTTTCTCTCTTGCTTGTCATGCCACACTCTCTCTCTTTCTCTCTCTGAATTTTGGCTCTCTCTCTCTAACTTTCTGAAAATACAAAATTATGAGAACTGAAAAATAACTAGGAGGAGGGGTCTTGAGTTCTAAAGGTATATGATGTATTTATAGAGGAGAAATCCTTGTGAGGCAAGGCTAAGTTACTTGCGGCAGTAGCTAGGGTTAGGAGACACTTGGGCTTGCGGCAAGGCTTGGCCTTTTGGGCTTAAGTGACTCACGCAAGGGCCAGCTAGGGTTTCCCTCATCCTTGCGCATGGGCTGATACCTTGGGCTTGCGCATTGGGCTTCATGGCTGATATGGTTTGCATGGCATGCATGTGCATGCATGGGCTGCCACCTTGGACCTTGGACCTTGCGCATTGGGCTTGGGCTTAAGTGACACACGCAAGGTCTCTAGGGTTTCAGTGCATGAGCTTGGGCTGCTGGTCTTGGCGCATTGGGCTTGCATCTTGGGCTGAAGTGGCTTGCACAAGGTGGGCTAGGGTTAGGCGCATGCATGCATGCATGGCCCATCTGACTTCGGCATCTCATAGGCCCATGGCCCATTTGACTTGTTGACTAGTCATCTTTGACCCTTGACCATTGACTTTGACTTCCCATTTTGCCCCTCATTTCCATTTGAATTTGAATTCATTTCTTCCCTCTATTCATTTCCATGGATGTCCACCACCTTCTAGAAGCTTCTGGAACCTTGATTTTGTAGAGTTGACCTTGACCAACATTTCCTAGTCCAACTAAGATTTCTTGTAAATGAAGGATTCCTTATTCATTTCGACTTCTCGTAATGTCCATATTGCCCCTGGGGTCTCCTAGTGTCATTAGGACTCCTTTCCCTAATAGGGTTAGGTTTCCTAGTTCAACCAGGAATTCATGTTCCAATCAGGATTTCTCATTTCTGGCTCCGCAATGATGGTTCTGGACTTGATGTTTCATAGTGTGACTAGGAGTCCTCATTTGACTAGGATTTCTACACTTTTCCTAGTTTGACCAGGATTTCACTCGTTTTCCTAGTTTGGCCAGGAAATGTCCCAAAATGGCTCCATTTGCTTCCTTTTCCTATTTCTACTTCATTTGACCTGAAAACACAAAAACAAGACAAGAAACACAAAATATCGAGTTCTAACACTCTAGGTTAAGGAATTAGTATAATAAAGTGATGCAAAATGCACACTCATCACACCCTTAAACTTAGATTTTGCTAGTCCTCGAGCAAATAGAATAAAGAAAAGACTCAAGACTGACTCTAACATCCCAACAATTGAATTCATGCGCACAACCATTAATCACATAGGAAAGCAAGACATATAAGTTGCATTCTCCAAATTCTAATAACATTTCAAATAACATACCTCGCTTCTCTATTGTCATATAGGTCATCCTTGACACAAATCCAAGTGTTAGATAAACAAAACTAAATCAATACATACACAATAGATTCAACTTCAATCCTCACTATGGCATACTCTCAATGACAAACACTCAAGAATTGGGTTGATATGTGCACTCAAAGATATATGTGAGAGAAAATACGTAACAAAAACAATCAGCTCACATATGTACATGAAATAACGGCACATTAAGAAAGAAATACTGATCTCATGGAAAGGAATCCAAATGCTTGAAATAGAATCAATGACCATAGGCTCCCTTCTTAAATAGACTCCACACAAGTATAATACACATCTCTTGAGATTAGCTAGGGCTTAAATAGGGTTATAATGAAGGCTTAGGCTAGGATAGGGTATTGAAATGAAAGAAAAACACAAAGGGCTAAATCCATGGAACTGCAAGCGTTAATAGAACATTCTGAGGTATACCTTGCTTCTTTGCACTTCATAGCTTAATTTGAACTCTTTTTGCTGCCTTTTTCTTTTGAAACCGCCCCATCTCTTTTCTTTGCTTTCTTTTCTTTTTCTTTTTCTTTGGGCACGGCATACATACTTTTCTGACACATTTTTGTATAAGCTATGCATTTTCACTTCTTTTTCACCTCAATCAACATGTAAACACATTGCAATACCATAGATAGGGTAAAACGGGTAAAAGGGGTGTAACACCCCCAAACTTAGGGTTTGGTATGGGGTAACAAAGAAAACGGCTTAAAAGGCTCAAAATGGGTAACTAAGAATAAAACATGTAATGGGTAGGCTTTCAGGCTATAGGGTACACAAACAGGGCCTGTTCGTTATATTTTAATACTCGCAATGCACGAATCTATATATAATATAGATGGCAAGCAAGGTCGATCCCACGAGGACTAATGATGATCTTTAAATGATAATCCTAATGCTAACAAAACAAGAAAATAAGACGCAAGTGGCTGCCCAAGTTGTCACGCCTAGGGCAGCTACTTACTGAAATGAAACACACACACGCACACACGAGTTGGAGGGAGTTTGTATGACTTGAAAACAGAAAATTAAACCTACTTTAAAGACTAAGATGTGCAACTAGCAGAGAGTATGAAAACAACAAGTTATCTTGTGAAAATAGATGGATGATGATACTAGGACTCTAGGAGTTTACCACTAGACCTCATATTCAATGTCATGGTGCAATTTCTGAAACCTTTAATTCCTATTGATGAATGCATTCGCATATTCACCTATGGCATAGCATGAAATGCATGAGTCCCCAAATGTACAAACTAGTGCATAGCGTCTACCCTAGTTTGGTACCCTAAATGCAACCTAGGCATGGCATCTACCTAAGAATGCAGCAAGGTCCATTAACACACAAATGAGATTATGAATGCAAATAAAAGCCTAAGGCATGGTGTCTACCTTAGGTGCTTTAGTATTGATTCCACACAATCAGAATTCAGCCAATTACTAAATCCTAAGTTGTTTATCACTTGTATTAGGGGCTGATTGGTTGTCCTCACCCTAAATTGATTAAATTCTAGATGCAATAACCCTAGGTGATCAATCAAGGATTATAAACTCGTAGAGAACAATGATAAAAGTGAAATCAAAATCATCAAATCCATGGAATTAAACAAATAACAACTACATCACCAATCCACTGAATATTTAGCCTAGGGTTAAACCCTAGGCCCTAGAAAACGTGATTAGTTCATGCTAGAAAACAAGAACATCAAAGAAATCATGTTTATCATCTCCAAATTACAAGAAAAGAGAAGAAGAAAAGCCAAAACCCTAGGGAAGCTTACGCCTCCAAGCTGCAGCCCCTCTTTCTCTTTTTCTGATTTTTTCTCCAACTCTAGGAACCCTAAGACACGGCAAGAGTTGGATTTAAATAGGAATGTGTAGCTGACCCCTATAGGCTTGCATGTAGCTAATTCCCTTCCCTAATTAATCGCTTAAAAATCAGAAATTAAATAAGGATAAATAAGGTAAGTGTAAATCTAATTTTTAGAGGCAAATTAGGAAGGATAATCTTTGCAAGGTGCGGCCAGCCTTTCACTTAGCACACACGCCACTTCTCTTGTGGTTTCGGCTGGGCTTCTACTTCTTTCATGCTCTTGGACCCTCTCTTGGTCTTGGGCTTCTCTTTAAACAGCAAATACTCATTTAAGCTCAAAATGGGCTGATTTGCATCCATTTGTTACCTATGGGCTTTCCACCTACAAAAGAGAGAAACACAAATAAATAACACAAAATATAGGGACTAAGTACTAAATACATGAAGATAGAGGGCCTAAAATGCACACATTTAAGGACCCAACAGGGCCTAAATTCATTTCTCAAGAGTTATGCAAATACGACATGCCTTGTGTACACAAGAAAAGAGTTCTAGCTCATTGATTCAAGATTATGCATATTCCAAGCAAATGACCAAATGAAAAATAATGAGATCAAAACAACGACTTATATGACAATGATAGAACTAGAGTGGCGCACAACACTCAAGAATTTAAGAACAGGGCTCAAAAGCTCGCTTAGGTCATGCAAGTCTACTCTATTATGCATATAATCATTAGAAATGCAAATCACCGCCTAAATTCATATCAACAAGGCTAAATGACATAGAATTGCAAGATATGTTACGGAACACTATTAGAATGAAAAGAACACCAAATATACACACAATACTAAACATGCTCATAACAATCATGCACAATCAAATCAATTAGTTGGGGACTCAAAACTAACTAAAACACCCAAATCAAATCAGTGTATAAGAAATAAATGCATGAATGCTCAAATTAAGTGAAACGGGAAACTGCAACTATCCAAAACCAAATAAACACACCAAAATGAAAAATTGTCTTATGAAGCGAAATAAGGAAACTGTTTACTTGTGTACGCAAGCGTGGACACTCCAAGGGTAGGCGTGGCCTCCTTGGTCTTCAACGACTCCTTCTAGGTTCTTCAAAACAAAAACTTTGGTTGCCTCCCAATCAGCGCTTGTTTTTCTGTCTTCAGCTTGACATTGCCTCTCCTTTACTTGCGTCCTTTCCTCTTCTTCTTACCACTGCTACTCTTGACACTTCCTAAGAACGGGCTGAAGAAGCTCTCCATCTCTAATTTTTCATCTCCATAAAAAGTGATCTCCTCGCTCTGCGGAGGCTCGGAAGTGAGACAGTACACCTCTTGCTTGGTGTTGTGACAAATCTTCATTAAGCACTCCATTGCTTTGTACTCCATGTTAGAGGTGCACAAAAATGGTCTCCCAAGAAGGATAGAAACATCACCAGGAAGTCTCGGAACATCTAGCTCAATGAAATCAGAGGGGATTAGTAAATTACGACATCTATCCAAAACATTCACAAGCATACCAAGGGCTTTCTCGACTGAAGAGTTGGCGAAGCGAATGTTCGAATCAAATGGGTGCAAATCAGCTTCCACAAATCCAAGCTTCTTGAACACCACCAGCGGTATGACATTGATAGCTCAACCATTGTCAATTAAGGCATTGGCAATTTCATACTCCCCTATGCTGCACAGTATGACCAATGAGCCCGGATCTCTCTTCTTGCTCGGAAAAGTTGCAAAGAGATAACCACAAATCTCCCTAGGAACGTTGCGACTATGCCCTTGCTCCTCAACCCTTTTCTCAATAGACTTCAATTCCCTCATGGTTGCTGGAAATTTGGTGACATCGATGTCTAGAATGAGAGGAATCACACGTGTATCCATATTCTCTTCAATCATGTCTGGATCCTTCTCTTCCTCACTATCCATGATCTCAATCACTTCCTTAGTCTTAATTACTCTAACTCTTTTCCTTGGAGTTGTCTTCAGAATAGCATTCACATGCTCCTCATTCTTCGGGTAAGACGGTTGTGTGGGCAGCGAAGGTACTAAAAAATGACTCAGGGGTTGCAACACATTCTCATCTGCTTCAGCCATTTCGACGCTTCCAATATCCTCGCTACTCAAATCTGATGCAATAGGTTGAAGGCTGATGTGTAAAGTTCTTAACACTTCGTTCTTGAGCCACTCTAACCTTGCAACAACGTCAGGGTTCATAAAACACACAAAATCAAGAGCAAACACACAATTAGTAGAAACAATGCTTATAAAGGTATGACATTTATTAAAAACTAAAAATTAACCAAAAATAAAAAGTAACTAATATAACCTAATTCTATTGACTAATTAAACCAATTCATTGATATTAGACACCATTCCCCGACAACGGCGCCAAAAACTGGTTGAATGTTTTCTTAGAACAAAATAAACACCTATTTCATTCCAAGTATACTCGCAAGTGTACGAATCGCATCAGTAGCAAAGCGTACAAGCACGAGGTCGATCCCACAGGGAATGGTTAATAAACAACAAATAAGTTCGAATAATCAATAGAATAACTAAATGGGAGGTTTAAAGAGATGAAAAAACACGCACACTTCACCACACGCACACACCTTTTATTCTATCTTGCAATGTTAAGTTTTTAGTTTCAAATCAGATAAGCATGCGATAACCATCCAAGGCTAATGACAATTAATTCAAACACAATGTATTAAAGTTTGACTGCTAAAAAGGTTTGATTAGTTACTTTCTCGCAATTGTTCTCCTAAGGCAAAAACTAAGAGCTTCTTGGGTCTTCCTTAATCAGTTAACTTACATGTTCCCTAGTGCTAAGTTAAGGCAGCTGTTACCCATGTAAGAGTCATTAAGATCCTTGAGAACGTCAAACATGCACAACATATAAGCTTTGACTATTTCCTTATAGAGGTCGCCCAACCCCATTACCAAGAATAATCCCTTATTCCCTTGTTACTTGTGATTTAGTGTTTTTGACTATTTCACAGCTAAACCTAACAAATAAACTAGATGCAATTACCCTAAGGTGGCCAGTCAAAGCATGCAAACAACTAGTGACAGGTTCAAATAGATAATGGAAATTTAATACACGCAAACATCAAACTAATCAATCAAGAGATGGATGAACGATTTGTTAAAGCATGACAAATCCAATAATCAACCTACAACTAACATGTAAGATAGAATAAATAAACTTACATAATTAAATTAATAAAAGAAAACAGAAGTAAATAAACAAAATCCCAATCCATATTAATATAAAATTCAGAAACACGAACTAATATTAAAAACATAACTCTAGATGAAAAGAAAAACAAAAACCAAGAGATGAATCACTATGGTGGCTGCGGCAAGAAGAGAAGAAGAAAGAGGCACTTAGCAAGCTAGAGGAACCCATGGCAAGGTGAGCTAAGGCTTGCGGCCAGGGCTGACTCCTTTTCTCTCTTGCTTGTCACACCACACTCTCTCTCTCTCTTTCTCTCTCTGAATTTCGGCTTTCTCTCTCTCTAACTTTCTGAAAATACAAAATTATGAAAACTGAAAAATAACTAGGAGGAGGGGTCTTGAGTTCTGAAGGTATATGATGTATTTATAGAGAAGAAATCTTTGTGAGGCAAGGCTAAGTTACTTCCGGCAGCAGTTAGGGTTAGGAGACACTTGGGATTGCGGCAAGGATTGGCCTTTTGGGCTTAAGTGAGTCACGCAAGGGCCAGCTAGGGTTTCCCTCATCCTTGCGCATGGGCTGATACCTTGGGCTTGCGCATTGGGCTTCATGGCTAATATGGTTTGCATGGCATGCATGTGCATGCATGGGCTGCCACCTTGGACCTTGCGCATTGGGCATAGGCTTTTGGGCTTAAGTGACACAGGCAAGGTCTCTAGGGTTTTAGTGCATGAGCTTGGGCTACTGGCCTTGGCGCATTGGGCTTGCATCTTGGGCTAAAGTGGCTTGCACAAGGTGGGCTAGGGTTAGGCGCATGCATGATTGCCTGGCCCATCTGACTTCGGCATCCAATAGGCCTATGGCCCATTTGACTTGTTGACTTGTCATCTTTGACCCTTGACCATTGACTTTGACTCCCCATTTTGCCTCTCATTTCCATTTGAATTTGAATTTATTTCTTCCCTCTATTCATTTGCGTGGATGTCCACCACCTTCTAGAAGCTTTTGGAACCTTGACTTTGTAGGGTTGACTTTGACCAACATTTCCTAGTCCAACTAGGATTTCTTGTAAATGAAGGATTCCTTATCCATTTCAACTTCTCGTAATGATAATATTGCCCTTGGGGTATCCTTGTGTCATTAGGACTCCTTTCCCTAGTAGGGTTAGGTTTCCTAGTTCAACCAGGAATTCCTGTTCCAATTAGGATTTTTCATTTTTGGCTCCACAATGATGGTTCTGAACTTGATGTTTCCTAGTGTGACTAGGAATCCTCATTTTGACTAGGATTTCTGCATTTTTCCTGGTTTGACCAGGATTTCACTCGTTTTTCTAGTTTGGCCAGGAAATGTCTGAAAATGGCTCCATTTGCTTCATTTTCCTATTTCTGTTTCATTTGACCTGAAAACACAAAATATTGAGTTCTAACACTCTAGGTTAATGAATTAGTATCATAAAGTGATGCAAAATGCACAATCATCACTAATCAGCGCTTGGTTTACTGTCTTTCAGCCTGACATGCCATTCCTCTACATGCGTCTTCTCTTCCTCTTTCTCTCATTGTTGCTTTCGGCATCTACAAGAGCAAACATCAAATCAGTAGAGAATATGCTTATAAAGTCATGGCATTTATTTAAACTAAAACTAACCAAAAAAAAATCTAACTAATATATCCTAATTCTAATGATTAATCAAATCAATTCATTGAAATTGGACACCATTCCCCGGCAACAACGCCAAAAACTTGTTGATTGTTTTCTTAGAACAAAATAAAAACATATTCTATTCTAAGTTTACTCGCAAGTGCACGAATCACATCCGTAGCAAAGCGTACAAGCACGAGGTCGATCCCATAGGAAATGGTTAAACACAACAAATCAATTCAATAAATCAAAAGAATAACTAACAGAGGGTTTAGGAAAGATGGAACTCACGCACACCACACCACACCACACACAAGCACCCATTATCCTATCTTGCAATGTTAAGTTTTCTGCTATCAAATCAATTATGCATACTCTAACCATCCAAGGCTAATGATAAATCAATTCAAACACAATATATCAAAGTTTGACTGCTAAAACGGTTTGATTAGTTACTTTCTCGCAATTGTACTCGAAAGGCATAAATTAAGAGCTTCTTAGGCCTCCCCTAACCAGTTAACTTACATGTTCTCTAAGCAGACTTAAGGAAATTGTTATCCATGCAAGAGTCATTAAGATCTATGAGAACGTCAAACATGCACAACATACAACCTTTTATTATTTCCTTATAGAGGTCCTACAAAACCATTACCAAGAACAATCCCTTATTCCCTTGTTTCTTGTGATTTAGTGTCTTTAATTAGTCCACAACTTAACCTAACAAATAAACTAGATGCAATTATCATAAGGTGGCCAGTCAAAGGATGCAAACAAATAGTGACGGATTCAATCAGATAATGACAATTTGATACATGCAAACATTAAATTAATTCATTAAGAGACGGATAAACGATTTGTTAAAGCATGACATATCTGAAAATCAACCTACGACTAACATGCAAGATAGAATAATAAACTACATAATTAAAATAGAAAAGAAAATCTGAATAATATAAATAAATTCTCAATCCATAATTAAAATAAAATTAAAGATGCAAAACTAAGAGAAACTAGAATTTCAAAAGAAAAACAAAGAACATCACTTGAGTGGCAGCGGCGGTGGCACAAGGTAGCACTCCTCCTTCCTCCTAGCGGCACAAAAATAAAGAGAACAGAGAGATGTGGCTGCGGCTTGAAAGGAGAGGAAGAGGCTGCGTGAAAGAAAAGAAGATTGGCCAAGCATGAGCCTTGAGCTGATTTGGGCTCTTTTTGGGCGTAACTTAAGGCTTCTAATTTTCGGCCAAGCATGGGCCTTGAGCTGATTTGGGCTCTTTTTGGGCGTAACTTCCTTTTTAGCTCGCGGAACTGTTGTATTACCTCTACTAAAATGGCCATATCTTGACCTAAAAAGCTCAGAATCGAAATCCGTAAAATTTCCTACGAAGCTAACATTCGTATCTTTCCAACCATATATGGCATGCTACCTTATTCGTTCTGGAGAAATACAGAATTTCTGTCGAAGTTTGATGTTCAGATTTCAGGGTTTTGACTTCCTTCCAAGATAAGGATTCCTTGTGATCTTTCACTGAATCTTCCAAATATCTTCCTTCCAAATTAGAATTTCAGAATAAAGAAAGTCTTCTAGGGCAAGGAATAGGCACTTGGGGTTCCTCATTGGGCTCCTTGAGTGTCGACTTGGGCTCCCTCCTCACTAGCTTGTGCATGGTTGTATGACTTGGGCTCTAGGATTGGCGTGATGGGTTGCCTGGAATGGGCTGCAAGCTTGCGCAGGGGTTGCATGGACTGCATGCAAATGGCGTGATGGGCTGCCACCTTACCATCCTTCACATTTCTACTTCACCTAGGCCCAAAGCCCAATTGACTTCATGACATGGCATAGTTAACCCTTGACCATTGATTTTGACTTCAAATTTCGCCCCTCATTTCCCCTTGGATTCGAATTCATTTCTTCCCTCCATTTGTTTCCATAGATGTCCAATACCTTCTAGAAGCTTCTGGAATCTTGACTTGATTGAGTTGACTTTGACCAACCTTTCCTAGTCCCACTAGGATTCCTTGTAGATGTAGGATTCCTTATTCATTTCAACTTATCATAATGACCATATTTGCCCCTAGTGATTCCTAGTGTCATTAGGACTCCTTTCCCTAGTAGGGTTAGGTTTCCTAGTTCAACCAGGAATTTCTGCTCTAATTATGATTTCTTATTTCTGGCTTGATAATAATGGTTCTGGGCTTGATGTTCCCTCGTATGACTAGGAATCCTAATTTGACTAGGATTTCCTTTTTTTTCCTAGTTTGACTAGGAAATGTCCCAAAACGGCTCCATTTGCTCTATTTTCCTATTTATGCTTCATTTGATCTAAAAACACAAAACAAGACAACACACACAAAAATATCGAGTTCTAACACTCTAGGTTAGAAAGTTAGTATCATAAAATAACGTAAAATGAATACTCATCTGTTGGTAAGAAAGACATGGGGAAGTACTTTCTCATGTATGGATTAATGTTTTAGACCTATTAAAACACATTTGCTGTTGAGAACGCACGAAGAGGTCAATTCTATGCATACTTGGTCCAATTTCTTCCAAATTGAACCAAAATATTTCTGGTTGGTAAGAAAGACATGGGGAAGCACTTTCTCAAGTTGCACTAAAACGTTCGGTTAGCATTCTTGACCAACGAAAGCACATTTGGTGTTAAGAAAGCACAAAAAGGTCATTTCGGTGCATACTTGGTCAATTTTCTTCCAAATTGTACTAAAACGTTCCCGGTTGGTAAGAAAGACATGAGGAAGCACTTTCTTATGTTTGGATTAACGTTTTAGACCTATTAAAACATATTTTCTGTTGAAAACGCACGAAGAGGTCATTTCTATGCATACTTAGTCCAATTTCTCCCAAATTGAACTCAAACGTTCCCGGTTGTTAAGAAAGACATGGGGAAGCACTTTCTCATGTTTGGATTAATGTTTTAGACCTATTAAAACACATTTGTTGTTGAGAAAGCACGAAGATGTCATTTCCATGCATATTTGGTCCAATTTCTTCCAAATTTAACTCCAACGTTCCCGGTTGGTAAGAAAGACATGAGGAAGCACTTTCTCATGTTTGGATTAACGTTTTAGACCTATTAAAACACATTTGCTGTTGAGAACACACGAAGAGGTCATTTCTATGCATACTTGGTCCAATTTCTTCCAAATTGAACTCAAACGTCCGGTTGGTAAGAAAGATATGGGGAAGCACTTTCTCATGTTTGGATTAACGTTTTAGACCTATTAAAACACATTTGCTATTGAGAACGCACAAAGAGGTCAGTTCCATGCATACTTGGTCCAATTTCTTCCAAACTGAACTCAAACGTTCTCGGTTGGTAAGAAAGACTTGGGGAAGCACTTTCCCATGTTTGGATTAGCGTTCTTGACCTACGGAAGCACATTTGGTATTATGAACGCACGAAAAGGTCATTTAGATGCATACTTGGTCCATTTTTGTCCTAATTGCACCAAAATGTTCCCGGTTGGCTAGAAAGAGATGGGGAATCACTTTCTCATGTTAGGATTAGCATTCTTGACTTATTGATCCACATTTGGTGTTGAGGGAGCATGAAAACGTCATTTCGGTGCATACTTGTGTTGAGTGCTCATTTTACACTAATTTATGATACTAACTCCCTAACTCAGAGTGCAAGAACTCGATATTTTGTGTGTTGTTAGTTTGTTTTTGTTTTTATAGGATAAAATGAGCAAAGAAGAGAAAAGAAGCCAAAAGGACCATTTTTAGACATTTCCTAGTCAAACTAGGAAAACAAGAGAAATCCTGGTCAAACCAGGAAAGGGGCCGAAATCCTAGTCGAATGAGGATTCCTATTCACACTAGGAAACATCAAGCCCAGAACCATCATTGCGGAGCCAGAAATGAGAAATCCTGATTGAAACAGGAAATCCTGGTTGAACTAGGAAACCTAACCCAACTAGGGAAAGAAGTCCTAACGACACTAGGAGACCCCAGGGGCAATACGGTCATTACGAGAAGTCGAAATGGACAAGGAATCCTTCATTTACAAGAAATCCTAGTCACACTAGGAAATGTTGGTCAAAGTCAACTCTACAAAATCAAGGTTCCAGAAGCTTCTAGAAGGTGGTGGACATCCATGGGAATAAATGGAGGGAAGAAATGAATTCGAATTCAAATGGAAATGAGGGACAAAATGGGAAGTCAAAGTGAATGGTCAAGGGTCAACTATGAAAAGTCAACAAGTCAAATGGGCCATGGGCCTATACAATGCCGAATTCTGAAGGAGCCATGCATGCATGCATGCAACAGCCCAGAGGAAGTCCATGCGCCAGCCCAAGCCTATCAGCCATGCACAAAACCCTAGGGGGCTGGTGTGTGTCACTTAAGCCCAAGCTAAAGCCCTTGCCGCAAGCCCAATACCTCTCCTAACCCTAGCTGCTGCCGCACCCTCTCTTCTTGCCTCCCAAGGATTTCTCCCCTACTGATCTCTATAAATACATATCTTCAATTCAGAAATAGGGTGCTGAAGTTTTGTCTCTTTTCTTTTATTTTTCAGAAACCCTAGTTAGCTTCTCCTTCTTCCTTGCCGCACACCCTTGCTTCTCTCTCTCTTTCTATTATTTTTCAGACGCAAACCCTAGCAGCCACCATCTCTTTTCTTTTCTCTGGCCGCAGCCCCCATCTTTTTGCACCTTTGTTTACTTTTATTTTTGCACTCATTTGAGGAGGAGGAACAAGTCTTGCCGCAGCCACCAACACCCACCTACGCTTCCACCTTGCTGCCACATTGCCGAGCATTCCAGCAACCTTGCCGTGGACTCCAAGGCCGAGCAGCAGCCCATCATGCCACCTTCTTGCAGCCGCCTCTACCTTGCTGCCTTGGCTTGATTTCTTTTTCCTTCCCTTTTATTTTAATTGTTTTATTATGCCTTGTTTGTTTATGGATTTAATTATGTGTAGCTGAATATTGGGCTAGGGCTAGGATGAAGCCCTAGCATTGCTGTTCACTTTTACTATGGATTATTAGTAGTTTGATTGTTTATATGTTGACAAATCTTGGATCTCTGTTTAAATTGAATCTATTTGTTTCGCATCTTTGACTGCTCACCTTAGGTTGCAGGCATCTAGAATTATATTGTGAAACTAAATAAGCTCGAAAGGATGATAGTTTCAATAGGCAACAAGTGGGTATCCTAAGATAATATTCATGAGAAAAGAGATCATAGAGGACATAGGGTACATTAATTTGGAGCTATGCGCTATGTGTTTGTCACTCTCACAGATCGTAACGACTCTTGCATGGGTAACAGCTGCCTTAGCTTAGAACTAGGGAACATGCAAGTTAACTGGCTAAGGAAGGCCCAAGAAGCTCTTAGTTTATGCACAGTAAGGGGAGTAATTGCTAAAAATGACTAGCCAAACCTTTTAGTAGATGAACTTTGTCAACATGTTTACTTATTGATTGTTAATACCCATAGTGAAGTGAATGGTATGCTAGTGGTGGATTCTGACCACTAGTGTTCTTTATTATTGTTTTACCCGAAATCTTTCAGTTGTCATTTTTAAGTTTGTTATTTCTCTGTTTGTTTAGTTTAGCCTTAAAAACCAATCAAAACCCCTCATTTGCGTGTGTGAGTTAGAGTTGAGTTAATTGAATTTAATTGAGTTAGTAATCGTACACTAGTACAATTCCCTGTGGGATCGACCTCGTATTTGTAAGCTTTGCTACTTAGCGATTCGTGCACTTGCGAGTTAACCTAGAGCTCAGAAAAGGTTATTTAATTTGCTCTAGGAAAACATACAACAAGTTTCTGGCGCCGTTGCCGGGGAATTGTTATTTGTGTTGATTGCTAGTTTAATTAACTTTAGTTAAGTCATTTTAGTTAGGTTTTATTTTCTGTTTTTATTTTTGGTTCTCACTGATTTCTCTTGTTTCTAAGGTACAATGGAAGAATCAAATTCGAAGATCACTCCTCTTTCACGCGTAGAAGGCCAAAAGGTGTTGAGTGCGTACAAGGGAAGGCCGAGACTCAATTGGACACTGTTAAGGATGAGGTCGACTCTTGTGTCGCCGAAAGGAAGTGAATCTGAAGAAGCATACGAAGAGGAGAAATCAGAAGAGGAAGTCGAGGAGACCTTGCAGCCGAATGCATCTCAAATGAGAATACCTTTGAGTGATTATTCGTCTCCAACGCTTCTAGCTCAACCTACGTGCATTGTTTACTCTCAAGTGGAAGCTGATTTTGAACTTTCAAGTGGGACAATCAAACTTCTTCCATCATTTCATGGTCTAGAAGGAGAGGATCCCTACGTGCATATCAAGGAATTTCATGCAATATGCGAGATTGGCAAGCTGAGGGGGTTGAGCGATGATCAAAGGAAGTTAAGGTTATTTCCATTCTCTCTTAAAGATAAAGCTAAACATTGGTTGTTTTCCTTGCAGGTCGCTTCAATTAAAACATGGGAGGAACTGGCATCTAAGTTTCTTCTGAGGTTCTATCCAGTTAGCAAGACTACCATCATGAGGAAGCAGATCTTAGGGTTTACACAATCAGAGGACGAAGTGTTTCATGAGAGTTGGGAAAGGTATCAAGAGCTTCTGACTTCGTGTCCGCACCATAATTTTGCCCCATGGATGCAGATTGATTACTTTTATGAGGGTCTGTTGGATCAAGATCGTAATATGGTGGATATGACATGTGGATGAGCACTGAAAAAGAAGACTTTTGAGGAAGCATGGACACTCTTTGACACATTGGCGTTGAGTTCACAGCAGTGGAATAGACGGAAAAAAGTGGAAAAGAAATCAGCTATGGAAGCTGAGATGTCTGAGCTTAAGCAGATGATGCAGGTTCTGATGGCAAATCAGGAAGCTAGGCCATCACATGGAGAGGCATGTTTCAAGGTTGAAAGAGTTCAAGCTAGACCGAGTGTACAGTCCCTTGTTGAGCAGCGAAGTACTTATTTGGAGGACATGATGGCTGCATTAGCTCAGAGTACAACTTAGATGTCTAATGATACTAAGACATTTATGAATAAGACTGAGGAGCAGTTGAGTGTCACAGCCAAAGCTATCTCGAATTTGGAAGCCCAATTGGAACAAGTGACTTTGACCTTGGACAAAGTGGTAAAGGGTGCACCAATTCAGGATAAGGCCGAAGCAATCACTACTTTGAGAAGTGGGAAAGTGATTGACAACAAAGTGGGCACTACTTAAGAGGATAATCCAGGTAATGAGGACGAAGTTGAGATGCTAGAGCCTGAACAAGTGGAACAGTACAAGAGGGATAAAGTTAAGGTTAAGGATGAGGAAGAGGAGGAAAGAAAGAAACAAGAAAAGCACATTGCTACGCGTGCTAGCAAGAAGGCCGAGATTACTTCCTCTATTCCAAGAGCTCCATTGCCTTTCTCACAACGTCAAAGGAAGCAGAGTAAGGACGAGCAAGCTAAGGAAATTTTGGAGATGTTTAAGAAAGTAGAAATCAACATTCCTTTGCTTGATGCTATTCAGCAGATTCCTAAGTATGCCAAGTTTTTGAAGGAATTGTGCACACACAAGAGGAAATTCAAAGAGCATGAGCAGGTGTGTCTGAGTGAAGAACTCAGTGCGGTTTTGCAGAGGAAGCTACCACCAAAGTTGAAAGACCCTGGCAGTTTTACGATTCCATGTTTGGTTGGGGATCACAAATTTGAGAAGGCATTGCTGGATTTGGGAGCAAGTATTAATTTGATGCCGTATTCAGTTTTCGCACAATTGGGCATAGGAGACCTTAAACCTACTAGTGTTACTCTTCAATTGGCAGATCGTTCAATAAAGGTTCCGAAAGGTGTGGTTGAAGATGTGCTGGTTCGGGTAGCAGATTTGATCATGCCCGCTGATTTCATCATTCTTGAAATGGAGGATACCCCAATTAGAGGGAATGAGCTACCGATCATATTGGGAAGACCGTTCATGGCCACAGCGAACACCAAGATTGATGTGAGTAATGGGAAGTTGACAATGTCTGTACTTGGTGAAACAGTTGAGTTTGATTTTTTCGGTGCAATGAAGTATCCAAAGGAGGAGGAGGATTGCTTGAGGATTGATAGCCTGGACCCATTGGTTGAGGAAGTGTGCGAAAGTAGCCTTGCAGAAGATACAGTGGAAGCTGCTTTGGGAGCACCAGAGACCAGTGAGTTGGATGAAAACGTGGAAGCAACTCCTACACGTTTGGAGGGCAACCGATCTCTCAGGAATAAGTGGTTCAACCAGTTTGAAATGCTAGTACCCACTAATCAGAAGACATTTCCTTCTATTGAGAAAGCACCTAAGTTAGAGCTGAAACCGTTACCAGAGCATTTGAAATATGCATTTTTGGGAGAAAATGAGACTTTGCCTGTGATTATTGCAGCTAATTTGGGTTCAGGCGAGGAAGAAAGACTCTTGAGAGTTCTGAAGGAAAATCGGTTGGCATTGGGATGGACCATAGCCGATATCAAGGGAATCTCACCCACAGTATGTATGCATAGAATTTTACTTGAGGAGGAATCTAGGCCTACTCGTGATGCCCAAAGAAGACTGAATCCAACTCTGAAGGAAGTTGTGCGTAATGAGGTAATCAAATTGTTGGATGTTGGTATTATTTATCCTATCAGTGATTCGAAGTGGGTTAGTCCTGTTCAAGTGGTGCTGAAGAAAAGTGGTATTACAGTGGTGAAGAATGAGCATAATGAGTTGGTTCCCCAAAGGACGCAAACCGGTTGGTGTGTTTGTATTGACTATCGGAAGCTTAACACCGCGACAAGGAAGGATCATTTCCCTTTGCCATTTATCGACCAGGTGTTGGAAAGGTTGGCCGGCCATAGTCACTATTGCTTTTTGGATGGGTATAGCGGGTACAATAGGATTGCTATTGCACCCGAGGATCAAGAGAAGACCACGTTCACATGTCCATTTGGTACATTTTCTTATAGGAGGATGCCATTCGGATTGTGCAATGCGCCTGCAACATTTCAGAGATGCATGATGTCTATTTTCTCTGACATAGTGGAACGAATCATTGAGGTATTTATGGATGATTTTTCTGTTTTTGGTTCGTCCTTTGATGCATGTCTGGATAACCTGTCTTTAGTTCTGAAAAGATGTCAAGAAGCCAATCTAGTGCTTAATTGGGAGAAATGTCACTTCATGGTTCAACAAGGGATAGTATTGGGTCATGTGATTTCAAAAGAGGGCTTACAAGTTGATAAGGCCAAGATTGATGTGATACAGAGATTGCCGCCTCCATCGAGTGTTAAGGAAGTAAGAAGTTTTCTAGACCATGCTGGGTTTTATAGGAGGTTCATTAAGGACTTTTCTAAGATTTCTAGGCCTTTGTGCACCTTATTGCAAAAAGAGGTGAATTTCGAGTTTAATGAGGATTGTTTGGTTGCCTTTAACAAATTGAAGAAGCTACTCACTTCCGCTCCGATCATCATGCCACCCGATTGGAACTTGCCGTTTGAGCTTATGTGTGATGCAAGTGACTATGCTGTTGGAGCTGTTTTGGGACAAAGAGTTGATAAGCTGCCACATGTGATCTATTATGCAAGCAGGACTCTGAATGATGCACAGTTGAACTATTCTACTACAGAGAAGGAGTTGCTTGCTGTGATCTTTGCCTTGGAGAAATTTAGAAGTTATTTGATTGGGTCTAAGATCACCATCTACATGGATCATGCCGCTCTCAAGTATCTGTTGAATAAGAAAGACGCCAAGCCGAGGTTGATTAGATGGACTCTGTTGCTACAGGAATTTGATATTGAGATCAAGGATAAGAAAGGGTGTGAGAATGTGGTAGCAGACCATTTGAGTAGACTTGTCAATGAGGAACAGTCTGAAGAGGACACACTACCGTTACGAGAGTCATTCCCGGACGAGCAGCTTTTGGCCATTTTGACTACTCCATGGTATGCTGACATAGCGAATTATTTAGCAAGTGGAGTGTTGCCCAATGATCTGACACACTACCAAAGGAAGAAGTTTTTGCATGATGTCAGACAATATGTGTGGGATGATCCTTATTTGTTCAAATATGGGTCAGATCAGTTGATAAGACGATGTGTACCGAAAATGGAGCAGAGGAATGTCATCGAGATGTGTCATTCCAAAGAATGTGGAGGCCATGGTGGAGGAACTAAGACCGCTTACAAGATTCTTCAAGCAGGTTTCTTTTGGCCCACTATTTTTCATGATTGTCGTCAGTTTTATCTCACATGTGACAGATGTCAGAAGATGGGAAATATTTCTGCTCGTGATTAGATGCCACTGAACTTCATGTTGGAAGTCGAAATCTTTTATGTTTGGGGTATAGATTTCATGGGACCATTTCCATCTTCTTTTGGATACGAGTACATTCTAGTGGGAGTTGATTATGTGTCTAAGTGGGTGGAAGCTGTCGCTTGTAGGACTAATGATGCTCGAGTGGTCTTGAATTTCCTTAAGACCAATATTTATGCACGATTTGGTACCCCAAGAGCAATCATTAGTGATGGGGGGTCGCATTTTTGCAATAAGCTGTTTGAAGCCGTGATGAAGAAGTATGGAATAAGGCATAAAGTGGCTACTCCCTATCATCCACAGACGAGTGGGCAAGTGGAAATATCGAATCGTGAGATCAAGTTCATTTTGGAAAGAACAGTGCTCGCCAATAGGAAGGATTGGTCTACCAAGCTTAATGATGCATTATGGGCTTATCGCACTGCTTACAAGACGCCCATTGGAATGTCTCCATTTCGACTGATTTATGGGAAAGCTTGTCATTTACCAGTTGAGCTGGAGCATAAGGCATATTGGGCGATTAAGAAGTTCAATTTTGATATTCATGCCGCTGGTGAGAAAAGGAAGTTGCAACTTAGTGAGCTGGAAGAAATACGACATTTCGCATATGAGAATGCTAAGTTGTACAAGGAAAGGACCAAGAGGTACCATGATAAAAAGCTACGTCCAAGAGAGTTCTTTGTTGGCGGGAAGGTGTTATTATATGATACAAGATTACGTCTCTTCCCGGGCAAGTTGCGTTCAAGATGGACCGGACCTTATGAGGTGGTTCGAGTGTTTCCCTATGGTACAGTTGAACTCAAGAATCCGAAGAATGGGAACACATTTAAGGTTAACGGTCATCGTGTGAAGCCTTTCCTTGAACCTGATTTTCAGCTGAACCAAGAGAAAATTGATTTCTAGTACAAGACTAGGTCTGGCTGAAGACGTGAAACTTAGCGCTTCTTGGGAGGCAACCCAAGGGATGGATGACGACGAGGAGGTGATTTGGTACTTATGCATGGGCGAGCCTTTTCACACCAGCCAAGGTACGTTTTCACCCTCTTTTCGCTCATTTAAGTAGATTTGTTTTATTTATTGTTTTTCCCCTCCTCTGTTTATTATATTGTGCATTACATCTGTCTTTCATTTAAACATTGAGGACAATGTTTCTTTTAAGTTTGGGGGTGGGGAATGCATTGCATTTTTGGAATTTAAAAAAAAAAAAAAAATTTTGAGTCTTTCTGTTTTGTTTTGTTGTCGTGAGTCCCCAACTGATTGATTTATTATGCATGGCTATTATGAGCATGTCTAGCTTGACTATATAGTATGAATTCTTCTATCTCTAGTATTGGTTCATAACATGCTTTACAACTCTATGAAGTGGGCCTTGTTTTCATAAACTTAAGTGATAACTTACATGACTAGAGATGCATATACTAGATAGAGTAGACTTGTATGACCTAAGTGAGCTTTTGAGCCCTGTACTTCAATTCTTGAGTGTTGACATCACTCTAAAATGTTCGTGTCGACATTACTCTAAAATGTTCGTGTCATATAAAGTCGTTGTGATCTCATTATTCTTTCTTTTGATTAAGTACTTGGAATATAATTGTGAATCAATAAGCTAGAACTTCTCTCTTATTCTATTCAAAGCATGGATATAACTACATGAATCTTAGGAAATGATAGTAGGCCTTGTTTGTTTTAACCCATAACCTAAGGCCTACCCTGTGTTATAACCCTAGTCAAACATTTTGAGCCTAATGACCTTTTCTTTGATTACCCTTGTACCAAATCCTAAGTTTGGGGGAGTTTCACTCCTCTACCTGTTTACCTTACTGATGGATTTGCATTGAGCTAATGAAGCTGTGAGGTTAAAAAGAAATGTGTGTGCATAGCTTGGAAGAGAAGGAATTGTGCTTAAGAATGTGTCGTTCCCTTATTAAAAAAAAAAAAAAAAAAAGAGAAGTGTTGTTTAAGGGAACGAACGATTTCAAAGGATGAAAAAGAAAAGTGTTCGAATTCAAGACTATGATTACAAATTATGCAAGGAATGCCTCTACTTTTGTTTTGAGCAAATCCATAGTCTGTAGCCCTTTGTTATCCGTTTCATTTCAATACCTTATCCTAACCTAAGCCTCCATTACAACCCTTATTAAAGCCCTACTTGATCTTGGGAGAATTGTAGTTCATTATGTGGAGTCTAGATAAAAGGGAAGCTTATGGTTATTGATTCTGTTTCAAGTATTTTAAATCATTTTCTTGAGATCAGTGTTTTTGTTTATAGGTGCCTGTCTTTCATTATTAATATGTGAGCTTTTTGCATTTGTCTATCATATCATCTCTCACATATACTTGAGTGCACATATCAACCCAATCTCTGAGTGTTTTATTGTTGAGAGCATGCCTTGGTGAGAATTGGAGTTGATACTATTTTGGATATGCTGATTTAGTCTTGTTTGTCTAAACACTTGAGTTTGTGTTAAGGATGGTCTATATTTTTCATGGAGGAGTAAGGTATGTTAATTGAAACATTATTAGAGGTCGAAGAATGAATTTTATGTGTATCTTGCTTGATTATGCTATTTATGGCTGTGCTTATGAAATCATGTGTTGGGATGTTTTGAGTCTATCTTGAGTCTTTTCTTTGTTCTTTTTGCTCGAGGATTAGCAAAATCTAAGTTTGGGGGTGTGTTGAGTGCTCATTTTACACTAATTTATGATACTAACTCCCTAACTCAGAGTGCAAGAACTCGATATTTTGTGTGTTGTTAGTTTGTTTTTGTTTTTATAGGATAAAATGAGCAAAGAAGAGAAAAGAAGCCAAAAGGACCATTTTTAGACATTTCCTAGTCAAACTAGGAAAACAAGAGAAATCCTGGTCAAACCAGGAAAGGGGCCGAAATCCTAGTCGAATGAGGATTCCTATTCACACTAGGAAACATCAAGCCCAGAACCATCATTGCAGAGCCAGAAATGAGAAATCCTGATTGAAACAGGAAATCCTGGTTGAACTAGGAAACCTAACCCAACTAGGGAAAGGAGTCCTAACGACACTAGGAGACCCCAAGGGCAATATGGTCATTACGAGAAGTCGAAATGGACAAGGAATCATTCATTTACAAGAAATCCTAGTCACACTAGGAAATGTTGGTCAAAGTCAACTCTACAAAATCAAGGTTCCAGAAGCTTCTAGAAGGTGGTGGACATCCATGGGAATAAATGGAGGGAAGAAATGAATTCGAATTCAAATGGAAATGAGGGACAAAATGGGAAGTCAAAGTGAATGGTCAAGGGTCAACTATGAAAAGTCAACAAGTCAAATGGGCCATGGGCCTATACAATGCTGAATTCTGAAGGAGCCATGCATGCATGCATGCAACAGCCCAAGAGGAAGTCCATGCGCCAGCCCAAGCCTATCAGCCATGCGCAAAACCCTAGGGGACTGGTGTGTGTCACTTAAGCCCAAGCTAAAGCCCTTGCCGCAAGCCCAATACCTCTCCTAACCCTAGCTGCTGCCGCACCCTCTCTTCTCCTTGCCTCCCAAGGATTTCTCCCCTACTGATCTCTATAAATACATATCTTCAATTCAGAAATAGGGTGCTGAAGTTTTGTCTCTTTTCTTTTCTTTTTCAGAAACCCTAGTTAGCTTCTCCTTCTTCCTTGCCGCACACCCTTGCTTCTCTCTCTCTTTCTATTATTTTTCAGACGCAAACCCTAGCAGCCACCATCTCTTTTCTTTTCTCTGGCCGCAGCCCCCATCTTTTTGCACCTTTGTTTACTTTTATTTTTGCACTCATTTGAGGAGGAGGAACAAGTCTTGCCGCAGCCACCAGCACCCACCTACGCTTCCACCTTGCTGCCACATTGCCGAGCATTCCAGCAACCTTGCCGTGGACTCCAAGGCCGAGCAGCAGCCCATCATGCCACCTTCTTGCAGCCGCCTCTACCTTGCTGCCTTGGCTTGATTTCTTTTTCCTTCCCTTTTATTTTAATTGTTTTATTATGCCTTGTTTGTTTATGGATTTAATTATGTGTAGCTGAATATTGGGCTAGGGCTAGGATGAAGCCCTAGCATTGCTGTTCACTTTTACTATGGATTATTAGTAGTTTGATTGTTTATATGTTGACAAATCTTGGATCTCTGTTTAAATTGAATCTATTTGTTTCGCATCTTTGACTGATCACCTTAGGTTGCAGGCATCTAGAATTATGTTGTGAAACTAAATAAGCTCGAAAGGATGATAGTTTCAATAGGCAACAAGTGGGTATCCTAAGATAATATTCATGAGAAAAGAGATCATAGAGGACATAGGGTACATTAATTTGGAGCTATGCGCTATGTGTTTGTCACTCTCACAGATCGTAACGACTCTTGCATAGGTAACAGCTGCCTTAGCTTAGAACTAGGGAACATGCAAGTTAACTGGCTAAGGAAGGCCCAAGAAGCTCTTAGTTTATGCACAGTAAGGGGAGTAATTGCTAAAAGTGACTAGCCAAACCTTTTAGTAGATGAACTTTGTCAACATGTTTACTTATTGATTGTTAATACCCATAGTGAAGTGAATGGTATGCTAGTGGTGGATTCTGACCACTAGTGTTCTTTATTATTGTTTTACCCGAAATCTTTCAGTTGTCATTTTTAAGTTTGTTATTTCTCTGTTTGTTTAGTTTAGCCTTAAAAACCAATCAAAACCCCCCATTTGCGTGAGTGAGTTAGAGTTGAGTTAATTGAATTTAATTGAGTTAGTAATCGTACACTAGTACAATTCCCTGTGGGATCGACCTCGTATTTGTAAGCTTTGCTACTTAGCGATTCGTGCACTTGCGAGTTAACCTAGAGCTCAGAAAAGGTTATTTAATTTGCTCTAGGAAAACATACAACAACTTGGTCCTATTTCTTTCAAATTGCTTCAAAACATTCCCGGTTGGCAAGAAAGACATGGGGAAGCACTCTTCTCATGTTAGGATTAGTATTTTAGACCTATTGAACCACATTTGGTGGTGAGAACACACAAAATGGTCATTTCGGTGCATACTTGGTCCAATTTCGTTTTAATTGCACCAAAACGTTCCCGGTTGGCAAGAAAGACATGGGGAAACACTTTCTCAAGTTAGGATTTGCGTTCTTGACCTATAGAACCACAGTTGGTGTTAAGAACGCTCAAGTTAGGATTAGCGTTCTTGACCTACGGAACCACACTTGGCGTTCTCCCTAGGACCGTTGTGACTATGCCCTTGTTCCTCAACCTTCTTCTCAATTGACTTCAATTCCCTCATAGTTGTTGGAAACTTGGTAACATCAATGTCCAGAATGAGGGGGGGATTACGCGTGTATCCACATATTCATCAGTCATGATCAGATCCTTCTCTTCCTCACTATCCATGATCTCAATTACCTCCTTAGTCTTGATTACTCTCACCCTCTTTCTCGGAGTTGTCTTCAGAATGGCATTCACATGCTTCTCATTCTTTGTGTTGACGACGGGCTGACTAGGTAACTACCCCTTCTCTCTTTAACGCAAAATAGTAGCAATCTGACCCACTCTACTCTCTAAGTTTGCAATTGCCTTCGAATTGGTTTGCATCTACTACTCGGTTCGGTTCATGAAGGCATTGGTGCTTTGAGCTAGGGAAGTGGTGCTTTGAGCAATCTGAGCAATCTTCTTCTCCAAGCTAGACCTCTCGGCATTAGGGTGCACATAAGGCTTGTTGTTGCTCCCACTAGCTTGTTGTCCATTGTTGTTGCTCCACCTAAAATTGGGGTTGTTCTTCCATCCAGGGTTGTAAGTGTTTGAAAATGGATCATACGGGACCCTAGGGTAGTTCCCAACTTGATTCACTTGCTCCACGTCATTCCCTCGTGCTTGCACACTCATCATCTTCTCATGAGCCAATGACAGCTTTTGCACCATAGTCTTGATCTCGGCAATTTGTCCCTCCATGGTGTTAGGCGCATCAGCTACCTCATATAACCCTCTCAATCCCATTGTTGAGAATTCAAAGAAAGTGACTCAAACAACTCAATAGCCTCCTCTTCAGTTTCGGACATGAATGCACCACCACATGCCGAATCCACCTTAGCTTGATCCCTCTCCAAAAGTCCTTGATAAAAGCAACAAATCACATACCAAGGGGATAGGTTGTTGTGCGGGTAGCTACTAAGCAACTCATTGAATTAGTCCCAAGTCTCATGGAATGGCTCATCGGCTTTTTGCACAAATCCAAGTTTCTCCTTCCTAATTGAATTGGTCTTGGAAATCGAATAAAACTTGTTCAAGAACTTGTTTGATAGATCATCCCAAGTCGAAACGGAACAACTAGGCAGCAAATACAACCATCTCTTTGCCTTGTCTTTGAGCGCAAAAGGGAACATCCTCAAACGATACTGATCAGTGTTTAATCCCCTCAATTGTGCGGCTTCACATACCCCAGAAAATTCCTTTAGGAAGGGGATCGGATCCTCTCCATTTAGACTATGATAACTTGGTGTTGTTGTTTTCTTAGAGCAAATTAATTAACACAAATACTTATCAAAGCTCTAAGTTTACTCGCAAGTGCACGAATCGCAGGGTAGCAAAGGGTGCACAGTACAAGGTCGATCCCCCAGAGAATGGGTTTAGTATCAATAAACCAACTCAACTTGGCATATCAGAAATACTACTGATAAGGGGCGTTTGTAGAGATGAGACACACACACACACACACACACACAAAACACGGCATTATTAAGAATTTAGAATCCACCACATATTATAAGATTACAACTATTATGGTGACATGCAATTCAAAGTGAACACATATAATAAAGTTTGCCAGCCGGGAGACCTTGATTATCGGACACTTGCCTAACTATTGTTTTTCTTATTCATAGATTAAGAACTTGATTATTGCAACTTAACCTAGTTAACTCACATGTTCCTAGGAAACTTGATTATCGTCTACCTAAGCTGTTAACCATGCAAGAGTCATTAAGATTATATAAAAACGACAAACACATAGAGCATGATAGTATCTTGATTATCAATCTAGATGACATCTATGAAACCTATTTATCAAAGATAAGTTCTAAGGATACCTCCTTGTTACCTACTGAATTGATTAGCTTGATGATCACCTCTTAATTTCATAACAATTACTAGATGCAAACAACTCTAAGGTAGCTAGTCAAAGAGTGCAAACAAATAGAATCAATTAAAACAGAAAATATGAATTTATCGCATGGAAATATCACATTAAATCATGTGGCTTTATTTCATTAACCATAAATCAACATTGAATCAAATAATAAGAGCTTCATCATCATCTTAACAATGCAAAACTAAAATCAAAACATAAGAAAGAAAATAAAAGAACCAAGTTTCACTAAATAATCAAACATCCAATCCATAATTGAAAGTAATAAACTTTTTAAGAAAACAAAAGAAGGAAACAAGAGGAACCAAAGGTGGCTTCGGAAAAGCTTGGAAAAGACAAGCTAGGGTTCAGCAAAGCTCCTCTTCCCTTTCCTTGTGGCGCCTCCTTCTCTCTCTAAAGCTCTCTAACTTTCAAAAAATAAAAAGGTGTAAGGTGCAGAAGATGATGTTGTATATAGATCTGGTCTCTTCAATTGTGAGAGAGTGAGGGTCTTATATAGTAGTGAGGAGGTGGAGAGATTTTGCTGATTTTCCAATGTGGGACAAGTGCTTTCCTTGCACATTAAGGCCTCTAATTTTCGGCCAAAAATGGGCCTTGGACTGAATTTTGAGTCTTTTGGGCGTAACTTGATTTTCTGGCCGCGGAACTACTATGCTACCTCTACTAAAATGGCCATACCTTGAGCTAGACAACTCTGAATCGAGATTCGTAAACTTTCTTGTGAAGCTAACATCCGTAGCTTTCCAACCATATATGGCATGTCGTCTAACTCAATCTGTAGAGGTACAGACATACTGTCAAAATTTGTTGTTCATTTTCCAGGGTTTTGACTTTTTCTTCAACTAGGATTCCTTGTAATTTTTGATTGAATCTTGTGAGATTTTCCTTGAGCGTGAAGGATTCCTTCCTTAGGCCTTGATATAGGCGCATGGCCTTGGTCCTCTCGAGCTAGGGTTGTGTGCATGGCTCATAGTGCATGGGCTGCATGTGTGGCCCATAGTGCATGGGCTGTATGTGTGGTCCATGTCATGTGATGATGTGGCATGGTTGACCATTAATTTTGACTTTTGACTTTGACCAAAAGTCAACCTCGACCAAAAAGATTCTTCCAAAGATTCTGTTCAAGATTCTCTAAAGATTTCTTCCTGATTCCAAATTCTTCTAGAAGATTCTCTCAAGATTCTTTTTTCCATTTTTTCCATTTTTAGCTCAGAATTGCTCCATTTGGCTCATTTCTTCATCAAAGCTTCATTTAACTTACAAAACACAAAACAAAACCAAAATACACAAAAATGTCGAGTTCTTGCACTCTAGGTTAGGGAGTTAGTATCATAAAATGATGCAAAATGAACACTCAACACACCCCCAAACTTAGACTTTGTTAGTCCTCGAGCAAAGAAAAGACTCAAAGACTCGAAAACAAACTAAACTTTCCCAACAAATGATTTCATGAGTATAGCCACCAATGACATAGTAAAGTAAGACATTTATAACATTCATTCTTCAAATTATAATACTGCTTCAAACAACATACCTCACTTCTACATTGTGCATATAGGTCATCCTCAACATAAACCCAAGTGTTAGATAAGCAAGCAATAGATCAACATATACAAAATAGGTTCAACTCCAATCCTCACCAAGACATTCTCTCAACAATAAAGCACTCAAGAATTGGGTCGATTTGTGCACTCAAAGGTATATGTGAGAGAAGTTATGTAATCAAAAGCAGAATGCTCACATATTAGCATGAAAGAAAGGCACATTTGAAAGAAAATATGATCTCATGAAAGGAATATCAAAATACTTGAAATGGAATCAATAACCATATGCTCCTCTCTCATCTAGACTCCACATTAGGAACTACACTTCTCCTAAGATCAAATAGGACTTTTACAAAGGGTTATAATGTAGGCTTAGGTAAAGGTATGATATTGAAATGAAACGGATAAGCAAAGGGCTACAAACTATGGAATTGCAAATCAAAACACACTTAGAGGCATACCTTGCATAGTTGCACATCATAGCTTGAACTTTGAACACTTTTGCACAATACATTTTTTTTTTCTTTGAAACCGTCCCATCTTTCTTTCTTTTTTCTTCTTTTCATATCTTTTTTTTTCTTTTTTTTTCTTTTCTAGGGTACGGCATAAACATTTTTTTTTTTTCAACCAAATTCATAAATTTAATCACTACAACATGTTGATGCAAATTCTCGTAAGGTAGATGCAACAACTTAGATAAGCTGATCTGGCTGATCAGGTGCTTTGCTGGATGATGAAGTGGATACTGGTTGAGATTTTCCTGTAGACAAAAACAAGATCAAAGGAGATGGACCGGTGTGGTACCAGCCAAACACACTCCGATGATGAAATCAGTGGTGGTGTTTGATGGAGGATGAGGAAGAACAAAGGAAGAACTTGGGAGAATGGGAAGAATAAGGCAAATGTTCTGGGTTATTCTCAGCAAGTTGGGTAAGCTCTTTGGTGAGTGGGAATTTTGGTGTAAGTGTTTTTGGGTAGATGCGTAGATTGCTAGATGCCTCATTTTGTGCATATGTGGTGCCTTATATAGGCAAAGGAAGACTTAATGAATAAGTTACCTGCATGTGAATGAGTGGTTGCCAGAGATCCACGCACCTGGTCAGACCTAGTTGCATGTTCAGCTGCTTACTTCCTCAGCATTTAATGTTGCATTGAATGCTTCATTAAATGCAAGGTTGGAAGGTTCAGGCAAACTGCTCCAGTAGTCATGAATGCAGACTGGATATTCTATCTGTCAGAAGATTGTGTCAGGTGCATTCAAGTGTGGCGGTTCGTCCCAGCGTGATCTTCCTGGGAATGGCGGCGGAGAACCGAGCCGAGCCGATACGAACACATGTTCTCATGCGAAGACACGAAGTCCATGTGTGGTCGGATCGGACATGGGATTCCAGGCCGAGCCGGTCCCATAGATTGGGGTCTTTCCGAGCCCTAACTGGTCGACGCTAGAACTCGGAAGGAGACCATCTCCTGTGCCGAGCCGAGCCGAACCGGGATGATCGTGGGAAGATGGACACTCGATCCCTTAGAAGATCATCGGTTCGGCTCGGACCGAACATGGAGGGCCCGGTGTGGAGATCCGGTCCGAGCTGGCAGAGGCGATGCTGAGTGATGGTGACGTGGAGGTCAAAGTTTGACCACTGAGAGTCAACTCCGAGGTGGATGTTGACCAGCCACGTGTCGAGCTGTGATTGGCTGTTCGGATCGATGTGGATTTTTCCCACAAACACAACACAAAAGGGCTTTTATAGCACTCAAAAAACGCTATAAAAGCCCTTTTATAACGTTTTCCAAAACGCTATGACAGCCGACGCAATAATAGATCAAAGGCCTATTATAGCATTTTTGGAATGCTATCAAAAAGGACTATTCTATAGCGTTTTAGAAACGCTATCATACTGCTCTTTCATTATAAATGCTATCATACTACTTTTTCATAGCATTTCTAAAATGCTATAATTAAATGATTATATAACTATCCAAAAATGCTATCATATGTGCTGTTAGTGTTTAGAATACTATTATAGTTCTTTTCATAGCTTTTAGGTAGCATTTTTTCAATGTCATTTTTTTGTTTGCTTTTAAGAGTAAATTATATAATGCTGTCAATAGTAAATGGTAAGACACATCTCATTAAATGATCCTCAAAAGAATCAATTAAATATATTACACAAGGCTCCATAAGTACAATAATGTCTTATTTTTTCCCTATATAATAGTAATGCATATATTAGGCCCCTACAGTAACAAACACAACTAAATCAATTTGATACTTCTCATAAGCAAGCATCCAATTCCAATAGCTGAGTGTCCCTAAGCTGCCAAAAGAAAAGACCAATTATAAGAAACTAATAAAACAAAATTACACTAATAAAAAATCATAATGGGTAATTGAGCTAGCATACAAGAAGAACACCAAAAGTCAAGTACTTGAGTTAGCTAAATCAAAACAAGTGCTTGAGCTAGCTAAATCAACACATGTTATATCAATTCACATTATCCCTCCGTATTAGCATATCTAGATCCCTCCATATTAGCATATCTAGATATTGTGTAAGAAATCAAAACCAAACAAACGAACTGTGTTGGTCCATATCTACTTCATATATATTTAATTAACTAGTAGAATATTTTCCAATTTGGCCAAGCTTCAATTTCATACACAAGGTTCACTAAATGATAAATATATATATATATAACATATTTGGAAGACATTCAA
Source organism: Dryas octopetala (assembly GCF_963921425.1). Taxonomy (NCBI): domain Eukaryota; kingdom Viridiplantae; phylum Streptophyta; class Magnoliopsida; order Rosales; family Rosaceae; genus Dryas; species Dryas octopetala. The sequence continues at coordinate 17,429,666 of NC_141373.1, forward strand.
ATGACTAATGTACTTTCCAAGGTAGATAAAACAACCCATTATTTTTTCCCCACAAAAAAACTGCATTGAAAAGTCAGATTCGACAAGGCAGCATCCAAACAAGGGACAATACATAGGTCACACCCCAGGATGCACCTCCATATTCACCCCAAGACATTATAGGACATATTATTAGAGTAAAGCTAGAGAAAAATACAGTAAAGAGAAAAACAGTTACTCCTTGTTTTTCATTAATCCATCCAATTGTCATAATCTGTTAAGTAATAAAATAAGTTTTAGAGTACATGTATTTTTTACTTAATAATCATATGTCACTGTATTTGGTAGGGCATATGATGCAGGACAATCAGAGACAGAAAGAGCTAAGCATTCTTTAATAGATTGCAACATAAATGCAGGACAAATCAACTCAAAGAATGTTTGTAAAAACTTAGCAGTAATTAGGGATGTTTTAATCAAGATATAAGCATGATAGTGAACCATATGATGAATTGCAAAACATTTCCACCTCCGCAAATAGATCCATTTGACAGGATTTATAGTGTATTGATACAAATCTTAAAGGTTGCAAAATTAATATACAACAGGAAAGAACATGTATGTGTGTTGGTGTGTAGTAGAAGCAAGGAAAAGATATATACCGCCCACTTATCCACCAAACATAAACCTGAGGCAGTTTTTCTTGTCTTTAAAATACATTAAGGGCTTGCAGGATCTGTCATTGCCTGCAGGCAACACAAATGATGAAATCTCTCCCTTTACACATCCAGCAAACATATTATAATAATACATATTTAATAGGCATAGCATGACTCAAGTTATTAATCTCTCCTCTTCATTATTTTACAGCTTGGCATAGTTTCAGAGAGAGAGAGAGAGAGAGAGAGAGAGCACATATATAGTTTCTACTCAATTAATACACAACCAAACACAACAGACATGCTTAGCATAACAGATAATGGAATTTATTACCATGCAAGAAATATTAATTGGTCTTATTCAGGGAATCATTAATTTGGTGGATTGACTCCCCTACTTGGGTTTTCAAATTTAAGACACTGATATTAGATAAAATTAAGAGCATGGCATGAAGCGATGTCACCCATTTTTCAGAGAGTTGTGCATTTGAAACAAGTCCAATGAAAATTAAAGACAATTACAATACAGAACTTGTTTCTGTTAGCAATTAATCCTATAGTACAAGTACAACATAAAATCCGGATGTCAAGGTAGGACAGGAAGTTCCACCTTGTCAAAGGAAAAGAAACTCACCCACCCCTGCTCCACATTACAGAACTTCAAAGGAATGCTCCCACATTGCCTCTTGAGAGCTTCAAGGTCTGCTTTTGAGGGTGGATGGCCACAAAAAGAGAAGTTTACATAAGAATGAGACACTCAGATCAATTAATAGAACAAAGAATTTGATTTAGTACGTAGTTAGATAGAAGAAAAATTTTTATGGATTCTAAGCTCCAACTCAAAATAAACTACCAATACATATAAGCAAAACCTTGGCTAAAGAATTGTCTCCATACATATAAGCATGAGGTTGTGAATTCTCAAATTTAAGATCTCCAAATAATGATTGCAAAATGAGTGACTAAAGAAAAAAAAAGTTAAGAGAATTGATGCCTTCTGCTGCACAAAAAGATTTATTAACAATTATTTCTCCAAAAAGAAACTCCATCACAGCAATACATAGTGTTTGGTGCCTCACTAAATTGCAACTTAACATGTTTTTCTAGTTAAAAAGGAAAAATTATGTTAATTACTCACAAAATAAGATTTTGAAATAATTAAAGACTAAAACCCAAATAATAGACTATCAACATTGACAATTATAAAAAATGGGGGACTCTTAATCTATACACTATTCTTAGCAAAAAATAAAAAATTATACAATATATATTACCAAATCATAATGATTAGTCTTTGTACATTTTGTAAATTAACCTCTTGGATTTCATCTTACACAAAATGTCTCTAGGCCCTTACATGCAATGCAGGTACAGTTATATTAATGGTCATCTTTAATTATAATGATTCATTGCATAACTAAAATGAGAACAATGTTGATGAGAAAGGAAAAAAGATTTCTCTTTGATGTATTCTAAATAAGGCATCTTTGTTTATTTGTCCCTCGAAATGTGGATTATACGGCAGGTTCCAAGCTTGGTTTTATTTTTAAATTGAAGGATATTTTTATTGAAAAAAAAAAATTAAAAATAGTTACAATCAGATTAAAGTTGTTGTTTAATCTATACAGGAGCTTTCCACACCCTAATAGTCTTTGGATTATTGACAGAGTAGGCATATCTTATGACAATGAGGATTGATATCTAAAAGAAAAAAATCAATTACAGCTAATCAAGAATAAAATCAATTCAAGTAAATTGTGGCAGCCGTTTCTTCCAACTCAATGGTAATCTCAATCCTCAATCTCAACAAATGAATTGGTGATAGTGACAAAAAGTATTGTTCACAAATTTCAATCAAATTTAAACACATTAAATTTATAAGCACATGTAACAGCAGAAGGAAACAAAAGAACCATCGTTTGAATTAGGACCTGGGATTATTGTATTCAGTTCAAGCTTTAGCCAAAGCCTCTGCAAATGCAAACTGACTGCCTACAGCCCTATTAGGAACCCTTTTCGAATCTAATCCAAGAAATACTCCATAGTGATAAATCCTACAAGTCACAAGGAATGAATGTCATAGACCCAAACCCCATTAGACTAATAAATCCCCTCAACCCTCCCTCATTAAACAAGTTAATTTCCAGACTTGATCCTAAAAGAGTACCTCCTATCTCATATCCAAAACTTGTCATAACAACATTCAGCTCCCACAAAATTTCTACTTTATATTAATTTTTCATAAATGAATTACTTTTTGCTTTGCATTAATTTTACAGCAGCCAATTAGTTTCTACTTTACACTAATTTTTCATCAGCCACACAAAACGTAAAAACCTCAAACAAGCATAAAATATAATAATCCATCAGTCCCACAACAACCATAGATTGCAAAAACACAAAACTGAAATTTATGTATTCAGAAATTAAGATGAATCATCCACCCATTAAAATTCCAGATACCCATTTCTCCAATCAAAGAGTTAAACTAGTTACCTCAAACCCCAAACAATGTAGCAGAGTTAAGCCTCTCTAAAGCAAAATTGACTCTACAGCACACGATTTTCCCCAAAACCCACTAACCCTAAAATCAAAGAATGGGCTTACCCATGGACGTGGTAGTAAGAGAGAGAGAGAGAGAGAGATATTAGAGGAAGATTGATAATAGACTTACCCATGGAAACGAGCAGATTAGAGAAAGATGCTCGATCGGTGGTGGTTGGCGGCAGATTGGAGGAATACGACATCAGTCGAAGCTTTTTCTCTTCCTCTTCGTCTCCAAACCGATTGATTTGAGAGCGAAAAGGCTCGGAGGGGGAGAGAGAGAGAGAGAGAGAGAGAGAGAGAGAGAGAGAGAGAGAGAGAGATCGCGTACAAACGCAGCCGGAGAGAGAGAAAGAGAGCGAGAGAGAGACAGAGAGAAAGAAGGAGAAGGAACGTTCTGTCTTGGAAGAAGAACCTGCGTGAATTTATTTTAGCCTAAAACTTCTTACAGCGTTTTTAAATCAATATGCAGTAATTATGTTACTTTTGATAACAGTTTGAAAAAAATGCTATAGTAATATGCTATAATATATACATTTTGTTGTAGTGAATGCAAAACCATAAATAAGGGTAAACTGGTGAAGGGATGTAACTCCTCCAAACTTAGGGTTTAGGTATATAGTATGGGTAAACAAAGAAAAACTATAAGGCTCAAAAGGGGTAACTAGGGATAAAACACAAAAGTTGGCTTTTTACCTATAGGTAAAACAAACATGGCCTAAAATCATCTCTTAAGATTCATGTGTTGTAAAAATGCTTTGCATAGAATAAACAAGAAGTTCTAGCTTGTCGATTCATAAAGTTGTAAATTTCAAGCATTTGATCAAAAGAATGAATAATGAGATCACACAACAACTTAAATGACAAAGAAAGAATACAGTGATGTACAAAACCAAGTGTGGTTTCGTAGGTCATGGTAAGAAAGACATGGTAAATCACTTAAAACGTGCCCATTTGGCAAGAAAGACATGGTAAATCACTTTCTCATGTTAGAATTTGCGTTTTAGACCTATTGAACCACATTTGGTGTTGAGAACGCACGAAAGGATCATTTCGGTGCATACTTGGTCCAATTTTGTCCTAATTGCACCAAACCGTTCACGGTTGGTAAGAAAGACATGGGGAATCACTTTCTCAAGTTAGGATTTGCGTTCTTGACCTATTAAACCACATTTGGTGTTGAGAATGCACGAAATGGCCATTTAGATGCATACTTGGTCCAATTTCGTCCAAATTGCACCAAAACATTCCCGGTTGGAAAAAAAGACATGAGGAAGCAATTTCTCATGTTAGTAATAGCATTCTTGAAGATATTGAACCACATTTGGTGTTCAAAACGCATGAAAAGGTCATTTTGATGCATACTTGGTCCAATTTCTTTCAAATTGCACCAAAACGTTCTCGGTTGGAAAGAAAGACATGGGGAAGCACTTTCTCAAGTGAGGATTAGTGGTATAGACATATTGAACCACATTTGGTGTTAACAACGCACGAAAAGGTCATTTCGGTGCATACTTGGTCAGCTTTCGTCCTAATTGCTCTAAAACGTGCCCATTTGGCAAGAAAGACATGGGGAAACACTTTCTCATATTAGGATTAGCGTTTTAGACCTATTGGACCATATTTTGTGTTGAAAACGCACGAAAAGGTCATTTCGGTGCATACTTGGTCCAATTTCATCCTAATTGCACAAAAACGTTCATGGTTGGTAAGAAAGACATGAGGAATCACTTTCTCAAGTTAGTGTTAGTGTTCTTGACCTATTGAACCTTATTTGGTGTTGAGAATGCACGAAATGGTCATTTCAATGCATAGTTGGTCCAATTTCTTCCAAATTACATCAAAACGTTCCCGGTTGACAAGAAAGACATGGGGAAGCACTTTCTTATGTTAGGATTAGCATTCTAAAAGTATTGAATCACATTTGGTGTTAACAAGGCACGAAAAGGTCATTTTGGTGCAAACTTGGTCCAATTTCGTGCTAATTGCTCTAAAACGTGCCCATTTGGCAAGAACGACATGGAGAAGCACTTTCTCATGTTAGGATTTGCGTTCTTGATCTAATGAACCACATTTGGTGTTGGGAATGCACGAAAAGGCCATTTCGATGCATACTGGGTCCAATTTCATCCTAAGTGTACCAAAACGTTCCCGGTTGGCAAGAAAGACATGGGGAAGCAATTTCTCATGTTAGGATTAGCGTTCAGGACCTATTAAACCACATTTGGTGCAAAAAAAAAGCACGAAACGATCATTTCAGTGCATACTTGATCAAATTTCATGCTAATTGCACCAAAATGTTCCCGGTTGGAAATAGCATGGGTAAGCAATTTCTCACGTTAGGATTAGCGTTCTTGACTTATTGAACCATATTTGGTGTTGAGAGAGCACGAAAACGTCATTTTGGTGCATACTTGGTCCAATTTCTTCCAAGTTGCTCCAAAACGTTCCTGGTTCGCAAGAAAGACATGGGGAAGCACTTTCTTATGTTAGGATTAGTGTTCTTAATCGATTGAACCACATTTGTTGTTAAGAACGCACAAAAACGTCATTTCGGTGCAGACTTGGTCCAATTTCGTCTTAATTGCACCAAAATGTTCCCGGTTGGCTAGAAAGGCATGGAGAAGCACTTTCTCATGTTAGGACTAACGTTCTTGAACTATTGAACTAAATTTTTTGTCATAGTTGGTCCAATTTCTTCCAAATTACACCAAAACATTCTTGATTGGCAAGAAACACATGGAAAATTACTTTCTAAATTTAGGATTCGCGTTGTAGACCTACTGATGAGTGTGCATTTTGCATCATTTGATGATGCTAATTCTCTAACCTCTAGAACTCAAGACTTTTGTGTATGTTGTCATGTTTTTGTGTTTTTAGGTCAAATGAAGCATAAATAGGAAAAAGGAGCAAATGGAGCCATTTTGGGACATTTCCTGGTCAGACTAGGAAAAGAGCAGAAATCCTAGTCAAGAGGAAACATGAAGCCTAGAACCATCATTGTCAAGCCAGAAATGAGAAATCCTAATTGGAACAAGAATTCCTAGTTGAATTAGGAAATACCAGGGAAATGAGTCCTAATTATGCTAGGAATCACTAGGGCAATATGGTCATTATGAGAAGTTGAAATGGACAAGGAATCCTACATCTACGAGGAATCTTAGTGGGACTAGAAAATGTTGGTGAAAGTCAACTGAATCAAGTCAAGGTTCCATAAGCTTCTAAAAAGTATTGGACATCCATGGAATCAAGTGGGGTGAAGAAATGAATTTGAATCCAAGAGGGAGAGAGGGGCGAAATTGGAAGTCAAAGTCAATGATCAAGGGTCAACTATGCCATGTCATGAAGTCAAATAGGCGATGGCCTAGGAGAAGTCAAAGGGACAAGATGGTGAGGTGGCAGCCCATGCACACATGCATGCAGCCATGCGCCAACCCTAGCAGCCCATGCACAAGCCATGCAGCCTTAAAGCCCATCACGCCAAGTCTACAGTGGTAGCCCATGCGCATGTTTAAGTGAAACCCTAAAGGGCCATGTGCATGTGCATGTCACTTAAGTACATCTCATTCTCTCATAATTCAGGGATCCATTAGTTCACAAAATTTAGAAAGAAAGAGAGCAGCCGAAAGAGAGAGAGAGAGAGAGAGAGAGAGAGAGGGAGAGGGTGGCATGACAAGAGAGAGAAAGAGAGACCCCTGTGCCGCAAGCCCTAGCTCACCTTGCCGTGAGTCTCTTTTGCTTGTGTAGGTCTCTCTCTTCTCCTCTTCCTTGCCACAGCCCCCTCCCTTTGTGATGTTGATTTTTTTTTTTTGGAATTCTTGTTTCTTTTGTTTGATTCTAGTTAATTAGTTTAGTTAATTTGATTTTCATTATGGATTGAGATTTTATTTATATATTTCAGTTTTGTTTCTCCATTTAAATTATGTAGTAGTTTATGCTATCTTGCATGTTTAGCCATAGGTTGATTTTCAAATATGCCATGCTCTAAGAAATCGTTTATCCGTCTCTTGATGATTTGATTTAATGTTTGCACTTATCAAATTCTATTTATTTATTAGAACCCGCTTGCTAGCGGTATGCACTCTTTGACTGATCACCTTAGGGTAATTGTATCTAATTTATTTGTTAGCTTTAGATGTGAAATAGTCAAAGACACTAAATCATAAGTAACAAGGGAATAAAAAATTATTCTTGGTAATGGTTTTGTAGGACCTCTACAAGGAAATAATCAAAGCTTGTATGTTGTGCATGTTTGACGTTCTCATAATTCTTAATGACTCTTGCATGGGTAACAGCTGCCTTAGTTTATTACTAGGGAACATGTAAGTTAACTGAGTAAGGGAGGCCTAAGAAGCTCTTAATTATGTCTTAGGGGAACAATTGCGAGAAAGTAACTAGCCAAACCTTTTTAGGAGTCAAACTTTAATATGTTGTGTTTAAATTGATTTATTATTAGCCTTGGATGATTAGAGTATGCTTATTTGAATTGATGGCTGAATGCTTAACATTTCAAGATAGAGTAGTGTGTGCATGCGTGTGTTTCCAACTCCCAAACCCCCTGTTTAGTTATTCTAATTGATGAATTAAATTGATTTGTTGTTTATTAACCATTCTATGTGGGATCGACCTCGTGCTTGTATGCTTTGCTACTGTTGCGATTCGTTCACTTGCGAGTTGTTGAGTGTCCAATTTGCATCATTTTATGATACTAATTCCCTAACCTAGGGTGCAAGAACTCGATATTTTAGGTCTTGTTAGTTTGTTTTAGTGTTTTGTAGGTCAAATGAAGCAATGATGGAGAAAGAAGCTAAATGAGGCTATTTTGAGCTAAAAATGGAAAAAATGAGAAAAAGAATCTTGAGGAAATCTTCTAGAAGGATCTAGAATCTAGAAGGAATCTTTGAAGAATCTTAGACAAAATCTTTTGGGGAATCTTTTTGGTCAAGGTTGACTTTTGGTCAAAGTTAAAGGTCAATGGTCAACTATGCCACATCATCACATGACATGGACCACACATGCAGCCCATGCACTATGGGCCATGCGCATAACCCTAGCCCAAAGGACCAAGGCCATGCGCCTATTGCTGGCCCAAATGGAGGAAGCCCAAGTTGGGTTATCCAAGGTCCAAGAGCCCAAGTGTATGCCGCACCCACTCAGCTGATCCAAGGCCCAAGGAATGAATCCTTCATGCTTAAGGAAAATCTCACAAGATTCAGTCAATGATCACAAGGAATCCTAGTTGAAGAAGAAGTCAAAACCCTGGAAACTGGACACTAAATTTCGACAGTGATTCTGTATCTCTACAGATCGAATCAGGTATCATGCCATATATGGTTGGAAAGCTACGGATGTTAGCTTCGCAGGGAATTTTACGGATTTCGATTCCAAGTTGTGTAGCTCAAGATATAGCTATTTTAGTGGAGGTAGCGCAGAAGTTCCGCGAGCTGAAAAGGGAGTTACGCCCAAAAAGAGCCCAAATCAGCCCAAAGCCCAACTCTTTGCTGAAAACCCTAGCCTTGTAGGACAAGGAAAGCTTCACCTCCTCACTCCTATATAAGGGCCCCATTCTCTCATAATTCAGAACTCAATTTAATTTTAGCTTTGCAATACTTTTCAGATTTCTAGAGAGAGAGTAGTCGACATTAAGAGAGAGAAGAAGAGAGCCACTTTGCCGCAAGCCCTAGCTAACCCTAGCCGTCTCTCTCTTTCTCCTTCTTGTGCCGCAGCCCTCTCTATGTTTTTTCTTAATTTTCTATTATTTCAGTTGTTTAATTAGTTTAGTTATTTGTTCGACAATGGATTGAGAATTTATATATGTTATGTTTCTTTTGTTTCTCAATTTATTTATGAGTTAGTTTGATTGTTCTTGCATGTTAAGATTATGATGATATCCATATTATTTGATTCAATGTTGATTTATGGTTAATGAAATAAAGCCATGTGATTTTATGTGAAGTTTGCATGTGATTAATTCCTATTGTCTTGTTAAATTGATTCTAGTTGTTTTCATTCTTTGGCTGGCCACCTTAGGTATGTTTGCATCTAGTAAATGTTATGAAATTGAAAGATGATAATCAAGCTAATCAATTCAGTAGGTAACAAGAAGATAACCCAAGAACTTATCTTTGATAAATAGGTTTCATAGATGTCACCTAGATCGATAATCAAGATTCTATCATGCTCTATGTGTTTGCTGTTTCATAAGTTCTTAATGACTCTTGCATGGTTAACAGCTTAGGTAGACGATAATCAAGCTTCCTAGGAACATGTGAGTTAACTAGGTTAAGTAGCGATAATCAAGCTCTTAATTTATGAATAAGGAAAACATAGTTAGAGAGTGTCCGATAATCAAGGCCTTTCGGCTAGTGTTGATTGTTTTCTTAGAACAAATTAAATAACTCAATTCTAAGTATACTCGCAAGTGCACGAATCGCATCAATAGAAAAGCATGTAAATACGAGGTCGATCCCACGAGGAATGGTTAAATACACATCAAATCAATTTGATCTATCCACTAACACACACACGATATGGGAGGTTGTAAGTTGTGAAACGCACGCACACCACCAAACACTTGCACACACCCGATTGTCTTGCAATGCTAAGATATCCGAATCCATCACATATTAAAAGATAACAACTATTATGGTGACATGCAATTCAATGTAAACACACATAATTAAGTTTGCTAGCCGAAAGGCCTTGATTATCGGACACTCTCTAACTATGTTTTCCTTATTCATAAATCAAGAGCTTGATTATCGCTACTTAACCTAGTTAACTCACATGTTCCTAGGAAGCTTGATTATCGTCTACCTAAACTGTTAACCATGTAAGAGTCATTAAGAACTTACGAAAACAGCAAACACATAGAGCATGATAGAATCTTGATTATCGATCTAGATGACATCTATGAAACCTATTTATCAAAGATAAGTTCTTAGGTTATCTTCTTGTTACCTACTGAATTGATTAGCTTGATTATCACCTTTCAATTTCATAACAATTACTAGATGCAAACATACCTAAGGTGGCCAGCCAAAGAATGAAAACAACTAGAATCAATTTAACAAGACAATAGGAATTAATCACATGCAAACTTCACATAAAATCACATGGCTTTATTTCATTAACCATAAATCAACATTGAATCAAATAATATGGATATCATCATAATCTTAACATGCAAGAACAATCAAACTAACTGATAAATAAGTTGAGAAACAAAATAAACATAACATATATAAATTCTCAATCCATTGTTGAACAAATAACAAAACTAATTAAACAATTGAAATAACAGAAAATTAAGAAAAAGCATAGAGAGGGCTGCGGCACAAGAAGGAGAAAGAGAGAGACCACACAAGCTATTCCTCACGGCTAGGGTTAGCTATGGCTTGCGGCAAAGTGGCTCTCTTCTTCTCTCTCTTAATGTCGACTACTCTCTCTCTAGAAATCTGAAAAGTATTGCAAAACTAAAATTAAATTGTGTTTTCGAATTATGGGAGAATGGGGTCCTTATATAGGAGTGAGGAGGTGAAGCTTTCCTTTTCCCAAAAGGCTAGGGTTTTCTAATTTTCGGCCAAAAGTGGGCCTTGGGCTTATTTGGGCTCTTTTTGGGCGTAACTCCCTTTTCAGCTCGCGGAACTGCTGCGCTACCTTCACTAAAACGGCTATATCTTGAGTTATGCAACTCGGAATCGAAATCCGTAAAATTCCCTGCGAAGGTAACATCCGTAGCTTTCCAACCATATATGGCATGGCACCTGATTCGATCTGTAGAGGTACAGAATCACTGTCGAAATTCAAGTTCAATTTCCTAGGGTTTTGACTTCTTCTTCAACTAGGATTCCTTGTGATCTTTGACTGAATCTTGTGAGATTTTCCTTGAGCATGAAGGATTCATTCGTTGGGCCTTGGATTAGCTGAGTGGGTGCGGCATAGGCTTGGGCTCTTGGACCTTTGAATGGCACCACTTCGGCTTCCTCCATTTGGGCTAGCAATAGGCGCATGGCCTTGGTCCTTTGGGCTAGGGTTATGCGCATGGCCCTTAGTGCATGGGCTGCATGTGTGGTCCATGTCATGTGATGATGTGGCACGGTTGACCATTGACTTTGACCTTTGACCTTTGACTTTGACCAAAAGTCAACCTTGACCAAAAAGATTCTCCAAAAGATTTTGTCTAAGATTCTTCAAAGATTCCTTCCAGATTCCAGATCCTTCTAGAAGATTCCCTCAAGATTCTTTTTCTCATTTTTTCCATTTTTAGCTCAAAATAGCCTCATTTAGCTTCTTTCTCCATCATTGCTTCATTTAACCTACAAAACACTAAAACAAACTAACAAGACCTAAAATATCGAGTTCTTGCACTCTAGGTTAGGGAATTAATATCACAAAATGATGCAAATTGGACACTCAACACACCCCCAAACTTAGACTTTGCTAGACCTCGAGCAAGCAAAATAAAGAAAAGACTAAAAACTGACCCAACAAACTTTCCCAACAAATGATTTCATGAGTTTAGCCACCAATAATCATAGCAAAGCAAGGCATATAGGTTATGTAATCTTCTAATTCTAATACTGCTTCAACAACATACCTCACTCCTCTATTGTACATATAGACTATCCTTAACATAAACCCAAGTGTTAGATAAACAAGACTAAATGAACATAAACAACATAGATTGCACTCCAATCCTCACTAAGGCATACTCTCAACAATAAAGCACTCAGAAATTGGGTTGAATTGTGCACTCAAAATTATATGTGAGAGAATTTATGTAAACAAAAACAAATAGCTCACATATTGGCATTAAATAAAGGCACATTTGAAAGGAAGCAATGATCTCATGAAAGGAATATCAAAAACTTGAAATAGAATCAATCACTATAGGCTTCTCTTTCATCTAGACTCCACATTTTATACTACATTTCCCTTAAAATCAGATAGGGCTTTACTAAAGGTTGTAACGTAGGCTTATGGTAGGGATATGATATTGAAATGAAAGGATAATACAAAGGCTACAAACTATGGTTTTGCAACACAAAATAACACTTTCGAGGCATACCTTGCATATTTGCACTTCATAGCTTGAGCTTTAAACATTTGAGCACCTTTCATCATCATTTTTCTTTTCTTTTGAAACCGTCCCTTCTTTCTTTTTCTTTTTTTTCTTTTTTTTTTCGAAACTCTTCTTTTTTAGTTTTTCTTGGGTACGGCATACATTCTTTTCAGCACATTTCTCTTTCTTTTTGCTTTCAAGCTATACTTCAACATTTATTTTCAACCTCAAAGCCATAAAATCAATGCAAAACCATAGATAAAAGGTAAACAGGGTAGGGGTGTAACTCCCCCAAACTTAGGGTTAGGTATATAATGTGGATAACAAAGAAAAATGCTATAAGGCTCAAAAGGGGTAACTAGGGATAAAACACAAAAGGTTGACTTTTGGCTCTAGGTAACACAAACAAGGCCTAAAATCATCTCCTAAGATCTATGTAGTTATAGACATGTTTTGCATAAAATAAGAGAGAAGTTCTAGTTCAATGATTCAAATCATGTGTATTTCAAGCATTTGAACAAACGAATGAACAATGAGATCAAACAACGACTTAAATGACAAGAAAGGATTAGAGTATGTATAAACACACTCAAGAATTGAAGTACAGGGCTCAATAGCTCACTTAGGTCATATAAGTCTCCTCTATCATGCATATGTATCTCTAGTCATGCAAATCACAACTTAAGCTTATGAAAACAAGGCTTAATTACAAAGAATCATGAAATAGGTTATGAATCAACATTAGAAAAACAAGAACACATAACCTATATAATGAATGCTAAACATGCTTTTCAATGGCTATAAACAATTCATCAACTTGTTGGGGACTCTAAAACTGAAAGACTCAAAAAAACTTTATTTTAAAAACAATGTTGCAATAAAATTCTAAGGATCAATTACCTCATAAAGATGTAATGACACTTAGATGATTGCATTTTGATATGGGTTTGCCACCCTAATTGAAAACAAAAAAAAAATATATATTTTTTAAATTGCTCTAGAGGACCGGTCCTTAAAGGAGAGGACCGGACCTCCAGAGAGCATGGCTCTAGGAAGTGCACAGAAGGACCGGTCCCCAATGAGAAAGGACCGGACCTCTAGAAGCGAAGCTCCATTCCAGCTACAGAGAGGACCGGTCCTCACCTTTGAGGACCGGACCTCCAGAGAGGTCATCTTCTTCCAGCAGTGCAGAGGACCGGACCTCCAAGGAGAGGACCGAACCTCTGGGCCAAAATTTTGAAATTTTTTTCTAAAACCCTAGAAATCTAAGAACAAAAATGAAAGAACTTGCCTTTCCCCCCAAACTTAAATGACACATTGCCCTCAATGTGAAAGAAATAACATCCATGCATGCTCAATTAAGTGAAGGAAATAAAAAATATCCATAAACACACCAAAAAGAAATTAAAATTGCAATTGTCTCATAAAGCAAAGATAGATAGAAATTTGTTACTTGCATAAGCAAGCAATCGGCCTTCCTCTAGCTGCAAAGTCTCCTCGATCTCCTAGACTCGGCTTCTCCTCTTCTCTTCAAAAACTTGGGTTGCCTCCCAATCAGCGCTTGATTTTACGTCTTCAGCCAGACGTTGCCAATTCTACTACTCGCGTCCTCTCTTCCTTTTTCCTCCATTGGCCCTTGGTGTTATCAACCTCAAAATACTTGAAAATTTTCATTAACTCCTCTTTGTCTTCATCATACTCAACAAGGTCAGCATTTTGTGGGAGATCTTCAGTGACTTGAAACGCTTCAACTCGACCCAAGTGAGTAAAACACATCATCATAGTCTTTGACCTAAACTCCATCCCATTAGTGCATAGAAACGGCCTTCCAAGTATAAGTGAAGTGTCGCTTGCGATCCTTGGCACATCTAGCACCACAAAATCAGTAGGAGTAAGAAATCCTTTGCATTTGACTAACACGTCCACAAGAAAACCCACGGGCATAGCAGTAGTTGAGTTCCCAAAACCAATTTCAGCGTTAAAGTCTTGCAAATCAGCCTCTCTAAATCCAAGCTCACGGAACACACTCAAGGGCATGATATTGATTGCAGACCCATCATCCATCAAAGCCTTCTTGATCTCAAACTTCCCTATATTGCAAGATATGATGAATGGCCCAGGATTCTTCTTCTTCCTTGGGAGGTGAGTGAACAAATAATGCTTAATCTGATCTGAAACTTGCACTCCCTCATCTCTTACTCCTTTCTCAATTATTTTCAGCTCTTGCAAGGTTGATGGAAACTTATTGACATATTTTGGCATAGGGGGTGGCTCGGACTCACTTGAGTATTCCTCAACCATGCTTGGGTCCTCCTCCTCATCATCATCAGAAATCTCAATTACTTCTCTAGTTTCAATGACTTGGATTCTCCTTCCCCTCTTGACCTTCCTTGTAGTCCTAGTTATTGCATTGACATACTCAGCTCCTTTAGGATTGACTACCGGTTGGCTAGGTAACTTGCCTTGCTCTCTTTGCCCCAAAGCATTAGCAATCTGTCCCAATTGCACCTCCAAACTCGCAATAACCTTAGAGTTGGCTTGAAGTTGTTGCTCAGTCCTCTGCATAAAAGTACTAGTGCTTTGAGCAAGGGCTGTAGTACTTTGAGCAATTTGAGCAATTTTATCCTCCAAAGAAGTCCTATCGGCATTAGGGTGCACATAGGGCCGAAAACTCTGATTACCATTCCCTTGTTGCCCACTATTGCTTCCACTTGCTTGTTGACCATTATTGCTCCACCTAAAATTGGGATGGTTCCTCCATCCAGGATTGTAAGAATTTGAATATGGATCGTTCAGCTCCCTTTTGAAGTTCCCAACTTGATTCACTTGCTCCATGTTACACTCTTGATCATTCTCACTTACTTTCTCTTGTGCAAGGGCCAAATGCTTAACTATTGTCTTGATTTCGGCAATCTCCTTTTCTATGGCATTTGGTACAGCTGCAACCCCATACACTCCTCTTTTTGACGTTCCCCTAGTGCGATTAAAGTTCCATTGCTGCGAATTCAGTGCCAATGACTCAAATAATTCCTTAGCCTCCTCGTTGGTCTTGGCCATAAATGATCCTCCACATGCGGCATCAACCATTGATTGGTCCCTCTCCAACAATCCTTGATAAAAGCAACTCATCAAGTACCATGGCTCAAAGTTATGATGGGGACAAATATTCAGAAACTCATTGAAGCACTCCCATGTCTCATGAAACGGTTCATCAGCCCTTTGTACAAACCCAAGAATTCTTTCCTAATCTCATTCGTCTTGGCAGCGGGAAAGAACTTCTTCAAGAACTTGTCAGAAAGGTCATCCCATGTCGAGATGGATGCACTTGGAAGCGAAAATAACCACTTCTTGGCCTTGTCCTTCAACGAAAACGGAAACAACCTAAGGCGATACTGATTCTCATCAATCCCCCTATGCTTGGCAGTCTCACTCACCCCTCGGAATTCCTTCAAGTGGTGGATTGGATCCTCCCCATCTAGTCCATGAAAGCTCGGCAAGAGATGGATTGTCCCACTCTTGATCTCAAAATCATTGGTCACGGGAGCATAGCTGATGAGTGTTCATTTTACGCTATTTTATGATACTAACTCCCTAACCTAGAGTGTTAGAACTCGATCTTTTTGTGTCTGTTGTCTTGTTTTTATGTTTTTAGGTCGAATGAAGCATAAATAGGAAATAGGAGCAGATGAAGCCGTTTTGGGACATTTCCTGGTCAAACTAGGAAAATGGGTCAATTCCTGGTCAAACCAGGAAAAGAGCTGAAATCCTAGTCAAATGAGGATTCCTAGTCACACTAGGAAACATCAAGTCCAGAACCATCATTGTCGAGCCAGAAATGAGAAATCTTGATTGGAACAGGAATTCCTGGTTGAACTAGGAAACCTAACCCTACTAGGGAAAAGAGTCCTAATGACACTAGGAGACTCCAGGGGCAATATGGTCATTACGAGAAGTCAAAATGGATAAGGAATCTTTCATTTACAAGAAATCCTAGTTGGATTAGGAAATGTTGGTCAAAGTCAACTCAATCAAGTCAAGGTTCCAGAAGCTTCTAGAAGGTGGTGGACATCCATGTAATCAAATGGAGGGAAGAAATGAATTCGAATCCAAGAAGGAGAGAGGGGTAAAATTGGAAGTCAAAGTCAATGGTCAAGGGTCAACCATATCATGTCATGAAGTCAATTGGGCTTTGGGCCTAGGTGAAGTCGAAATCCACAAGAATGGTGAGGTGGCAGCCCAACACATTATTTGCATGCTTGCAGCCCGTTCAGCCCAAGTCATACAGCCATGCGCAAGCCATGCATTCCTAAAACCCATCACGTCACTTGCTTGTTGCAGCCAGCCCATGTTTTTTTAAAGGAAACCCTAGCCCATCACGCCTACAAAGAGAAAGCCCAAGGAATCCTAGCTGAAAAAGAAGTCAAAACCCTGAAAAATAGAGCACCAATTTCGACAGCAATTCTTTAATTCTCCAGAACGAATCAGGTAGCATGCCATATATGGTTGGAAATATACGGATGTTAGCTTCGCAGGGAATTTTACGGATTTCCATTCTGAGTTTTCTAGCTCAAGATATGGTCGTTTTAGTGGAGGTAGCGCAGCAGTTCCGCGAGCTGAAAACGGAGTTACGCCCAAAAAGAGTCCAAATCAGCCCAAGGCCCATGTTTGGCCGAAAATTATAAGTCTTGGTGTGCAAAGAATGCACTTATCCCACATTGAAGAGAAAGAGAAATCTCAGCCCCACTCTCCTATATAAATACATCTTTATAACTCAAGGAGAGGGAACTCTCTCTGAAATTTCAGAAACCCTAGCCTAGTCTCTCTCTCTTCTTGCCGCACACCCTAGCCTCCTTTCTTTCTCTTTCTTTTCTCACGCACCCTAGGAACCCTAGCAGCCCCCATTATTTCTCTTCCCTTGCCACAGCCACCATCATCTCTCTTTCTTTATTTTTCTGCTGAACCGAAGGAGGAGGAAGAAGTCGAGCTGCTGCCACCTTGTGCCGCCGCTGCCACCTTGTGCCGCTGCCACCTTGTGCCGCTGCTGCCACCTTGTGCCGCCGCTGTTGCCACTCTCTAGGGATGTTCTTTTATTTTTGTTTTGGTATTCTTATTTCTTTTGTTTGATTCTAGTTTTTAATTGTTTTGTTTAATTAGTTTGCTTTCCAACATGGATTGGGAATTTATTTATATTATTATGATTTTCTTTTCTATTTTAATTATGTAGGTTTATTTATTCTATCTTGCATGTTAGTTGTAGGTTGATTATTGGATTTGCATGCTTTAACAAATCGTTTATCCGTCTCTTGGTCTGTTAGTTTGATGTTTGCACGTATTAAATTTCCACTATCTATTAGAACCCGTCACTAGTTGTTTGCATCCTTTGACTGGCCACCTTAGGGTAATTGCATCTAGTTTAATTGTTAGGTTTAGCTGTGAAATAGTCAAAGACACTAAACCACAAGTAACAAGGGAATAAGGGATTATTCTTGGTAGTGGGGTTGGGCGACCTCTATAAGGAAATAGTCAAAGCTTATATGTTGTGCATGTTTGACGTTCTCATAAAACTTAATGACTCCTGCATGGGTAACAGCTGCCTTAGCTTGAACTAGGGAACATGTAGGTTAACTGGCTAAGGAAGGCCCAAGAAGCTCTTAGTTTATGCATTAAGAGAACAATTGCGAGAAAGTAACTAGCCAAACCTTTTTAGCAGTCAAACTTTAATATGTTGTGTTCAAATTAACTGTCATTAGCCTTGGATGGTTATTGCATGCGTATCTGATTTGAAACTGAAAACTTAACATTGCAAGATAGAATAAAGGGTGTGTGCGTGTGGTGATGTGTGCGTGTGTTTCCATCTTCCAAAACCCCCCATTTAGTTATTCTATTGATTAATTGAATTGATTTGTTGTGTATTAACCATTCCCTGTGGGATCGACCTCGTGCTTGTACGCTTTGCTACTGATGCGATTCGTGCACTTGCGAGTAAACTTAGAATGAGATAATTGTTTATTTTGTTCTAAGAAAACATTCAACAATAGCTAATGCATGACGGCTGCGTGGGCAGAGATGGTGATGAAAAGTAACTCAAAGGGCGGCTTGGGTTGACTTCCTCCTCATTGTGATCAGCCATGTCTTCCGAATCTGAACTGACAATACTAGGGCTACATACACGCTTTCTTGATGCTATGAGAGCTTGTGCTAGGGCTTCTTCGTATCTACTTTCAAAGTTAGAACTCATAAACAAGTACCTACACAAGGACAGCCACGAATTAGTATATAAAGAAAAACACTTGTGAAGAAATTGGCATTTATTAAATCCTAAAAAAAACTAACATAAAGAAAATCCTATTCTAACTTAATTACAATGACAAATCAAACTAATTCAATGATATTTAGCACCATTCCCCGGCAACGGCGCCAAAAACTTGTTGATTGTTTTCTTAGAACAAATTAAATAACTCAATTCTAAGTATACTCGCAAGTGCACGAATCGTATCAATAGCAAAGCATGTAAATACGAGGTCGATCCCACGAGGAATGGTTAAATACACATCAAATCAATTTGATCTATCCACTAACACACACACACGATATGGGGGGTTGTAAGTTGTGAAACGCACGCACACCACCAAACACACGCACACACCCGATTGTCTTGCAATGCTAAGATATCCGAATCCATCACATATTAAAAGATAACAACTATTATGGTGACATGCTATTCAATGTAAACACACATAATTAAGTTTTCTAGCCGAAAGGCCTTGATTATCGGACACTCTCTAACTATGTTTTCCTTATTCATAAATCAACAGCTTGATTATCGCTACTTAACCTAGTTAACTCACATGTTCCTAGGAAGCTTGATTATCGTCTACCTAAACTGTTAACCATGTAAGAGTCATTAAGGACTTACGAAAACAGCAAACACATAGAGCATGATAGAATCTTGATTATCGATCTAGATGACATCTATGAAACCTATTTATCAAAGATAAGTGACAGGACCGCCCCCGGATTCCACCCTGAAACCCGGAGAGGTCCTGCGGGAATCCAAATTCAAGGAAAATCCTACCGAAAATTCGGCAGAACCTCCCCTGAAAATGGACTAACCCAGAAATTTCAAACCTGTAGAAAAGCACTTCTAATCATCAACCACCTCTACCACAACCAAATAGGGTCTCAGACCCAACATTTTAAAATAGAAACCATTTTACAAAGCTAGAATAACGCCTACAGGGTTGGAGTAAGGATATGGACGCAAATGCCTCGACGTTATTGGCTCGACCTCCACCAAAGCTACTACCTGGGGGGAACAATGTAAGACAAAACAAAGAAACTGTGAGATAGGCTCAGTGAGTGGACAGTTAAACGGAAATGAAAATCATAGTTTGAATACTTTTTTCAGAAAAACCCTTTTAACCACATTTAACGCTTAAACCTTACGATGTCCTTTGAAATCCCCCAAATTTTTAAAATCATAAAGTTTATTTAAACTTAAGAAATCCCATAAAACAATATATATTTCTTAAAACAAACAAACTAAAAAAAACATCGTAACAACAACCTTGATAAAATTCAAAAGAATCCCTCATTTAAAATCATATTTAATAATTTCTGAAAATAACCAAATTCATTTTCCACCATGCTATATACCCTGAATAATCCTGGCCATACACCTGTGCGGAATTCCTGCATCGCACAGGCAGGCAATATCCTGGCCATACACACGCGTGGAGTGAAATCCAACACGTGCAGGCAATATCCTGGCCATACACACGCGTGGAGTAAATGTAAGACCCCGTATTTTTCAAAGATTTATTTTAAATGTTTTGAGAATTTATTTTAAGGATTTTGGGAGTTTATTTAGAATTTAAAGAGGTTTTGGATTAATTTTTAAAATTTTGTGTTAAATTGGGCGCGACAAAAAGTTGACTTTTAAAACTAGTGGCCTTTTGCCTTGGACTTTGGGCACGTTGGAAAGGTTTCGATCCCACGAGTTCGTAGACACGCGGCATGCATCGATTGGAGTTATGGTTTGAAAGTTACGAGCTTTTGAAGTAAAGGGCAAATTTGTAATTTTTACGAAAGTGGTTTAAAAACCCAAAATTTCAGATTTTTATAACAAACACTCTCTCTCTCTCCGCGCGTCTGCCTCTCTCTCGCCCCTCACCCTCGCCGTTCCTGCCACCGGCGCGTGTCGGCGCGTCCGGCGGCAGTTGGGCTGGGTGTTTAGCCCATGCTGCTCGCCTCCCTCCTCTCTCTCTCCCAGTGGCCTTCATTTTTCCGGCCGATCATCCACGACGGAGAAACGACGCAAAACAGGGCCGAGCCTCTCGTCGGCGATCTCGCATTTTCCGGCCAAATCGCGGCGCTGGACCACCTGGGTTCTCTTTCCCAGGCCACAGCGAGTCTCCCAGTGTTTACCCCATGCTCCGATGACCTCAAACGGCGGTGGATCGAAGATGGTTGTCCGATCGTCTTCTCCGGCCAGTTTCGGCCATTTCCGGCGAGAATTGGCTGTCGACCCAGGTATCGTTTTGGCTCCTCTCGACGTCTCCTTCGTGTCTGAGTACTTAGTTTGACCCATTTGTGATTCGATTTCGATGCCCCTATTTTGCAGCCGCGGCCACTGTAGCTCCGCCTTGTGTGGCGGCGACTTTGGTGGTTTTTCTCGATCGTTGTGCCTCTTCGGAAACTCCTGGAGTCTTTTCAAGGTTCGTCGTTGTTTTTGGTGTGAATTTGTGTGTTGTTTGGGGTGGGGCAGCCACCGTGTGTGGTGGCGGCCGCCCGTTTCGGTCGTTCAGTGGCCCAATTGTGTTTCTGAATTGTATTTATGGATTGCCTGGTCTTAACAGGTACACGGGCTTGGGAAATCTCATTCCCGATGCCGTTATGTTGCCGGATTTGAGATCCGAGCAAAGGAGCCAAGAAGGGCGTTTCGGTCTTTTCGCGTGGTTAGACTGTGAGTGAAATTAGATAGTCTATTTCGTTGCTTTGTGTGCTTGTGTGCATTTGTTTGCTAGGATTTGATTTGACTAGGACTGGGTAAGTCTAGGCTTGAATCTTGAGGATGGAATTGATGAATGATTTATGCATTGAGGTTATGAGTTAGGATGTGAACGATTCGAGATTGAGGTTAATAGTTGACGTTTAGGCAATTGATTTGCCAGAATGAGGATTATTATTTATTGATGGGATTTAAGATGTGAATTTGAGGAACTATATTTATCTTGATGCTTGAATATTTGTTGATGAATTTGTGATGTGATTGAGTAATTATGGATACTCTTGTGGATTATTTTGAGTATGGAAATTGAGGATATTATTAAGGTTAATTATTTCGTTATTTCACTCATACGAGCTCTAGTGAGCTTACCGGGTTATTTGTTCGAATGACCCGGTGTACCATGGATATGGTGCAGTGTGGTTATTGGTGTTTTGCAGGTTAAGCAGGCTGAGGAGGCAGTGAGGAGAAGACGAGGCAGTGGGACTTATTTTAATTTTGATTTAACTGATTTTATACAGTCAATTTTACATAAATGTTTTGGGCTCACACTCTGATTTATTAACGTATTTATTTATTATATTAAGTGCATGGCTCATTCTTTGAAAAGAGGTTTAAATGTCAAGGTTTCAGTGCATTTATGGGCCCGAGGTTCGGGGTGTTACAGTAAATCCAACACGTGCAGGCAATATCCTGGCCATACACACGTGTGAATAAATCAGCACGTGCAGGCAATCCTGGTCATACGTGCACGCAGAGCAGCCCCCAAAGGGCGAGGCATCCCGACACACGGCCCAAAGCCTATATGTGCATCGTGATGGGTCCCAAAGACCTATTAAATCTGATAACCTGTAGGGTACTGCAAAGGGTGGTTTTGAAAACCAATAACTCAAAAACACATAATGCAAATCTCAAATCCTTTAATTTTTCTTCCAAAACTCTTCTTAACAAAACCAAACTCATCAACTCGCTAAAACTAGTATGAAAATATATGGTTTTAAAACTTATTTATGAACACAGTTGAAATTCGAAATCCATCACCATTGATCAAATCCCAAATTAAAATCAACATCACGGAATAATTAAAATGATACAATTTTCATTACTTATTAAGGATTAAACAACCAACTCAAAGATTTTTATTTCTCAAACAATAATTAGAAATCAAGTATAAATTAAATTATAAACTTCCATAAACATTTTCAAAAATAAAAGTTAGTCCACTCACAGTGGTAGCCCTAGCTTCGATCCTCCGCCGGATCGTCACGAACCACGGTCGTGTCGCCTATAACACAACGATAAAATATGAAATTAGTCTCGACTCCAATACGTTTAGAGTGTGTATAAAACCTAAGCGTCCCACCCGACTCTCGCTTAAACAACAATTAATAACTACTCTTCTTAATCCATTAACGTCCTCTCATTTCCCTGAAAACTTCCCGGCTCAACTCAACATCACCCACACTTCCCAAAACCAGTCATAAACTTAAAAAGGAACCTGCGTATGGCTTATCTCGATCAGGGAAATCGTCCTAGAGTGATTTCAGTATCAGCGAAGTCTCAAATTACAGTCCGAAACACCTTTCGGTTTCTCCAATCACTTCCAACATAACCAAGTCCAACAACCAATCTAAAATAGGCTCTAAGATAAACATACATCCAAAAGGTGACTGTAGGGGTCGAGGTCACCACGGGTGCCGCCCAAAGCGGCGGCTCTAAAACCAATTTAACCTAAAATGCCCTTTTTCCCTTAAACCCACACAAAAATCTCAAGGATTTGAGGTGAAAAATTGACTGAAAATGAAGAGGAAGGCCGGCGGTCTGTGTGGCTTTTCTGAGCAGAACCAGCGTGCAGGGGGGCTGGGTTGGCTGGAGGAAGGCCGGGCTGAGCTAGTCGGCGTCGGGGGAAGCTCGCCGGAGGTTGGCGACTGCGAGGGGAGGCCGGAGTTGATGGCCGGTGCTCCGCACAGAGGGAGAGAGTAGAGAGAGAACACGGGGAGAGTGAGAACGAAGAGAGAGAGTAGGCTGGAATGGGGTGGTCGGCGCCTGGGGGTGTGCTCGCCGGAGGTCGAGGCCGGCAGGGTGGCCGCCGATGGTGAGTGGGGGTGGCTGGGGTCGTGGCGCAGAGGAAGGTGCAGGGGGTGGAGAGTGGGTACCGGGGAGAGAGAGAGAAATAAAGGGAGAGAGATGTTTGTAGAAGATTCTAGAGAGTGAGAGAAAAATCAGAAAAATTTTCTGATTTTTGGGTATTTAAAACCCACTTTTATAAATTTACAAAATTGCCCCTCACTTCACATGTCCGTATCTTTCAGACCGTAACTTGAATTGGCGCGTGCCGCGTGTCTATGAAATCGTGAGTCCGAAACCTATCTAACGGACCCGAAGTCAAAATCGAATTCTCATTCTTTTTAAAAGTCAACTTTTGGTCAAGCTTAAATTAAAACAAAAATAAATAAATCAAAACCCTTTTTATTTTCCAAATAAATATCAAAATCTTTAAAATTCAATTCCACATCCTTAAAAAATCTCTTAAAACATATTTAAATAAAAATTTAAATTTCTAGTGAAAATTTGGGTCGGGTTGTTACAACCTTCCCCCCTTAAAAAAATTTCGTCCTCGAAATTTAGTAGAAAACTTAAATTTAAGTGAATTGTAGTTGCAACTTCTCATCACCCATCAAATCAAACCTCCTTTTAGCAACCATAAGTAAAAAAAATATGCGTGACTTTGGCATTTCCTTCCGTTTCAAGAAAACCAAGGAGATTTAAACTCAGGAAATCGCTCCATAACGAACCTAAATAATTTAAGCCTCAAAATAAAAACTTGAAAATGTGATAGAAATGCCAAACCCTAAATAAAGTTTTCAAGAATAAAATCATTACGAAGTAAATTAATTTAAAACCTTTAAATCATTTGAAAACCACTCTAACTCACGAATCGAGAAAGTTCATCTTTTATCGTCAATCAAAACGAGAATACGTGATACGCAAAGTGTGTGTGTGTCCCATAGTCTATAAAAATATTGTATTATGCCCAGAGATGGATAACGTACCCATGATGACATCCGGTGAAGCCAAAGCGTCCTGCTGCGTCACGGTGAAGACTCTGCCCTGGACTCTGGGGCGTCCTGGCTGACCCCTCTGTTGTCCTCCACCTCTACTGCCATGGCTGGACTGGGCACCATTACTAGACGTAGCACCCGCAGTCTCCACTGCTCTCTGTCCCTGAATTTGGGCCCTTAAAGTCTGTCCCTGATGGGGGGCCGATCCCGAAGATCCTCCATCACCCGATTGTAGCATCGAGCACTCCCTCATAAAATGGCCCGTCTGTCCACAATGATAACACCCAGGGCTGCCCATATGACACATCCCATCGTGATATCTGCCATAAGAACTACACAGAGGACGACCTGTCCCACGAATCCGACTACCCTGAGATCCACTCAATCGTGCTGTGCTACGAGCTGAGCTACCCGCTGACTAATAACCGGAATTATGACTGTGTCCAGAACCTCGACTACCCCCTGAGTCATGTCTAGCTCCTCTGAAACCACCACTACCTGAAGAACCTGAACTGAAACTGCCTCTCTTGGATGGTCCCTGACTAGGGCCACCCATCGAGGTACTCTGAAAATGACGACGCCTCGCCTCGCCTTTACTCCGATCAGATAAAGACCTTTCGACCCTCATAGCAGCATCTCTCAAAGAACTAAAGGTGGAGTGGTTAGCTGCGGTAACCACCGTGCGAATAGAGTCTCTCAGACCCTCCTCAAATCTCGAGCATCTATCCGCCTCGTCTGCCACAAGTGCTGGGCAAAACCTGGAAAGCTCAGTAAACTTTCTCTCATATTCCGCTACTGACATAGATCCCTGTCTAAGCCTCAGGAATTCGGCTCTCTTCTCATCACAATAAACCCGCGAATAGTACTTCTCGTAACAGACTCTTCTAAATCTGTCCCAAGTGATCTCCGCCGCGGTGAGTCCTAAACGCTCGGAATCCCACCAATGATAAGCGTCACCCACTAGCAAGAAAGTAGCCAAGACTAACTTCCGGTCATCGGGGCATCCCATGACCTCAAATATCCTCTCGAGTTGTATCATCCACTCGTTAGCCTCACTGGGATCCGAAGTACCTGAAAAATTTGAGGCCCCGAGCTTACGGGCATGCTCAATGCTGTACTCTCCCTCAGGAAACGCCCTAGTACGAACAGCAGTAGTCACTGCCTCGGCTAACCTATCAATAGACTGCTCGAAACCTTGTGTCGTCTCATCGACACCTTCTGTTACCCTATGGTGGGTCCCCGGTGGTCGGCCACGTCGTCGAGGAGGCATAATACCTATAAGAAAATCAAACTCTTATCAATAATGGGGATGCACATTCAGTGCAGAATTGAGGAATCTAAAACCTAATGCTCTGATACCAAGTTGACAGGACCGCCCCCGGATTCCAACCTGAAACCCGGAGAGGTCCTGCGGGAATCCAAATTCAAGGAAAATCCTACCGAAAATTCGGCAGAACCTCCCCTGAAAATGGACTAACCCAGAAATTTCAAACCTGTAGAAAAGCACTTCTAATCATCAACCACCTCTACCACAACCAAATAGGGTCTCAGACCCAACATTTTAAAATAGAAACCATTTTACAAAGCTAGAATAACGCCTACAGGGTTGGAGTAAGGATATGGACGCAAATGCCTCGACGTTATTGGCTCGACCTCCACCAAAGCTACTACCTGGGGGGAACAATGTAAGACAAAACAAAGAAACTGTGAGATAGGCTCAGTGAGTGGACAGTTAAACGGAAATGAAAATCATAGTTTGAATACTTTTTTCAGAAAAACCCTTTTAACCACATTTAACGCTTAAACCTTACGATGTCCTTTGAAATCCCCCAAATTTTTAAAATCATAAAGTTTATTTAAACTTAAGAAATCCCATAAAACAATATATATTTCTTAAAACAAACAAACTAAAAAAAACATCGTAACAACAACCTTGATAAAATTCAAAAGAATCCCTCATTTAAAATCATATTTAATAATTTCTGAAAATAACCAAATTCATTTTCCACCATGCTATATACCCTGAATAATCCTGGCCATACACCTGTGCGGAATTCCTGCATCGCACAGGCAGGCAATATCCTGGCCATACACACGCGTGGAGTGAAATCCAACACGTGCAGGCAATATCCTGGCCATACACACGCGTGGAGTAAATCCAACACGTGCAGGCAATATCCTGGCCATACACACGTGTGAATAAATCAGCACGTGCAGGCAATCCTGGTCATACGTGCACGCAGAGCAGCCCCCAAAGGGCGAGGCATCCCGACACACGGCCCAAAGCCTATATGTGCATCGTGATGGGTCCCAAAGACCTATTAAATCTGATAACCTGTAGGGTACTGCAAAGGGTGGTTTTGAAAACCAATAACTCAAAAATACATAATGCAAATCTCAAATCCTTTAATTTTTCTTCCAAAACTCTTCTTAACAAAACCAAACTCATCAACTCGCTAAAACTAGTATGAAAATATATGGTTTTAAAACTTATTTATGAACACAGTTGAAATTCGAAATCCATCACCATTGATCAAATCCCAAATTAAAATCAACATCACGGAATAATTAAAATGATACAATTTTCATTACTTATTAAGGATTAAACAACCAACTCAAAGATTTTTATTTCTCAAACAATAATTAGAAATCAAGTATAAATTAAATTATAAACTTCCATAAACATTTTCAAAAATAAAAGTTAGTCCACTCACAGTGGTAGCCCTAGCTTCGATCCTCCGCCGGATCGTCACGAACCACGGTCGTGTCGCCTATAACACAACGATAAAATATGAAATTAGTCTCGACTCCAATACGTTTAGAGTGTGTATAAAACCTAAGCGTCCCACCCGACTCTCGCTTAAACAACAATTAATAACTACTCTTCTTAATCCATTAACGTCCTCTCATTTCCCTGAAAACTTCCCGGCTCAACTCAACATCACCCACACTTCCCAAAACCAGTCATAAACTTAAAAAGGAACCTGCGTATGGCTTATCTCGATCAGGGAAATCGTCCTAGAGTGATTTCAGTATCAGCGAAGTCTCAAATTACAGTCCGAAACACCTTTCGGTTTCTCCAATCACTTCCAACATAACCAAGTCCAACAACCAATCTAAAATAGGCTCTAAGATAAACATACATCCAAAAGGTGACTGTAGGGGTCGAGGTCACCACGGGTGCCGCCCAAAGCGGCGGCTCTAAAACCAATTTAGCCTAAAATGCCCTTTTTCCCTTAAACCCACACAAAAATCTCAAGGATTTGAGGTGAAAAATTGACTGAAAATGAAGAGGAAGGCCGGCGGTCTGTGTGGCTTTTCTGAGCAGAACCAGCGTGCAGGGGGGCTGGGTTGGCTGGAGGAAGGCCGGGCTGAGCTAGTCGGCGTCGGGGGAAGCTTGCCGGAGGTTGGCGACTGCGAGGGGAGGCCGGAGTTGATGGCCGGTGCTCCGCACAGAGGGAGAGAGTAGAGAGAGAACACGGGGAGAGTGAGAACGAAGAGAGAGAGTAGGCTGGAATGGGGTGGTCGGCGCCTGGGGGTGTGCTCGCCGGAGGTCGAGGCCGGCAGGGTGGCCGCCGATGGTGAGTGGGGGTGGCTGGGGTCGTGGCGCAGAGGAAGGTGCAGGGGGTGGAGAGTGGGTACCGGGGAGAGAGAGAGAAATAAAGGGAGAGAGATGTTTGTAGAAGATTCTAGAGAGTGAGAGAAAAATCAGAAAAATTTTCTGATTTTTGGGTATTTAAAACCCACTTTTATAAATTTACAAAATTGCCCCTCACTTCACATGTCTGTATCTTTCAGACCGTAACTCGAATTGGCGCGTGCCGCGTGTCTATGAAATCGTGAGTCCGAAACCTATCTAACGGACCCGAAGTCAAAATCGAATTCCCATTCTTTTTAAAAGTCAACTTTTGGTCAAGCTTAAATTAAAACAAAAATAAATAAATCAAAACTTTAAATCAAAACCCTTTTTATTTTCCAAATAAATATCAAAATCTTTAAAATTCAATTCCACATCCTTAAAAAATCTCTTAAAACATATTTAAATAAAAATTTAAATTTCTAGTGAAAATTTGGGTCGGGTTGTTACAATAAGTTCTTAGGTTATCTTCTTGTTACGTACTGAATTGATTAGCTTGATTATCACCTTTCAATTTCATAACAATTACTAGATGAAAACATACCTAAGGTGGCCAGCCAAAGAATGAAAACAACTAGAATCAATTTAACAAGACAATAGGAATTAATCACATGCAAACTTCACATAAAATCACATGGCTTTATTTCATTAACCATAAATCAACATTGAATCAAATTATATGGATATCATCATAATCTTAACATGCAAGAACAATCAAACTAACTCATAAATAAGTTGAGAAACAAAAGAAACATAACATATATAAATTCCCAATCCATTGTTGAACAAATAACAAAACTAATTAAACAATTGAAATAACAGAAAATTAAGAAAAAGCATAGAGAGGGCTGCGGCACAAGAAGGAGAAAGAGAGAGACCACACAAGCTATTCCTCACGGATAGGGTTAGCTAGGGCTTGCGGCAAAGTGGCTCTCTTCTTCTCTCTCTTAATGTCAACTACTCTCTCTCTAGAAATCTGAAAAGTATTGCAAAACTAAAATTAAATTGTGTTTTCGAATTATGGGAGAATGGGGTCCTTATATAGGAGTGAGGAGGTGAAGCTTTCCTTGTCCCACAAGGCTAGGGTTTTCTAATTTTTGGCCAAAAGTGGGCCTTGGGCTGATTTGGGCTCTTTTTGGGCGTAACTCCCTTTTCAGCTCGCGAAACTGCAGCGTAACTCGGAATCGAAATCCGTAAAATTCCCTGCGAAGGTAACATCCGTAGATTTCCAACCATATATGGCATGGCACCTGATTCGATCTGTAGAGGTACAGAATCACTGTCGAAATTCAAGTTCAATTTCCCAGGGTTCGACTTCTTCTTCAACTAGGATTCCTTGTGATCTTTGACTGAATCTTGTGAGATTTTCCTTGAGCATGAAGGATTCATTCGTTGGGCCTTGAATCAGCTGAGTGGGTGCGGCATAGGCTTGGGCTCTTGGACCTTTGAATGGCACCACTTAGGCTTCCTCCATTTGGGCTAGCAATAGGCGCATGGCCTTGGTCCTTTGGGCTAGGGTTATGCGCATGGCCCTTAGTGCATGGGCTGCATGTGTGGTCTATGTCATGTGATGATGTGGCATGGTTGACCATTGACTTTGACCTTTGACCTTTGACTTTGACCAAAAGTCAACCTTGACCAAAAAGATTCTTCAAAAGATTCTGTCTAAGATTCTTCAAAGATTCCTTCCAGATTCCAGATCCTTCTAGAAGATTCCCTCAAGATTCTTTTTCTCATTTTTTCCATTTTTAGCTCAAAATAGCCTCATTTAGTTTCTCTCTCCATCATTGCTTCATTTAACCTACAAAACACTAAAACAAACTAACAAGACCTAAAATATCGAGTTCTTGCACTCTAGGTTAGGGAATTAATATCATAAAATGATGCAAATTGGACACTCAACAGCTAGCAAACTTAATTATGTGTGTTTACATTGAATTGCATATCACCATAATAGTTGTTATCTTTTAATATGCGATGGATTCAGATATCTTAGCATTGCAAGACAATCGGGTGTGTGCGTGTGTTTGGTGGTGTGCGTGTGTTTCACAACTTACAACCCCCCATATCGTGTGTGTGTGTTAGTGGATAGATCAAATTGATTTGATGTGTATTTAACCATTTCTCGTGGGATCGACCTCGTATTTACATGCTTTGCTACTGATGCGATTCGTGCACTTGCGAGTATACTTAGAATTGAGTTATTTAATTTGTTCTAAGAAAACAATCAACACGAGTATACTTAGAATAGAATACATTTTTATTTTGTTCTAAAAAAACAATCAACACCTACTGAACCACATTTGGTGTTAACAACGCATGAAAACGCTTTTTCAGTGTATACTTGGTCAAATTTTGTTCTAATTGCTCTAAAACGTGACCAGTTGGCAAGAAAGACATGAGGAAGCACTTTCGCATGTTAGGATTAGCTTTGTTGACCTATTGAGCCACATTTGGTGTTGGGAATGCACGAAAATGTCATTTCGCTGCATATTTGGTCCAATTTTGTTCTAATTGCACCAAAACGTTCATGGTTGGCAAGAAAGACAAGGGGAAGCACTTTCTCATGTTAGGATTAGCGTTTTTAACCTATTGAACCACATTTCGTGTTGAGAACGCACAAAAAGGTCATTTCGGCGCATACTTCACTACTACAAAAAGGTGCATTCTTGGCGGACAATGCTGGCGGATTAGAGGTGTCCGCCACAAATGCTTAAGCATTCCTGGCGGACGATATTATCCGCCAGGATTAATCAATTATGGCGGTTTATTCCGCCAGTATTGATCAATACTGGCGGACCAATCCGCCAGAATTGATTAATCCTGGCGGTCCAAACCGCCAGGATTGAGTGCTTAACCTAATCCCTCTTTCTTCTTCTCTTTTCTTTTCTCTTCTTCCTCGCGCCGCATTTCCTCCTTCTTCCTCTTCTTCTCTTTCCCTTCTCTTCTTCCTAGCTCGCGCCGATTCCTTCATCTCCTCCATCTCCTCCATCTTTCTTCTTCCTTCACCTGCCACCACCGCGCTCAGCTGCAGCTCCACGTCCACGCTCCCCACCAAGCTCCGGTAATCTCTCTCTCTCTTTCTCTCTTATTTCTGATTTTATTTTCAGATTTTGTTAATTAAGTTTGTTTTATAATTTGTTAGGTTTATCCAAATCTTCTCAAATTTCTTGTCTCAGAGGCCAAGATCCACTTCATTCTTGAATTCTTTGGGGGTATGCCGAATTTGATAAGTGGTGATATATGTGATTTTTTGTATATTTAATTTGATATGCCGAATTTGATAAGTGGTTATATTTAATTTAGGGTTTTGTATATCCATTTTCATTATTGTTATATATGGGATTTTTTGTGTTTTTTTTTTGCAGGCCAGATAAGTGGTGATTTTGGTGCAGCAAGATTTAAGTGTTGATTTGGATTTTGCAGCAAGGTTTTTCTATGACTAGCTTGGATGTTTTTTTTTTATATGTTGATGTGTTGAAATATGTTAATATATGTTAGATATGTTAAAAATTATATATGCTTGATTTAATTGATATATATATCTATATGTTAGATTTGTGTTCATTTTTTGCATTGTATGTTAGTGTCAATATATTATTAGGGTAGGGAGTATAATATTAATTATTTAGCTAACATACAATTATTAGGATAGTATATATAAAAAATGTTAGTATTATGTTAGTGTTCATGTATCAATGTTAAAAATAAAAATAATAGGAGAAATAAAAAAATTCAAATTTTTGGTTAAATAGATAAATAAAAATATAACATATTAGTGAACTTAATTTATTCATTTGTTCTATTTCAAATTAAAAATAAAATTGACTGAAAATTTGTAAAATTTGGGTTAATTAGATAAATAAGTATAGAACAACTTATTTGTAGATATAATTTATTTGTTACAGTTCAAATAAAAAAAAAAGGTTAAGTAGATTAACAAACATACAACTTATTTGTGAATATTTTGTGAATTTAATTTATTTGTTTGACATATATAAATAATCATAAATTATTATTGAATATTTTTTGAATTTAATCTAATAGGTATGAATAGGTACGCCTACATGATAGGGATTGAAAGATTGTAGGCGTCAGGGTCTAGAGTTTTCATCTAAGAGGTAAAGCATGGATAGGACTTGGTTGACGATTCCGCGACAGTTAGAGGCATACGTAGATGGAATTAATTTTTTTTTGGACCAAGCAGCTGCGAATGGTGTTGGGCCAGATAAATTCAAATGTCCGTGTAAAAAATGTTGCAATAGATATATTTTTGGAAGACAAACTATTGTGGATCATCTTGTTTGGCATGATATGGATAAAGATTACAAAAAAGCTTGGTGGCGGCATCATGGGGAGCCTAATATTGGAGAGCCAAATTTAAGGGAGATAGAAGATGACGTAGGAGGAGAGATGGATGGTATGCATGATTTTCTTAATGACATATTTGTTCAACCAGTAACGGAAGAAGAGGTTGGGTTATCGACACAACCTACTATCGTGGATGGGCGTCCAGCAGAGGCCGAAAGTTTTTTCAAGTTGCTTGAAGAGGCAGATCAAGAGTTGTATCCTGGTTGTCAAGAGTTTAAGAAATTGGAGGCCGTTGTAAGATTGTACCAGATCAAGTGTTTAGGGAGTTTGCCGGACAGTTTATTCACTACATTACTAGAGTTGGTTAAAAGAATGTTGCCTGATGGAGATTGTTTGCCTGACTCGTGTTATAAGGCAAAGAAACTTATAAATGGGTTGGGTCTCACATATGAGAAGATTGATGCCTGTCCCAATGATTGCATGATATATTGGAAAGACACCTCAAAATTGACTGCATGTTCGGTTTGTGGCAAATCAAGATATAAAGATAACAAAGGAGATGATACTTCTAGAAAGAAAGTCTCAGCTAAGGTTATGTGGTACTTCCCTTTAAAATCGAGATTGAAGAGGTTTTATATGTCGAAGCATATTGCTGAACATATGAGGTGGCATGCAACTAAATGTCCCAAGGATGGGTTTATGAGACATCCGTCAGATTCTCCAGCATGGAAGCATTTAGATAATTTGTACCCTGACTTTGCGTCAGAAATTCGAAATGTGCGTTTAGGGCTGGCAAGTGATGGATTCAATCCTTTTGGCCATATGAGCAATGCCCATAGCACATGGCCTGTGGTGCTTTCTGTTTACAATTTGCCTCCATGGATGTGTATGAAGCAACCAAATTTATTATTGTCCTTGTTGATTCCAGGACCGAGAAGTCCTGGAAATGACATTGATGTGTATTTGCGACCATTAATTGATGAGTTGAATGAGTTGTGGGAGGTTGGCACTACCACGTACGATGTATTTTCAAACCAAACTTTTACGATGAAGGCTGCTGTGTTATGGACCATTAGTGATTTTCCAGCTTATGGAATGTTGTCTGAATGGAGTACGAAGGGATATAAAGCATGTCCGCATTGCATGGATGATAATGTATCTGAACATTTGCCTGTGAGTCGTAAGATTTGTTATTTGGGGCATCGAAGATTTTTACTAATTGGGCATAGGTTTCGAAGGGAACAAGCAGCATTTAATGGTCATCGAGAAGATCGTCAGGCACCAAGACAGTTGAATGGGTTACAATGTCTTGAACAACTATCTAGTTTGAGGTTTACTTTTGGAAAGCATGACCAAAATGCTCCTGTTGGACAAAGAAGACGAAGGCCTTCAATTTCTAGAAGTAATAACGGTCAGTGGAGAAAGAAAAGCATATTTTTTGAACTACCCTATTGGAGGCATCTTTTGATCAGACATAATCTCGATGTCATGCATATTGAAAAGAATGTATGTGATAATGTGGTTGGAACATTGTTGGATATTGCGAAGAGGACAAAGGATGGATTGGCTGCACGTGCAGATCTTGAAGTTTTGAATATAAGACATAGTCAACACCCTCGTAGAGAAGGAGATAAAACATTTTTGCCCCCGGCAATATTCACATTGAGCAAAGAAGAAAAAACCTCATTTTGCAAAGTGTTGTCTACTATTCGGGTTCCTGATGGGTATTCAGCAAATTTGTCTCGATGTGTGAATGTGAATGAGAGGAAAATAAATGGGTTGAAAAGTCACGATTGTCATGTTCTAATGCAACAATTACTCCCGCTTGCGATACGTGGTGTGTTACCCAAATCTGTCACTATGGTTTTACTAGAGTTGAGTGCTATCTTTAGACAGTTGTGTAGCAAGAAGGAAACTGAGGCAGCATTCAATCAACTAAACTCTAGAATTGCATTGACCTTATGTCAGATGGAGAAGATTTTCCCTCCTTCATTTTTTGATGTCATGGTGCATCTCCCAATTCACTTGGCAAATGAAGCTGCTATTGCAGGACCAGTTCAATATAGATGGATGTATCCAATTGAACGGTAATGGTCATTTCCTTATGCTTAATTTGCATTAATTTTAGTTTTGATTTTTTAATATTTTTTTTTCATGTTGAATATTTAAGGTATTTGCAAACATTGAAGCGGTATGTGTGAAATAAGAGTCGTCCTGAAGGTTCTATTGCTGAAGGGTATTTGGTTGATGAGGGTTTATCTTTCTGTTCCATGTACCTTAGAGATGTTGATACTCGTCGTAATCGTAAAGGTCGAAATGCAGATGGTATTGGACGTGGAATATGTGGGGGGTTATCAATTTTTGACTCCACAGGCCAATATTTAGGTTCAGGTGAAAATGTGGAGCTTGATCTAAATGATAGGAATCGATGCCACAGATACATTCTTGATAATTGTGATGAAGTGATCCCTTTTAGAAGGCAACATGAGGACTTTTTGAGAGATAAACATCGAAGGGAAAGGTTCACTAGGCGACAAATCATGGAGATAAGTAAGAAGGAATTTCCTGAATGGTTCAAGAAACATGTAAGAATTCAATTACTAAGTTTCTGCATCATGTCGCTAATATTAGTTTTTACCTAATGTTTCTACATCATCTTTTTCACAGATTAATGCAAGGTTTTATGCTAATGATCCGTTAATATCCGACGACTTGCATTGGCTTGCTAATCCTCCTCGCACACTTGTGACGAAATACAAAAGCCACGTTATTAATGGTTTTAGATTTCGAATAAAATCGGTGGATGATAAGCATAAGAATCAAAATTGTGGTGTATTTGTACCTGCAAATATTCCGGGTGGTGTTGGGCAAGTTAATTGCTATGGTGTTGTCACAGATATGTTTCTGGTTAGATATCGTGGTCCTACCGAGGCAGAAGATATGGGTCGTTGTGTGATGTTGTTTAAGTGTGATTGGGTTGATAGTGGAAGTCCTAGGGGTATGAAGACAAATCAATATGGTTTTACCTTGGTGAACTTCAATCGATTGAGATTTAGGGATGACCCTTTCATACTGGCTTCACAAGCAATGCAAGTATTTTATGTTGCAGATTTGATTGAAACAGATTGCATGTAGTGGTCCGAACGCATCCGAGAGATTTTTTTGATGTATTAGAGGATAAAGACACAATTGATGATTATGCCATACCAAATCTGGATGATCGGGTACTTGACAATGAAGATATGCAAACAAGGGTTGGCGTGGAAGAGACACCTTTTGATGAAGCATTACCTTTGCCCACTGAATTGGTTAATTCAATTGCTGACAATGAGCTTGATGATGATATGGATGCTTAAATTATTATTATTATTATTTTTTTTTTGGTGTTGTTTTGTAATTAAGAACTCTTATGTAATATTTTTTTATTAGTGAAATTTTTTTGTGCTGGACTAGGTCCCGTGGTTTTTACCTTTCGAGGGTTTTCCACGTTAAAATATATTTGTGTGTTTATATATTGGTTTTATAGCAATTTAATTTAATTTAATTAATTAATATTTATGTAGTATGTATTTGGTGGTGTATATATATATATATATATGGTTAATTATAATTTATTTAGATGAGTGATAATGAAGAACATATGGACGAGCACCACGATGAGCAAGTTGAGACTAGTTCAAATGGTAAGCTATAGTTTGTTTATATAAAGTTTTTATTTATTCTATTATTTACAATATTTTTGTCATTCATGTATATTAATTTGGATTAATATGTAGCAATGCCTCAAAGGAGAAGACGTGGTCCTGGAAAGATTAAGTGGGCTGGTAAAGATCATAGGGGCAAAGAGTATTGTGAATTTAGTACGAGCGGGAAGTGTATTTCCCAAAACAGTATAGAGTTTTCGAAATTTATATCTTCTGAAGTAAAAGATCCCAATAATGTTCCTCTAGTGCATGATTGGAGATTGGTTGATGAAGAAACAAAGAACACTTTGTGGGACAGAATACGGGTATCAATTTATTTTTTTAAAATGATATTAAAAGTAAAAATGCCTATAAATATTTACTTATAATTGTTTTTTGTATGGATGTAGGGCACTATCACTTTTCGTGATGAGGATTTGGTAAAAATGCCCGTGATTAAGACCATGACTTTGCACATTGCTGAACATGCTTATAAAGAGTACAGAGCATATTTGAAAGGGAAGTACTACACTGGCAGGACAGGTCAGCGGCGGGTGAGATGTCCCAATAATGTAGATCCTGTGCAGTGGGCAAAGATGGTGGAACATTGGGATAACCCAAAAACTCAGGTGACAACTTTTAATCAAATATTTAATAATACTAGTATGTGCAATTATAACTAATTTATATTCTGTTTGACCTTTTAGGAGATTGCTGAGAAAAATAAAGCTAATCGTGCTCAACAAACGATGAGCCATACATCAGGATCGTGGACATTTGAACGTCTTCGTGAAGATTATGTGAGTATAGTTAATTTTTTTTCATCTTATTGAGTTACAATTTTATTTAATTAGGGCACATAAATATATTCTAAATTATTTTTTTTAATGGTTTAAATTTTTAGAAGAAGAAGCATGGAGTTGAACCCGATCCTGTTACTTTCTTTCGTGTCACCCACACGGGCAAAGACAATAGTTGGATTGATGTGCCATCGGAGGAGAGAGGGGTAAGTATTATACTAGTTTGTTTTTTTTTTTTTTTTTTCTATAATGTGTATTATATGTTCTGTTGATGTGTTTTCTTAGAACAAAATAAACATCTATTTCATTCCAAGTATACTCGCAAGTGCACGAATCGCATCAGTAGCAAAGCGTACAAGCACGAGGTCGATCCCACAGGGAATGGTTAATAAACAACAAATCAATGCAATTAATCACTAGAATAACTAAATGGGGGGTTTTGGAAAGATGGAACACACGCACACATCACCACACGCACACACACTTTATTCTATCTTGCAATGTTAAGTTTTCGGTTTCAAATCAGATAAGCATGCAATAACCATCCAAGGCTAATGACAGTTAATTTGAACACAACATATTAAAGTTTGACAGCTAAAAAGGTTTGGCTAGTTACTTTCTCGCCATTGTTCTCCTAATGCATAAACTAAGAGCTTCTTGGGCCTTCCTTAGCTAGTTAACCTACATGTTCCCTAGTTCAAGCTAAGGCAGCTGTTACCCATGCAGAAGTCATTAAGTTTTATGAGAACGTCAAACATGCACAACATATAAGCTTTGACTATTTCCTTATAGAGGTCGCCCAACCCCACTACCAAGAATAATCCCTTATTCCCTTGTTACTTGTGGTTTAGTGTCTTTGACTATTTCACAGCTAAACCTAACAGATAAACTAGATGCAATTACCCTAAGATGGCCAGTCAAAGGATGCAAACAACTAGTGACGGGGGTTCTAATAGATAGTGGAAATTTAATACGTGCAAACATCAAACTAACAGACCAAGAGACGGATAAACGATTTGTTAAAGCATACGAATCCATTAATCGACCTACAACTAACATGCAAGATAGAATAACTAACCTACATAATTAAATAAAACAAATAAAAGTAAAACAGCAACCAATAAATAAAATCCCAATTCATGCTTGTTAACGGAAATCAGAAACGCAAAATTAAAGAAATTAAAAGCATAAACAAATGGAACTTAGCAACATGAATTGAAAGCAATAAAGAGATAACTAAATAAAATCAGATTGCAAAGATTAAATAACAATTAATTAAAATCAGAACCAAAGCTATAAACTAATTAAATTCAGAAACTTAAATTAAATAAATTCAGAAACCAATATCCAACATTAAATCTGAAACTAGAATGAAAAAGAAAACAAAAATCAGAGGTGCAAGCACATGGGGGCTGCGGCAAGGAGGGAGGAAGAAGGAGGCACCTAGCACAAGCAATTGGCTCACGGCAAGGTGAGCTTGGGCTTGCGGCAGCAGGTGGTCCTTCCCTCTCACTTGTCACGCCACCCTCTCTCTAAGTCTCTCTCTGAATTTGGCTCACCTTACAAGAGAAATAAAAGCTGAAAATAAAACCCTAAAACAGAAAAATAAAACTAGGAGGGGGAGAGAGTGATTTCGGCTGGAGGAGGAGAAAAAGTGTTGTTCTCTAAAAGTCTGAATGAGGGGATTTAAATAGGAGAAGCCTTCCTTGAGAGGCAAGGAAGAGCAAGTTGCGGCTGGCTAGGGTTTGCTCTCCTAGTGCCTTGCGGCTTCAGCTAGGGTTAGCTGATCAGGCCTTGGCGTGATGGGCTGCTCCCTTTTGGGCTTGAGTGGCTCACGCCTAGCCTAGCTAGGGTCCCTCCTTGGTGTTTGGGCTGGTAGTCTTGGGCTTTGGGCTTGCATGTTGGGCTTCCATGTTGGGCTTCAGTAGCTTGCACAAGATGGGCTAGGGTTTCACTCCATGGGCTTCCACCTTGGGCTTGTCACCTTGGGCTTGCGCATGGCCCCTTGTCTTGCTAGGGTTTGCATGGCATGCATGCGCATGCATGGGCTGCCATCTTCCTCCTTGCGTGTGGCTTTTGGGCTGCTAGGGTTTGGGCCCATGCATGTGCATGCATGGCCCACTTGGTTCGGCATCCCTAGGGCCCATGGGCCCTCCACTTTTGACTTCCCATTTTGCCCCTCATTTCCATTTGAATTCAAATTCATTTCTTCCCTCCATTCATTTCCATGGATTTCCACCACCTTCTGGAAGCTTCTGGAACCTTGAAAAACATTTCCTGGTGCAACTAGGATTTCTTGAAAATGAGAGATTCCTTATCCATTTCGACTTCTCGTAATGACCATATTGCCCCTGGGGTCTCCTAGTGTCACTAGGACTCCTTTCCCTAGTTGGGTTAGGTTTCCTAGTTCAACCAGGAATTCCTGTTCGAATCAGGATTTCACATTTCTGGCTCCGCAATGATGGTTCTGGACTTGATGTTTCCTAGTGTGACTAGGAATCCTCATTTGACTAGGATTTCTGCACTTTTTCTGGTTTGACCAGGATTTCACTCGTTTTCCTGGTTTGACCAGGAATTGTCCCAAAATGGCTCTATTTGCTTCTTTTTCTCATTTCTGCTTCATTTGACCTGAAAACACAAAAACAAGACAAGAAACACAAAATAACGAGTTCTAATACTCTAGGTTAAGGAATTAGTATCATAAAGTGATGCAAAATGCACACTCATCACACCCCCAAACTTAGATTTTGCTAGTCCTCGAGCAAATAAAGGAAAGAAAAGACTCAAGACTGACTCCAACATCCCAACAACTGAATTCATGCGCATAACCATTAATCACATAAGAAAGCAAGGCATATAAATGGCATTCTTCAAATTCTAATAACATTTCAAATAACATACCTCGCTCCTCCATTGTCATATAGGCCATCCTTGACACAAATCCAAGTTTTAGACAAACAAGACTAAATCAATACATACATAACAGATTCAACTCCAATCCTCACTATGGCATACTCTCAATGATAAACACTCAAGAATTGGGTTGATATGTGCACTCAAAAGTATATGTGAGAGGAATTATGTAACAAAAACAATTAGCTCACATATGTACATGAAATAAAGGCACATTTTAGAAAGAATACTGATCTCATGAAAGGAATACAAATGCTTGAAATAGAATCAATAGCCATAGGCTCCCTTCTTAAATAGACTCCACATAAGTATAATACACACTCTTGAGATCAGCTAGGACTTTAATAGGGTTATAATGAAGGCTTAGGCTAGGATAGGGTACTGAAATGAAAAGGAAACACAAAGGGCTAATTTCATGGAATTGCAAGCACCAATAGAACATTCTGAGGTACACTTTGCTTCTTTGCACTTCATAGCTTACTTTGAACTCTTTTTGCTCACTTTTTTTTTTTTTTTTTTTTTTTGAAACCGTCCCATCTCTTTTCTTTGATTTCTTTTCTTTTTCTTTTCTTTGGGCACGGCATACATACTTTTTTGACACATTTTTGTATAAGCTATGCATTTTCACTTCTTTTTCACCTCAATCAACATATAAACAACTTGCAACACCATAAAGGGGTAAAACGGTTGAAAGGGGTGGTACACCCCCAAACTTAGGGTTTGGTATGGGGTAACAAAGAAAACGGCTTAAAAGGCTCAAAATGGGTAACTAAGGATAAAACATGTAATGGGTAGGCTTTCAGGCTATGGGGTACACAAACAGGGCCTAAATTCATTTCTCAAGAGTTATGCAAATACGGCATGATTTGTGTACACAAGAAAAGAGTTCTAGCTCATTGATTCAAGATTATGCATATTCCAAGCAAATGACCAAATGAAAGACAATGAGATCAAAACAACGACTTATATGACAATGATAGAATCAGAGTGGCGCGCAACACTCAAGAATTGAAGAACAGGGCTCAAAAGCTCACTTAGGTCATGCAAGTCTACTCTATTATGCATATAATCATTAGTAATGCTAATCACAACCTAAATTCATATCAACAAGGCCAAATGACATAGAATTGCAAGATATGTTATGGAACACTATTAGAATGAAAAGAACACCAAATATACACACAATACTAAAACATGCTCATAACAATCATGCACACTCAAATCAATTAGTTGGGGACTCAAAACGACCTGAAACAACCAAAATGACTCAAAAAACTTTTTGTTTTTAAAACAATGTCGCACACTTCAAAAGAATCACATCCATCACTAACGTGAATGAGATCTAATGAAAACGTGCATTTTGATGTGGGTTTTGACACCCTAAGTTTAAAAACAAAAGAAAAAGTTTTTTCCTAACCTAAAAACACTAAAAACGAAATTTTTTTTTTCTTTTTCTAAAAACACTCAAAAACACTTAAAACACTCTAAACACTTGTTCTAACCTAAAAACACTAACAAATGACAATTGCTTTTCCCCCCACACTTGAATGATACATTGCCCTCAATGTATATGAAATAAATGCAAGAATGATCAAATTAAGCGAAACAGGAAATTGCAAACATCCAAAACCAAATAAACACACCAAAATGAAAAATTGTCTTATGAAGCGAAATAAAGAAACTGTTTACTTGCGTATGCAAGCGTAGACACTCCAAGGGTAGGCGCGGCCTCCTTGGTCCTCAATGACTCCTCCTTCATTATTCGAAACAAAAACTTGGGTTGCCTCCCAATAAGCGCTTGTTTTTCTGTCTTCAGCCTGACATTGCCATCTCCTTTACTTGCGTCCTTTCCTCTTCCTCTTGCCATTGCTACTCTCGGCATTCCCTAGGAACGAACTGAGGAAGCTCTCCATCTCGGACTTCTCCTCTCCATAAAAAGTGACCTCCTCGTTTTCTGGCATCTCGGAAGTGAGCACATACAGCTCTCGCTTTGTGTAGTGCCGAATTGTCATGGCGCTCTCCAATGCTTTGTACTCCATGTTAGAGGTGCACAAAAATGGTCTTCCAAGAATAATAGAGACATCGCCCGGAATTGTCGGCACATCTAGCACTATGAAATCAGAGGGGATTAGTAATTTACGACATTTAACCAAAACATCCACAAGCATACCACAAGCTTTTTGGGCTGAAGAGTTGGCGAAGCGAATGTCCACATCAAATGGTTGCAAATCAGCCTCCTTAAATCCAAGCCTCTCGAACACAACCAGCGGCATGACATTGATAGCTGAACCACTGTCAACTAAGGCATTGGCGATCTTATGCTCCCCTATGCTGCATGGTATGACCAACGAGCCCGGATCCTTCTTCTTGCTTGGAAAAGATGCAAAGAGATAACCACAAATCTCCCTAGGAACATTGTGACTATGCCCTTGCTCCTCAACCTTCTTCTCAATAGACTTCAATTCCCTCATGGTTGCTGGAAATTTGGTGATGTCAATGTCCGGAATGAGGGGAATCACACGTGTATCAGCTTCCTCTTCAATCATTTCTGGATCCTCCTCTTCCTCACTATCACTGATCTCAATCACTTCCTTCACTTTCTTAGTCTTGACCACTCTAACTCTTTTTCTTGCAGTAGTCCTCAAAATAGCATTTACATGCTCCTCATTCTTCGGGTTGACGATGGGCTGACTTGGCAACTTCCCCTTCTCTCTCTGACCCAAAGTAGTGGCAATCTGACCCATTTGACTCTCCAAGTGTGCAATAGCCTTCGAATTGGCTTGCATC
Organism: Dryas octopetala; assembly: GCF_963921425.1. Classification (NCBI taxonomy): domain Eukaryota; kingdom Viridiplantae; phylum Streptophyta; class Magnoliopsida; order Rosales; family Rosaceae; genus Dryas; species Dryas octopetala. The sequence continues at coordinate 17,472,112 of NC_141373.1, forward strand.
TGCTGCTCGGTACGGTTCATGAAGGCATTGGTGCTTTGGGCAAGGGAAGTGGTGCTTTGAGCAATCTGAGCAATCTTGTCCTCCAAACTAGACCTCTCGGCATTAGGGTGCACATATGGCTTGTTGGTGCTCCCACTAGCTTGCTGTCCATTGTTGTTGCTCCACCTGAAATTCGGGTTGTTCTTCCATCCAGGGTTATAAGTGTTAGAAAATGGATCATATGGCACCCTAGGATAATTCCCAACCTGGTTTACTTGTTCCACGTCACCCCCTTGTCCTTGCGCACTCATCATCTTCTCTTGAGCCAAAGATAACTTCTGCACCATAGTCTTGATTTCCATAATCTGTCCCTCCATGGTGTTTGGCACATCAGCTACCTCATACAACCCTCTCTTTGGTCCTCCTCTTGCACGATTGGAATCCCATTGTTGAGAACTCAAAGAAAGCGACTCAAACAATTCTGTAGCCTCATCCTCCGTTTTGGACATGAATGCACCACCACATGCCGAATCCACCTTGGCTTGGTCTCTCTCCAACAATCCCTGATAAAAACAGCAAATCACATACCAAGGAGATAAGTTATGGTGTGGGCAGCTAGTAAGTAACTCATTGAATCTGTCCCAAGTCTTATGGAATGGTTCGTCCGCCTTTTGCACAAATCCAAGGATCTTCTTCCGAATCGAATTAGTCTTGGAAATGGAATAGAACTTGTTCAAAAACTTGCTCGAAAGATCATCCCATGTCGAAATGGAACCACTGGGCAGCGAATACAACCACCTCTTTGCCTTGTCCTTAAGCGCAAAAGGAAACATCCTCAAACGGTACTGATCGGCATTCAGGCCCCTCAATTGTGCGGCTTCACAAACCCCGAAAAACTCCTTCAAAAAGTGGATCGGATCCTCCCCATTCAGCCCATGGTAACTCGGCAACAAATGAATCTGACCACTCTTGATTTCGAAATCAGTGGCTATGGTGGCATACCGAATGCACGATGGTTGAGTGGGCAGCGAAGGTGCTGAAAAATGGCTCAGGGGCTGCGGCACTATCTCGTTCGCTTCAGCCATGTCGACACTCTCAGTCTCTTCACTACTCGAATCTGATGCACTAGGTTGCGGGCTGACTTGTGATGCACCTAAAGCTTCGTCCTTGAGCCTCTCCAACCTAGCAACAAGCTCAGGGTTCATAAAACACACCTAATCAAGAGAAAAACACACAATCAGTAGAAAGAATGCATATAAAGGCATGGCATTTATTAAAAACTAAAAATTAACAAAAACTGAAATCTAGGTAATATAACCTAATTCTAATGACTAATTACACCAATTCATTGATATTAGACACCATTCCCCGGCAACGGCGCCAAAAACTTGTTGATGTGTTTTCTTAGAACAAAATAAACATCTATTTCATTCCAAGTATACTCGCAAGTGCACGAATCGCATCAGTAGCAAAGCGTACAAGCACGAGGTCGATCCCACAGGGAATGGTTAATAAACAACAAATCAATGCAATTAATCACTAGAATAACTAAATGGGGGGTTTTGGAAAGATGGAACACACGCACACATCACCACACGCACACACACTTTATTCTATCTTGCAATGTTAAGTTTTCGGTTTCAAATCAGATAAGCATGCAATAACCATCCAAGGCTAATGACAGTTAATTTGAACACAACATATTAAAGTTTGACAGCTAAAAAGGTTTGGCTAGTTACTTTCTCGCCATTGTTCTCCTAATGCATAAACTAAGAGCTTCTTGGGCCTTCCTTAGCTAGTTAACCTACATGTTCCCTAGTTCAAGCTAAGGCAGCTGTTACCCATGCAGGAGTCATTAAGTTTTATGAGAACGTCAAACATGCACAACATATAAGCTTTGACTATTTCCTTATAGAGGTCGCCCAACCCCACTACCAAGAATAATCCCTTATTCCCTTGTTACTTGTGGTTTAGTGTCTTTGACTATTTCACAGCTAAACCTAACAGATAAACTAGATGCAATTACCCTAAGGTGGCCAGTCAAAGGATGCAAACAACTAGTGACGGGGGTTCTAATAGATAGTGGAAATTTAATACGTGCAAACATCAAACTAACAGACCAAGAGACGGATAAACGATTTGTTAAAGCATACGAATCCATTAATCGACCTACAACTAACATGCAAGATAGAATAACTAACCTACATAATTAAATAAAACAAATAAAAGTAAAACAGCAACCAATAAATAAAATCCCAATTCATGCTTGTTAACGGAAATCAGAAACGCAAAATTAAAGAAATTAAAAGCATAAACAAATGGAACTTAGCAACATGAATTGAAAGCAATAAAGAGATAACTAAATAAAATCAGATTGCAAAGATTAAATAACAATTAATTAAAATCAGAACCAAAGCTATAAACTAATTAAATTCAGAAACTTAAATTAAATAAATTCAGAAACCAATATCCAACATTAAATCTGAAACTAGAATGAAAAAGAAAACAAAAATCAGAGGTGCAAGCACATGGGGGCTGCGGCAAGGAGGGAGGAAGAAGGAGGCACCTAGCACAAGCAATTGGCTCACGGCAAGGTGAGCTTGGGCTTGCGGCAGCAGGTGGTCCTTCCCTCTCACTTGTCACGCCACCCTCTCTCTAAGTCTCTCTCTGAATTTGGCTCACCTTACAAGAGAAATAAAAGCTGAAAATAAAACCCTAAAACAGAAAAATAAAACTAGGAGGGGGAGAGAGTGATTTCGGCTGGAGGAGGAGAAAAAGTGTTGTTCTCTAAAAGTCTGAATGAGGGGATTTAAATAGGAGAAGCCTTCCTTGAGAGGCAAGGAAGAGCAAGTTGCGGCTGGCTAGGGTTTGCTCTCCTAGTGCCTTGCGGCTTCAGCTAGGGTTAGCTGATCAGGCCTTGGCGTGATGGGCTGCTCCCTTTTGGGCTTGAGTGGCTCACGCCTAGCCTAGCTAGGGTCCCTCCTTGGTGTTTGGGCTGGTAGTCTTGGGCTTTGGGCTTGCATGTTGGGCTTCCATGTTGGGCTTCAGTAGCTTGCACAAGATGGGCTAGGGTTTCACTCCATGGGCTTCCACCTTGGGCTTGTCACCTTGGGCTTGCGCATGGCCCCTTGTCTTGCTAGGGTTTGCATGGCATGCATGCGCATGCATGGGCTGCCATCTTCCTCCTTGCGTGTGGCTTTTGGGCTGCTAGGGTTTGAGCCCATGCATGTGCATGCATGGCCCACTTGGTTCGGCATCCCTAGGGCCCATGGGCCCTCCACTTTTGACTTCCCATTTTGCCCCTCATTTCCATTTGAATTCAAATTCATTTCTTCTCTCCATTCATTTCCATGGATTTCCACCACCTTCTGGAAGCTTCTGGAACCTTGAAAAACATTTCCTGGTGCAACTAGGATTTCTTGAAAATGAGAGATTCCTTATCCATTTCGACTTCTCGTAATGACCATATTGCCCCTGGGGTCTCCTAGTGTCACTAGGACTCCTTTCCCTAGTTGGGTTAGGTTTCCTAGTTCAACCAGGAATTCCTGTTCGAATCAGGATTTCACATTTCTGGCTCCGCAATGATGGTTCTGGACTTGATGTTTCCTAGTGTGACTAGGAATCCTCATTTGACTAGGATTTCTGCAATTTTCCTGGTTTGACCAGGATTTCACTCGTTTTCCTGGTTTGACCAGGAATTGTCCCAAAATGGCTCTATTTGCTTCTTTTTCTCATTTCTGCTTCATTTGACCTGAAAACACAAAAACAAGACAAGAAACACAAAATAACGAGTTCTAACACTCTAGGTTAAGGAATTAGTATCATAAAGTGATGCAAAATGCACACTCATCATGTTCTTAAATTTTACTTACAAATTTATCTAAATATTTGTTTATTAGATGTCCATGGAGAATTCTGTTGAGTCACGGGTTGAGTCTGGAGCGGATGACACTTCTGATCTTCGCACAGAAGTGTATGTTGAGGAGATGGGTCCTGAGAGGAAAAATAGAGTTCGGCTCTATGGACATGGGGTGACACCTGAAATGGTGCCTTATGCTAGGGCTCAATCTAGTAGTTCTTCTCGGAGATCATCAAAGACAAGAGAAGCACTTTTGGAGGCACAGTGCCTCGAATATATGACGAAGCAGGAGGCTATGCAAGCTAAGCAGGATGCCCAAGAGGAGGCAATTGAGCTGTTAAAGACTCAGCTACAGCAGCAGCAGCAGCAGCAGCAATTGCAGCAGCAACAGATGATGATGTTTATGCAGCAACAACAGCAAGTGATGATGCAGCCACAGACACACCCGCAGAGCTCGCATCCACAACAGCCTTCTAGCCAGAGTCAGCCTCCACATTCTCCCTATGGAATGTTCTCGATGCATCCTATGTACCAGATGCCATTTATGCCTCAGTCACCTTTGCAGATGCCTATGTATCGGCCAGAGGTACCTTCTCAGCCATCTCCTGGTGGGTCACATCATTCTACGGGTGTTGGATTTTCCGGATTGCTTTCCGGCAATTTAGGTGATGATGAATTTATGAGACAGTTTGGTCCACAGGGAGGATCAGGGTCACATTCAGCTTCTGGTTCGGGTTCTGCTGCTGGACTTGAGTAGATTATTTTTGTTTGCCTACTTTATCATATCTCTATTGATGAAACAATATTATTTGACATGTATTGTTAGTTGAAAGATTTTATCTTTATTAGTATATAATTATTATTTGAAATGTTTTATATTACTTAATTTATTTTATATTAATTATTTCAAGTATAATTTTATTTTTTTTTATTTATATTCAGTAATCCTGGCGGTTGTATCCGCCAGGATAGAATTTTTCTAATATATTTTCTTATCAATGCCGGCGGATATATCCGCCACGAATTAATTAATGCCGGCGGATATATCCGCCACGACTTAATTAATGCCGGCGGATATATCCGCCACGACTTGATTAATCCCGGCGGATATATCCGCCACGAATTAAGTAATGCCGGCGGATATATCCGCCAGGAAAAGTTGAATGCCTTGTCAGCGTTAAATGATATTCCTGGCGGATTTAGACATCTGTCCGCCAGGAAAAGTGTTTTGCCTGCGGTTTTAATCCTGGCGGAGACCTTATCCGCCACTGTTATATAATCCTGGCGGATTTGGCTATTTGTCCGCCAGCAAATTGTTATTCCTGGCGATTTAGTTCCGCCAGGAATAAGTACTTTTGTAGTAGTGCTTCCTCCAATTTCGTCCTAGTTGGCAAGAAAGACATAGGGAAGCACTTTCTCATGTTAGAATTACGGTTCTTGACCTATTGTACCACATTTGGTTTTAAAAATGCACGAAAAGGTCATTTCGGAGCATACTTGGTCCAATTTCTTCCAAATTGCACCAAAACTTTCCCGGTTGGCAAGAAAGACATGGGGAAGCACTTTCTCAAGTTAGGATTAGTGTTTTAAATCTATTAAACCACATTTGGTATTGAGAACGCATGAAAAAGTCATTTTGGTGCGTACTTGGTCTAATTTCGTCCTAGTTGCACCAAAACATTCACGGTTGGCAAGAAAGACATGATGAAGCACTTTCTCATGTTAGAATTAGCGTTCTTCATCTATTGAACCACATTTGGTACTATGAACGCACGAAAACGTTTTTGATGCATACTTGGTCCTATTTCATCCAAATTGCACCAAAACGTTTCCAGTTGTCCAGAAAAACATGGGGAAGAACTTTCTCTAATTAGGATTAGCGTTCTAGACCTAATAAACTACATTTGGTGTTGAGAGTGCACGAAAAGGTCATTTCGGTGCATACTTGGTCCAATTTCGTCCTACTTGAAACAAAAACGTTCCCAGTTGGCTAAAAAGACGTGGGGAAACACTTTCTCATGCCAAGATTAGCGTTTTTGTCCTATTGAACCACATTTGCTGATGAGAATGCACGAAAACGTAATTTTGGTGGATACTTAATCCAATTTTGTCCTAATTGCACTAAAATGTTCTCGGTTGGCAAGAAAGACATGGAGAAGCACTTTCTCATTTAGGATTAGCGTATTAGACCTATTGATCCACATTTGCTGTTGAGAACGCACGAAAAGGGCATTTCGATGCGTACTAGGTCCAATTTCGTCCATACTGCCCCAAAACATTCACGGTTCGCAAGAAAGAAATGGTGAAACACTTTCTCATGTTAGGATCAACGTTCTTGACCTATTGGACTACATTTGGTGTTAAGAACTCACAAAAACGTTATTTCAATGCATACTTGGTCCAATTTCGTCCAAATTGCAATAAAACGTTTCCGGTTGTCCAGAAAGACATGGGGAAGAACTTTCTCCAGTTAGGATTAGCGTTCTAGACCTATTAAACTACATTTGGCGTTGAGAATTGTTTGTTAAATTTTAATACTCGCAGTGCACGAATCTATATATAATATAGATGGCAAGAAGGTCGATCCCACGAGGACTATTGATGATCTTTAAATGATAATCCAAATGCTAAAAAGAAACAAGAAAATAAGACACAAGTGGCTGTCCAAGTTGTTACGCCTAGGGCAGCTACTTACTTGAAATGAAACACACACACACGAGTTGGAGGGGGTTTGTATGACTTGAAAACAGCAAATTAAACCTACTTTAAAGACTAAGATGCTCAACTAGCAGAGAGTATGAAAACAACAAGTTATCTTGTGAAAATAGATTGATGATGATACTAGGACTCTAGGATTTTACCACTAGACCTCATATTCATTGTCATGGTGCAATTTCTGAAACCTTTAATTCCTATTGATGAATGCATTCACATATTCACCTATGGCATAGCATGAAATGCATGATTCCCCAAATGTACAAACTAGTGCATGGCGTCTACCCTAGTTTGGTACCCTAAATGCAACATAGGCATGGCATCTACCTAAGAATGCAGCAAGGTCCATTAACACACAAATGAGATTATGAATGCAAATAAAACCCTAAGGCATGGCGTCTACCTAGGTGCTTTAGTGATGATTCCACACAATCAGAATTCAGCCAATTACTAAATCCTAAGTTGTTTATACTTGTATTAGGAGCTGATTGGTTGTCCTCACCCTAAATTGATTAAATTCTAGATGCAATAACCCTAGGTGATCAATCAAGGATTATAAACATATAGAGAACAATGATAAAAGTGAAATCAAAATCATCAAATCAATGGAATTAAATAAACAACAACTACATCACCAATCCACTGAATATTCGGCCTAGGGTTGAACCCTAGGCCCTAGAAAACGTGATTAGTTTATGCTAGAAAACAATAACATCCAAGAAATCATGTTTATCATCTCCAAATTACAAGAAAAGAGAAGAAGAAAAGCCAAAACCCTAGGAGAGCTCACGCCTCCAAGCTGCAGCCCCTCTCTCTTTTTCTGATTTTCTTCTCCAAGTTTTCGAACCCCAAATATCATAGAATAAGATGCATATATAGCAGTCAGAGAGAAATCTTTGTGAGGCAAGCTTATGAGGGTGTGCGGCAGCTAGGGTTAGGAAACCTAGGGTGTGCGGCATGGGCTTGGTGTAGGGCCCTAGGGTTTCATTGCACATGTGCGCATGGTGTAGCTGACCCCTATAGGCTTGCATGTAGCTGATTTCCTCCCCTAATAAGCTTCCAATAAATCAGAAATTAAAAGGAGATAAATAAGGTAATTAAAAATCTGATGTTTAGAGCCCAATTAGGAAGGATAATCCTTGCAAGGTGCGGCCAGCCTTTCACTTAGCACACATGCCACTTCTCATGTGGTTTGGACTGGGCTTCTACTTCTTTCATGCTCTTGGACCCTCTCTTGGTCTTGGGCTTCTCTTTAAACATCAAATACTCATTTAAGCTCAAAATGGGCTGATTTGCATCCATTTGTTACCTATGGGCTTTCCACCTACAAAAGAGAGAAACACAATTAAATAACACAAAATATAGGGACTAAGTACTAAATACATGAAGATAGAGGGCCTAAAATGCACACATTTAAGGACCCAACAAGAATGCACGAAAAGGTCATTTCGGTGCATAGTTAGTGCAATTTCTTCCTACTTGAAACCAAAACGTTCCCAAATGGTAAGAAAGACATGGGGAAGCACTTTCTCTTGTTAGTGATGAGTGTTCATTTTGCATCAGGCTGGGGAACAGTTAACGGCTGAGGAGTGCAAGGAGAAGCGCCAAGGTCATTTTTATGATCATTTTCTAAAGAGTCAACCGTTCAAATTCTATGATAGTACTGAAGCTGATCAGACTAAAGCGGAAGTTTGGATCCAGAATGTTAAAAAGAAGTTGGATTCAATCAATGCCCCTTCTAAGTATCAAGTTTGGCTACCTACTCATGTCTTGGAAGGAGAAGTCGACTGTTGGTGGAGAACCATTTGTGATCAAGTGGGAGATGTTACTGCAATTACTTGGAGCAATTTGTGGAACATTTCTATGATCGATACTTTCCTCCAGCGTTGCAACAGAGTAAGTTTGGTGAATTTATGATTCTAGAGCAAGGTAACATGACTGTTGGTGAGTATGTAAATAAGTTTACTGAACTTGGACGTTTTGCCAAGGCGATTGTGAATGATGAGAATACAAAGGCTGTAGGTTCTTTCAAGGTCTTAAATTTGGAATCAGAAAATTTATTGTTGGTCATGGAACTAAGACTTATAAGGACATTGTTGAGTCTGCTTATGAGATTGAGCAGGAGTATTTGAACAATCAGAAGAGATAGACTTCATCTGGGAAGTTTGGTGAAAAGAAAAGGAAGTCTAATCAGGGAAATGACTCATCTTTTGGGAGTGGTACTAAGAAGAGGTCAGGACCACTTATCTGTTTTGGCTGTGGAGAAGAGGTACATTTCGAGAGCCAGTGTTGGGAGAGTTGCAGCTCCACATAAGAGGTTTGGATCAATTATTTGCTTTGGTTGAGGAGAGGAAAGACATTTCAGAAACCAATGTCCTAAGAGGGGAGCAACTGGACAATCTTTGGCTCCGCAACAGCAGCAGCAACAACCACAGACATCATCTACTAGACCTCAATAACAACCGCAAGCATCTCAGCAAGTTAGTCAAGGAAGTCAAGGTAGAGGACGACCCCAGCAAGCTAGGAGTGGTGGCAGAGTTTTTGCTTTAAGTGAAAGCAGTGGGAAAGCTACACTTGACGGTACGATTCTTTTATCCAATACTGAAGTTAAGATTTTGTTTGATACTGGTGCATCACACTCCTTTATATCTGTTTGGTTTGCTAGAGCTTTAGGATTAAGCTCTGAACTTTTGAAGAAACCTTTAAAATTCAGTGCTCCCATAAGAACATGAATCACTATAGATAGAATCTTTAAAGCTTGTCAATTGGTGATATAAAACCAAGTTTTAACTGCTGATTTGTTTCCATTGAAAATGGATTGTTATGACTTGATTTTGGGAATGGATTGGTTACAAGTTAAGCAAGCCAGGATTGATTGTGAGAAAAGTTCGATCATTGTAGTTACACCTGAAGGAGGAGTGGTAGTCATAAGGTTGAATGAGCATTTTACTTCCTTAAGCCCGTTGTGGAAAACTTGTTTTGAAAACAAAAGAGTTTTGTTGTGCTATGCCTTTATAGCATCAACGAAAGTGAAGGATGGTGAAAAGAAAGTGATACTAGTAGTAGATGATTATTCTGAAGTGTCTCCCGAAGAATTGCCAGGTATCCCACCGCAGAGGAAAATAGAGTTTAGGATTGACTTGGTACCTGGTACCCAACCTATTTTGATTCCACCTTATCGAATGGCATCCGCTGAGATGGAAGAGTTAAGAGTACAATTGGAGGATTTGTGAAGGAAAGGATTCATTCGAGAAAGTACATCACCTTGGGGAGCTCCAGTTTTGTTTGTTAAGAAGCATGATGGTTCATTGCATTTGTGTGTGGACTATCGGAAGTTGAATAGTGTTACTATCAAGAATAGATACCCTTTGCCAAGGATTGATGAGTTATTTGATCAACTCAGTGAAGCTAAGCATTTTTCGAAGATTGATTTGCAATCTGGCTATCATCAGCTTCAAGTTCGAGAAGAGGATATACCAAAGACTACTTTTCATACTTGATATGGACACTATGAGTTTGTAGTAATGCCATTTGGATTGACGAACGCACCAGCAGCATTCATGGACTTGATGAACATGATTTTTCGACCTTACTTGGATAAGTTTGTTATAATCTTCATTGATGATATTCTCATTTACTCAAGGACTCAAGAAGAACATGAAGAGCATTTGAGGATTGTTTTGAAGACTCTGTTAGAGAAGCAACTCTATGCCAAGTGATGAGTGTTCATTTTACGCTATTTTATGATACTAACTCCCTAACCTAGAGTGTTAGAACTCGATCTTTTTGTGTATGTTGTCTTGTTTTTGTGTTTTTAGGTCGAATGAAGCATAAATAGGAAATATGAGCAAATGGAGCCGTTTTGGGACATTTCCTGGTCAAACTAGGAAAATGGTCAATTCCTGGTCAAACCAGGAAAAGAGCTGAAATCCTAGTCAAATGAGGATTCCTAGTCACACTAGGAAACATCAAGTCCAGAACCATCATTGTCGAGCCAGAAATGAGAAATCCTAATTGGAACAGGAATTCCTGGTTGAACTAGGAAACCTAACCCTACTAGGGAAAGGAGTCCTAATGACACTAGGAGACTCCAAGGGCAATATGGTCATTACGAGAAGTCAAAATGGATAAGGAATCTTTCATTTACAAGAAATCCTAGTTGGACTAGGAAAGGATGGTCAAAGTCAACTCAATCAAGTCAAGGTTCCAGAAGCTTCTAGAAGGTGGTGGACATCCATGTAATCAGATGGAGGAATGAATTCAAATCCAAGAGGGAGAGAGGGGTAAAATTGGAAGTCAAAGTCAATGGTCAAGGGTCAACCATATCATGTCATAAAGTCAATTGGGCTTTGGGCCTAGGTGAAGTCGAAATCCACAAGAATGGTGAGGTGGCAGCCCATGCATGCATGCGCATGCCATGCAAGCCATGCGCCAACTCTAGAGCCCAAGCCATGCAAGCCATGCATCCCTAAAGCCCATCACGCCACTTGCTTGTTGCAGCCAGCCCATGTTCTTTTAAAGGAAACCCTAGCCCATCACGCCTACAAAGAGAAAGCCCAAGGAATCCTAGCTGAAAAAGAAGTCAAAACCCTGGAAAATAGAGCACCAATTTCGACAGCAATTCTTTAATTCTCCAGAACGAATCAGGTAGCATGCCATATATGGTTGGAAAGATACGGATGTTAGCTTCTCAGGGAATTTTACGGATTTCTATTCCGAGTTTTCTAACTCAAGATATGGTCATTTTAGTGGAAGTAGCGCAGCAGTTCCGCGAGCTGAAAACGGAGTTACGCCCAAAAAGAGCCCAAATCAGCCCAAGGCCCATGTTTGGCCGAAAATTATAAGTCTTGGTGTGCAAGGAATGCACTTACCCTACATTGAAGAAAAAGAGAAATCTCAGCCCCACTCTCCTCTATAAATATATCTTTATAACTCAAAGAGAGGGAGCTCTCTCTGAAATTTCAGAAACCCTAGCCTAGTCTCTCTCTTTTCTTGCCGCACACCCTAGCCTCCTTTCTCTCTCTTTCTTTTCTCACGCACCCTAGGAACCCTAGCAGCCCCCATTATTTCTCTTCCCTTGCCGCAGCCACCATCATCTTTCTTTCTTTATTTTTCTGCTGAACTGAAGGAGGAGGAAGAAGTCGAGCTGCTGCCACCTTGTGCCGCTGCTGCCACCTTGTGCCGCCGCTGCCACCACTCTCTAGGGATGTTCTTTTATTTTTGTTTTGAAATTCTTATTTCTTTTGTTTGATTCTAGTTTTTAATTGTTTTGTTTAATTAGTTTGCTTTTCAACATGGATTGAGAATTTATTTATATTATTATGATTTTATTTTCTATTTTAATTATGTAGGTTTATTTATTCTATCTTGCATGTTAGTTGTAGATTGATTATTGGATTTGCATGCTTTAACAAATCGTTTATCCGTCTCTTGGTCTGTTAGTTTGATGTTTGCACGTATTAAATTTCCACTATCTATTAGAACCCGTCACTAGTTGTTTGCATCCTTTGACTGGCCACCTTAGGGTAATTGCATCTAGTTTATTTGTTAGGTTTAGCTGTGAAATAGTCAAAGACACTAAACCACAAGTAACAAAGGAATAAGGGATTATTCTTGGTAGTAGGGTTGGGCGACCTCTATAAAGAAATAGTCAAAGCTTATATGTTGTGCATGTTTGACGTTCTCATAAAACTTAATGACTCCTGCATGGGTAACAGCTGCCTTAGCTTGAACTAGGGAACATGTAGGTTAACTGGCTAAGGAAGGCCCAAGAAGCTCTTAGTTTATGCATTAGGAGAACAATTGCGAGAAAGTAACTAGCCAAACCTTTTTAGCAGTCAAACTTTAATATGTTGTGTTCAAATTAACTGTCATTAGCCTTGGATGGTTATTGCATGCTTATCTGATTTGAAACCGAAAACTTAACATTGCAAGATAGAATAAAGGGTGTGTGCGTGTGGTGATGTGTGCGTGTGTTTCCATCTTCCAAAACCCCCCATTTAGTTATTCTAGTGATTAATTGCATTGATTTGTTGTTTATTAACCATTCCCTGTGGGATCGACCTCGTGCTTGTACGCTTTGCTACTGATGCGATTCGTGCACTTGCGAGTATACTTAGAATGAGATAATTGTTTATTTTGTTCTAAGAAAACACACATCAACAGATAGCAGCTAGGGTTAGAGCTTGTGGGTTTGCGGCAAGGGCTTGGCCTTTTTGGGCTTTAGTGACTCACGCAAGTCAGCTAGGGTTCCTCTTCCATGCGCATGGGCTGCTGGTCTTGGGCTATGGACTTGGTGCATTGGGCTTGCACAATGTGGGCTAGGGTTTCACTCCATGGGCTATCACCTTGAGGCTTGCACATTGGGCTTGCATGTTGGGATGAAGTGGCTTGCATGGCATGCATGCGCATGCATGGGCTGCCACCTTGGACCTTGCGCATAGGGCTTGGGCTACTTAGGTTTGGCGCATGCATGCATGCATGGCCCACCTTGACTTCGGCATCCCATAGGCCCATGGCCCATTTGACTTGTTGACTTGTCATCTTTGACCCTTGACCATTCACTTTGACTTCCCATTTTTCCCCTCATTTTCATTTGAATTCAAATTCATTTCTTCTCTCTATTCATTTCCATAGATGTCCACCACCTTCTAGAAGCTTTTGGAACCTTGACTTGGTAGAGTTGACTTTGACCAACATTTCCTAGTGCAACTAGGATTCCTTATCCATTTCGACTTCTCGTAATGACCATATTGCCCCTGGGGTCTCCTAGTGTCCATTAGTACTCCTTTCCCTAGTCGGGTTAGGTTTCCTAGTTCAACCAGGATTTCCTGTTTCAATCAGGATTTCCTGTTTCAATCAGGATTTCTCATTTCTGGCTCCGCAATGATGGTTCTGGACTTGATGTTTCCTAGTGTGACTAGGAATCCTCATTTGACTAGGATTTCTGCACTTTTCCTAGTTTGACCAAGATTTCACTCGTTTTCCTAGTTTGACCAGGAAATGTCCCAAAATGGCTCCATTTGCTTCCTTTTCATATTTCTGCTTCATTTGACCTGAAAATACAAAAATAAGATAAGAAACACAAAATATCGAGCTCTAACACTCTAGGTTAAGGAATTAGTATCATAAAGTGATGCAAACTGCACACTCATCACTTGCTCATGTTACGATTAGCGTTCTAGACCTACTGAACCACATTTGGGGTTAAGAACGCACAAGAACGTCATTACGGTGCATACTTGGTTTAATTTCATCCTAATTGCTCCAAAACTGGCACATTTTTCAAGAAAGGCATAGGGAAGAACTTGTTGATGTTAGGACTACAGGTCTAGACATAATGAACCACCTTTGGGGTGAAGAAGGCACGAAAATGTCATTTCAGTGCATACTTGGCCCAATTTCATCTTAATTTCTCCAAAACGTGCCCAGTTAGTAAGAAAATCAAGGGAAAGCACTTTCTCATATTAGGATTAGTGGTCAATACCTATTGAACCACATTTTGTGTTAAGAACGCATTAAAACGTCATTTTGATGCATACCTTGTCCAATTTAGTCCAAATTGCACTAAAACGTTCCCGGTTGGTAAGAAAGAAAAGGGGAAGAACTTTCTCATGTTAGGATTAGCGTTCTAGACCTCTTAAACCACATTTGTGGTTAAGAACACCCAAAAACGTTATTTCGTCCTAATTGCTCGAAAACTTGCCCGTTTGGCAAGAAAGACATGAAGAAGCACTTTCTCAAGTTAGGATTAGCGTTCTAGACCAATTGACCCACAATTAGAGTTCAGAGCGCACAAAAACGTCATTTCAGTGCATACTTGGTCCAATTTCGTCCTAATTGCTCCAAAACGTGCCCATTTAGAAAGAAAAAAAATAGGGAAGCACTTTCAAATGTTAGGATTAGGGTTCTAGATCTATTGAACCAAAATTAGATTTAAGAACGCACGAAAACCTCTTTTTGGTGCATACTTGGTCCAATTTCGTCCAAATTTTTCCAAGCTTACCCATTTGGCAAGAAAGGCATGGGAGTAGTTTCTCATGTTTGGATTAGCGTTCTACACCTATTGAACCACATATGGTGTTAAGAACGCACGAAAACATCATTTGGGTGCATACCTGTTCCAATTTTGTCCTAGTTGCCCTAGAACGTGCCCATTTGGAAAGAAAGACAGGGGGAAACACTTTCTCATGTTAGGATTAGCGTTCTACATCAATTTAACCACAATTAGATTTAAGAACGTCCGAAAACGTCATTTTGGTGCATACTTGGTCCAATTTCGTCCTAATTTTTCCAAACTTGCCCACTTGACAAGAAATACATGGGGAAACACTTTCTCATGTTTGGATTAGTGTTCTACACCTATTGAACCACATTTGGTGTTAAGAACGCACAAAAACCTCATTTCGGTGCATACTTTGTCTAATTTAGTTCATATTGCTCCAAAACGTTGCCAGTTGGCAACAAAGATATGGGGAAACACTTTCTCATGTTAGCATTTGCGTTCTAGATCTATTAAACTACATTTGATATTAAGAACGCACGAAAACGTCCTTTCGGTGCATACTTTGTCCAATTTCATCCTAATTGCTACAAAATGTTCCCGATTGGTAAGCAAGACATGGGGAAGCACTTTATCATGTTAGGATTTACGTTTTAGACCTATTGAATCACATTTGGTATTAAGAACGCACGAAAATATCCTTTCGGAGCATACTTCATCCAATTTCATCCTAATTGCCACAAAATGTGCCCATTTGGCAAGAAAAACTTGGGGAAACACTTTCTCAAGTTAGGATTAGCGTTCTAGACCTATTCAACCACATTTGCTGTTGAGAACGCAGGAAAACATGATTTTGGTGTGAGCTTGGTCCAATTTCGTCCAAATTACACAAAAACGTTGACGGTGGGCAATATAGACATTGAGAAACACTTTCTCAGGTTAGGATTAGCATTCTAAATCTATTGACCCACATTTGATTTTAAGAAAGCATGAAAACATCATTTCGGTGCATACTTGTTCCAATTTTGTCCTAATTGCCAGAAAACGTGCCCATATGGAAAAAAAAAAAGACCTAGGGAAGCACTTTCTTATGTTAGGACTAGCGTTTTAGACTAATGGAACCACATTTTGAGTTAACAACGCACGAAAAAGTCATTTTCGTGCATACATGGTCAATTTTCGTCCTAATTACTCCAAAACGTGCCCATTTGGCAAAAAAGACATAGGAAGCACTTTCTCATGTTAGGATTGGCGTTCTAGACCTATTGACATAGGAAAGCATTTTCTCAAGTTATGGATTAGCGTAATAGACATATTAAACCACATTTTGTGTTAAGAACGCACGAAAATGTAATTTTGACTCTTACTTGGTCCAATTTCATCCAAATTGCCCCAAAAGATTCCCAATTGGAGAGAAAGACATGGAGAAGCACTTTCTCATTTTAGGATTAGCCTTCTAGACTTATTGAACTACATTTGGTGTTAAGAACGCACAAAAACATCATTTCGGTGCATACTTGGTCCGATTTCTTCCAAATTGCACAAAAATGTTCCCGGCTCGCAAGAAAGATATGATGAAGCACTTTCTCATATTAGGAATAGCGTTCTAGACCTATTGACCCATATTTGGTGTTAAGAGCGCACAAAAACGTCATTTTGGTGCCTACTTGGTCCAATTTCATCCTAATTGCTCGAAAACATGCCCATTTGGCATGAAAAACATATGGAAGAACTTTCTCATGTTAGGACTGGTGTTCTAGACCACTTGGTTCAATTTCGTCCAAATTACACCAAAACGTTGACGGTGGGCAATATAGACATCGAGAAACACTTTCTCATGTTAGGATTAGCATTCTAGATCTATTGACCCATATTTGATTTTAAGAACGCATGAAAACATCATTTCGGTGCATACTTATTCCCATTTTTTCCTAATTGCTCGAAAACGTGTCCATATGGAAAAAAATAAAAAAAAAAGACGTGGGGAAGCACTTTCTCATGTTAGGATTAGCGTTTTAGACCAATGGAACCACATTTCGAGTTAACAACGCACGAAAAAGTCATTTTCATGCATACACGGTCAATTTTCGTCCTAATTGCTCCAAAACGTGCCCATTTGGCAAAAAAGACATAGGAAGCACTTTCTCATGTTAGGATTGGCGTTCTAGACCTATTGACATAGGAAAGCATTTTCTCAAGTTATGGATTAGTGTAATAGACATATTAAACCACATTTTGTGTTAAGAACGCACGAAAATGTAATTTTGATTCTTACTTGGTCCAATTTTGTCCAAATTGCCCCAAAAGATTCCCAATTGGAGAGTAAGACATGGATGTTGATTGTGTTTTCTTAGAATAAAACAAACAATTATCTCATTCTAAGTTTACTCGCAAGTGCACGAATCGCATCAGTAGCAAAGCGTACAAGCACGAGGTCGATCCCATAGGGAATGGTTAATATACAATAAATCAATGCAATTAATCACTAGAATAACTAAATGGGGGGTTTTTAAAGATGGAAACACACGCACACATCACCACACGCATACACCCTTTATTCTATCTTGCAATGTTAAGTTTTCGGTTTCAAATCAGATAAGCATGCAATAACCATCTAAGGCTAATGACAGTTAATTTGAACACAACATATTAAAGTTTGACTGCTAAAAAGGTTTGGCTAGTTACTTTCTCGCAATTGTTCTCCTAATGCATAAACTAAGAGCTTCTTGGGCCTTCCTTAGCCAGTTAACCTACATGTTCCCTAGTTCAAGCTAAGGCAGCTGTTACCCATGCAGGAGTCATAAAGTTTTATGAGAACGTCAAACATGCACAACATATAAGCTTTGACTATTTCCTTATAGAGGTCGCCCAACCCCACTACCAAGAATAATCCCTTATTCCCTTGTTACTTGTGGTTTAGTGTCTTTGACTATTTCACAGCTAAACCTAACAAATAAACTAGATGCAATTACCCTAAGGTGGCCAGTCAAAGGATGCAAACAACTAGTGACGGGTTCTAATAGATAGTGGAAATTTAATACATGCAAACATCAAACTAACAGACCAAGAGACGGATAAACGATTTGTTAGAACATGCAAATCCATTAATCGACCTACGACTAACATGCAAGATAGAATAACTAACCTACATATTGAAATTAAATAAAACAAAACAGAAACAATAAACAAAGTCCCAATTCATGCTTGCTAAAGGAAATCAGAAACGCAAAACTAAAAGCATAAACTAAACAACTAAATTAAATTGCATAAACTAAAAGAAATCAGAACCATGCACTAAATAATTCAGAATCATAAACTAATTAATTTCAGTAGCATAAACCAACAATAAAATAGAAAACTAGAAGGAAAAAGAAACAAAATCAGAGGTGCAAACACTAGGGTGGCTGCGGCAAGGAGAGAGGAAGAAGGAGGCACCTAGCAAGCAGGAGGAACTCACGGCAAGGTGAGCTAGGGCTTGCGGCAGCAGGCTGGTCCTTCTCTCTCTCACTTGTCACGCCACCTTCTCTCTCTAGAACCCTCTGAATTCGGCTCTCTCTCACTTTCTCTAACTTCTGAAAATAAAAACCTAAAATTGAAAATTAAACTAACAGGAGGCAAGAATGTAGGGTTCTGAAGTACATGATATATTTATAGAGGTGCAATCCTTGAGAGGCAAGGAGAAGGTGACTTGCGGCAGCAGCTAGGGTTAGGTGCATCAGGCCTTGCGGCATGGGCTGCTCCTTTTGGGCTTGAGTGGCGCATGCAAGTTAGCTAGGCCTTCTTCCTTGCGCATGGGCTGCTGGTCTTGGACCTTGATGTGCTTTGGGCTCACATGTGTTGGGCTGAAGTGGCTTGCACAAGATGGGCTAGGGTTTCACTCCATGGACTTCCACCTTGGGCTTGCATCTTGGGCTTGCGCATGGGCTCTTTGGCTGCTAGGGTTTGCATGGCATGCATGCGCATGCATGGGCTGCCATCTTCCTCCTTGCGCATGGTCTTTGGGCTGCTAGGGTTTGGGCCCATGCATGTGCATGCATGGCCCATCTTGGTTCGGCATCCCTAGGGCCCATGGGCCCTCCACTTTTGACTTCCCATTTTGCCCCTCATTTCCATTTGAATTCAAATTCATTTCTTCCCTCCATTCATTTCCATGGATGTCCACCACCTTCTGGAAGCTTTTGGAACCTTGACCAACATTTCCTGGTGCAACTAGGATTCCTTGAAAATGAGAGATTCCTTATCCATTTCGACTTCTCGTAATGACCATATTGCCCCTGGGGTCTCCTAGTGTCATTAGGACTCATTTCCCTAGTTGGGTTAGGTTTCCTAGTTCAACCAGGATTTCCTGTTCGAATCAGGATTTCACATTTCTGGCTCCGCAATCATGGTTCTGGACTTAATGTTTCCTAGTGTGACTAGGAATCCTCATTTGACTAGGATTTCTGCACTTTTCTTGGTTTGACCAGGATTTCACTCGTTTTCCTGGTTTGACCAGGAAATGTCCCAAAATGGCTCCATTTGCTTCTTTTTCTCATTTCTGCTTCATTTGACCTGAAAACACAAAAACAAGACAAGAAACACAAAATATCGAGTTCTAACACTCTAGGTTAAGGAATTAGTATCATAAAGTGATGCAAAATGCACACTCATCAATGGAGAAGTACTTTCTCATTTTAGGATTAGCGTTCTAGACTTATTGAACCACATTTGGTGTTAAGAACGCACAAATACATCATTTCGGTGCATACTTGGTCCGATTTCTTCCAAATTGCACAAAAATGTTCGCGGCTGGCAAGAAAGATATGGTGAAGCACTTTCTCATATTAGGAATAGCGTTCTAGACCTATTGACCCATATTTGGTGTTAAGAGCGCACAAAAACGTCATTTTGGTGCCTACTTGGTCTAATTTCGTCCTAGTTGCTCGAAAACATGCCCATTTGGCATGAAAGACATACAAAAGCACTTTCTCATGTTAGGACTGGTGTTCTAGACCACTTGGTCCAATTTCATCCAAATTACATCAAAACGTTGACGGTGGGCAATATAGACATCGAGAAACACTTTCTCTAGTTAAGATTAGCATTCTAGATCTATTGACCCATATTTGATTTTAAGAACGCATGAAAACATCATTTCGGTACATACTTGTTCCAATTTTGTCCTAATTGCTCGAAAACGTGCCCATGTTAAGATTAGCGTTTTAGACCAATGGAACATTTGGAGTTAACAACGCACGAAAAAGTCATTTTCATGAATACATGGTCAATTTTCGTCCTAATTGCTCCAAAATGTGCCCATTTGGCAAAAAAGACATGGGAAGCACTTTCTCATGCTAGGATTGTTGTTCTAGACCTATTGAGATGGGAAAGCATTTTCTCAAGTTAGGGATTGGCGTTATAGACCTATTAAACCAAATTTTGTGTTAAGAACGCACGAAAATGTAATTTTGATACTTACTTGGTCCAATTTCGTCCAAATTGCACCAAAACATTCTCAATTGGAGAGAAAGACATGGATAAGCACTTTCTCATTTTAGGATTAGCATTCTAGACTTATTGAACCACATTTCGTGTTAAGAACGCACAAAAACATCATTTCGGTGCATACTTGGTCCGATTTCTTCCAAATTACACAAAAATGTTCCCGGCTGGCAAGAAAGATATGGTGAAGCACTTTCTCATATTAGGATTAGCATTTTTGACCTATTGACCCATATTTGGTGCCTACTTGGTCCAATTTCGTCCCAATTGCTCGAAAACATGCCTATTTCGCATGAAAGACATAGGGAAGCACTTTCTCATGTTAGGACTGGTGTTCTAGACCTATTGAACCACATTTTGGTTAAGAACGCACGAAAACGTTTTTTCTACGCATACTTGGTCTAATTTCGTCCAAATTGCACCAAAACATCTCAATTGGAGAGAAAGACATGGAGAAGCACTCTCTCATTTTAGAGTTAGCGTTCTAGACCGATTAAATCACATTTGGTGTTAAGAAGCACGAAAACGTCATTTCGGTGCATGCTTAGTTCAATTTTGTCCTGATTTCTCCAAAACGTGCCCATTTTGTAAGAAAGATATGGGGAACCACTTGCTCATGTTAGCATTACCATTCTAGACTTATTGAACCACATTTGGGTTTCCTATGCAGGAAAATTTCATTTAGTGCATACTTGGCCCAATTTCATCCTAATTGCTCCAAAACGTGCCCATTTAGGAGGAAGGACATGGGGAAGTACTTTCTTATGTTAGGATTAGCGTTCTAGACCTATTGACCCATATTTGGTGTTAAGAGCGTACAAAACGAAATTTTGGTGCCTACTTGGTCCAATTTTGTCCTAATTGCTCAAAAACAGGCCTATTTGGCATGAAAGACATGGTGAAACACTTTCTCATGTTATGATTGTAGTTATAGACCTATTGAACCACATTTAGGGTTAAGAACGCACGAAAACGTTTTTTATGTGCATACTTGGTCTAATTTCGTCCAAATTGCACCAAAATATTCCCCTATTGGAAAGAAAGACATGGGGAAGCACTTAGCGTTCTAGACCCATATTTAGTGTTAAGAGTGCACAAAAACGTCCTTTTGGTGCGTACTTGGTCCAATTTTGTCCTAATTGCTCAAAAACATGCCCATTTGGCATGAAAGACATGGAGAAGCTCTTTCTCATGTTAGGTTTGGCATTCTAGACCTATTGAACCACATTTTGGGTTAAGAACATACAAAAACGTTTTTTCTGTGCATACTTTGTCTGATTTAGTCCAAATTGTACCAAAACGTCCCCAGTTGGCAAGAAAGACATGTGGAAGCACTTTCTCATGTTAGTATTAGTGTTCTAGACCTATTAAACCACATTTGGTGTTAAAAACTTACGAAAACGTCATTTCAATGCATACTTGATCCAATTTCGTCCTAATTGCTCCAAAACATGGAAATTTGGCAAGAAAGACATGGGGAAGCACTTCTACTTATTACGATTAGCGTTCTTGACCTATTGAATCACATTTGATGTTAACAATGCACGAAAACATCATTTCTTTGGATACTTAATCCAATTACAATCTAATTGCTCCCAAACGTTCCCATTTTGCAAGAAAGATATGGGGAAGCACTTTATTATGTTAGGATTAGTGTTCTAGACCTATTAAACCACATTTGGTGTTAAAAACGTACGCAAACGTCATTTCAATGCATACTTGGTCGAATTTCGTTCAAATTGCTCCAAAATGTGGCCATTTGGCAAGAAAGACATCGAGAAACACTTTCTCATGTTAGGATTAGCATTCTAGATTTATTGACCCACATTTGATTTTAAGAACGCATGAAAACATCATTTCGGTGCATACTTGTTCCAATTTTGTCCTAATTGCACCAAAATGTTCCCGTTTGCAAAGAAAGACAAGGGGAAGCACTTTCTCATGTTAGGATTAGCGTTTTGGACCTATTGAACCACATTTGGTGTTAAAAACACACAAAAACGTGATTTCGGTTCATACCTGGTCTAGTTTCGTGCATATTGCACCAAAATGTTCCCGGTTGGCAAGAAAGACATGGGGAAACACTTTCTCAAGTTAGGATTAGCGTTATAGACATATTGACCTGCATTTGGTATTAAGAACGCACAAAAATGTCATTTCGGTGCAAACTTTGTCCAATTTTGCCCTAATTGCTTGAAAACGTTCCCATTTAGCAAGAAAGACATGTAGAAGCACTTTCTCATATTAGGATTAGCTTTCTAGACCACTTGAATCACATTTAGTGTTAAGAACGCACAAAAACGTCATTTCGGTGCATACTTAGTCAACTTTCATCCATATTGCTCCAAAACGTTGCCAGTTGGCAATAAAGATATGGGGAAACTGTAACGACCCGACCCAAAGT
This sequence comes from Dryas octopetala, assembly GCF_963921425.1. Taxonomy (NCBI): domain Eukaryota; kingdom Viridiplantae; phylum Streptophyta; class Magnoliopsida; order Rosales; family Rosaceae; genus Dryas; species Dryas octopetala. The sequence continues at coordinate 17,494,552 of NC_141373.1, forward strand.
TGACTTTTAAAAATAATGGACTTTCGTCTTTGACTTTGGGCACGTTGGAACGGTCTCGAGTCCACGAGTTCGTAGACACGCGGCACGCGTCAATCGGAGCTACGGTTTGAAAGATACGGGCTTTTGAAGCGAGTGGCAAACTTGTAATTTTTACGAAAGGGGGTTTTAAAAACCCAAAAAGTCAGATTTTTGTTCACTCTCTCTCTCTCTCTCCTCTCTCCCCGTGCCTGTCTCTCTCGCCCCTCACCCTCGCCGCGCCTGTCACCGGCACGTGACGGTGCGTCCGACGGCGGCTGGGCTCAGGTTTTGGCCTGCCGCCATCGCCTCCCTCCCCTCTCTCTCGCGGTGGTCTCCGTTTTTCCAGCCGATCACCCATGACGGAGAAACGACGTGAAACGGGGACGAGCCACCCCGCCGGCGATCTGCGTTTTCCGACGGAGTTGCGGCGCCGGACCACCTGGGTTCTCTTCCCCAGGCCACGGCGAGTCTCCCAGTGGTTACCCCATGCTCCGATGACCTCAAACGGCGGCAGATCGAAGATGGTTGTCCGATCGTCTTCTCCGACCAGTTTCGGCCATTTCCGGCGAGATTTGGCCGTCGGTCCAGTTGTCAAAAATGATCTTCGAGGTACGGGCTATCTTTCCCCTAAGGTGTGTTTTCCCAATTTTGAGAAATTGAAAATTTGATTTTAGGGTGTTTGTTATATTTCGAATTTCTTGAAATTGGACTTGAATTTGAATTGTTTTTGTGCAATTGAAGGTTTTATTATGCAATTGGGATTATTTGGAGCTGAATTTGGGTATTTCTAGGTTTGTGCCGCCGCTGCCACCGTCGGCCCCGCCCCTCGTGGCGGCGGGTTGTATGGTTTCTTGTATTTTTCCACTCCCTTAGAGTTCTAGTAGCTTAATTCTAGGTTCGGTGACTATCTAGGGTTATTTTTGTGTGTTGTTTATGGCCGGGCAGCCACCGTGTGTGGTGGTTGGCCGCTCGTTTCGGTTGTTAAACAGCTAGTTAAAGAATCTATTGTATATTGTTGGTTGTCTGGTCTTAACAGGTACATGGGCCCGGGAAATCTCATTCCCGATGCCGTTATGCTGCCGGATTTGGTATCCGAGCAATGGCCCCTGTGAAGGGTATTTCGGTCTTTTACGTAGTTAAATTGTGAGTGAAATGTATCGAACTTTTAATGTAGAGTACCGTTAATAAATCGTCGGTTTTGTGTGATTTGATGCTTTATGTTAAAGGAAGCCAAGTATAGGGTTCAGACCATGAGAAGGAATTGACGAAGATTGAGACTAAAGGATTAAGTGAGGATTAAGCAATTATCATACAATAGACTGTGAGTAGGAATGACAAACAAGTGAGGAAGGGGTCGTGAGTAGGAATCAATTTCGGAAAGGTTTCAGTATAGTTCAGGGTAGACTGTGAGTGGATCCTTGGTTTTCGAAATGTTTTGTACATTTTATAATTTAACTCTTTTCTTGATTTATTTGAGTATAGACAGTTTTCTGGAAAAGGTTTTGGTATTATTTTGGGGAATTTTTATTAATGAATTTCTGTCCTTTAGAAAATGAGTTTGATCGAGCAGCTTTCACAAGTTGAGAATAATTTTATTTAAGCGGATTTATGGAAAGATTTAAATTTCAGTTTTTATCTGGAGGAGTAGTTTTTGAGAGTTGGTTGATTGAGATATATAGAAGCGGTTTCAAACCGCCATACTAGTACCCCCTTCAGCAGGTATGTATTGCTCTGCACTCGCCTAGAGATGACTCGGCGGTGTACGACCAGCACGCAGGTATATATTGCTCTGCACTCGCCTAGAGATGACTCGGCGGTGTACGACCAGCACTCGCTCTGCACTTGCCTAGTTGGCAGTGTACGACCAGCGCTCGCTCTGCACTTGCCTAGTTGGAGGTGTATGACTAGCATGACATTTGCTCTGCACTTGCCTAACCGGCGGTGTATGACCAGCATCAAAGCAGGTATAGATTTGCTCTGCACTTGCCTAGAGATGACTCGGCAGTGTATGACCAGCAGTTCCCCGGGTACTAGTGTGGCGTGAGATTTCAGTTTGTGGAGCATTTTGCGAAATGAAATTACATCAGTAAATATTTTAAATGACAGTTTCAGTAGAGCATTGTGTTTTTATTTCAGTTATTTTAACAGTTTTACAACTTGAAAATATTATTTATTTTTCAGAGTTCGAATTACAGTTTTGAGATGACTTAAAAATGGATTTGAAAGAAGAGATGGATTTGTGAAATAGTTTTAAAGTTGGAGGGTTTCAAAGAGCGTCGTGAGTGAAATTGGATAGATGTTTGTTTGTACCGTGGGTTGTATGGCCTTTGTTCGTTAGGACTTGGGCTGGTTAGAACTTGGTAAGGTTTAGGCTTGAAGCTTGAGAAGGGAAGCGAGGGTGATTATGCCGTGAGGTTATTAATTAGGATGTGAATGTTTGAGGTTGATGTTGAGGTTAATAGTTAAAGATTAGGCAATTGATTTGCCAAAATATTTTATTATTATTATTAATAAGATTTGATGTGCATATGAGGAGTTTTTGATTATCTTGATACTTGGATGATTGGTGGTGGAATGTTTTGTAATTAAGTAATTATGGATATTTTGTGGATTATTTTTGAGTTTGGGGATTGAGAAAATCATTGGGGACAATTATTATTATGTCATTTCACACATACGAGCTCTAGTGAGCTTATCGGGTTTGTTGTATAACCCGGTACACCATGGATGTGGTGTAGGATTTGTGTTTTGGAGGTTAAGCAGACTGAGGAAGCAGTGGAGGGGGAGACGAGGTAATGGGACCCAGAAAGATTTATTTAATTGTTTTTACTCAGTGGTCTGTTTAAAATGTTTTTGACAGAATTATATTTACTTATGTTGTTGTGCATGGCTCAAAGTAAGAGAAAACAGATTTAACAGTTTGATGTTCAGTATTTTCATGGGCCCGAGGTTCGGGGCGTTTCAGAAACACTTTTTCATGTTAGCATTTGCGTTGTAGATCTATTAAACAACATTGATATTAAGAACGCACGAAAACGTCCTTTCAGTGCATACTTGGTCCAATTTCAACCTAATTGCTATAAAACGTTCCCGATTGGCAAGAAAGACATGGGGAAGCACTTTCTCATGTTTGGATTTGCGTTTTAGACCTATTGAATCACATTTGGTATTAAGAACGCACGAAAACGTCCTTTCGGTGCATACTTAGTCAAATTTCGTCCATATTGCTCCAAAAAGTTGCCGGTTGGCAACAAAGACATGGGGAAACACTTTCTCATGTTAGCATTTGCATTCTAGATCTATTGAACCACATTTGATATTAAGAACGCACGAAAACGTCCTTTCGGTGCATACTTGGTCAAATTTCATCCTAATTGCTACAAAACGTTCCCGATTGGCAAGAAAGACATGGGGAAACACTTTCTCATGTTAGGATTTGCGTTTTAGACCTATTGAATCACATTTGGTATTAAGATCGCACGAAAATATCCTTTCGGTGCATACTTGTTCCAATTTCATCCTAACTGCCACAAAATATGCCCATTCGGCAAGAAAAACTTGGGGAAACACTTTTTCATGTTAGCATTAGCGTTCTAGACCTATTCAACCACAATTGCTGTTGAGAACGCAGAAAAACGTGATTTTGGAGTGAACTTGGTCCAATTTCATCCAAATTACACCAAAACGTTGACGGTGGGCAATATAGACATCGAGAAACACTTTCTCATGTTAGGATTAGCATTCTAGATCTATTGACCCACATTTGATTTTAAGAACGCATGAAAACATCATTTCGGTGCATACTTGTTCCAATTTTGTCCTAATTGCTCGAAAACGTGCCCATATGGAAAAAAAAAAAAAAAAAAGACTTGGGGAAGTACTTTCTCATGTTAGGATTAGCGTTTTAGACCAATGGAACCACATTTGGAGTTAACAACGCACGAAAAAGTCATTTTCGTGCATACATGGTCAATTTTCGTCCTAATTGCTCCAAAACGTGCCCATTTGGCAAAAAAGACATGTGAAGCACTTTCTGATGTTAGGATTGGCGTTCTAGACCTATTGACATGGGAAAGCATTTTCTCAAGTTAGGGATTGGCGTTATAGACCTATTAAACCACATTTTGTGTTAAGAACGCACGAAAATGTATTTTTGATTCTTACTAGGTCCAATTTCATCCAAATTGCACTAAAACATTCCCAATTGGAGACAAAGACATGGAGAAGCATTTTCTCATTTTAGGATTAGCGTTCTAGACTTATTGAACCACATTTGGTGTTAAGAACGCACAAAAACATCATTTCGGTGCATACTTGGTCCGATTTCTTCCAAATTGCACAAAAATGTTCCCGGCTGGCAAGAAAGATATGGTGAAACACTTTCTCATATTAGGATTAGCGTTCTTGACCTATTGACCCATATTTGGTGTTAAGAGCGCACAAAAACGTCATTTTGGTGACTACTTGGTCCAATTTTGTCGTAATTGCTCGAAAACATACCCATTTGGGATGAAAGTCATAGGGAAGCACTTTCTCATGTTAGGACTGGTGTTCTAGACCTATTGAACCACATTTTGGTTAGGAACGCACGAAAACGTTTTTTCTACGCATACTTGGTCTAATTTCGTCCAAATTGCACCAAAACATTCCCAATTGGAGAGAAAGACATGGAGAAGCACTTTCTCATTTTAGGATTAGCGTTCTACACCGATTAAATCACATTTGGTGTTAAGAAGCACGAAAACGTCTTTTCGGTGCATGCTTAGTTCAATTTTGTCCTGATTTCTCCAAAACGTGCCCATCTTGCAAGAAAGATATGGGGAAGCACTTGCTCAAGTTAGCATTAGCATTCTAGACTTATTGAACCACATTTGGGTTTCCTATTCAGGAAAATGTCATTTCAATGCATACTTGGCGCAATTTCATCCTAATTGCTCCAAAACGTGCCCTTTTAGGAAGAAAGACACGAGGATGTACTTTCTTATGTTAGGATTAGCATTCTAGACCTATTGACCCATATTTGGTGTTAAGAGCGTACAAAACGTCATTTTGGTGCCTATTTGGTCCAATTTCGTCCTAATTGCTCGAAAACAGGCCTATTTGGCATGAAAGACATGGTGAAACACTTTCTCATGTTATGATTGTAGTTATAGACCTATTGAACCGCATTTAGGGTTAAGAACGCACGAAAACGTTTTTTATGTGCATACTTGGTCTAATTTCGTCCAAATTGCACCAAAACATTCCTCTGTTGGAAATAAAGACATGGGGAAGCACTTTCTCAGGTTAGGATTAGTGTTCTAGACCTATTGACCCATATTTAGTGTTAAGAGTGCACAAAAACGTCATTTTGGTGCCTACTTGGTCCAATTTCGTCCTAATTGCTCGAAAACAGGCCTATTTGGCATGAAAGACATGGTGAAACATGATGAGTGTTCATTTTACGCTATTTTATGATACTAATTCCCTAACCTAGAGTGTTAGAACTCGATCCTTTTGTGTCTGTTGTCTTGTTTTTGTGTTTTTAGGTCGAATGAAGCATAAATAGGAAATAGGAGCAGATGAAGCCGTTTTGGGACATTTCCCGGTCAAACTAGGAAAATGGGTCAATTCCTGGTCAAACCAGGAAAAGAGTTGAAATCCTAGTCAAATTAAGATTCCTAGTCACACTAGGAAACATCAAGTCCAGAACCATCATTGTCGAGCCAGAAATAAGAAATCCTGATTGGAACAGGAATTCCTGGTTGAACTAGGAAACCTAACCCTACTAGGGAAAGGAGTCCTAATGACACTAGGAGACTCCAGGGGCAATATGGTCATTATGAGATGTCAAAATGGATAAGGAATCTTTTATTTACAAGAAATCCTTGTTGGACTAGAAAAGGTTGGTCAAAGTCAACTCAATAAAGTCAAGGTTCCAGAAGCTTCTAGAAGGTGGTGGGCATCCATGGAATCAAATGGAGGGAAGAAATGAATTCGGAACCAAGAGGGAGAGAGGGGCAAAATTAGAAGTCAAAGTCAATGGTCAAGGGTCAACCATATCATGTCATGAAGTCAATTGGGGTTTGGACCTAGGTGAAGTCGAAATCCACAAGAATCGCCCAACACATTATTTGCATGCTTGCAGCCCATTCAGCCCAAGTCATACAGCCATGCGCAAGCCATGCATCCCTAAAGCCCATCATGCCACTTGCTTGTTGCAGCCTGCCCATGTTCTTTTAAAGGAAACCCTAGCCCATCATGCCTACAAAGAGAAAGCCCAAGGAATCCTAGCTGAAAAAGAAATCAAAACCCTGAAAAATAGAGCACCAATTTCGACAGCAATTCTGTAATTCTCCAGAATGAATCAGGTAGCATGCCATATATGGTTGGAAAGATACGGATGTCAGCTTCGCAGGGAATTTTACGGATTTCTATTCCAAGTTTTTTAGCTCAAGATATGGTCATTTTAGTGAAGGTAGCGCAGCAGTTCCGCAAGCTGAAAATGATGTTACGCCCAAAAAGAACCCAAATCAGCCCAAGGCCCATGCTTGGCCGAAAATTAGAAGCCTTAATGAGCAAGGAATGCATTTATCCCACATTGAAGAGAAAGAGAAATCTCAGCCCCACTCTCCTCTATAAATACATCTTTATAACTCAAAGAGTTCTCCTCTCTGAAATTTCAGAAAACCCTAGCTGTTCTCTCTCTCTCTCTCTCTCTCTCTCTCTCTTGTAGCCGCCAATTCCCTAGCCTCCTTTCTATCTCTTTCTTTTCTCACGCAGCCTAGGAACCCTAGCAGCCCCCATTATTTCTCTTTCCTTGCCGCAGCCACCATTATCTCTCTTTGTTTATTTTTGTGCCGAACCCTAGGAAGAAGGAGGAGTGCCATCTTGCGCCGCCGCTGCTGCCACCTTGTTCCGCCGCTGTCGCTGCCACCTCTTGCGGCCGCTGTTGCCACTCTCTATGGATGTTCTTTTATTTTTGTTTTGGAATTCTTATTTCTTTTGTTTGATTCTAGTTTTTAATTGTTTTGTTTAATTAGTTTGCTTTCCAACATGGATTGGGAATTTATTTATATTATTCTGATTTTCTTTTCTATTTTAATTATGTAGGTTTATTTATTTTATCTTGCATGTTAGTTGTAGGTTGATTATTGGATATTTCATGCTTTAACAAATCGTTTATCCATCTCTTGATCGATTAGTTTGATGTTTGCGTGTATTAAATTTCCATTATCTATTTGAACCCGTCACTAGTTGTTTGCATCCTTTGACTGGCCACCTTAGGGTAATTGCATCTAGTTTATTTGTTAAGTTTAGCTGTGAAATAGTCAAAGACACTAAATCACAAGTAAAAAGGGAATAAGGGATTATTCTTGGTAATGGGGTTGGGCGACCTCTATAAGGAAATAGTCAAAGCTTATATGTTGTGCATGTTTGACGTTCTCACTGATCTTAACTACTCTTACATGGGTAACAGCTGCCTTAGCATAGCACTAGGGAACATGTAAGTTAACTGATTAAGGAAGGCCCAAGAAGCTCTTAGTTTATGCCTTAGGAGAACAATTGCGAGAAAGTAACTAGCCAAACCTTTTTAGCAATCAAACTTTAATACATTGTGTTTGAATTAATTGACATTAGCCTTGGATGGTTATCGCATACTTATCTGATTTGAAACTGAAAACTTAACATTGCAAGATAGAATAAAGGGTGTGTGCGTGTGTTTCCATCTTTCCAAAACCCCCCATTGAACTGATTTGTTGTTTATTAACCATTCCCTGTGGGATCGACCTCGTACTTGTACGCTTTGCTACTGATGCGATTCGTGCACTTGCGAGTATACTTGGAATGAAATAGATGTTTATTTTGTTCTAAGAAAACATTCAACAAGTTTTTGGCGCCATTGCCAGGGAATGGTGTCTAATATCAATGAATTGATTTGATTAATCATTAGAATTAGGATATATTAGTTAGATTTGTTTTTGGTTTGTTTTTAGTTTAAATAAATGCTGTGATTTTACAAGCATATTCTCTACTGATTTGGTGTTTGCTTTTGTAGATGCCTAGAGCAACAATGGGAGAAAGAGGAAGAGAAGACGCAAGTAGAGGAATGGCAATGTCAGGCTGAAAGACAGTAAATCAAGCGCTGATTGGGAGGCAACCCAAGCTTTTTCAAGAATCCAAGAGATCAATATAGACCAAGGAGGCTGCGCCTACACTTGGAGTGTCCAACTTGCATCCGCAAGTAAACAATTCGTCTATTCTTGCTTCATTTGACCATCTTATTTCATTTGTGTGTTTATTTGGTTGCAATTTCCCTATTGCTTATTTTGAGTATTCATGCATTTAATTTGTATACATTGAGGGCAATGTATCATTTAAGTTTGGGGGGAAAGTAATGGTGTCGTAGCTTGTTTATTAGGTTTTTAGTTTTTAAATTTTGAAAAAAGAAAATTCGTTTTGGCTTTAGAGGTCCGGTCCTCTAGGGCATTTTTTTAAAAAAAAAAAAAAAAAGGTTTTGTTTATTTTTGTTTTTAAACTTAGGGAGTCAAATCCCACATCAAAATGCAATTTTCTAAAATTCATTCCACCCTAATGATGGAATTGAATCTTTAGAACCTTGTTGCAACATTGTTTTTAAAGTGATTTGAGTCTTTTGTGTGTTTTGGTTAGTTTTTGAGTTCCTAACAAGTTGATTGATTGTTTATGACTTTTGAGAAGCATGTTTAGCATTGTGTCTATGATATGTATTCTTCTTTTTCTACTATTGTTCCATAACCTATTTTATGATTCTATGTGATTGGGCCTTATTTAAATGAACTTGAGTTGTGATTTACATGATTTAGTGATTCATATGCATCTTAGAGTAGACTTATGTGACCCATGTGAAGTTTTGAGCCTTGTCCTTCATTTCGCGAGTGTTGTACATGACTCTATTCTTTTCTCGTTATTTAAGTTGTTGTATGATCTCATTGTTTTTTATCAAATGCTTGAAATGTATATATTTTTGAATCAATGAACTAGAACTTCTTTCCTATTCTAGGCAAAGCATGTTTATAACTACATGAATCTTAGAAGATGATTTTAGGCCATGTTTGTTTTACCTATAGCCTAAAAAGCCAACCCTTATGTGTTTTATCCCTAATTAACCCTTTTGAGCCTTATAGCTTTTTATTTGTTTACCCATACTATATACCAAAACCCTAAGTTTGGGAGTGCTATACCCCTTTTACCTGTTTTACCCTATTATGGTATTGCAATGTGTTTTACATATTGATTGAGGTGGAAAAGAAATGAAAATGCATAGTTTATACAAAAATGTGCTGAGATTGTATGTACACCGTGCCCAAAAAGAAAAAAATAAAAATAAAAAGAAAGAAAGAAATAGTTGGGACGGTTACAAAAGAAGAATTAAGCAAAAGAATTCAAATTGAGCTATGTAGTGCAAAGAAGCAAGGTATGTCTCAGAATGTTCTATTGTTCTTGCAATTTCATAGTTTATAGCCCTTTGTTTATCTCATCCATTTCAATATCATACCTTACCTTAAGCCTTCATTATAACCCCTATGAAGCCCTAATTGATTTTAATGTTAGCATTTGCGTTCTAGATCTATTGAACCACATTTGATATTAAGAACGCACGAAAACGTCCTTTCGGTGCATACTTGGTCCAGTTTCATCCTAATTGCTACAAAACTTTCCTGATTGGCAAGCAAGACATGGGGAAACACTTTCTCATGTTGGGATTTACGTTTTAGACCTATTGAATCACATTTGGTATTAAGAACACACGAAAATATCCTTTCGGTGCATACTTGATCCAATTTCATCCTAATTGCCACAAAATGTGTCCATTTGGCAAGAAAAACTTGGGGAAACACTTTCTCATGTTAGCATTAGCGTTCTAGACCTATTCAACCACATTTGCTTTTGAGAACGCAGGAAAACGTGATTTTGGTGTGAACTTGGTCCAATTTCGTCCAAATTACACCAAAACGTTGACGTTGGGCAATATAGACATCGAGAAACACTTTCTCATGTTAGGATTAGCATTCTAGATCTATTGACCCACATTTGATTTTAAGAACGCATGAAAACATCATTTTGGTGCATACTGTTGCTCCTTTTTGTACAACTTGTTTTACTTGGAATTTAGAAACGAATACCAAGTTGTAGCTCGCAAGTATACGAATCGCTCATGTAAGCATAGTGTATAAGTACGAGATCAATCCCACAAGGAATAGGTAAATACACATCAAACCAATTCAACTTACCAATTAGATTCACCAAACACACACACACGGTAGGGGGTTTGTAGATTGTGAAACTCACACACACACAATTGCAATGCTAAGAATTCAGAATCCACACCAATTGATGGAAATACAACCAAGCAATTCAAGATAATGCATAAATGTAATAAAGTTTACCAACCGGAGGCCTTCTTGAGGACACTCCTAACTATTGTTCTCCTTATGCATATACTAAGAGCTTCTTGGGCCTCCCCTAGTCAGTTAACTTGCACGTTCCCTAGTGCTAAGCTAAGGCAGCTGTTACCCATGCAAGAGTCATTAAGTTTTGTGAAAACGATAAACACATAGCGCATAGCTCCAAATTAATGTACTGTATGTCATCTATGATCCCTTTTCTCATGAGTATTATCTTAGGATACCCACTTGTTGCCTACTGAAACTATCATCCTTTTGAACTTGTTTAGTTCCGCAACATAAATTTAAATGCATGCAACCTAAGGTGATTAGTCAAAGATGCAAAACAAATAGAGTCAATTTTACTAGAGATCAAGGACTTACTAAATACATCAAATTAAATCATAAGTGTCACCATTGCATAACTCACAATTAAAGTTTCATCATCCAACTTAGCAAAACAATAAAAAACTCAAAACATAATAATAAAGAAAATAAAAGATCTAACTTCCATTATAATAATTAAATCCACAATGAAAGCAAGAACAAACTAATTAACTAAAGAAAAAGAAGAAAATCAAAAGAAAAACAAAGATCACAAGAGGGTGGCAGCGGCACAAGAGAGAAGAAGAGGAGAGACATAGCAGCAAGGAGGCTCACGACAAAGGTGAGCTAGGGCTGCGGCACATGGTCTCTCATTCTCCCTCAAGTGGTGCCACCCTCTCACTCTCTCTCTCTGAAATTCGGCCTCCCCCTTTCTCTCTGAATTCTGAAAGTATAAAAATATGGGAACCCTAAACAATGAGAGAATATGATATATTTATAGAGGTGAGGTGAAGATTCCTTGGGAGGCAAGGAGAAGACAAGGTGCGGCTAGGGTTTCATTAAAAGAACATGGGCTTAAGTGAATTTCTTGCTCCTTAAGACTTCTAATTTTCGGCCAAAAGTGGGTCTTGGGCTGATTTGGGCTTTTTTTGGCCGTAACTTATTTTCAGCTCACGGAACTGCTGCGCTACCTCCACTAAAATGGCCATATCTTGAGCTAGAAAACTCGGAATCAAAATTCGTAAAATTCCCTGCGAAGCTAACATCCGTATATTTCCAACCATATATGGAATGCTACCTAGTTCTCTCTGTATAATTACAGAATATATGTCGAAATTGGTGCTCTATTTTCCAGGGTTTTGACTTCTTTTTCAGCTTGGATTCCTTGGGCTTTCTCTTTGCATGGCGTGATGGACTTGGGCTGCTAGGTTTAGGCGCATGGGTTTGCATGGGATGCATGGCTTGCGCATGGCTGTATGACTTGGGCTCTTGGACCTTGGAATGGCACAACTTGGGCTTCCTCCAATTGGGCATGGAATAGGCGCATGGCCTTGGTCCTTGGGCTAAGGTTATGCGCATGGCACGGTTGACCATTGACTTTGACCTTTGACCATTGACCTTTGACCAAAAGTCAACCTTGACCAAAAAGATTCCCCAAAAGATTCTATATGAGATTCTTTAAAGATTCCTTCCAGATTCCAGATCCTTCTAGTAGATTCCCCCAAGATTCTTTTTCCCATTTCTTCCATTTTTAGCTTAAAATAGCCTCATTTAGCTTCTTTCTCCATCATTGCTTCATTTAACCTAAAAACACAAAAACAAGACAACAGATACAAAAGTATCGAGTTCTAACACTCTAGGTTAGGGAGTTAGTATCATAAAATAACGTAAAATGAACACTCATCACATGTTCCAATTTTGTCCTAATTGCTTGAAAACGTGCCCATATAGAAAAAAAAAAAAAAAAGATGTGGGGAAGCACTTGCTCATGTTAGGATTAGCGTTTTAGACCAATGGAACCACATTCGGAGTTAACAACGCACGAAAAAGTCATTTTCGTGCATACATGGTCAATTTTCGTCCTAATTGCTCGAAAAAGTGCCCATTTGGCAAAAAAGACATGGGAAGCACTTTCTCATGTTAGGATTGGCGTTCTAGACCTATTGACATGGGAAAGCATTTTCTCAAGTTAGGGATTGGCGTTATAGACCTATTAAACCACATTTTGTGTTAAGAATGCACGAAAATGTAATTTTAATTCTTACTTGGTCCAATTTCGTCCAAATTGCACCAAAACATTCCCAATTGGAGAGAAAGACATGGAGAAGCACTTTCTCATTTTAGGATTAGCGTTCTAGACTTATTGAACCACATTTGGTGTTAAGAACGCACAAAAACATCATTTTGGTGCATACTTGGTCCGATTTCTTCCAAATTACTTGCTTTTGAGAACGCAGGAAAACGTGATTTTGGTGTGAACTTGGTCCAATTTCATCCAAATTACACCAAAATGTTGACAATGGGCAATATAGATATCGAGAAACACTTTCTCATCTTAGGATTAGCATTCTAGATCTATTGACCCACATTTGATTTTAAGAACGCATGAAAACATCATTTCGGTTCGTACTTGTTCCAATTTTGTCCTACTTGCTCGAAAACGTGCCCATATGGAAAAAAAAAGACGTGGGGAAGCACTTTCTCATGTTAGGATTATCGTTTTAGACCATTGGGACCACATTTGGAGTTAACAACGCACGAAAAAGTCATTTTCATGCATACATGATCAATTTTTGTCCTAATTGCTCCAAAACGTGCCCATTTGGCAAAACGACATGGGAAGCACTTTCTCATGTTAGGATTGGCGTTCTAGACCTATTGACATGGGAAAGCATTTTCTCAAGTTAGGGATTGGCGTTATAGACCTATTAAACAACATTTTGTGTTAATAACGCACGAAAATGTAATTTTAATTCTTACTTGGTCTAATTTCGTCCAAATTGCACCAAAACATTCTCAATTGCAGAGAAAGACATGGAGAAGCACTTTCTCATTTTAGGATTAGCGTTCTAGACCGATTAAACCACATTTGGTGTTAATAAGCACGAAAATGTCATTTCGGTGCATGCTTAGTCCAATTTTGTCCTGATTTCTCCAAAACGTGCCCATTTTGCAAGAAAGACATGGGGAAACACTTGCTCATGTTAGCATTAGCATTCTAGACTTATTGAACCATATTTGGGTTTCCTATGCAGGAAAATGTCATTTCGGTCCATACTTGGCCCAATTTCATCCTAATTGCTCCAAAACGTGCCCATTTAGCAAGAATGACACGGGGAAGTACTTTCTTATGTTAGGATTGGCGTTCTCGACCTATTGACCCATATTTGGTGTTAAGAGCGTACAAAACGTCATTTTGGTGCCTACTTGGTCCAATTTCGTCCTAATTGCTCGAAAACAGGCCTATTCGGCATGAAAGACATGGTGAACACTTTCTCATGTTATGATTGTAGTTATAGACCTATTGAACCACATTTAGGGTTAAGAATGCACGAAAACATTTTTTATGTGCATACTTGGTCTAATTTTGTCCAAATTGCACCAAAACATTCCCTGTTGGAAAGAAAGACATGGGGAAGCACTTTCTCAGGTTAGGATTAGTGTTCTAGACCTATTGACCCATATTTAGTGTTAAGAGTGCACAAAAACGTCATTTTGGTGCCTACTTGGTCCAGTTTTGTCCTAATAGCTCAAAAACATGCCCATTTGGCATGAAAGACATGGAGAAGCACTTTCTCTTGTTAGGTTTGGCATTCAAGACTGATTGAACCACATTTGGGGTTAAGAACATACGTAAACGTTTTTTCTGTGCATACTTTGTCTAATTTAGTCCAAATTGCACCAAAACGTCCCCAGTTGGCAAGAAAGACATGTGGAAGCACTTTCTCATGTTAGTATTAGTGTTCTATACCTATTAAACCACATTTGGTGTTAAGAATGCACGAAAATGTTATTTCGGTGCATACTTGGTCCAATCTCATACAAATTGCTCCAAAACGTGCCCATTTTGCAAGAAAGACATGGGGAAGCACTTGCTCATGTTACGATTAGCGTTCTAGACCTACTGAACCACATTTGGGGTTAAGAACGCACAAGAACGTCATTACGGTGCATACTTGGTCTAATTTCATCCTAATTGCTCCAAAACTGGCACATTTTGCAAGAAAGACATGGGGAAGAACTTGTTCATGTTAGGATTACCGGTCTAGACATAAGGAGCCACCTTTGGGGTTAAGAAGCCACGAAAATGTCATTTTAGTGCATACTTGGCCCAATTTCATCTTAATTGCTCCAAAACGTGCCCACTTAGTAAGAAAAACAAGGGAAAACACTTTCTCATGTTTGGATTAGCGTTCTACACCTATTGAACCACATTTGGTGTTAAGAATGCACGAAAACGTCATTTGGGTGCATACTTGTTCCAATTTTGTCCTAGTTGCTCTAGAACGTGCCCATTTGGCAAGAAAGACATGGGGAAGCACTTTCTTATGTTAGGATTAGCGTTTTACACCAATTGAACCACAATTAGATTTAAGAACGTTTGAAAACGTCATTTTGGTGCATACTTGGTCCAATTTCGTCCTAATTTTTCCAAACGTGCCCATTTGGCAAGAAATACATGGGGAGCACTTTCTCATGTTTGGATTAGTGTTCTACACCTATTGAACCACATTTGGTGTTAAGAACGCACGAAAACCTCATTTCGGTGAATACTTGGTCCAATTTCGTCCTAATTGCTCTAAAACGTGCCCATTTTTGCAAGAAAGACATGGGGAAGCACTTTCTCATATTAGGATTAGCGTTCTAAACCTCTTGAACTATAGTTGGTGTTAAGAACGCACGAAAGCCTTATTTCGTTGCATATTTGGTCAATTTCGTCCAAAATAGACCCAAACATTCCCGGTTGGCAAGAAAGACATGGGGAAGTACTTTCTCATGTTAGGATTAGTGTTCTAAACCTATTGAATTATAGATGGTGTTAAGAACGCACGAAAACCTCATTTCGTTGCAAACTTGGTCCAATTTCGTCCAAAATGGACCCAAACATTCCCAATTGGCAAGAAAGACATGGGGAAGCACTTTCGCATGTTAGGATTAGCGTTCTAGACCTATTCAACCATATTTGGTTTTTCGAACGCACGAAAACGTTATTTGGGTGCATACTTGGCCAAATTTTGTCCAAATTTCACCAAAACATTGCCGATTAGCAAGAAAGATACGGGGAAACACTTTATCATGTTAAGATATGCGTTCTAGATCTATTGAATCACATTTGGTTTTAAGAATACCCGAAAACGTCATTTCGGTGCGTACTTGGTCCTATTTCGTCCTAATTGCTACAAAACGTGCCGATTAGGCCAGAAAGACATAAGGAAACACTTTCTCATGCTAGGATTTGCGGTCTAGACCTATCGAACCACATTTGGAGGTAAGAACGTACAAAACATCATTTCGGTTCATACTTGGTCCAATTTCATCCAAATTGCACCAAAATGTTCCGGTTGGCAAGCGAGACATTGGAAAACACTTTCTCATTTTAGGATTAGCGTTCTAGATTTATTTAACCATATTTGGTGTTAAGAACGCACGAAAACGTTATTTCGGTGTATACTTGGCACAATTTTGTCCAAAGTGCACCAAAACTTTCCCGGTTGGCACAAAAGACACGGAGAAACACTTTACCATGTTAAGATAAGCGTTCTATATCTATTGAACCACATCTGGGGTTAAGTACGCACGAAAACGGCATTTCAGTGCATACTGGTCTAATTTCGTCAAAATTGCACCAAAACGTTCTTGGTTGGAAAAAAGAGTTGAGGAAGCACTTTCTCATGTTAGAATTAGCTTTTTACACGTATTGAACCACATTTGGTGTTAAGAACGCACGACAACGTCATTTTGGCGCATACTTGTTCCAATTTCGTCGAAATTGCACTAAAACATTCTCAGTTGGCAAGAGAGACATAGGTGTTGTATGTTTTCCTAGAGCAAATTAAATAACCTTTTCTGAGCTCTAGGTTAACTCGCAAGTGCACGAATCGCTAAGTAGCAAAGCTTACAAATACGAGGTCGATCCTACAGGGAATTGTACTAGTGTACGATTACTAACTCAATTAAATTCAATTAACTCAACTCTAACTCACACACGCAAATGGGGGGTTTTGATTGGTTTTTAAGGCTAAACTAAACAAACAGAGAAATAACAAACTTAAAAATGACAACTGAAAGATTTCGGGTAAAACAATAATAAAGAACACTAGGGGTCAGAATCCACCACTAGCATACCATTCACTTCACTATGGGTATTAACAATCAATAAGTAAACATGTTGACAAAGTTCATCTACTAAAAGGTTTGGCTAGTCACTTTTAGCAATTACTCCCCTTACTGTGCATAAACTAAGAGCTTCTTGGGCCTTCCTTAGCCAGTTAACTTGCATGTTCCCTAGTTCTAAGCTAAGGCAGCTGTTACCCATGCAAGAGTCGTTACGATCTGTGAGAGTGACAAACACATAGCGCATAGCTCCAAATTAATGTACCCTATGTCCTCTATGATCTCTTTTCTCATGAATATTATCTTAGGATACCTACTTGTTGCCTATTGAAACTATCATCCTTTCGAGTTTATTTAGTTTCACAACATAATTCTAGATGCCTGCAACCTAAGGTGATCAGTCAAAAATGCAAAACAAATAGATTCAATTTAAACAGAGATCCAAGATTTGTCAACATATAAACAATCAAACTACTAATAATCCATAATAAAAGTGAACAGCAATGTTAGGGCTTCATCCTAGCCCTAGCCCAATATTTAGCTACACATAATTAAATCCATAAACAAACAAGGCATAATAAAACAATTAAAATAAAAGGGAAGGAAAAAGAAATCAAGCCAAGGCAGCAAGGTAGAGGCGGCTGCAAGAAGGTGGCATGATGGGCTGCTGCTCGGCCTTGGAGTCCACGGCAAGGTTGCTGGAATGCTCGGCAAGGTGGCAGCAAGGTGGAAGCGTAGGTGGGTGCTGGTGGCTGCGGCAAGACTTGTTCCTCCTCCTCAAATGAGTGCAAAAATAAAAGTAAACAAAGGTGCAAAAAGATGGGGGCTGCGGCCAGAGAAAAGAAAAGAGATGGTGGCTGCTAGGGTTTGCGTCTGAAAAATAATAGAAAGAGAGAGAGAAGCAAGGGTGTGCGGTAAGGAAGAAGGAGAAGCTAACTAGGGGTCCTGCGGGAATCCAAATTCAAGGAAAATCCTACTGAAAATTCGGCAGAACCTCCCCTGAAAATGGACTAACCCAGAAATTTCAAACCTGTTAAAAAACACTTCTAACATATCAACCACCTCTACCACAACCAAATAGGGTCTCAGACCCAACAATTCTAAAGAAAAGCCGTCTAAGAATTTTAAGTGTGATCATCAGAGCCACTATCCTAATACAAGCAATTTTTACAAGAATATTAACTGGCGCCTACACGGTCCGACTTGAGAGATGGATGTAACTGCCTCGACGTGTTTAGCTCGACCTCCACCAAAGCTACTACAGTGAGAATCCTAGCTCCGATCCTCCGCCGAATCGTTCCGAGCCGCGGTCGTCTCGCCAGAGATGTAGATGAAATGGGCTAAGATTTGGCCAGAATCCGGCGAGGAAGAGGCGGCGGGCTGGGCTTCCTCTGGCCCTGTTTTCGCGCGTGTGGGAGCTGAGCTGGCTGGAGGAGTGGTCGGGAAAGGTGGTCGGTGTCGGGGGAGGCTCGCCGGAGCCTTAGGTCGCCGAAAATGTGACCGGACGTGGCTGGGTGGCTGGGGCAGGTGCGTGCAGGGGTGGGTTGCGACTGTGTGTTGTGGCCCTCGTCGAAGTGGTGGCTGGCTGGGGGGTCGACGCCAACTCGCCGGTGGTCTTGGGTCGTCGAGACGGTGGCCAAAGCTGGCCGCGCCGGTGAGAGAAGAGAGGGGGAGGTGAGTGAGCTCGGGGAGAGAGAGGGAGAAGTGAGTGTGCGGGAGAGAGAGGGAGAAGTGAGTGTGCGGGAGAGAGAGAGATAATAAAAAGGGAGAGAGAGAAGATTCTAGAGAGGGAGAGAAAGTTCTAAAAAAAATCTGATTTTTAAACCCAATTTGTCCATTTTACGAAATTGCCTCTCGCTTCGAACGCCCATATCTTTCAAACCGTGACTCGAAATGACGCGTGCTACGTGTCTATGAAATCGTGGGATCGAAACCTATCTAACGGACCCGAAGTCAAAATCGAAAGCCCATTTATTTTAAAAGTCAACTTTTGGGTCAAACCCAACTAAAACGAAATTTAACAATTAAATCAAAACCTTTTTATTTTCCAAATAAATTTCAAAATCTTTAAAATGCAATTTCACACCTTAAAAAAAATCTCTTAAAAACATAGTTAAATAAAAATTTAAATTTCTAGTGAAAATTTGGGTTGGGTCGTTACAATCTCCCCCCCTTAAAAAATTTCGTCCTCGAAATTTAGCATAAATTTTAATTTAAGTGAATTATAGTTGCAAACTTCTTATCGCCCATCAAATCAAACCTCCTTTCAACAACCATAAGTTAAAGTATGAGTGAATTTCGGTATTTCCTTCCGTTCGAGAAAACCAAGGATATTTAAACTAAGGAAATCGCTCCACAATGAACTTAAATAAATTATGTAAGCCTCAAAAATAAAAACTTGAAAATGTGGTAGAAATGCCAAACCCTCGATAAAGTTTTTCAAAAATAAAACCATTACGAAGTAAATCAATTTAAAACCTTTAAAGCATTTGAAAACCACTCTAACCCATAAATCGAGAAAGTTTATCTCTTATCGACAATCAAAACGAGAATACGTGACACGCAAAAGTGTGTGTGTGTCCTGGAGTCTATCGAAAATATCGTATCATGCTCAAAGATGGATAACGTACCTATGATGACATCCGGTGAAGCCAAAGCGTCCTGCTGCGTCATGGCGAAGACTCTGCCCCGGGCTCTGGGGCGTCCTGGCTGACCCCTCTGTTGTTCTCCACCTCTACTGACATGGTTGGACTGGGCACCACTACGCTTCCACTGCGCCACTCTGATTAACCCTTTGATCTCTAAATGTATCAAACATAAAATATGATCGCGACTTCAAGTATCGTTAATTACTACGTCTTCCACACCATTCCTTACGTATCCATGAAAATGAGGAATAAATTCTGATCGTGAACTAAGGAGTCAAGGCTGAAATATAGGCGTACCGTAGTCCTAACACTCACGTTAATCGAATAAACTATACCCCCAAAACTTACCACAACTTCTTGAGGTCGGCCACGTCGAGGAGGCATATCCATACAAGCTGAGGAAAACCTTTCCATTCACCGGAGGATGCACGTACACGAGGTGCCGAGTCTACAGGAAATTTAAAACCTAATGCTCTGATACCAAGTTGACAGGACCGCCCCCGGATTCCACCCTGAAACCCGGAGAGGTCCTGCGGGAATCCAAATTCAAGGAAAATCCTACCGAAAATTCGGCAGAACCTCCCCTGAAAATGGACTAACCCAGAAATTTCAAACCTGTTAAAAAGCACTTCTAACATATCAACCACCTCTACCACAACCAAATAGGGTCTCAGACCCAACAATTCTAAAGAAAAGCCGTCTAAGAATTTTAAGTGTGATCATCAGAGCCACTATCCTAATACAAGCAATTTTTACAAGAATATTAACTGGCGCCTACACGGTCCGACTTGAGAGATGGATGTAACTGCCTCGACGTGTTTGGCTCGACCTCCACCAAAGCTACTACAGTGAGAATCCTAGCTCCGATCCTCCGCCGAATCGTTCCGAGCCGCGGTCGTCTCGCTAGAGATGTAGATGAAATGGGCTGAGATTTGGCCAGAATCCGGCGAGGAAGAGGCGGCGGGCTGGGCTTCCTCTGGCCCTGTTTTCGCGCGTGTGGGAGCTGAGCTGGCTGGAGGAGTGGTCGGGAAAGGTGGTCGGCGTCGGGGGAGGCTCGCCGGAGCCTTAGGTCGCCGAAAATGTGACCGGACGTGGCTGGGTGGCTGGGGCAGGTGCGTGCAGGGGTGGGTTGCGACTGTGTGTTGTGGCCCTCGTCGAAGTGGTGGCTGGCTGGGGGGTCGACGCCGACTCGCCGGTGGTCTTGGGTCGTCGAGACGGTGGCCGGAGCTGGCCGCGCCGGTGAGAGAAGAGAGGGGGAGGTGAGTGAGCTCGGGGAGAGAGAGGGAGAAGTGAGTGTGCGGGAGAGAGAGAGATAATAAAAAAGGAGAGAGAGAAGATTCTAGAGAGAGAGAGAGAGAAAGTTCTAAAAAAAATCTGATTTTTAAACCCAATTTGTCCATTTTACGAAATTACCCCTCGCTTCGAACGCCCATATCTTTCAAACCGTGACTCGAAATGACGCGTGCTACGTGTCTATGAAATCGTGGGATCGAAACCTATCTAACGGACCCGAAGTCAAAATCGAAAGCCCATTTATTTTAAAAGTCAACTTTTGGGTCAAACCCAACTAAAACGAAATTTAACAATTAAATCAAAACCTTTTTATTTTCCAAATAAATCTCAAAATCTTTAAAATGCAATTTCACACCTTAAAAAAATTCTCTTAAAAACATAGTTAAATAAAAATTTAAATTTCTAGTGAAAATTTGGGTCGGGTCGTTACATTTTGTCCCTCATTTCCATTTGAATTCGAATTCATTTCTTCCCTCCATTTATTCCCATGGATGTCCACCACCTTCTAGAAGCTTCTGGAACCTTGATTTTGTAGAGGTGACTTTGACCAACATTTCCTAGTGTGACTAGGATTTCTTGTAAATGAAGGATTCCTTGTCCATTTCGACTTCTCGTAATGACCATATTGCCCCTGGGGTCTCCTAGTGTCGTTAGGACTCCTTTCCCTAGTTGGGTTAGGTTTCCTAGTTCAACCAAGATTTCCTGTTTCAATCAGGATTTCTCATTTCTAGCTCCGCAAGGATGGTTCTGGGCTTGATGTTTCCTAGTGTGAATAGGAATCCTCATTCGACTAGGATTTCGGCCCCTTTCCTGGTTTGACCAAGATTTCTCTTGTTTTCCTAGTTTGACTAGGAAATGTCTAAAAATGGTCCTTTTGGCTTCTTTTCTCTTCTTTGCTCATTTTATCCTATAAAAACAAAAACAAACTAACAACACACAAAATATCGAGTTCTTGCACTCTGAGTTAGTGAGTTAGTATCATAAATTAGTGTAAAATGAGCACTCAACAATAGGGAAGCACTTTCTCATGTTAGGATTAGCGTTGTACAACCATTGAACCACATTTGGAGTTAAAAACGCACAACAACGTCATTTCAGTGCATATGTGGTCCAATTTCATCCTAATTGCTCGAAAACAAGGCCATTGGACAAGAAGGGCATGGGGAAGCAATTTCCCATGTTAGGATTGGCGATCTAGACCTATTGAACCATATTTAGGGTTAAGAACGCACGACAAATGTCATTTCGGTGCATACTTGGTCCAATTTCGTCCAAATTGCAACAAAACGTTCCCTTTTGGCAAGAAAGACATGGGGAAGCACTTTCTCATGTTATGATTAGCGTTCTAGACCTATTGAACAATATTTGGGGTTAAGAACGTACGAAACGTAATTTGGGTGCATACTTGGAAAATCAGCAAAACCTCTCCACCTCCTCACTACTATATAAGACCCTCGCTCTCTCACGAATCAATCATACCTTACATCTTCTACACCTTACACCTTTTTATTTTCTAAAAGTTAGAGAGAGAGAGAGAGAGAGAGTGAGAAGTTGGCGCAAGGAGGAGGAGGGGGCATCAAGAAGGCCGCATCTTCCCTCGGTTTTTCTTTATTTTCTGTCCCTTTTCTTCTTCTTTTGATTTTCTTCTTTTTCTTTAGTTAATGAGTTTGTTCTTGCTTTCATTATGGATTCAATGATTATAATAGAAGTTAAATCTTTTATTTTATTTTCTATGTTTTGAGTTTTTATTGCTTTGCTAAGTTGGATGATGAAACTTTAATTGTGAGTTATGCAATGGTGACACTTGTGATTTAATTTGATGTATGTAGTAAATCTATGATCTCTAGTAAAATTGAGTTTATTTGTTTGCACCTTTTGATTAGCTACCTTAGGGTAATTGCATCTAGATTATGTTGTGAAATTAAATAAACTCGAAAGAATGATAATTTCAATTGACAACGAGTATCCTAAGAACATACTCATGAGAAAAAGGATCATTGGATGTTCATAGGTTACAATAAAGTGGCCAGGTCTATGCTCCATGTGTTTACTGTTTTCACAAACTTAACGACTCTTGCATGGGTAACAGTTGCCTTAGGTACACTTAGGGAACATGCAAGTTAACCGACTAGGGGAGGCCTAAGAAGCTCTTAATTTATGCATAAGGAGAACAATAGCTAGGAGTGTCCCCGAAAGGCCTTCGGCTGGTAAACTTTATTACATTCATGCATTATCTTGAATTCCTTGGTTGTATTTCCATCAATTGGTGGTGGATTCTGAATTCTTAGCATTGCAATTGTTTGTGTGTGTGTGTATGTATGTGGAGTGCATGAGTTTCATAACTTACAAACCCCCTGCCGTGTGTGTTAGTGAATTCTAAATAGTAAGTTGAATTGGTTTTTGATGTGTATTTACCTATTCCTCGTGGGATCGACCTAGTACTTATACGTTATGCTTACATGAGGGATTCGTATACTTATGAGCAAGGAGTAAAATTTCGGTTTCGATGGAAATTTCGACGGAAATTTTCATGGAAATTTCGATTAAAATTTCGATTTCGATAAAATTAGACAAAAATGACAAAAATTGCTATTAAAATATGGAAATTTTGAATGAAACTTGACTGTATGTTTATTTAACATATTATCTACTACATTGATAAAAAACATTGAAGAAATCAAATAATATAGTAGATTTCATGTGATATGTGATAAATATAATGCGCGCCAGAGACAAGACTGTTAAAAAAATACTTCACTAATTAATAATTACATAATAAAATTACACGAATAAATCACCAATATGGCAACAGAAAGTAACAAGTTTACTCAAAGGGACTTGGAAATGATCTTTGATAGTTAAATTAAGCCGAATTGGGTTAAAATAGAACCAATCCGATGGCAGCAGCGACGACAACGGTTTATCTAAAATTTTAATTTTACAAATTATCAAAATTAGAAAACCAAACATTAAGGAAATGAAACTTCATGATAATGGGATAAATTTCTTTTTCATAATTTATGTTTACAACTAAACGAAACACCAAAATGACCAGATCAAACCCCAAATAAAATCCCAAACTTTTTTTTTTCTTTCCAATTGTCTAAAAACTCCAAATCTCAATCTACCTTAAAAAAAAAAAAAAAAAAATTCTTTCCTTTTTTCTCTTCTTTTTTTTCTTTTCTCTTCTTTTTTTTTTTCTTTCCTTTTCTTTTCTTTTTTTTCTTTTCTCTTCTTTTTTTTTCTTTCCTTTTCTTTTCTTTTTTTTCCTTTTCCTTTCTTTTCTCTTCTTTTTTTTTCTTTCCTTTTCCTCTTCTTCCCTCGTGGGCCGTGACTTCCTCTTTTCTTTCTTTCCTTTTCCTCTTCTTCCTCCAGTAGTCTTCTCTCTCTGCTCCTTCATCTTTCTCTCTCTTCTCCTTCCTCCTCCCTCCTTCCCCAGCCACTAGATCTGCGCCCACCTCCCGCGACCAAAACCCACTGCTGGCCTCCTCCCTCCTTCCCCAGCCAGCCTAGCGCTGCTCGCCTCATCCCTCCTCCCTCAGCCAGCCTCGCGCCGCTCGCTCGCCTCCTCCCCCACCTCGCACAGAACCACCGTCCGCGCCCAAAACCCACGCCTCCCACCCCGCGACTCCCACCCATATAGATCTGGTTTTGGTTTTGTTGAACACTACATCGAAAATTTCGCCGAAATTTCGAGGATTTCGGAAAATTTCGGCGAAATTTCGGCGAAATATTTCGAAATATTTCGAAATTTTTTTGGTATGGTGTTAAAATTTCCATACCCCTAAAAAACGAAATTTTACTCCTTGCTTATGAGCAACAACTTGGTATTTGTTTCTAAATTCCAAGTAAAACAAGTTGTACAAAAAGGAGCAACAGTATACATTGTCCCATTTCGTCGAAATTGCACCAAAACGTTCTCAGTTGGCAAGAAAGACATAGGGAAGCATTTTCTCATGTTAGAATTAGTGTTCTACACCTATTGAACCACATATAGTGTTAAGAACGCATGAACACCTCCTTTCGGTGCATACTTGGTCCAATTAAGTCCTCTTTGCTCTAAAACGTGTCCATTTGGCAAGAAAGACATGGGGAAGCTCTTTCTCATGTTAAGATTAGCGTTCTAGACCTATTGAACCACATTTGGTATTAAGAACGCACGAAAACATCATTTTGGTGCATACTTGGTCCAATTTCGTCCAAATTGCACCAAAATGTTCCATGTTAGCAAGAAAGACATGGGGAAACACTTTCTCACGTTAGAATTAGAGTTCTAAACCTATTAAACCACATTTGGTGTTAACAATGCAAGAAAATGTCTTTTTCGGTGCATACTTGGTCCAATTTCGTCCTAATTGCAGCAAAACGATCCCGGTTAGCCAAATAGACATGGGAAACACTTTCTGATGTTAGGATTAGTGTTCTACACCTATTGAACTACATTTGGGGTTAAGAACGCACGAAAACATAATTACAGTGCATACTTGGTCCAATTTCGTCCAAATTGCTCCAAAATGTTCTCGGTTAACAAGAAAGACTTGGGGAAGCATTTTCTCATATTAGGATTAGTGTTCTACACTTATTGAACCACATATGGTGTTAAGAACGCACGAAAACGTCATTTCGGTGCATACGTCTTCCAATATCGTCGAAATTGCACCAAAACGTTCTCAGTTGACAAGAAAGAAACGGAGAAGCACTTTCTCATCTTAGGATTAGTGCTCTAGACCTATTGAACCACATTTGGTGTTAAGAACGCACGAAAACCTCATTTTGGTGCATACTTGGTCCAATTACGTCCGCTTTGCTGCAAAACGTATTCTAAATGGCAAGAAAGATGTGGGGAAGCACTTTCTGATGTTAGAATTAGCATTCTAGACCTATTGAACCACATTTGGTGTTAAGAAGGCATGGAAACGTCATTTCGGTACATAATTGATCCAATTTTGTCCAAATTGCACCCAAACGTTCCCGGTGGCAAGAAAGACATGGGGAAGCACTTGCTCATGTTAGGATTAGAGTTCTAGACCTATTAAACCACATTTCGTGTGAAGAACGCACGAAAACGTCATTTTGGTCGATACTTGGTCCAATTTCGTCCTAATTGAACTAAAACGTTCACAGTTGGCAAGAAAGACTTGAGGAAGCACTTTCTCATGTAAGAATTAGTCCCTGACCTATTACACCACATTTGGTGTTAAGAAGGCACAAAAACTTCATTTACGTACATACTTGGTCCAATTTTGTCCAAGTTGCAACAAAACGTCCCTGGTTGACAAGAAAGACATGGGGAAGCAATTTCTCATGTTAAGATAAGCATTGCAAACCTATTGAACCACATTTGGTGTTAAGAACGCACGAAAACATCATTTCAGTGCATACTTGGTCCAATTTCGTTCTATTTGCACCAAAACGTTCCCGGTGGGCAAGAAAGACATGGGGAAGCAATTTCTCATATTAGGATTAACGTTCTAGACCTATTATACCACATTTGGTGTTAAGAACGCACGAAAAATGTTATTTTGGTGCATACTTGGTCCAAATTCGTCCTAATTGCACCAAAACGTTCCCGGTTAGCAAGTAAGACATGGGGATGCACTTTCTCATGTTAAGATTAGCATTCTTGACCTATTAAACTATATTTGGTGTTAAGAACGCACGAAAATGTCATTTCGTTGTATACTTGGTCCAGTTTCGTCCAAATTGAACCAAAACATTCTCGGTTGGCAAGAAAGACATAGAGAAGCACTTTCTCATGTTAGGATTAGCGTTTAAGACCTATTAAACCACATTTGGTGTGAAGAACAAACGTAAAAATTTTGTTTCATACTTGGTCTAATTTCATCCTAATTGCTCTAAAACGTTCCCGGTTGTTGTATGTTTTCCTAGAACAAATTAAATAACCTTTTCTGAGCTCTAGGTTAACTGCAAGTGCACGAATCGCGGAGTAGCAAACAAGAGAGAGAAGGAGTTCAGCCTTTCCGCAAGCCCTAGCTCACCTTGCCGTGAGTTCCTCCAGCTTGCTAGGTGCCTTCTTCTTCTTCTCTTCTTGCCGCAGCCACCATAGTGATGTATCTCTTGGTTTTTGATTTTCTTTTTGTCTAGAATTCTGATTTTCTTTTAGTTTGTGTTTCTGATTTTATTGTTAATATGGATTGGGATTTTGTTTATTTATTTCAGTTTTCTTTTTATGCTTTACTTATGTAGTTGATTTATTCTATCTTGCATGTTAGTTGTAGGTTGATTTTCAATTATGTTTGCTTTAACAAATCGTTTATCCGTCTCTTGATTAATTAATTTGATGTTTGCATGTATTAAATTCTCATTATCTGATTGAATCTGTCACTAGTTGTTTGCATCCTTTGACTGGCCACCTTAGGATAATTGCATCTAGTTTATTTGTTAGGTTTAGTTGTGGACTAATCAAAGACACTAAATCACAAGTAACAAGGGAATAAGAGATTATTCTTGGTAATGGTTTTGGGCGACCTCTATAAGGAAATAATCAAAGCTTATATGTTGTGCATATTTGACGTTCTCATATATCTTAATGACTCTTGCATGGGTAACAGCTGCCTTAGCTTAGCACTAGGGAACATGTAAGTTAACTGATTAAGGGAGGCCTAAGAAGCTCTTAGTTTATGCTTTAGGAGAACAATTGCGAGAAAGTAACTAATCAAACCTTTTTAGCAGTCAAACTTTAATACATTGTGTTTGAATTAATTGTCATTAGCCTTGGATGGTTAGAGTATGCATATCTGATCTGAAACTGAAAACTTAACATTGCAAGATAGGATGATGGGTGTGTGCGTGTGTTTCCATCTTTCTAAAACCCCCCATTTAGTTATTCTTTTGATTATTTGAACTGATTTGTTGTTTATTAATCATTCCATGTGGGATCGACTTTGTGCTTGTACGCTTTGCTACTGATGCGATTCGTGTACTTGCGAGAATACTTAGAATGAGATGCATGTTTATTTTGTTCTATGAAAACAATCAACACATTCTAGACCTATTAAACCACATTTGGTTTTATGAACGCACGAAAATGTCATTTCGGTGCATACTTGGTCCAATTTCGTCCTAGTTGCACCAAAACGTTCCTGGTTGGCAAGAAAGACATGGGAAAACACTTTCTCTTGTTACGATTAGCGTTCGAGACTTATTACACCAAATTTGGTGTTAAGAACGCACGAAAACATCATTTCGTTACATACTTGGTCCAATTTCGTCCAAGTTGCACCAAAACGTTCCCGGTTAGCAAAAATGACATGAGGAAGCACTTTCTCATGTTACGGTAAGCATTCCGGACCTATTGAACCACATTTGGCGTTAAAAACGCACGAAAACGTCATTTCGGTGCATACTTAATCCAATTTCGTCCCAGTTGAATTAAAACGTTCCTGGTTGGCAATAAAGACTTAAGGAAGCACTTTCTCATGTGAGAATTAGAGTCCCTGACCTATTACAGCACATTTGGTATTAAGAACGTACGAAAACTTCATTGAGGTACATACTTCGTCCAATTTCGTCCTAATTGCAACAAAACGTCCCCGGTTGACAAGAAAGACATGGGGGAGCAGTTTCACATGTTAGCATAAGCGTTGTAGACCTATTTAACTACATTTGGTGTTAAGAACGCGCGAAAACATCATTTCGGTGGATACTTGGTCCAATTTCGTCCTAATTGCACCAAAACGTTCCAAGTGGGCAAGAAACACATGGGGAAGCACTTTCTCATGTTAGGATTAGCGTTCTAGACCTATTGAACCATATTTGGTGTTAAGAACGCACGAAAAATGTCATTTCAGTCTAGACATGGTCCAATTTCTTCCAAATTGCATCAAAACGTTCCTGGTTAACAAGAAAGACACGACGAAGCACTTTCTCATGTTACGATTAGCGGTCTAGACCTATTGAACCACATTTGGTGTTAAGAACACACGAAAGCATCATTTCGGCGCATACTTGGTTCAATTTCGTCCTAGTTGAATTAAAACGTTCCCGGTTTTCCAAAAAGACATGGGGAAAAACTTTCTCATGTTAAGATTAGCGTTCCTAACCTATTGAACTACTTTTGATTTTACGAACGCACGAAAACATAATTTCAGCGCATACTTAGTCTAATTTCATCCTAGTTGCAAACAAACGTCCCCAATTGGCAAGAAAGAGATGGGGAAGCACTTTCTCATGTTAGGATTAGCGTTCTGTTGGGTCCTTAAATGTGTGCATTTTAGGCCCTCTATCTTCATGTATTTAGTACTTAGTCCCTATATTTTGTGTTATTTAATTGTGTTTCTCTCTTTTGTAGGTAGAAAGCCCATAGGTAACAAATGGATGCAAATCAGCCCATTTTGAGCTTAAATGAGTATTTGTTGTTTAAGGAGAAGCCCAAGACCAAGAGAGGGTCCAAGAGCATGAAAGAAGTAGAAGCCCAGCCCAAACCACAAGAGAAGTGGCGTGTGTGCTAAGTGAAAGGCTGGCCGCACCTTGCAAAGATTATTCTTCTTAAAATCAGATTTTTAATTACCTTATTTATCTCCTTTTAATTTCTGATTTATTAGAGGCTTATTAGGGGAGGAAAACAGCTACATGCAAGCCTATAGGGGTCAGCTACAAATTCCTATTTAAATCCAACTCTTGTCGTGTCTAGGGTTCCCAGACTTGAAGAAAAAATCAGAAAAAGATAGAGAGGGGCTGCAGCTTGGAGGCGTGAGCTCTCCTAGGGTTTTGGCTTTTCTTCTTCTCTTTTCTTGTAATTTGGAGATGATAAACATGATTTCTTGGATGTTCTTGTTTTCTAGCATGAACTAATCACGTTTTCTAGGGCCTAGGGTTCAGCCCTAGGCCGAATATTCAGTGGATTGGTGATGTAATTGCTGTTTGTTGAATTCCATGGATTTGATGATTTTGATTTCACTTTTATCATTGTTCTCTATGTGTTTATAATCCTTGATTGATCACCTAGGGTTATTGCATCTAGAATTTAATCAATTTAGGGTGAGGACAACCAATCAGCCCCTAATACAAGTGATAAACAATTTAGGATTTAGTAATTGGCTGAATTCTGATTGTGTGGAATCATTACTAAAGCACCTAAGGTAGACGCCGTGCCTTAGGATTTTATTTGCATTCATAATCTCATTTGTGTGTTAATGGACCTTGCTACATTCTTAGGTAAATGCCATGCCCAGGTTGCATTTAGAGTACCAAACTAGGGTAGACGCCATGCACTAGTTTGTACATTTGGGGAATCATGCATTTCATGCTATGCTATAGGTGAATATGTGAATGCATTCATCAATAGGAATTAAAGGTTTCAGAAATTGCACCATGACACTGAATAGGAGGTCTAGTGGTAAAGTCCTAGAGTCCTAGTATCATCATCCATCTATTTTCACGAGATAACTTGTTGTTTTCATACTCTCTACTAGTTGCGCATCTTAGTCTTTAAAGTAGCTAGGTTTAATTTGCTGTTTTCAAGTCATACAAACCCCCTCCAACTCGTGTGTGTGTGTTTCATTTCAATAAGTAGCTGCCCTAGGCGTGACAACTTGAGCAGCCACTTGTCTTTTACTTTCTTGTTTTGTTAGCATTAGGATTATCATTTAAAGATCATCATTAGTCTTCGTCGGATCGACCTTGCTTGCCATCTATATTATATATAGATTCGTGCACTGCGAGTATTAAAATATAACGAACACGTTCTATACCTATTAAACTACATTTGGTGTTAAGAACGCACGAAAATATCATTTTGGTCCATACTTGATCCAATTTCATCCTAGTTGAACGAAAACGTTCCTGGTTAGCAAGAAAAACATCGAAAAAAGCACTTTCTCATGTAAAAATTAGCTTTATAGACCTATTAAACCACATTTGGTGTTAAGAATGCACGAAAACGTCATTTATGTGCATACTTGGTCCAATTTCGACCTAGTTGCAACAAAACGTTCCTGGTTGGTAAGAAAGACATGGGGAAGCACTTTTTCATGTTATGATTAGCGTTGTAGACCTATTAAACTATATTTGGTGTTAATAACTGTTCGTTAAATTTTAATACTCGCAGTGCACGAATCTATATATAATATAGATGGCAAGCAAGGTCGATCCCACGAGGACTATTGATGATCTTTAAATGATAATCCAAATGCTAAAAAGAAACAAGAAAATATATAAGACACAAGTGGCTGCCCAAGTTGTCACGCCTAGGGCAGCTACTTACTTGAAATGAAACACACACACACACACACGAGTCGGAAGGGGTTTGTATGACTTGAAAACAACAAATTAAACCTACTTTAAAGACCAAGATGCGCAACTAGCAGAGAGTATGAAAACAACAAGTTATCTTGTGAAAATAGATGGATGATGATACTAGGACTCTAGGACTTTACCACTAGACCTCATATTCAATGTCATGGTGCAATTTCTGAAACCTTTAATTCCTATTGATGAATGCATTCGCATATTCACCTATGGCATAGCATGAAATGCATGATTCCCCAAATGTACAAACTAGTGCATAGCGTCTACCCTAGTTTGGTACCCTAAATGCAACATAGGCATGACATCTACCTAAGAATGCAGCAAGGTCCATTAACACACAAATGAGATTGTGAATGCAAATAAAACCCTAAGGCATGGCGTCTACCTAGGTGCTTTAGTGATGATTCCACACAATCAGAATTCAGCCAATTACTAAATCCTAAGTTGTTTATCACTTGTATTAGGGGCTGATTGGTTGTCCTCACCCTAAATTGATTAAATTCTAGATGCAATAACCCTAGGTGATCAATCAAGGATTATAAACATATAGAGAACAATGATAAAAGTGAAATCAAAATCATCAAATCAATGGAATTAAATAAACAGCAACTACATCACCAATCCACTGAATATTCGGCCTAGGGCTGAACCCTAGGCCCTAGAAAACGTGATTAGTTCATGCTAGAAAACAAGAACATCCAAGAAATCATGTTTATCATCTCCAAGTTACAAGAAAAGAGAAGAAGAAAAGCCAAAACCCTAGGAGAGCCCACGCCTCCAAGCTGCAGCCCCTCTTTTTTTTTTATGATTTTCTTCTCCAAGTTTTCGAACCGGAAATATGAGAGAATAAGATGCATATATAGCAGTCAGAGAGAAATCTTTGTGAGGCAAGCTTATGAGGGTGTGCGGCAGCTAGGGTTAGGAAACCTAGGGTGTGCGGCATGGGCTTGGCTTCTTGGACTTAAGTGACTTGCGCAAGGCCCTAGGGTTTCATTGCACATGTGCACATGGTGTAGCTGACCCCTATAGGCTTGCATGTAGCTGATTTCCTTCCCTAATAAGCCTCCAATAAATCAGAAATTAAAAGGAGATAAATAAGGTAATTAAAAATCTCATTTTTAGAGCCCAATTAGGAAGGATAATCCTTGCAAGGTACGGCCAGCCTTTCACTTAGCACACACGCCACTTCTCATGTGGTTTGGGCTGGGCTTCTACTTCTTTCATGCTCTTGGACCCTCTCTTGGTCTTGGGCTTCTCTTTAAACAGCAAATACTCATTTAAGCTCAAAATGGGCTGATTTGCATCTATTTGTTACCTATGGGCTTTCCACCTACAAAAGAGAGAAACACAATTAAATAACACAAAATATAGGGACTAAGTACTAAATACATGAAGATAGAGGGCCTAAAATGCACACATTTAAGGACCCAACAATTCCCCCAAACTTATCATTTGCTAGTCCCTAACAAAACAAAACAAAAACTAAACTAAGACTTTAAAAACAAAACAACCTAACCTTCCACCAAAAATCTCAGGTATGCTTGATTATTCATAACTCAATCAAATAGATTACACACTAGTTCTAGAGATTACCAAATGCCAACACTAACTCACAGTCAACAAGGTTAAAGCATCATGTGCGTAAGACAATATCAACATAGTTTTCAATCTAAACTTTCAAGCAAACTTGAGTAATCACAAGCAACTAGTGTCACTTCAATTCTCACAAAGATAGTCATTCACAAATAAAGCATTAAGATATTGGCTAAGTAGTGATTCACTCAAAATGCATATGTGAGCGAGTTTATGCATACAAATTCAAATTACTCACATATATGTAAGAACAAAAGCACAAGTGAAAGAATAATGATCTTATGAAAGATACCAAATACCTGAAATCAAATCAAAATACAATATGCTTCTATCTCCTCTAATCTCCACATTAGGATTACACTTCACCTAAGATCATATAGGACTTTACATATGGGTTGTAAGGGGGTTAACGGTGAAGGGTTTAACAAGAAAGGTATGGAAAACACAAAGACTAAAGGGAACAATAGAGAATCAGGTTTTACGTTGTCATTTCATTCTTATACACTTTGGCCACTAGGCTTGCATTCTTGAATCTACACACTTGTAATCACTACTACAAAATAGCAATCAAACGACGGATTTTAACCGTTGTGTGAGTTTCTAATTTACCGTCGTCTAATCGATCAATGTCTATTCATACCTCAATAGACAACGGATAAAAACCGTTGTCCTGGTGCACCTACACAACGGTTATAGATGTACCACTGTTGTATATACAACCTTTAAAATCAATGATTTGGAGGATACCGTTGTTGAGTACCAATTTAAACATCGGTTTATAGTTAAGAACCGATGTGTAGAGCTATGTTAAACAACGGTTATGTTAAGTAAAGAATTGGTTTTACAACTATTTTAGGTAGAAACACGAGGTGAAATAGTCATTAAAACAACGGTGTATTGTTAAAAACCGTTGTGTAAGCTATTGAAAAATAGGTTTATTGCCATGTCTATAGGTTTTTCAAACTACGGTGTTTATATGAAACCGTTGTATTAATGCATTAAGAAAATTGAATATTAACCATATAACCGCTGTATATACTTATTTGGTACATCGATTTTGGGTTAGAAATTATTGTATGAAGGCACTTAGCACAATGACTTTTTGAGATTTGTGTGGTATGCTTAAGAATTAGACAATGGTTTATGATATTGAACCATTGTAAGTCAAGGGCACATACCACACTTTTGATCGAAAAACTGTTGTATAATGTGCCTGTTTACATCTGTTTTTAGAAACTCTCAATTGTCTTTGACCACAATGCAATTATGAACAAACAATGCACAATCTGATTGATGAGATAGGTTGTTTTGGTACAACCATTAATTGTTCCAAATTGATTCCCTTCATAATTAACATTCCTAATAAATTATACATTTACAAAATACCAATTCACAATAATAAAGGATTGGAATTTCTAAAGTATCAAATAATATAAGATATTTGAAGGTAGTAATTGTATATATGTACCTTGCTCCCTTAACCTAATTTCATTCACAAAACCAGCCATATATGCCATAAACAAAAACCCTCCATATATACATTTCCAAAAAACTAGGCATCAATCTAATTAATCAACCTAATTGCTGCCATATATATATCAAAATATTATCTAGCAGCTAGCCTATCAATCATCCCAAGCTAATCTAGCAAAGTAATCAATATATCATATATACCCTAAGCTAGTCTAGCTAAACATATGGCCTACGTAAAAAAGGTGTTATGCAAAAATCAAACCAGAAATGTCTACATAAACTGGCCCACGAAGTTTGCCCATTCAGCCCGGACTTCATCGATATCTTCTTGGGTATACGTGTTGTCCTGCCTTCGTTCCCATTGAAACAAGGCAAAGATAGAGTACTAATTAAAAATAAAATTCAACCAAAAATGCAAATAGTTCAGCAGAAAGAAAAAAATAAAGAACATGCACGCCCCTAAGTAGGTGTATTAAAAAACATAGGCATGCAAGAGAAGAATATGCCCCTGTCAGGTTTCAACATCCAATAGCAAGCATATATATATATATATAGTTAGCATCCACAAGATAAAATAGGGGCCTATACCCAGAATCAAGCTCCAATATATTAACACAAGTGATCATCAAACAGGGGCCAATATAACCTGTCCACTTCCACAATTTTGAAAGAATCCACCAAGTATTCCCAATCTGCACCCAAAACGGACTCCCCCAACTAATTTTTTCCTTTTGTTCCTTTACTACATTTCCAAGCTTTCAGCCACAAAACAAATTAAAGCATTATAAATTGCAACAATACATTAACTTCTTTCTCGAGATTCGTATACCCATTTATAAATGCCCAGCAAGGTCTAAACAATTTATAAGTCATTTTGACATGATATTATATAGCTCCTAAGAGTACCAAGGGTTCAAAATGTCCAAGTAAAAGACAATTATCATATCACTGCTCATACAAAAAACATGACCAACATAATGTCAGGTTGGCTGACTAATTCATATCTTATTCACAAAAGCTAAGCCCTCATCTTCAATTATTTCCTTCATAAAGCGCATAACAAAATAACCACACTCCTTGTCACTTGGTTGTTGAGGAATGCTCTAAATACAAATAAACATTAATTAGAATGAGCACATATACAGTTCATTTAGCAATCTGTTATTTGATTTTTAAAGCAAACAAGCCAACCTACCACCATATTTTTCCAAATTATTGTTTTACACCCTTGCCTATTCACTTGAGCATTGAATATTTTAATCCCGTTGTGGCATGATCGAAAAACCAAATGATTTTAACACTTTCTGAGATATGTAAATTAAATTATAAACTGATGAGAATAAAATTACAGCCTTACTTGTCCACAACAGTTCTCCATTCATCACCGATCAAACACCTTCTCATTGGGTCCATAAAATAGACAATCTCCTTGTCTGGATTGATAACTGTCAACATCCAATGATTTCTACGCATTTAAATTCTCTTTAAATACATAACATGGCTGGAAATGTGTATTTACATTGACAATCAAAGATATTTTAACATTGAATAACTTACCCGGAATTGTAAGGGACTAAAAAAATCTTATCGTTAGAAGATAAATAGAGTACTAATTTAAAATAAAATCCAACCCAAAATGCAAACAGTCCATCAGAAAGAAAAAAATAAAGAATATGCCCCTAATTAGGTGTATTGTGATTTCAAGCTAGCATATATAAAAAATTAAGTGTACAACTACATTAATTAAGAATCAAGCTCAAAAATACCTTAATATTATCACAACAATTTTCAGTTAGAGCAAAGTCACAAGGAATATAAGGGCAAGTGAAAAACATAGGCATGCATGAGGAATATTGCTGTCAGGTTTCAGACTTTCAGGGCAAACTTAGAAATTACACCAAAAATGCATTCAATGTCGGATTAAGGAGATTTTGATCTTGAAATAACCATTAGGGTGTCTAGTTTCTGCTCACCAAAAATTAGATCAAAATACATCACCAAACGGTACAGTTTTTAAAAATAGTGCAACGGAGTCAGAGAACTGCTAGTTAGAAACTTGAAATGCTTTAAACAATATATTGGAAATCATCAATGTATGCATACTCATAAACAATATCTGGATTTAAGAAAAAGCATGACCATCGTAATGAAAAAGCATCACGATGAAATCACTTAATAGAAACTATAAAATTGAAGTAAAAGAAGAAATTGAATCCCGTGAATTAAAAAAAAAATAATAATAAAAACAGTATATGAAGCAATATGGTTCCTTTACCTTCTCTACAATCTTGTTCAAACTTTCTTTTTGCTTGATTCCCACTACAATGGCCAATAACTTTGTTGATGACTTTGAGTTCTAAACAAAAGGAGTGCAGACTGCAGAGCATACATCAACATTCAAATCAAATAGCTAGTAAGCAGTAAAAAATTGCATTACTTACAACCCTATTCAGTGCATATCCACTGTAAATGCAGCTAAATGAGATTAAATTAAACCCAAGTATCAAATTCTCAGGCACCCTGAAAAGTTATATTATCACTACAATCAACATATAAATATTGGCTCACCTTTTTATGGGCCCCATAATTGTTGCATTACCAAGTCAGAGGTCTTGGAAACAATACCTTTAGGCAGACCGTTAATTCCATCAGGCCTGCATTGATTCTGAACGTGCATGTATGACAGCATTAATCACAAATTCACAAGTATAAATATCAGCCATTATATGCAATGAAATCATAGGGAGCCTACTGCCTACCTCTTTATAATTTGTGACAACAAATTGGTTGCCAATGAAGAAATTAAGCTACAGAAAGCAGAGCCATAGAAGCAAGCAAACTACAACGAATGAACCTCCTTCTTCTAGGGTACTTATGAGAAATCCAAGAGCAAAGAAGAAAACATATATATGAACCAAAGAAAATTAAAGGGTATGTATGTATATATCATTCTCTGTTATGAAATTGGAGGTAGAAAGCCACAGAAACCCAAATGCAAAACCAAATTGTGGTAGATGATGAATTCAAAGAACATATAAATATCTCATAAAAGCAAGAGGGGACTTACAGAAGTGGAGGCCTTCATCATCGACAATAAAACTAGCTAGCTCCTTGGTATCAACAAATTGAGAACAATCCTCAAGATATCATAAAATGCAATAAAATTTCTGCATGCAAATTTGTCACTGATCTTACAAATAATAGGTAGTGAGGATGGGTACCTGTGTATAAGAGGAAGTGAGGCAAACACCAACATTGGGATGGTAACTAGGGGCACACCCTCCATTGCTCTACTCAAAGTTTAAGAAAACCTTTCTCCTTCAAGAGTAAATGTGATTCTATTAGAAAATCAAAACCCAAAGAGCAACAACAGTAGCTAACCCCAGCCAGTTAAGCAAAGAAAACTCCATTAATAGCCAAATAGAAAGAAGCACTTGTAGTGCTTGACTTATGCACAACTTTACTTGTAATTGGTACAAAGAAAGGAGATTGGTTTAGTACGTTACCCAAAAAGATGAGGAGGCTTGCTTAATCTACCTGAAACATGACAAAATGGATCAAATAAAGAACTAACTGGGGCCAGCTAAACCAAAAATTCTTGTTTGTGACTTGCACCAGAGGTATCCCTTGGACTACAACATGTCTTTCTTGAATTTCAATTGCCATTTGAGTTATAATTGCTTGCAGCTTTGTTCCAACTGCTAAGATTATCTTCAACCAATACAATTGTTAGTCCTCGATCATTAATTAGACATACAATATTATTATTAGATTTATTTTAAGATGCAACTTAATTAGGCATTTCATTTTAAAACTTCTTACAACTAGAGGAAGTATAGACATCACAAACATAGCCTCCCATCCTGAAACAAAGGAAACCAATAACTAAATACTACAATAAATATCTTTGTTATTTAGTTTTGAGATATTAACATCAAATAGATTGATACAGTAAATCCTTCCAATGCTGCTTCTTTATATTTTCTTCTTTTACGTTTTTCACTTTGACAAAGTGGAACTTTAGACATAATATATGAAACTGAATGAATTAATCAATGAATAGACAAAGTTCAATTTTCTTCTTAATTTTACTTAATGATTACCCAAGTTGTTATGCTAGTCTTTACAATACAACAAGCCAGATTATATCCAAGTGTTTGCATTGAATGTATATGAAACGATAGGTATAGTTTAAAGCCCTCAATTTGATTAATTGATTTCTTTTTCATAAAACTATGAAAGAAATTGGAACAGAGGAGGAGGAGTTAGTGACATCAGTCTTACAAAATAGAAGGTGACTGGTGTTTTAGTCCAGAATCTTGTGTGGTCTCTTACAAACGAAGTCTCGTGAGTAAGCCTGAACTTTGTAGGATCTGTTTAAAATAGAAAGAAAACTCCACTTTAGCACTCAATGCATTGCAGACAAGTATAAGTACAAGCGACAAATTAACAATATTACTACCAAAGTCTAGCTAGCTTCACTATAAATTACATTACATGACTAATAATTGATTAATTAATTACAAAATTAAATTGAGTAGCTGTTTGTTGTGTTGTCCAATGATTTACCATTGAATTCACTATCATGTTTAGCCGATTGTTCCCACTCCTTCCACCCACGAATCTGCAAAAACAATTATATATAATATATATATTAAGGGTAGAAAATGAATATTAAGTCATATATATATTATATAACATATATGCATCACCTCCATATCTGGAATCAATTTCAAAGACATATTTTGAGAACTTAGAAGAAAATATAGATAGATAGATAGATAAAATTACTCAAATATATACTACAAACTGATGTAAGGTGAGGGGTGACCCACCTTCAATCTTCCAAGTGTCATGGTTACGGCACGTGAAATACTGCAGAGAAGAATATGAAGATGTGCAGTTGATGTAATGCATTTGTAGATATAAGCGGCACTTGTCCCTGTATGTCTCAAAAAACATCCATCCATCATATTTCGATTAGACAATAAAGCAAATGGCAATCTACCTTATAAGTAATAAGTAACACAAGTTGAATTCAGATTGTAAAGTAAGCAATCGTACTAGCTCAGAATTCAGAATGTGGGTCAAGGAAAATTGAACTGCCAACTGACCCAAATAAACCGAGATAAAAATTGGGTTTGTATAGTGAAGGAGAGTGTATGGGTTCATGGGTAATGGGTAATGGGTGTCACTAGATCGAAATCATCCAACGTGGTTTGTGAGCCAACTGGATGACAAGCACACATAGATGGTTGGTTCATAGACCTATTCATAAATCAACCATAAACAACCAAAGAAATGCCAAAATATCAGCAAGATCCAAGACTAAATTAGCTAAAACAAGAAAATCAAAGAACCCACAGAACTTACCTAGAATGATGTGCTACAGGATCGATCTTACGTGATGAGTGAGTGGAGTATGCAGCTGAGGAAGATGGCAAGAGAGAAGCTCATGGGACTGTGAAATCACAGCTAGGGCTTTGAGAAGGGGAGGAGATACACCTCAGAGGAAAGAAATGGAGAGACTGAGAACGAGAGACAGACCCATATAGAGGGCTAAGATCGAGAGATGGTGATGTCGTTGATGCGCGATGAAGACGGTGACGATCGAGGGACTGTGCGCTATGAGGATGGTGAAGATGGAGAAGTCAGAGGGATGAATGTATGAAGGGGTGAAGTCAGTGTGTCTAAAAGGGGTGTAGGGATGAGTGTGTCTGAAGGGCTTTGACCTTGTCTTTGATTAATGTTTCATTAATTAATTAGCGCGCCTCCACTTTTTGCCAAATACAAAGACCCGCAAATTCTTTATTTTTGTATAATTTTTTTAACACAACGGTTTTATCTAAAACTATTGTGTTTAACAATCTAGGAAAGACTCCAGGACCAAATAGTATTGGATATGATACATTTATATCACGGTTTCTTATAAACCGTTGTGTGATAAATTAAGATAACGGGTAAAATAAAAACCGTTGTCTATTGAATGTTGTCTATTTATATAATTGTACATACACATGCCCACCCTTTTCATTTTTTTCTTTTTCTCCTTTTCTTTTCCTTTTTTTTTTTCTTTTTCTATTTTCTTTTGGGCACGGCAACATATTCTATTCATTTTCTTTTCTTTTTCACATTATTCTCAAGCCTTGCACATTATTCTCAAGCCTTGCACACAAATGAAAAATTTTCATAAACTAGTTTTCTACAATCCCTTAAGTAAGGGTAAGATACACACAATGGAAGGGCTCTTCCCCCAAACTAGGGGCTGGCACGGGTAACATGGTTAAGAAACAAAAAGGCTGACAAGGCTCAACAAGGCAACTAGAGGTATAAATGAACACAAAAAGGATGGCTAGAATGGCACAAACGAGACAAAGAAGGCCTAAATTATTTCCTAGGTTCAATGTAGTTACAACATGCTTCAATTAAATTGAGATGGAAGTTCTATCATTTGATTTAAAATGATGCACATTTCAAGCATTTGATCAAGTGAAAAACAATGAGATCATGCAAACTCTAGATATTCAATGAATGCATGGAATATTAGCATATAACCCTCAAAACAGAAGCATTAAGGCTCGAATCTCACAAGGGGTATATAAGTTTCACTAGAAGCCTAGATCATACAAGCATGCAATCACTTTCAGTCTAAACTATACCAGCATTGTAATCCACACAAAGATAGCTCAAATATGCTCAAAATGAGTTATATGTCAACAGAATAATCAAAAGAACTAGTTTCATCATCAATTCGACCAAAGTATGCAAGATCAAAGCATTGGTAGTTCATCATAGTGGTGGACAGGAACCTAAAAGACATAAAAACAAAAATATTTTTGGTATTTTCAAAAATTTGAACGAAAAGTTTCAAAACCTAAACCTAAAACTCTTACCCCAAACTTAAATGAAACAACATTGTCCTCAATGTTTCAAGCTAAGCATGCAATGAATCATTCAAGCTAGGAAGACAAATACTGTAACGACCTAGAAACACACCACAACCAAAAAAAATAAATAAATAAAGGAAAGCAAAAGGTTAAGAACTCCCTGATATCCATGCAAACAGCCATAGGGCAATGTTTCTTCTCTCAAAATGTTGGGTTGCCTCCCAATCAACGCTAAGTTTAGAGTCTTCAGCCAGACTTGGCAGTACATCATGCTAATGGAACAGGATCCTCCAAGAGCATGTTCTCCTCCGAACGCTCCATATTAGCCTCCAAGTAATGCTTAAGCTGATGGTCATTCACCTTGAATGTATTCTTTGTCTTTGTATTGCAGACCTCGACTGCACCATGAGGGTAAACATTAGTAACAGTAAATGGACCATACCATCGAGAATGAAGTTTACCTGGAAAGAGTCTAAGGCGAGAATTGTAAAGCAAGACTTTCTAACCCACTTCGAAATGTTTCCTCAAAATGGCCTTGTTATGGTAGGCCTTAGTCTTGTCTTTGTAAATCCTAGAACTCTCATAAGCCTTATTCCTGAGTTCTTCCAACTCACTCAATTGTAGCTTCCTATGCTCACTTGCCTCATTCATCTTAAAATTGAAATGTTTAATAGCCCAATATGCTTTATGCTCTAATTCGACAAGTAAATGATATGGTTTACCAAAAACCAACCTGTATGGGGACATATCAATGGGAGTCTTATATGCTGTACGATAAGCCCATAGAGCATCTAAGAGGCGATCTGACCAATCTTTCAGTGAGGAGCTCACAGTCTTCTCCAAAATTTGCTTAATTTTCCTATTGCAGATCTTAGCCTGTCCACTCATCTGGGAGTGATAAGGTGTAGAAACCTTATGCTTGATGCCATATTTGCTCAGTAAGGCCGCAAATAACCTATTGTTGAAGTGAGATCCTACATCACTAATAATAGCTCTGGGAGTGCCAAATCTTGCAAAAATATGATCCTTAAGAAATCTGAGGACAACTCTAGAATCATTAGTCTTGGATGGAATTACTTTCACCCATTTTGACACATAATCAACCGCAAGCAAGATATACAAATAACCCTTGGAAGAGGGAAAGGGACCCATGAAATCAATGCCCCAGACATCAAAAATCTCAACAATA
This sequence comes from Dryas octopetala, assembly GCF_963921425.1. Classification (NCBI taxonomy): domain Eukaryota; kingdom Viridiplantae; phylum Streptophyta; class Magnoliopsida; order Rosales; family Rosaceae; genus Dryas; species Dryas octopetala. Next base: position 17,536,487 of record NC_141373.1, read on the forward strand.
AGAATGGGGTTAAGAGGCATTTGATTTCAGGAAGAAATGTTACCCAACTTCTGGCACCTATCACAGGTGGTACAAAATGTATAAGCATTCTTGAACAAACTAGGCCAGTAAAAACCACACTGCAACACTTTTAGAGCCGTCGTCTTTGCTCCACCATGTCCTCCACATGCATCAGAATGGCAAAAAGTTAGTATAGATTGAAACTCAGATTCTAGCACACACCTTCTAATGATCTGCTCGGGGCACCACTTAAATAGATATGGATCATCCCATATATAGTACTTAGCCGTGCTGATGAGCTTCTTCTTCTGAGCTCTCTATATGTCACCTGGAAGTTCTCCTGTAACAATATAATTAACAATATCAGAGTACCAAGGAACATAAACAGACAATGAGAACAACTGCGCATCTGGGAATCGCTCATTCAGAGGGAGGATGTCCTCCTCTGCAGTAGAACTGTGCACCAATCCGCTAAGGTGATCAGCCACCACATTCTCTGAGCCCTTCTTATCCTTGATCTATAGGTCAAACTCCTGGAGCAACAAAATCCATCTAATCAGCCTGGGCTTCGCATCTTTCTTCGGTAGAATGTACCTAAGAGCTGCATGATCAGAAAACACAATCACTTTAGTTCCAATCAGATATGACCTGAATTTCTCTAAAGCAAAAATGACAGCCAAAAGCTCTTTCTCTGTAGTGGAGTAATGCAGCTACGCATCGTTGAGAGTCCGACTGGCGTAGTAGATAACATGTGGTATCTTGTTCACTTTCTGCCCTAACACAGCTCCCACAGCATAATCAGAAGCATCGCACATCAGCTCAAATGGCAAACTCCAATCAGGAGGCATGATGACTGGAGCTGATGTGAGAAGAGTCTTCAATCTGTTAAATGCGGCTAGACACTCCTCATTGAACTCAAACGGCACCTCCTAGGCCAACAATCTACTTAAAGGCCGAGCTATTTGAGAGAAATCCTTAATAAACTGCCTGTAAAAACCTGCATGACCAATAAACGATCTCACATCTTTAACTGTCAAAGGTGGTGGAAGATTACTTACCAGATCAACCTTGGCCTTATCCACCTCTATCCCTCTGCTGGATATGACATGGCCAAGAACAATACCCTGTTATACCATAAAATGGCACTTCTCCCAATTCAAAACCAAATTGCATTCTTGGCATCTTTCTAAAACCAAAGCAAGATTATAGAGGCATTTATCATAGGAAGAACCAAATATACTGAAGTCATCCATAAATACCTCTATTATATGCTCCACCATATCGGAAAAAATGCTCATCATGCATTGCTGAAAAGTACCTGGAGCATTGCATAAGCCAAAGGGCATGCGCCTGTAGGCAAAAGTGCCATAGGGACAGGTAAATGTTGTCTTATCCTGGTCCTCTGGGGCTATAGTTATCTGGTTGTAGCCTGAATACCCATCTAAAAACAAATAATGGCTATGACCTGCAAGACGTTCCAACATCTGATCAATAAAAGGTAATGGAAAATGGTCTTTCCGAGTACCTGAGTTAAGTTTCCGGTAGTCTATGCAGACACGCAACCCTGTCTGTATTCGGGTTGGCACCAGCTCATTTGCATCATTTCTGACCACTGTAACACCAGACTTCTTAGGAACCACATGCACCGGACTCACCCATTTGTTATCTGATATGGGATAAATAATACCCACATCTAGCAACTTCAGCACCTCCTTCAGCTCAACTTCCTTCATCACTGGGTTGAGTCTACGCTGAGCCTCTCTAGTCAGCTTGGCTCCATCCTCCAACAATATCCTGTGCATACACCTCGAGGGACTGATTCCCTTGATATCTGCAATAGTCCACCCAATCGCTGTTTTGTGCTCTCTCAGCACTCTCAACAATTTCTCCTTTTCCTCTGCATTGAGGTTGGAAGCAATGATCACAGGTAATGTGCTTCCCTCACCCAAATAAACATACTTCAGATGCTCATGCAAATCCTTCAACTCTAGCTTAGATGCCTGCAACACAGAGGGTACAAGTTTTGTATCAGAAACAGGTAAAGGCTTAAAAGCAGAAATATACATACCTGAACAGCGGGGTACGGCCTCTAAGTGAGCCAAATGCTCTCAAGTTGCTCATCCTCATGCATAGCCATAGGGCTATGAATCAAAGCCCTATCCAACGGATCACTGCTACAGCTCACATTAAACACCTGTTGACAAACCAAGTCCATAATATCCACTCTAAAGCACTCATGCTCATCACTGGGTAGTTTGAGTGCTTTAAACACTCTGAACTCAATGGTCTGTCCCTGCACATTCATAGTTAGTGTACCCTGTTGAACATCAATTTTTGTACCTGCAGTGACCATAAAGGGACGACCAAGTATCAAGAGTAATTGTGCCTCATACATAGGTACGGCCTCCATTTCCAAAACTAGGAAATCAGCCGGCAATATCAATCCATCTACTCTCACAAGTACATCCTCCAAAATTCCTCTGGGGTACTTAACTGATCAATCAGCTAACTAGATACTCACAGAGGTCGCCTTCTGCTCACCTAAATTCAGAGTCTTATACACAGAAAATGACATTAAATTCACAAAAGCACCTAAATCAAGGAGAGCTTTCTCAAACCTACAATCCCCAATGATACAAGGGATAGTGAAGCTGCCTGGGTCCTTGAGCTTGGGAGGTTGCTTCCTCTGAAGCACTGCTGAAACCTCCTCAGAGACCTTCACTGTCTCAAACTCCTTGAACCTTCTCTTGTTCCTGCACAAGTCCTTGAGAAACTTTGCATACCTGGGCACTTGCTTAATCGCATATAGAAGGGGAATATTGATCTCCACCTTCCTGAATATCTCCATAACACCCTTTAGAGGGTCCTCTTTCTTAGCCTTCTGCAACCTGCTAGGAAAAGGAGCATGTATAGAAATCAACTTAGAAGGGTCGGATTGTACTTGAGGTAAGGGAAAACCCTTGGGAGCTACGACATGGTTGCCTGAAGATGGCACAGAAGGGTCTAAGGTATCCTTAACAAGTTCGGCTATGATCTCAGGTGCATCTTCTGACTCGACACCTTTCTCAACAATTTCTTCCTCATCTTTCCCAACTATCTTACCCCTTCTGAGAGTAATTGCATTCACCTGCTCATTGTTCTTGGGGTTAATGATCACTTGCCCTGGAAGTCTCCCTGGCTCTCTCTGATTCAGTGCAGTAGCTAACTGGCCCATTTGTTGCTCAAGATTCGCAATGGCCCTATCAGTCTTCTGCATATGTGTCTCTGACTTCTGAATGAAATACTGTGTGCTCTGAGCCATGGATGCAATCAAATCTTCCAAGGACTTTTTCTGAGGCTGTTGTTTATAGCCCTGATGTGCCTGATGTTGTGGAAATGAACCTTGAGGCTGCTGCTGATTCTGGTTATTACTTCACCTGAAATTGGGATGATTCCGCCACCTTGATTCTGATTATTACTTCAACATGTTGGCCTGTTCTTGCACAAACTCAGGGAAATCGACACCATGAGGGCAAGAAATCGTTTCATGTCCAGGTGTAGCACAAATGGCACAAACCTCCAATGATGGAGCTCTCTGATTTAGGGCAAGCATGGCATCCATTTTGTGTTCCAGCCGAGCGATCTGCGCATTAGATGCAAAATTATTATAAGTATTAACTTCATAAACTCCAGCGCACTTGCCTCTAGTATCTGAATGCATTGTTTCTCTTGCCATCTCTTCATAGAGGTCAGAGGCCTCCTGGGTCGTCTTATTCCTGATAGAACCACCTGAAAAATTAATCACAGCATTCCTACTCGCAAGGGTTAGTCCTTTATAAAATATTCGCATTAATAAGTTTAAAAGAAGTCCTTGATGTGGACATTGAAGTAGCAATGTATTAAAATGCTTCCAAGCCTCTGAGAATGACTCATCTTGTTGAGAAAACTGCATAATCTTATCTCTCAGCATATCCGTCTTTTGAGATGAAAAGAACTTTTCTAGGAACTTCTTCTCAATTTCATCCCAAGTCCTCAATGATCCAGGTTTCAAAGAATTCAGCCAAAACTTAGCTTTATCCTTCAAAGTGTAAGGAAACACCCTCATCTTGAGTTGATTCTCATTCACACCTGTCAAGGGCAAAAAGCTCACAGCATTAAATATATCTTTAAGGTGAGTTAGCGGATCTTCACTAGGTAAACCATGAAAAGAGGGTAGCATATTAAACTGAGAGGATTTGAGCTCATAATTTCTTGCAGCAAGTGGCAAGGCAATGCTTGAAGGGGATGCAGGGATGGTCGGGATGTCTAGATCCCCCATGTGTTCCACGTTGTCTTCCTCGGTCATAACTTTTTCAAATTGGTGAGAGCTTGATGAAGATGTAGGAGACGGTGCAGGGGATGGCAAAGGTAGACGTGCTGCTGCTCGAACTAGTTCTGCCTGACTCCTTTCACAAAACAATCTGATTTGGGCTAATCTCTCATCCAAATGAGTGTCGTCAATTGGGTTGTTAGGATCTGGCTGGGACATGCACAAGTACCTTCCTAATCAGATGCAAACATACACACAAAGGAAAGTTAATTAAACACTTACCAAACTTGGCTACCTAGCAAATTAGGATTCCTAATTGCATGCAAATACTAAAACCAAATCAGAAACCAAAACAAGAGTCAACAACTCACGGCTAGTGAAAGGAAAACACTAAACTAAAACAAGTTAAAAAGGAAAAACAAAACACAATCCTACAAACTATGACTCACGACACAAGAACAAAAACAAAGGGAAATAAATTAATAAAAAGAAAACAAAGAATAATCACTAAATAAAAACACTAAAATAACGCATTAAGATTGTCACAAAGATCAAAACTAGTTCCCTGGCAACGACACCAAAAACTGTTCGTTAAATTTTAATACTCGCAATGCACGAATCTATATATAATATAGATGGCAAGCAAGGTCGATCCCACGAGGACTATTGATGATCTTTAAATGATAATCCAAATGCTAAAAAGAAACAAGAAAATAAGACACAAGTGGCTACCCAAGTTGTCACGCCTAGGGCAGCTACTTACTTGAAATGAAACACACACACACATACGAGTTGGAGGGGGTTTGTATGACTTGAAAACAGCAAATTAAACCTACTTTAAAGACTAAGATGCGGAACTAGCAGAAAGTATGAAAACAGCAAGTTATCTTGTGAAAATAGATGGATGATGATACTAGGACTCTAGGACTTTACCACTAGACCTCATATTCAATGTCATGGTGCAATTTCTGAAACCTTTAATTCCTATTGATGAATGCATTCGCATATTCACCTATGGCATAGCATGAAATGCATGATTCCCCAAATGTACAAACTAGTGCATAGCGTCTACCCTAGTTTGGTACCCTAAATGCAACATAGGCATGGCATCTACCTAAGAATGCAGCAAGGTCCATTAACACACAAATGAGATTATGAATGCAAATAATACCCTAAGGCATGGCGTCTACCTAGGTGCTTTAGTGATGATTCCATACAATCAGAATTCAGCCAATTACTAAATCCTAAGTTGTTTATCACTTGTATTAGGGGCTGATTGGTTGTCCTCACCCTAAATTGATTAAATTCTAGATGCAATAACCCTAGGTGATCAATCAAGGATTATAAACATATAGAGAACAATGATAAAAGTGAAATCAAAATCATCAAATCAATGGAATTAAACAAACAGCAACTACATCACTAATCCACTGAATATTCGGCCTAGGGCTGTGTTGATTGTTTTCTTAGAACAAATTAAATAACTCAATTCTAAGTATACTCGCAAGTGCACGAATCGCATCAATAGCAAAGCATGTAAATACGAGGTCGATCCCACGAGGAATGGTTAAATACACATCAAATCAATTTGATCTATCCACCAACACACACACACGATATGGGGGGTTGTAAGTTGTGAAACACACGCACACCACCACACACACGCACACACCCGATTGTCTTGCAATGCTAAGATATCTGAATCCATCACATATTAAAAGATAACAACTATTATGGTGACATGCAATTCAATGTAAACACACATAATTAAGTTTGATAGCCGAAAGGCCTTGATTATCGAACACTCTCTAACTATGTTTTCTTTATTCATAAATTAAGAGCTTGATTATCGCTACTTAACCTAGTTAACTCACATGTTCCTAGGAAGCTTGATTATCGTCTACCTAAGCTGTTAACCATGCAAGAGTCATTAAGAACTTATGAAAACAGCAAACACATAGAGCATGATAGAATCTTGATTATCGATCTAGATGACATCTATGAAACCTATTTATCAAAGATAAGTTCTTAGGTTATCTTCTTGTTACCTACTGAATTGATTAGCTTGATTATCACCTTTCAATTTCATAACATTTACTAGATGAAAACATACCTAAGGTGGATGGCTTCATTTAGCTTTTTTCTCCATCATTGCTTCATTTAACCTACAAAACACTAAAACAAACTAACACACTACAACAAATTTGACTTTTCATGACATTTGATTAATGGCGTTTTAAAAATCAATGTCATGAAAAACACTATTATGGCGTTTTAAAATAAAACGCTATGGAATACAATATGTAGGTTATGAATTATGACAATCAAATAAAAATGTCATAGAATAATGAAACAATGACATGAATATTGTGCCATAAAAATTAAAAAATGGGATGGCGTTTTTTCAACGTCATGGATACTTTGACTAAACCATAACAACGTAGAAATGTCATAAACTTGGAATTCTAGGGCACTCTTTAAACGCTATGAAAAATCTGGCAAATTTTAAAAAATTTTAGCCCAAAATATTTGCCTCCAACTGGCGGGATAGAAAATTTTCGAGGAAAAACGAGCCTCACCTACCACCAGACTCAGCCACACACTAAACCTCCACTCTCTGTGTCTGGATTATTGTTTCTGTCCGAATCTCCACTCTCTCCACACACTAAATCTCCATCCTCTCTGCAAGCTTGCCTATTATTCCTGTGTTCTATCTCTGGAATATATCTCTGCCCAACTTGTTGTCACATATGTTGAAGAAATGGTTGGAACCCTGTAGAGAATGAAGAAGAGCCAAGTTGTTTCTCAGACAATTTCATCTTCATTGTTTCTCTGAAACTCTCACGGTAAGCTTTGAAACCTGTGAATGGTGAATGGTGAATGGTATTGGAATCCCTGAAATTTGGGATTTTTTTTTCCTGAACACATTTGATTTCTGATTTCTAAATGTTTTCTGATTTCTGATTGTAAAACAATGCCGTCATTGAAGCATTTCCTAATATTGCGTCCAGAAGCAGTGCGGGACCATCTACGACGACATCGTTTAAGTCAAGGTTGGTTTCTTTGGTTGAGTTTTTGGCTTTGTTTTGCTCTGGTCTTTGAGTTGTATTGGTTTTGGAAATCTGGGTTTTTGTTGTGATAAACCTTTTTGAAGGTTTTGATGATTTATGGGTTTTAATGGGGGTTGGTGTATTGTGTGCCAAATCTCAATCTTACTGCCCCATTTACCTTCAATTTCATCTTGAAGCTCTAGTTCTCATTATTGGTGAACCTCTGAGTGTAAACTAAGCTCTGCTTTATTTGAGTTAATGCGTCTGCAATTGTACATTTCTCTTACAACTCTAATTTATTTCACAACAACAATGTTCTTTGCTTTGTGTTTGTCTTTCAATGCCGAGTAAGTAGATTAGCAGTCTATTGTATATCTTTGGACTAAAGAATCTGAGACAATTTGTTCTGCTATTTTGCTACATATATATGCAAAGTTGTTGTAAAAATTCATGTGTGTGATTGGAGGTGGTCTTATATCAATATGTTATAATGGTTGGGATTACAGTCTATATATTCTAGGAGAAGACATATAAAAGCAATAGCATTGATGATAATTGTTATTGAGGGAAATGGGACATAACGTACATTCTAGATATTCATTTGTTAGCATATGAGGGATCACAAATTTCATTTTTATAGGTTTAGTTTTAATTGTGATTGTGAATGCTCCAAAATGGGACATGACCATTCTGGACTTTTGGAGTCCATTCATTTGTTAGCACAAGAGGACTTACAACTTTCATTTATATAGGTTCAGTTTTAATTGCAAATGTGAATGCTCCAAAGTGAGACATGAACATTCCGTATTTTGGAGTTCATTCATTTGTTAGTATAGGAGAGATAAAAAATTTCAATATTATAGGTTCAGTTTTAATAGTGATTGTCCAATAGGCAAGGCTTCCTTATTTTTCTGAAAAACATCATTCTGCAGCTAGTCTTACGTAAGTTTGGTATTTTATTTTTTCTCTTCCCCTACCTTATATACTGTGTATACAACACCTCTCTGTCTCTCTCTGTCTCTCTCTCTCTCTCTCTCTCTCTCTCTCTCTCTCTCACATTCATCCCCTCGTGTTCTGGTCACATGACCAATTATTTTGGGAGAGTCGTATATATTTGATGTATGTAAGAATCTGCTAGCTAGATATATGGGGTAGATGATATATTTTTTGTACCCAATGTAAGGACCTGTGAGCCTTTTATTGGTTACTCAACAATTCTGTGGCTGGGGATTTCACTTTGTACAGAGGATGGCCTTTCTTTTTCTTGGGTTTGAAGGAAGGATGTTATATATGTACATTGTAAAATCCTTTTCTTCCTGACTCATTTTCTTGTAAAATAGGATAGGTTGGATGATTCTTGGTGTATGATTTGCACACTAGGCTATTCTGTTTACAGCTTTTAGGCAATAATTACTTCTGAAAAGGATAAAGGCAACAAAATAGTGACTACAAGAATGTTTAATGTTGAATAATAAATATATATTATATGTATGTTCAATTGTACACAGCAGTTACACACGAGTAGAACAAAAACACATTATAATGGGCCAACTCAAATCCAGCAAGCTTTTACTGGCTATTTGTAATATTTCTAAATTATTTTGCAGTACTATAACAAAGACATTATTCATTACATCTCTTCATTGAGGTAAGAGGACATTGCATACAGAGCAATAAACAGCAAGTTCTTCATTCAGAAAAAAAAAAAAAAAACAAAAAGTAGAAAGGAAAAAAGAAAAGGAAGAACTGAAACAAGATCTACTAATTTGAAAAGCCAGCAAACTTTTTGTACAAATGACTTCACATATACATAGATTGCATGACTTAATTGAACTCTAGAACTAGTTTTTTTGTTTTTGTTTGGTGAGCACCAACAGACTCATAAATTAACTACATATCCTGCTGCTTAGGCTTTCTACTCAATTCAGAATATTGACCACCCATTAGCTGCAAAATTTCGTCCCACAAACTTTCTGACGAATCTGATGAAGCCCCATATATCAAATTTGAGTTGCAAGCAGGCACATACCAGTAATCCGATTCAATCTCCTCTGCCAACTGATCCAGCTGCCACCCAGCATAGCCAATAAAGAATCTGAAATCCTGAGGCTTAAGAACCCCCTTCTTTACTACCCCTGCAGCTTCATCTAGACTGTTACGAGCACCAAAACAAAGGCTAGGGATCACCTCTTCAAACCCAGGAATCTTTGACTTCCCCCCTGTTTTTAACAATTGTGAATGCTCCAAAGTGAGACATGAACATTTTGTATTTTGGAGTTCATTCATTTGTTAGTATAGGAGAGATAAAAAATTTCAATATTATAGGTTCAGTTTTAATTGTGATTGTCCATTAGGCAAGGCTTCCTTATTTTTCTAAAAAACATCATTCTGCAGCTAGTCTTACATAAGTTTGGTATTTTATTTTTTCTCTTCCCCCACCTTATTTTTCTGTAGAATATGTGAAGATTGGATGCCAACATGAGGCATTAAGACTTGTAGCATTCTATTCTCTCAGGAAATACAATATTTACAAGAGAATCTGTTGGCAATGTTTTAAATATTACACATGACTGAGATATGGTTTTTAAACTATGACTTATTTGAGCCATCCTACATTAATCACCTAGAAAAATAATTGAGGAAGGGAAGTATGTAATAATTGTGGTAGGTTTAAATAGAAAACCCTTGGTTATATATATGGTAGGTAATCTCCTGTGTTGGTTTGGAGGCACTGCCCACTATTTTGGGTTAATTATATGTAAGTGGCCTGGAGGACTGGGAGAAGGGTGTGGGTAATTTTGGGGGACCCCCCGGGAAGTTTCAACTAAAAGAAACATTACAAGTCCTAGAAGCCATTGATTCAATTGTTTCTTTTATTTTGGATCATCTAATTGGTAGGGTACACCTAAAAAAAATTGTAATGTTTAGTAAGACTTGGACTACTTTGGTGTTCATCTCCAAGTTTGCCCATCACTAGTGTATTAGTTTCAAAAGGGCTAAGCCTTAAGTCCCAAATTTATATGTGCTTGAGAATTAAGAAAAGAAAGTAGGTCTGGGAAGTCCCAAATTTTTCTGTTTTGAGAGTTGAGCATTTAGATGTGCGTTGCCTTATCTCTAGTGGAATCTAGGCTTGGGAAGTCCCAAATTTATCTGTTTTGCTGGCAGATTCCAACCTCATCATTTCTGTCCTCTGCAACATCCTTGTATAATTTGCTAGCTTTGATTAATTAACGCTTTCCCTTGAGTTTGATCAAAGTTTATATCAACTGGGGATTTAGCTTTTCATACATACATATGGCCAATGACTTGAAGTGCATGATTTTTTTTCATCCAAAAACCTATTTGCTCACACTTGTTATTATCCTTGTCACTGCAGATCAAGAAGCAAAGAGTGGAATTAGGAATGACCTTCACAAGTAGTGCTACTTTTTGGACAGAATCATCCTCACTCAAATTACCACTAATAGGTTGGCTCTTGAGGATATATATATGTGCATTTTGGGACAGTATTTTAAGTTTCTAGTGGTGTATGTACTAGCTAGAAAAATGTCTATATTATTAAACGACATTTCATTATATGTATTAGAATTTCATTACTATGTAATTATCTTTTTGTTGTAATGGTGGAACACCTTGAACAATTTGGTTGTTTGTTGAATGTTTTCTTAGAACAAAATAAACATCTATCTCATTCTAAGTTTACTCGCAAGTGCACGAATCGCATCAGTAGCAAAGCGTACAAGCACGAGGTCGATCCCACAGGGAATGGTTAATAAGCAACAAATCAATGTAATTAATCAATAGAATAACTAAATGGGGGGTTTTGGAAGATGGAAACACACGCACACATCACCACACGCACACACCCTTTATTCTATCTTGCAATGTTAAGTTTTCAGTTTCAAATCAAATAAGCATGCAATAACCATCCAAGGCTAATGACAGTTAATTTGAACACAACATATTAAAGTTTGACAGCTAAAAAGGTTTGGCTAGTTACTTTCTCGCCATTGTTCTCCTAATGCATAAATTAAGAGCTTCTTGGGCCTTCCTTAGCCAGTTAACCTACATGTTCCCTAGTTCAAGCTAAGGCAGCTGTTACCCATGCAGGAGTCATTAAGTTTTATGAGAACGTCAAACATGCACAACATATAAGCTTTGACTATTTCCTTATAGAGTTCGCCCAACCCCACTACCAAGAATAATCCCTTATTCCCTTGTTACTTGTGGTTTAGTGTCTTTGACTATTTCACAGCTAAACCTAACAGATAAACTAGATGCAATTACCCTAAGGTGGCCAGTCAAAGGATGCAAACAACTAGTGACGGGGGTTCTAATAGATAGTGGAAATTTAATACGTGCAAACATCAAACTAACAGACCAAGAGACGGATAAACGATTTGTTAAAGCATGCAAATCCATTAATCAACCTACAACTAACATGCAAGATAAAATAAATAAACCTACATAATTAAAATAGAAAAGAAAATCAGAATAATATAAATAAATTCCCAATCCATGTTGGAAAGCAAACTAATTAAACAAAACAATTAAAAACTAGAATTCCAAAAGAAAAACAAAGAAAACATCACTAAGGTGGCAGCGGCGGCGGCACAAGGTGGCAGCAGCGGCGGCACAAGGTGGCAGCAGCGGCGGCGGCACAAGTTGGCAGCGGCTTGACTCCTTCCTCCTCCTTCGGTTCAGCAGAAAAATAAAGAAAGAGGGATGATGGTGGCTGCGGTAAGGGAAGAGAAATAATGGGAGCTGCTAGAGTTCCTAGGGTGCGTGAGAAAAGAAAGAGAGAGAAAGGAGGCTAAGGGTTGCGGCAAGAAAAGAGAGAGAGACTAGGCTAGGGTTTCTGAAATTTCAGAGAGAGCTCTCTCTCCTTGAGTTATAAAGATATATTTATAGAGGAGAGTGGGGCTGAGATTTCTCTTTCTCTTCAATGTGGGATAAGTGCATTCCTTGCACACCAAGACTTATAATTTTCGGCCAAACATGGACCTTGGGCTGATTTGGGCTCTTTTTGGGCGTAACTCCCTTTTCAGCTCGCGGAACTGCTGCGCTACCTCCACTAAAATGACCATATCTTGCGCTAGAAAACTCGGAATCGAAATCTGTAAAATTCCCTGCGAAGCTAACATCCGTATCTTTCCAACCATATATGGCATGCTACCTGATTCGTTCTGGAGAATTACAGAATTGCTGTCGAAATTGGTGCTCTGTTTTCCAGGGTTTTGACTTCTTTTTCAGCTAGGATTCCTTGGGCTTTCTCTTTGTAGGCGTGATGGGCTAGGGTTTCCTTAGGCTTTGGCATGTGGGCTGCATGACTTGGGCTCTAGAGTTGGCGCATGGCTTGCATGGCATGCGCATGCATGCATGGGCTGCCACCTCACCATTCTTGTGGATTTCGACTTCACCTAGGCCCAAAGCCCAATTGACTTCATGACATGATATGGTTGACCCTTGACCATTGACTTTGACTTCCAATTTTACCCCTCTCTCCCTCTTGGATTCGAATTCATTTCCTCCCTCCATTTGATTACATGGATGTCCACCACCTTCTAGAAGCTTCTGGAACCTTGACTTGATTGAGTTGACTTTGACCAACCTTTCCTAATCCAACTAGGATTTCTTGTAAATGAAAGATTCCTTATCCATTTTGACTTCTCGTAATGACCATATTGCCCCTGGAGTCTCCTAGTGTCATTAGGACTCCTTCCCCTAGTAGGGTTAGGTTTCCTAGTTCAACCAGGAATTCCTGTTCCAATCAGGATTTCTCATTTCTGGCTCGACAATGATGGTTCTGGACTTGATGTTTCCTAGTGTGACTAGGAATCCTCATTTGACTAGGATTTCAGCTCTTTTCCTGGTTTGACCAGGAATTGACCCATTTTCCTAGTTTGACCAGGAAATGTCTCAAAACGGCTCCATTTGCTCACATTTCCTATTTATGCTTCATTTGACCTAAAAACACAAAAACAAGACAACAGACACAAAAAGATCGAGTTCTAATACTCTAGGTTAGGGAGTTAGTATCATAAAATAGCGTAAAATGAACACTCATCACACCCCCAAACTTAGACTTTGCTAGTCCTCGAGCAAAGAAAATAAAGAAAAAGACTCAAAAACTCAAAAACAAACTAACTACCTTTCCCAACAACTGACATCATGAGTATGACCAACAATAACATAGTAGAGCAAGGCATATATAACATTTATTCTTCAAATTCTAATACTGCTTCAAATAACATACCTTACTCTTCCATTGTGCATATAGGTCATTCTCTTCATAACCCAAGTGTTGGACAAGCAAGAAATAAATCAACATATACAAAATAGATTCAACTCCAATCCTCACCAAGGCATACCCTCAACAATAAAGCACTCAAGAATTGGGTTGAATTGTGCACTCAAAGTATATGTGAGAGAATTTATGTAATCAAAGAGAAATAGCTCACATATTGTCATGAAAGATAGGCACATTTGAAAGGAAACAAGATCTCAAGGAAGGGAAAATCAAAACACTTGAAATAAAATCAATAACCATAAGCTCCTTTCCCTCCTAGACTCCACATTAAGAACTTCACTTCTCTTAAAATCAATTAGGGCTTCATAAGGGTTATAATGAAGGCTTAGGGTAAGGTATGATATTGAAATGAAAGGGATAAACAAAGGGCTATAAACTATGGAATTGCAAGAACAATAGAACATTCTGAGGCATACCTTGCTTCTTTGCACTACATAGCTCAATTTGAACACTTTTGCTTAATTCTTCTTTTGAAACCGTCCCATCTCTTTCTTTCTTTTTTTTTTCTTTTTTTTTTCTTTTTGGGCACGGTGTACATACAATCTCAACACATTTTTGTATAAGCTATGCATTTTCATTTTTTTTTTCACCTCAATCAATAAAACACATTGCAATACCATAATAGGGTAAAACGGGTAAAAGGGGTATAGCACCCCCAAACTTAGGGTTTTGGTATATAGTATGGGTAAACAAAGAAAAAACTATAAGGCTCAAAAGGGTTAACTAGGGATAAAACACATTAGGGTTGGCTTTTTAGGCTATAGGTAAAACAAACATGGCCTAAAATCATCTTCTAAGATTCATGTAGTTATAAACATGCTTTGCCTAGAATAAGAAAGAAGTTCTAGTTCATTGATTCAAAAATATATACATTTCAAGCATTTGATAAAAAACAATGAGATCATACAACGACTTAAATAACGAGAAAAGAATAAAGTCATGTACAACACTCGCGAAATGAAGGACAAGGCTCAAAACTTCACATGGGTCACATAAGTCTACTCTAAGATGCATATGAATCACTAAATCATGCAAATCACAACTCAAGTTCATGAAAATAAGGCCCAATCACATAGAATCATAAAATAGGTTATGGAACAATATTAGAAAAAGAAGAATACATATCATAGACACGATGCTAAACATGCTTCTCAAAAGTCATAAACAATCAATCAACTTGTTGGGGACTCAAAAACTAACCAAAACACACAAAAGACTCAAATCACTTTAAAAACAATGTTGCAACAAGGTTCTAAAGATTCAATTCCATCATTAGGGTGGAGTGAATTTTTGAAAATTGCATTTTGATGTGGGATTTGACTCCCTAAGTTTAAAAACAAAAGAAAGAAAACCCTTTTTTTTTTTTTTGAAAAATGCCCTAGAGGACCGGACCTCTAAAGCCAAAACGAATTTTTTTTTTTTTTCAAAATTTAAAAACAAAAAATCTAATAAACAAGCTACGACACCATTGCTTTCCCCCCAAACTTAAATGATACATTGCCCTCAATGTATACAAATTAAATGTATGAATGCTCAAAATAAGCAATAGGGAAATTACAACCAAATAAACACACAAATGAAATAAGATGGTCAAATGAAGCAAGAATAGAGGAATTGTTTACTTGCGGATGCAAGTTGGACACTCCAAGTGTAGGCGCGGCCTCCTTGGTCTCTATTGATCTCTTGGATTCTTGAAAAAGCTTGGGTTGCCTCCCAATCAGCGCTTGATTTACTGTATTTCAGCCTGACATTGCCATTCCTCTACTTGTGTCTTCTCTTTCTCGTTCTCCCATTGTTGCTCTAGGCATCTACAAAAGCAAACACCAAATCAGTAGAGAATATGCATGTAAAGTCATGGCCTTTATTCAAACTAAAAACTAACCAAAAACAAATCTAACTAATATATCCTAATTCTAATGATTAATCAAATCAATTCATTGATATTAGACACCATTCCCCGGCAACGGCGCCAAAAACTTGTTGAATGTTTTCTTAGAACAAAATAAACATCTATCTCATTCTAAGTTTACTCGCAAGTGCACGAATCGCATCAGTAGCAAAGCGTACAAGCACGAGGTCGATCCCACAGGGAATGGTTAATAAGCAACAAATCAATGTAATTAATCAATAGAATAACTAAATGGGGGGTTTTGGAAGATGGAAACACACGCACACATCACCACACGCACACACCCTTTATTCTATCTTGCAATGTTAAGTTTTCAGTTTCAAATCAAATAAGCATGCAATAACCATCCAAGGCTAATGACAGTTAATTTGAACACAACATATTAAAGTTTGACAGCTAAAAAGGTTTGGCTAGTTACTTTCTCGCCATTGTTCTCCTAATGCATAAATTAAGAGCTTCTTGGGCCTTCCTTAGCCAGTTAACCTACATGTTCCCTAGTTCAAGCTAAGGCAGCTGTTACCCATGCAGGAGTCATTAAGTTTTATGAGAACGTCAAACATGCACAACATATAAGCTTTGACTATTTCCTTATAGAGGTCGCCCAACCCCACTACCAAGAATAATCCCTTATTCCCTTGTTACTTGTGGTTTAGTGTCTTTGACTATTTCACAGCTAAACCTAACAGATAAACTAGATGCAATTACCCTAAGGTGGCCAGTCAAAGGATGCAAACAACTAGTGACGGGGGTTCTAATAGATAGTGGAAATTTAATACGTGCAAACATCAAACTAACAGACCAAGAGACGGATAAACGATTTGTTAAAGCATGCAAATCCATTAATCAACCTACAACTAACATGCAAGATAAAATAAATAAACCTACATAATTAAAATAGAAAAGAAAATCAGAATAATATAAATAAATTCCCAATCCATGTTGGAAAGCAAACTAATTAAACAAAACAATTAAAAACTAGAATTCCAAAAGAAAAACAAAGAAAACATCACTAAGGTGGCAGCGGCGGCGGCACAAGGTGGCAGCAGCGGTGGCACAAGGTGGCAGCAGCGGCGGCGGCACAAGTTGGCAGCGGCTTGACTCCTTCCTCCTCCTTCGGTTCAGCAGAAAAATAAAGAAAGAGGGATGATGGTGGCTGCGGTAAGGGAAGAGAAATAATGGGAGCTGCTAGAGTTCCTAGGGTGCGTGAGAAAAGAAAGAGAGAGAAAGGAGGCTAAGGGTTGCGGCAAGAAAAGAGAGAGAGACTAGGCTAGGGTTTCTGAAATTTCAGAGAGAGCTCTCTCTCCTTGAGTTATAAAGATATATTTATAGAGGAGAGTGGGGCTGAGATTTCTCTTTCTCTTCAATGTGGGATAAGTGCATTCCTTGCACACCAAGACTTATAATTTTCGGCCAAACATGGACCTTGGGCTGATTTGGGCTCTTTTTGGGCGTAACTCCCTTTTCAGCTCGCGGAACTGCTGCGCTACCTCCACTAAAATGACCATATCTTGCGCTAGAAAACTCGGAATCGAAATCTGTAAAATTCCCTGCGAAGCTAACATCCGTATCTTTCCAACCATATATGGCATGCTACCTGATTCGTTCTGGAGAATTACAGAATTGCTGTCGAAATTGGTGCTCTGTTTTCCAGGGTTTTGACTTCTTTTTCAGCTAGGATTCCTTGGGCTTTCTCTTTGTAGGCGTGATGGGCTAGGGTTTCCTTAGGCTTTGGCATGTGGGCTGCATGACTTGGGCTCTAGAGTTGGCGCATGGCTTGCATGGCATGCGCATGCATGCATGGGCTGCCACCTCACCATTCTTGTGGATTTCGACTTCACCTAGGCCCAAAGCCCAATTGACTTCATGACATGATATGGTTGACCCTTGACCATTGACTTTGACTTCCAATTTTACCCCTCTCTCCCTCTTGGATTCGAATTCATTTCCTCCCTCCATTTGATTACATGGATGTCCACCACCTTCTAGAAGCTTCTGGAACCTTGACTTGATTGAGTTGACTTTGACCAACCTTTCCTAATCCAACTAGGATTTCTTGTAAATGAAAGATTCCTTATCCATTTTGACTTCTCGTAATGACCATATTGCCCCTGGAGTCTCCTAGTGTCATTAGGACTCCTTCCCCTAGTAGGGTTAGGTTTCCTAGTTCAACCAGGAATTCCTGTTCCAATCAGGATTTCTCATTTCTGGCTCGACAATGATGGTTCTGGACTTGATGTTTCCTAGTGTGACTAGGAATCCTCATTTGACTAGGATTTCAGCTCTTTTCCTGGTTTGACCAGGAATTGACCCATTTTCCTAGTTTGACCAGGAAATGTCTCAAAACGGCTCCATTTGCTCATATTTCCTATTTATGCTTCATTTGACCTAAAAACACAAAAACAAGACAACAGACACAAAAAGATCGAGTTCTAATACTCTAGGTTAGGGAGTTAGTATCATAAAATAGCGTAAAATGAACACTCATCATTGTCCTTAATGTGAATTCTAATTTGGTATTGTCATTCTTATTGGTTTATCATTATTTTATTCAAATACACCCAACATTCCATGGGATCCCTGTAAAGTCACCAAAAGCAATGACATTTTAAACATGGCAGAATTAGATGATCTAGGTCATCTAATGTTAAACTTTTTCAATGGCAATGTAAATAATGCCATAGAAAGGATTTTCATGACGTTTAACACATGTCATTGAAACGCTTTAACATGACATTTTTCAGGTGTCGTTGTAGGCCCTGCCCTTTCAATGGCGTTTGAATCATGCTATGTAAACACAATTAGATGACAGCTACTGCAAGTCATCTAAAGTTAGCCATTTTTAATGACATTGAGATAATGCCATGGAAATGTTTTGCATGACACTGCTCCAACGTCATAGAAATTGTACCCTTTCAATGGCATTTGAATCATGCTATGTAAACACAATTAGATGACAGCTACTGAAAGTCATCTAAAGTTAGCCATTTTTAATGACATTGAGATAACGCCATGGAAAGGTTTTGCATGACACTACTCAAGTGCCATAGAAATTGTACCCTTTCAATGGCGTTGAAGCCATGCCATGTAAATTCTTTAGATGACGTGTACTGAAAGTCATCAAAAGTTAACCATTTTCAATGACAATTAATTAACGCCATGGAAAGAATTTACATGACACGAATCAAACGCCATAAAAAATGTGGAAGTATGGCAATTTTTCAACGTCATGGAAACTGTTTAAGATAGCGTTTTTCAGGTGCCATAGTAGGGCCACCCTTTCCATGGCACCGTTATCTACGACGTGGTTCGCGGCACCTGGAAACCGCCATGAAAACCCTTTCATGACGTTTTTCAAACGTCATGGAAAGGGTTTTTTGTTGTAGTGACAAGACCTAAAATATCGAGTTCTTGCATTCTAAATTAGGGAATTAGTAGCATAAAATGATGCAAATTGGACACTCAACAGGTTGAACCCTAGGCCCTAGAAAACGTGATTAGTTCATGCTAGAAAACAAGAACATCCAAGAAATCATGTTTATCATCTCCAAGTTACAAGAAAAGAGAAGAAGAAAAGCCAAAACCCTAGGAGAGCTCACGCCTCCAAGTTGCAGCCCCTCTCTCTTTTTCTGATTTTTTTCTCCAAGTTTTCGAACCCCAAATATGAGAGAATAAGATGCATATATAGTAGTCAGAGAGAAATCTTTGTGAGGCAAGCTTATGAGGGTGTGCGGCAGCTAGGGTTAGGAAACCTAGGGTGTGCGGCATGGGCTTGGCTTTTTGGACTTAAGTGACTTGCGCAAGGCCCTAGGGTTTCATTGCACATGTGCGCATGGTGTAGCTGACCCCTATAGGATTGCATGTAACTGATTTCCTCCCCTAATAAGCCTCCAATAAATCAGAAATTAAAAGGAGATAAATAAGGTAATTAAAAATCTGATTTTTAGAGCCCAATTAGGAAGGATAATCCTTGCAAAGTGCGGCCAGCCTTTCACTTAGCACACACGCCACTTCTTATGTGGTTTGGGCTGGGCTTCTACTTCTTTCATGCTCTTGGACCCTCTCTTGGTCTTGGGCTTCTCTTTAAACAGCAAATACTCATTTAAGCTCAAAATGGGCTGATTTGCATCCATTTGTTACCTATGGGCTTTACACCTACAAAAGAGAGAAACACAATTAAATAACACAAAATATAGGGACTAAGTACTAAATACATGAAGATAGAAGGCCTAAAATGCACACATTTAAGGACCCAACAATAACACACAGAAACGTCATTTCAGTGCATATTTGGTCCAATTTTGTCCTAATTGCACCAAAACGTTCATGGTTGGCAAGAACGACAAGGGGAAGCACTTTCTCATGTTATGATTAGCGTTGTAAACCAATTAAACTACATTTGGTGTTAAGAACGCACTTGATTTAGGAGTATGAAATGTCTTGATCTACAGTCATCTTTTAAGGATTCTATAAATATTAGGTCATGATATTAGATCCATGCCAAACCATAAAGGCCAAAAAACCATAGCAAAGCTTCCCGGCCAGTATTCTTCTAATGAGAAATTGGCAGTTCTGAACCTAAAGAAAGAATCTTTTATTTCAAAGGGAAAAATGTCAATGGAAGGTTCCCAGATGAGAAACCAAGCTTTAAACCAATAGGGAAGATTACTTTTTTCTTTTATACGAAACTGGAAAAACCAAGAATGAGAAAAAATCTCATTTTAGATGCATAACACATTTTCCCAGGCATGCTTATAATCATAATAATTATAAGAGTAAGGGAATATTTTTGGATTTCTGAAACGGCTTTTAGCCATGGGATTTCAACCAAACTGCTCATAGAAATCACTCATTTCTTTTCCTCTCGAGTTTCTTTATTTTTCTAATTGCCTTATTAGCTTTGTATCAGTACCTAAAACTAATCCTTCTGCACAAATTTCACAAGTCAAGTTATTAGTCACTTCTTTTTCCTCTAGTCTTGTAGGATTTAAAGGTTCCTCTATAAAATCATTTTAATTTTTAAGTTATTGGTCTTCAAAATGATCAGCGAATTGAGATAATTCTAATATATTGATTCTATTTTTTAGATCCTTGATCTCTTCTTTAACCTAATTCATTTCTGCTTTGAGTTATGAGACTGAAGGCTCTTCTGAGGACTTTTCTTTTTTAGAATTACTAATCCTATTTAGGATAGCTTGGTAATTGTATAATTCTGGTTCCTTAGAAAAGGAAGACCTAATATTTTTTTCCTTTTGTGCTTCTTTTCCTTTAACAGTTTCTAAATATTGTTCTAAGTAAATTCTTTTCTGATCAGGATTTTCAATCCTATCGATAAGATATAAAATTAGGTTTTCTTGGGTAGTCAGAACATTTAGTTCCAAACTTTTAATGCCTTTACACAAGCAGTTGCTTTCAGAACTACTGCTATCTTCTGAGAAGCTATCATCTTCTAACCCTAATATTTCTTCATCAGAAGAATCATTAGAAGTTAAAAGTATTTTGTACAAGCTTTCTTTAAGCTTGTCTTCTATTTGAAGTGCATTAATTTTCTCTTTTATTCGACACTCATTTTTATAGTGTCCTATTTTTCCACACTTATAGCAAGTGGGAGGTTTGTTTCCTTGAATCCTTTTTCCAGAGGACTCTTTCTTGTTAAAAGACTTCCTATGACCCTTTTAGGGTAGGACTTATAGTCTTGTTCTTTCCTAAAACCTATTCGCCTTTTGGACTTATATGGTTTTTCACTGTATTTCTTTTTGGTAGTTTTAGGGATGCTAGAAAAACCAAACTGCTCACAGAAGTGTTTTGCCTTTATGGTTTAGCATGGATCCTAAAATGGGTCTATATTGCTCTCCCATTGATGAAGATGAAGGAATTTACATCCCAATCTTAAGGAGAAATATTTCTGTAAAATGGTGGGACAGGTTTAATTTCAACCATCGTCTCCCTCCAAGATTTAAAATTAAAAATGTTCTAGAAATTCTTAATCCTTCTGAAGTAGCTTCAGCTTCTCAGCCTTCACAAGAAGAAAATCCTCCTAAATTCAGTTGACTAGAGAATCCTGTAACTATTGACCTTGCAGCCTGACTATCTGTATTTCCTACAGCCCTTATTGCTACTGCATACATCATCATTTGTCTTAGAGTATCCATTATCTGGTACTCTGTTTTTCCATCAATGTTCCATTTTACTATGGAATTACCATCATACCTAGCAGTATCAAAGTGAAAATTCTCCTCGTAGCCCATATCTACAGGAGTAGGTCTGTGATAATAATTCCGAGTTGGGGCTATTGGAACCATATTATTTTTCCAAGAAATTTTATTTACCCGGTCAATGGGGCATTCTTCTCTTGTGTCTTCTATGAACATTTCTTCTTCTGTATCTGAGTCTTTCTTTGACAAGACATTGACAGTTCTATTACTGGTACCTGTAATATTGAGTTTTGAAATTCTACTGATTATTTCATCCAGAACTTCTTCATTCTGTTGCATTGATCCTTTTAGCTTAATATTTCTTTAGCTTGGTGGTGGTTTAAATATGACTTCTTGATTGGCAATTTTAGGACTCACCCTTTTAGAAGTTGTTTCTTTTGGGCTTAGTTCTTTGATGGATTCTTCTATCCTAGTGGTCTATGCCCCCAAAGACTGAAGAAACAAGTTGGTATAATTTCCTTGAGACACTAATCCACCTATGTGTTCTGCCGTTACTTTATCTAATTTAGTCAACTGGCTATTTTCTTTAAAAGCTGAGGCTTGTGCTCCCCTGATTTATAGCGAAATAGCTGGAGGATGAATCGCTTTCATAATTTTTCCATCTTTAGTCATATAATTTTTAAAACAAGAACGTCATCAATATAAACAATAGTGAAAGATGAATAAGGATTAAAGATTTCGTTCATGATGTTCTAAAATACTGAAGGGGCATTATTTAGCTCAAAAGGCATAACATTCCATTCATAGTGGCCAAAAGGGACTGTGAAAGCAGTTTTGTATCTTTCTTTTTCTTTAATCTAGATATGCCAATATCCAGATTTCATGTCAAACTTAGAGAAGATTACAGACTTGTAGAGTTTGTTGAGTAGATCTCTTTTAATCCCTTACCATTAAGAATGGTGTCTCAAGACAGATCCCATTGTTGCATATCGATGCACCAGATAATTATACTTGATTTGCATCTTTCTTTCATTGGTTGCATTAAGGGATTGAGTAGTTTTAGTGAAATATCTAGTAGGGACTAAACCTTCACTGAGGCAGTTCAAGTCTACTCCTGAATCCATCAAAGTTGTAGTTAAGAAACTATAGCCCTGGTCTATTATGATGGTTACCCTGACAAACCATCTTTGAGTACATACTCGGTCTAACTGATTAATAAATTTGAAGTTATTAATCTTTTCTTTTTCCTCTAGTCTTGTAGGATTTAAAGGTTCCTCTATAAAATCATTTTCAATTGGCTTATTCACACCATTGCCTCCTGTGAGATACACTTTTTTTCACTTTACCCCCTGAAACTTAAATCCTCTCAGTTTGCCACCTGAACTTCACACAGTTGTTGCAAAAGACCCTATGTCGTCAACTCTGTCAATTTTTCCGTTAAAATAGCTGACGTGGCACCTATATGGCATGAGTGAGACCCTTTTTTAGTTATGTAAGATCCATGTGAACAAAAAAAAAAATTAAAAAAAAAATTTTAAACTAAAAAATAATAAGATCCATGTTAATTTTTTATAAATTTTTTTGTCCACATGGATCTTACATAACTAGAAAAGGGTCTCACCAATGCCATATAGGTGCCATGTCAGCTATTTTAACGGAAAAATTGACAGAGTTGACGGCATAGGGTCTTTTGCAACAACTGTGTG
The DNA here is from genome assembly GCF_963921425.1 of Dryas octopetala. NCBI lineage: Eukaryota > Viridiplantae > Streptophyta > Magnoliopsida > Rosales > Rosaceae > Dryas > Dryas octopetala. The sequence goes on from NC_141373.1 coordinate 17,559,902, forward strand.
AAGTTTAGGTGGCAAACTGAGAAGATTTAAGTTTCAGGGGGCAAAGTGAAAAAAAGTGTATCTCACAGGGGGCAATGGTGTGAATAAGCCTTTTCATTTTGAAGTTCTTGGTCTTCAAAATGATCAGCAAATTGAGATAATTCTAACATATTGATTCTGTTTTTTAGATCCTTGATCTCTTCTTTAATCTGATTCATTTTTGCTTTGAGTTCTGAGACTGAAGGCTCTTGTGAGGACTTTTATTTTTTAGAACTACTAATCCTATTTCGGATAGTTTGGTAATTGTATAATTCAGGTTCCTAAGAAAAGGAAGACCTAATATTTTTTTTCCTTTTGTGCTTTTTTTTCCTTTAACAGTTTCTAAATATTGTTCCAAATAAACTCTTTTCTGATCAGGATTTTCAATCCTATCGATAAGATCTAGAATTAGGTTTCCTTGGGTAGTTAGAACGTTTAGTTCCAAACATTTAATGCCTTTACACAAGTAGTTGCTTTCAAAACTACTGCTATCTTCTGAGAAGCTATCATCTTCTAACCCTAATATTTCTTCATCATAAGAGTCATCAGAAGTTAAAAGTATTTTGTACAAGCTTTCTTTAAGCTTGTCTTCTATTTGAAGTGCATTAATTTTCTCTTTCATTCGACATTCATTTTTATACTGTCCTATTTTTCCACACTTATAGCAAGTGAGAGGTTAATTTGTTTCCTTGAATCCTCTTTCCAGAGGACTCTTTCTTGTTAAAAGACCTCCTATGACTCCTTTTAGGTTAGGACTTATAGTCTTGTTCTTTCCTAAAACCTATTCGCCTTTTGGACTTATATGCCTTTTCAATGTATTTCTTTTTGGTAGTTCTAAGGATACTAGAAAAACCAAATTGCTCACAGAAATCACTCATCTTTTTTCCTCTCAAGCTTCTTTCTTTTTCTAATTGCCTTTTTAGCTTTATATCAGTACATAAAGCTAATCCTTCTGCACAAATTTCATAAGTCAATTGTCCATAGGTACATCCCTGTAGGGGATTTGCCCTCCATACTTAGGTTTTAGCATATTTCTTACCTTTTCAGCAAACAAAGGAGGTAATCCGGAAATAAATTTTTCTTTCCAGAAATCTTCATAACAATCTAATCTTGTGAAGACTTTTGCTAGAAAAACATCTTTGTACCACTTGAACTGAGATATGGGAGAACATTTCAGATTCATTAGCACTTCCCTAGACCTATCTTGTTGTGAAGAGACATTTCCCACAAAATACAAAGTGATAATATATATTAAAGTATTTACCGCATCACTTTCATTTACTTCTGTGTCTATACCATTTTCTCTCTTAATGACCCTTTTTGTTGCCTGTAGTACTGTGGCTTTAGTGTCATGTCCTAGGAAATCCCACCATCCTCTAAGTTGACCAAAGAATCCTTTAACTATTGACCCCGCAGCCTAACTATCTGTATTTCCTACAGCCCTTATTGCTACTGCATACATCATTATTTGTCTTAGAATATCCACTATCTGGTACTCTGTTTTTCCATCAATGTTCCTTTCTACTATGGAATTACCATCAAACCTAGCAGTATCAAAGTGAAAATTCTCCTCATATATAGCCCATATCTACAAGAGGAGGTCTGTGATAATAATTTCGAGTTGGGGCTATTGGAACCATATTCTTTTTCCAAGAAATTTTATTTACTTGGTCAATGGGGCATTCTTCTCTTGGGTCTTCTATGAAGATTTCTTCTTCTATATCTGAGTCTCTCTTTGACAAGACGTTGACAGTTCTATTACTGGTACCTGTAATATTGTGTTTTGAAATTCTACTGATTATCTCATCCGGAACTTCTTGATTCTGTTGCATTGATCCTTTTAGCTTAATATTTCTTTAGCTTGGTGGTGGTTTAAACATGACTTCTTGATTGACAATTTTAGGACTCACCCTTTTAGAAGTTGTTTCTTTTGGTCTTAGTTCTTTTAAGGATTCTTCTATCTTAGTGGTCTGTTGAAACGCCCCACAACCTCGAGCTCATGAAAAAAACTGAACATCAAACTGTTAAATTTGTTTTCTCTTACTTTTGAGCCATACACAACAACATAAGTAAATATAATTCTATCAAAAACATTTCAACAAACCACTGAGTAAGAACAATTAAATAAATCTCTCTGGGTCCCACTGTCTCGTCTTCTCCCCACTGCTTTCTCAACCTGCTTATCCTGAATAACACAAATCCTACACCGCATCCATGGTGTACCGAGTTATACAACAAACCCGGTAAGCTCACTAAAGCTCGTAAGAGTGAACTTACATAATAATAATTGTCCTCAATAATTTCTTCAATTCCATACTCAATAAATAATCCACAATAAAATCCATAATTATTCAATTGCATAATAGTTCCATCACCAATCATCCAAGCAACAAGATGAACCAAATTCCTCAAATTCACATTCTAATTAATATCCTCAACGCATAGACACTATCATTTCCGTCCTCACGATTCAAGCCTAGACTTTACTAAGTCCTAGCAAACAAATACAATACAAGCAACCAAACAACCATCTATCTAATTTCACACACTTCGTTTCATGGAAATCCTCCAGCTTTATAACTACTTTAAAAAAAAAATCTCTTCTTTCAAAACCATTTTTTTTACATCCCCTCAACCGTAAATCAAACTCTGAACTGAATTTATCTTTGAAATCTGATATCTCAAAACACTTATTCTTAAAACTCACATCATTCTCGTACCTGTACTGTAGAAAATGTCCTGGCCACAATCCCGCACTCGGGCAGGCTCAAATCCTAGCCATAATCTCGCACATAGAGGTCATTCTGTAAGAGCAGACTCGTATCCTGGCCACAATCTCGTACGGAGGGGTCTCTCCGAACGAGCAGGCTCGTATCCTGGCCACAATCTCGTACGGAGGGGTCTGTCCATACGAGCAGGCTCGTATCCTGGCCACAATCTCGTACGGAGGGGTCTCTCCATACGAGCAGGCTCGTATCCTGGCCACAATCTCGTACGGAGGGGTCTCTCCGAACGAGCAGGCTCGTATCCTGGCCACAATCTCGTACGGAGGGGTCTCTCTGAACGAGCAGGCTCGTATCCTGGCCACAATCTCGTACGGATGGGTCTCTCCATACGAGTAGGCTCGTATCCTGGCCACAATCTCGTACGGAGGGGTCTCTCCGAACGAGCAGGCTCGTATCCTGGCCACAATCTCGTACGGAGGGGTCTCTCCATACGAGCAGGCTCGTATCCTGGCCACAATCTCGTACGGAGGGGTCTCTCCGAACGAGCAGGCTCGTATCCTGGCCACAATCTCGTACGGAGGGGTCTCTCCATACGAGCAGGCTCGTAACCTGGCCACAATCTCGTACGGAGGGGTCTCTCCATACGAGCAGGCTCGTATCCTGGCCACAATCTCGTACGGAGGGGTCTCTCCGAACGAGCAGGCTCGTATGCTGGCCACAATCTCGTACGGAGGGGTCTCTCCATACGAGCAGGCTCGTATCCTGGCCACAATCCCGTGCATTTTACACAGGCAGGCTCGACCGGTCAACACGTGCATTTACACAGCAGCCTTTAAATATTCTTTTCTAAATTCTCCTTATCAAACCCACTCATCAAAAGGAGGTGTCTCTCCTCAAATCACAACGTCTTAAACAACATTGTATAAATAATCAATCATAACCAAAATCCACTCATTGTTTACTCCGAACTACCCCGAAACCTTTCCGAGACTGATTCCTACTCACGACCCTCCACTTGTTTGTCACTCAAATCATACCAATACTTTCTCAATACTCGATTCGATCAAATCGGTATAATAGTCGCCTAATCATCATTTATTTACTTCTACAATAAACATTTCTTTCCTAATTCAGCCATTATCCTCAGGACAAACTCTAAAATTCCAAATTAATTCCTTAACCTCAGATCCTCATCAATTCATTCTCATGATCCAAATCCTACCCTTAGCCTTCCTAACATAAAGCAACAAACACATAAAACAGACCATTCAATAATAGTACTCTACATTAAAATCCGATAAGTATCATTTACAATTCAACTACGTAAAAGACCGAAATACCCTTCACAGTGCCATTGCTCGGATACCAAATCCGGCAGCATAACGGCATCGGGAATGAGATTTCCCGAGCCCGTGTACCTGTTAAGACCAGACAACCAACTTAAAAATATACATAATTCACAATTGGTCGTTTAATCGTCCAAAACGGGCGGCCGCCACCACACACGGTGGCTGCCCGGCTTATACAACACAGAAATTTCACAGAACTCACCGAACAACCTCCAAGGATCTCCTAGAAGTTCAATGTGGGCAAAAAGAGACATACGGCCGCTGACCCGCCGCCACAAGTGGCGGAGGTAGCGGTGGCTGCGGCGGCATAATCTAAGAAACTGATTTTTCAACTAAAAATCAACCCAAATTCAACCTAGGCACTTCAATTGGATGAAAAACAACTCAGATTTCATTCAAGTGGGCTCAATTCAAGGCAAACCCGAAATGGGTACAAGCCCTAAAATTTCAAATCTTTAGATTCTCAAAATTGACACGCAATAACAAGGGGGAAAGAAGGCCCATACCTCGAGGATCATTTTTGACAACTTGACCGACGGCCAAATCTCACCGGAAATGGCCGAAAACGGCGGCGGAAGCTGGCGGCCGACTTGGCTTCCCGAGCTCATTGCTCTGTCGTGGAGCATCATCGGAGCAGGAGGACACCACGGCTGAACTCGCCGTGGTGAGGCGAACAAGACCCAGTGGGTCCGGCCACCTAAATCTAGCCGGAACAGTCAGATCGACGGCGAGGCTCAAATCGGGTCTAGACTGGGTTTCGGGTTTTCGGGGCTTTTCTGGGTTGAACGGAGGCCAGGGGTAGAGAGAGGAGAGGGCGGCGATGCTGGTGGGCCGAAAACCCAGCCCATCCGCCGCCGGACGCGCCGCCACGCGCCGGTGGCAGATCGGCGAGAGTGAGAGAGGGAGAGACACGCGGGAGAGGGAGAGGATCGGGGAGAGAGGAGAGAGAATGTCCAGAAATTTCTGGATTTTGGGTATTTAAAACCCACTCTTACCAAATTACAAAATTGCCCTTCCCTTCAAATGCTCGTATCTTTCAAACTGTAGCTCCGATTGACGCGTGCCGCGTGTCTACGAACTCGTAGGCTCGAGATCTATCAAACGGACCCAAGGTCAAAGACGAAAGTCTCTTAGTTTTAAAAGTCAACTTTGGGTCGGGTCGTTACATCTGTGCCCCCAAAGATTAAAGAAACAAGTTGGTATAATTGCATTGATCCACCTATGTGTTCTGCCGTTACTTTATCTAATTTAGTCAACTGGCTATTTTCTTTAAAAGCTGAGGCTTGTGCTCCCCTTGTTTCTAGCGGAATAGCTGGAGAATGAATTGCTTTCATAATTTTTCCATCTTTAGCCATATAATTTTTAAAACAAGAACATCATCAATATAAACAATAGTGAAAGATGAATAAGGATTAAAGATTTCGTTCATGATGTTCTAAAATTCTGAATAGGCATTTTTTAGCCCAAAAGACATATTCCATTCATAGTGGACAAAAGGGATTGTGAAAGCGGTTTTGTATCTTTCTTCTTCTTTAATCTGGATCTGCCAATATCCAGATTTCATGTCAAATTTAGAGAAGATTACAGACTTGTAGAATCTGTTGAGTATCTCTCTTTTATCCCTTACCATTAAGAATGGTGTCTCAAGACATATCCCATTGTTGCAGACCGCTGCACCAGATAATTTATACTTGATTTGCATCTTTCTTCCATTGGCTACATTAAGGGATTGGGTAGTTTTACTGAAATATCTAGTATGGACTAAACCTTCACTGAGGCAGTTCATATCTGCTTGTGAATCTATCAAAGTTGTAGTTGAGAAACTATAGCTCTGGTCTATTATGATGGTTACCCTGACAAACCATCTTTGAGTACAGACTCGGTCTAACTAATTAATAAATTTTGTTATTAATCTCTTCTTTTTCCTCTAGTCTTGTAAGATTTAAAGTTTCCTCTATAAAATTATTTTCATTTTGAAGTTCTTGGTCTTCAAAATGATCAGCGAATTGAGATAATTCTAATATATTGATTCTATTTTTTGGATCCTTGATCTCTTCTTTAACCTGATTCATTTCTTCTTTGAGTTCTGAGACTGAAGGCTCTTGTGAAGACTTTTCTTTTTTAGAACTACTAATCCTATTTAGGATAGTTTAGTAATTGTATAATTCTGGTTCCTTAGAAAAGGAAGACCTACTATTTTTTTTTCTTTTGTGCTTCTTTGCCTTTAACTTTAATGTCTTTACACAAACAGTTGCTGTAACGACCCGACCCAAATTTCCACTAGAAATTTAAATTTTTATTTAACTATGTTTTTTTAAGAGATTTTTTTAAAAATGATGTTGAATTGTAGTTGGAAAATAAAAAGGGTTTTGATTTAATTTTAATTTTTGTTTTAATTTAAGCTTGACCCAAAGTTGACTTTTAAAATAAATGGGTTTTCGATTTTGACTTTGGGTCCGTTAGATAGGTTTCGTTTCCACGATTTCGTAGACACGTAGCACGCGTCATTTCGAGTTACGGTTTGAGAGATATGGGCGTTTGAAGTGAGGGGCAATTTTGTAAAATTGACGATTTGGGTTTAAAAAATGGAAAATCAGATTTTTAAAGGGGATTTTTCTTTCTCTCTCTAGAATGTTCTACAACATTCTCTCTCTCTCTCTCTCTCTCTCTCTCTCTCTCTCTCACCTGCACTCTCTCCCTTTATTTTTCTCTCACCTGCACTCTCTCCCTCTGTCTTCTCTCCCCCGCGACCAACCCTGCACACACAGCTGCCACAGCCACCTCCACCTCACCGTCAACCACCTCCCGCCGACCCTGACCCTCCGGCGACCCCCCTCTCGAGCTGAGTAGCTCCTCCAGCCACCCCTGCGCGCGCATGCTGCTCAAAAAGGGCTCCTCTGCAGCAACCACTAGACACCCCAACCATCTCCACCGACCACCACCCATCGACCCACACCACCCACGCGAACCCCTTCCCGCCGGCGCCGACACCACCGAAGTCCTGTAGTAGCCAGGCCTCCGCGCGTACAGCACCCACTCAGAAACAACTCAGCAACCACCTCGGTCTCGCCAGATTTTGGCCAAGCTACAACGGCATCCACTTCAAAAATAGGTGGGTTTCCTTCCCTTCTTAGTGGGTTTTCACCCTCTTATGGTTTAGTTGTTTAATTTTGAGGATTTGTTGAAGATGGACTGTAGGGGTTTAGGGTCATTTCGAGATTTCTGTGGGCTTCGGATTGGGGGGCTATTGTGATGTTGTTTTGGATAAATTTTGTCTCTGGGAAACCAATGGCTGTGTAGGAATGGAAGTTTGAGTAGGTTTTAAGGATATTATTTGAGTTTAGTAAAAGTTTGGGCTTGAAACAGCAACCTTGGGCAACAACCCTTGTAATTTCGAACCCCCACTAATATTCCATAATTTTATAGTACTTGTGACAATTTTTTGAGTGGGTTATCGATATTATTTATAGTAATTGTGGTTAGATTGAGCCAGGAAACGTTAGAGACGATTGTGGAAGTGTTATTGGTTAATTCGTGTGGATCGTAAACCAATCGCATAGGAACGAAGTCGAGTAAGACGTTAGACTCCACACACATATCCTTTAAAGGGCGTAGAACCGAGACTAATCTCTGTTTTTGTTGTTTATTTTATAGGCGAGATGACCGTGGCTCGTGACGATCCGGCGGAGGATCGAAGCTAGGGCTATCTCTGTGAGTGGACTCTTGTCTCTTTAAATGATTTATGAAATTTCGTGATTTATTCTAGTTATATAAATTTTAATTGTGAAATTGAAGTTTGAATGGGCTTTTGGTTTTCTAAAGAATTCATGAAAATTTCATCAATCATTTCACACTAAATACTTTGGGAATTTTATCTTGGGATTTGATCATTGGTATTAAATGTTGGATTTCAAATGTTATTTCAAATAAGTTTTATTGCTGGATGTTTGAAAGGAAATTAGTTTCTTATTTTTATACATAGGGTTTATTTCATTATTTCGGTTTTGGTTGAAAAGAATTGGTTGAGTTTATACACTTTGATTTTAATTGGAATTCTGCTATAAGTTATGGATTTAAAGTCTTCTTGGGAAAGTACTATGATATTTATTTCCGGTGGAAAAATGATTTATTATTTGGGGTTGTGGAAAATGGTTTTAAAACCACCCTTTGCAGTACCCTCCAAGTTATCAGATACATAGGTCTTTGGGACCCATCACGGCACAAATAGGCTTTGGGCCGTGTGTCGAGATGCTTCGCCCTTTGGGGGCTGCTCTGCATGCACGTATGACCAGGATTGCCTGCACGTGCTGATTTTATTCACACGTGTGTATGGCCAGGATATTGCCTGCACGTGTTGGATTTACTCCACGTGTGTGTATGGCCAGGATATTGCCTGCCTGTGCGATGCAGGAATTCCGCACAAGTGTATGGCCAGGTTATTCAGGGTATATAGCATGGTGGAAAATGAATTTGATTATTTTCAGAAATTATTAAATATGTTTTTAAGTGAGGGATTTCTTTTGAATTCTATCAAGGTTGTTGTTACGATGTTTTACGATTCGTTTGTTTTAAGAAATTGTTATCTTGAGAAATATATATTGTTTTATGAGATTTCTTAAGTTTAAATAAACTTTATGGTTTTAAACTGGGGGATTTCAAAGAGTGACATGAGGTCTTAGAGCTAAATGTGGTTTTGATGGATTTTCTGAAACATGAAGTTTACTTTTGTTTTTGTTTTTATTAAACTGTCCACTCACTGAGTTTGTCTCACGGTTTATTTTGTTTTGTTTTAAATTGTCCCCCCCAGGTAGTAGCTTTGGTGGAGGACGAGCCAATAACGTCAAGGCATTTGCGTCCATATTCCTACTCGGACCAGTAGGCGTCATTTATTTTTCGGTGTAAAATTCTTTGTAATAGAATAGCAGCTCTGATAACCACTCTACAATTTTAAGTTGGATTTCTTTGAAATTGTTGGGTCTGAGACCCTTTTTGGTTGTGGTAGAGGTGGTTGCTGTATTAGAAGTGCTTTTTAACAGGTTTGAAATTTCTGGGTTAGTCCATTTTCAGGGGAGGTTCTGCCGAATTTTCGGTAGGATTTTCCTTAATTTTGGATTCCCGCAAGACCTCTCCGGGTTTCAGGGTGGAATCCGGGGGCGGTCCTGTCAGTTGCTTTCAGAACTACTGCTATCTTCTGAGAAGCTATCATCTTCTAACGCTAATATTTCTTCATCAGAAGAATAATTAGAAGTTAAAAGTATTTTGTACAAGCTTCTGTTTAAGCTTGTCTCCTATTTTTTGACACTTATAGCAAGTGAGAGGTTTGTTTCCTTGAATCCTTTTTCCAGAGGACTCTTTCTTGTTAAAAGACTTCCTATGACTCCTTTTAAGGTAGGACTTATAGTGTTGTTATTTCCTAAAACCTATTCGCCTTTTGGACTTATATGATTTTTCACTGTATTTCTTTTTGGTAGTTCTAGGGATACTAGAAAAACCAAACCGCTCATAGAAATCACCCATTTCTTTTCCTTTTGAGCTTCTTTCTTTTTCTAATTGCCTTTTTAGCTTTATATCAGTACATAAAGCTAATCTTTCTGCACAAATTTCATAAGTCAATTCTTCATAGGTACATCCCTTGTAGGGGATTTGCCCTCTATACCTAGCTTTTAGCCTGTTTCTTACATTTTCAGCAAACAAAGGAGGTAATCAGGAGATAAATTTTTATTTTCCAGAAATCTTCATGACAATCTAATCTTGTGAGGACTTTTGCTAGAAAAATATCTTTGTACCACCTGAACTGAGATAGGTAGAACATTTCAGATTCATTAGGACTTCCCTAGATCTCTCTTGTTGTGAAGAGACATTTCCCACAAAATGCAAACTGATAGTATATATTAAAGTATTTACCACATCACTTTCATTTACTTCTGTGTCTATACCATTTTCTCTCTTAATGACCCTTTTTGTTGCCTGTAGTACTGTGGCTTTAGTGTCATGTCCTAGGAAATCCCACCATCTTCTAAGTTGACCAAAGAATCCTGTAACTATTGACCATGCAGCCTGACTGACAGGACCACTCCCGGATTCCACCCTGAAACCCGGAGAGGTCCTGCGGGAATCCAAATTCAAGGAAAATCTTACCGAAAATTCGGCAGAACCTCCCCTGAAAATGGACTAACCCAGAAATTTCAAACCTGTTAAAAAGCACTTCTAACATATCAACCACCTCTACCACAACCAAATAGGGTCTCAGACCCAACAATTTTAAAGAAAAACCATCTGAGAATTTTAAGTGTGATCATCAGAGCCACTATCCTAATACAAGGAATTTTTACAAGAATATTAACTGGCGCCTACACGGTCCGACTTGAGAGATGGATGTAACTGCCTCGACGTGTTTGGTGTAACGACCCGACCCAAAGTTGACTTTTAAAAATAATGGACTTTCGTCTTTGACTTTGGGCACGTTGAAAAGGTCTCGAGTCCACGAGTTCGTAGACACGCGGCACGCGTCAATCGGAGTTACGGTTTGAAAGATATGGGCGTTTGAAGCGAGGGGCAATTTCGTAAAATGGACAAATTGGGTTTAAAAATTTAATTTTTCTAGAAGTTTCTCCCTCTTTCTAGAATATTCTCTCTCTCATTATTTACATCTCTCTCCCCGCACTCTTTCTCCTCTCTCCCCGTGCCAGTCTCTCTCGCCCTTCACCCTCGCCGCGCCTGTAACCGGCGCGTGACGGCGCGTTCGACGGCGGCTGGGCTCGGGTTTTGGCCTGCCGCCATCGCCTCCCTCCCCTCTCTCTCCCTATGGACTCCATTCCACCGGCCGATCACCCACGACGGAGAAACGACACAAAACAGGGCCGAGCCACCCCGCCGGCGATCTGTGTTTTTCGACGGAGTTGCGGCGCCGGACCACCTGGGTTCTCTTCCCCGGGCCACGGCGAGTCTGCCCATGACCTTCCCTCACGACGGTGACGCTCCACGACAACGATTCGACGCCACAAGGGTTGCGGCTGCACCACCGCGATTCCACTGTTCCGGCAGAAATTGGATGGCCAGACCTACTGGGCTTTGTTGCCCTCGTCATGGTGAGTTCAACCATGGTCTCCGTTCGTCCATACGAGGCTCCACGACGGAGCAATGGGCTCGGGAAGCCAAGCCAGCCGCCGGCTTCCGCCGCCGATTTCGGCGTTTCCGGCGAAAATTGGCCATCAATCCAGTTGACAAAATCGATCCTCTAGGTACGGGTAATCTTTCCCCTAAGGTGTTGATGTTCAATTTTGAGATTTTAGAAATTCGATTTTAGGGTTTATGTTATTTTCGAATATCTTGAAATTGGACTCAAATTCGTGTTGTTTTTGTGCAATTAAAGGTTCAATTATATGATTAGGATCGTTTGGAGTTGAATTTGGGTATTTTTAAGTTTGTGCCGCCGCTGCCACCGTCGGCTCCGCCACTTGTGGCGGCGGGTCGGGTGATTTTTCCTTGTCAATCAGCCTCCCCAGGACATCTAAAGGCCAATTCTAGGGTTTGTTTGCATATTGGTGAGTGTTTGTGTGTTGTTAGGGCTGGGCAGCCACCGTGCGTGGTGGTTACCGTCCATTTCGGTCGTTGAACGGAAGTTGTGAACTCTGAATATTTAAATGTTGGTTGTCTGGTCTTAACAGGTACATGGGCTCAGGAAATCTCATTCACGATGCCGTTATGCTGCCGGATTTGGTATCCGAGCAATGGCACCGTGAAGGATATTTCTGTCTTTTACGTAGATAAATTGTGAGTGAAACGTATCGGTCTTTTAATGTAGAGTATCGTTAATAAATCGTCGGTTTTGTGTGAGTTGATGCTTTATGTTAAAGGAAGCCCAATATAGGGTTCAGACCATGAGAAGGAATTGACGAAAATTGAGACTAAAGGATTAAGTGAGGATTTAGCAATTACCATACAATAGACTGTGAGTAGGAATGACAAACAAGTGAGGAAGGGTCGTGAGTAGGAATCAGTTTCGGAAGGGATTTGGTGTAGTTCAGGGTAGATTGTGAGTAAATCTTGGTTTTCGAAATATTTTGCATATTTTATAATTCAACTCTTTCCTTGATTTAATTGAGTATGAACAGTTTCTGGAAATGATTTTGGTATTATTTTGGGGAAGTATTATTATTGAATTTTTGTCCTTCAGAAATGATTTGAATCTAGCAATTTTCATGATTTTATTTTAACGGATTTATCAGAAGAATTATATTTTCAGTTTTTATATGGATGAGAATTTCTGAGAAGTGGTTTATTGAAGTATACAGAAGCGGTTTCAAACCGCCATATTAGTACCCCCTTCAGCAGGTATATAATTGCTCTGCACTCGCCTAGAGATGACTCGGCGGTGTATGACCAGCACAGGTACATAATTGCTCTGCACTCGCCTAGAGATGACTCGGCGGTGTATGACCAGCACAGGTATATAATTGCTCTGCACTCGCCTAGAGATGACTCGGCAGTGTATGACCAGCACTCGCTCTGCACTAGCCTAGTTGGCGGTGTATGACCAGCATAACAATTGTTCTGCACTTGCCTAGTCGGCGGTGTATGACCAGCATCACAGTAGGTATAGATTTACTCTGCACTTGCCTAGAGATGACTCGGCAGTGTATGACCAGCAGTTCCCCGGGTACTAGTGTGGCGTGAGATTTCAGTTGTGGAGTAGTTTGAGAAATGATTTTACATCAGTAAATGTTTTAAATGACAGTTTCAGAAAGGCATTGCGTATTGTTTCAGATATTTTAATAGTTTTATAGCTTCAGAGTATTAATTATTTTTCAAAGTTTGATTTACGGTTTGAAGGGATTTGAAAGAAGAGATTTTGAAAATGATTTTAAAGTTGGGGGATTTCAAGGAGTGATGTGAGTGAAATTGGGGGGGGGGGGATTTCAAAGAGCGTCGTGAGTGAAATTGGATAGATGTTTGTTTGTACCGTGTGTTGTATGGCTTTTGTTCGTTAGGACTTGGGCTGGTTAGAACTTGGTAAGGTTTAGGCTTGAAGCTTGAGAAGGGAAGAGAGGGTGATTATGCCATGAGGTTATTAATTAGGATGAAAATGTTTGAGGTTGATGTTGAGGTTAATAGTAACGATTAGGCAATTGATTTGCAAGAATACTTTATTATTATTATTGATGAGATTTGATGTGCATATGAGGAGTTTTTGATTATCTTGATGCTTGGATGATTGGTGGTGGAATGTTTTGTGATTAAGTAATTATGGATATTTTGTGGATTGTTTTTGAGTTTGGGGATTGAGAAAATTATTGAGGACAATTATTATGTCACTTCACTCATACGAGCTCTAGTAAGCTTACCGGGTTTGTCGCATAACCTGGTACACCATGGATGTGGTGTAGGATTTGTGTTTTGCAGGTTAAGCAGGCTGAGAAAGTAGTGGGGAGAAGACGATGCAGTGGGACCCAGAGAGATTTATTTAATTGTTTTTACTCAAAGGTTTGTTTAAAATGTTTTTGACAGAATTATATTTACTTATGTTGTTGTGCATGGCTCAAAAGTAAGAGAAAACAGATTTAACAGTTTGATGTTCAGTATTTTCATGGGCCCGAGGTTCGGGGTGTTTCATTTGGCTCGACCTCCACCAAAGCTACTACCTGGGGGGGACAATTTAAAACAAAACAAGATAAACCGTGAGACAAATTCAGTGAGTAGATAGTTTAATAGAAACGAAAATAAAAATAAACTTTCTGTTTCAGAAAATCCTTCAAAACCACATTTAGCACCAAGACCTCACGTCACTCTCTGAAATCCCCCAGTTTTAAAATCATTTCCAAACTTTAAGAGAGTTATAAAACTAATGAGACTCAAAGCAAAGATAAATCAAAACTCATTTCTCAAAAGCCACCCATCTAAATAAACAAAGTCATAGTAATAATAAAATCGAAATCATTATAAAACTCGAAACGTAGTTCTCACTTAAAATCCATATTTAAACTCTTGAAAATACCAATTTCATTTTTCACCATGCTATATACCCTGAATAACCTGGCCATACACCTGTGCGGAATTCCTGCATCGCACAGGCAGGCAATATCCTGGCCATACACACGTGTGAATAAAATCAGCACGTGTAGGCAATCCTGGTCGTACATGCACGCAGAGCAGCCCCCAAAGGGCGAAGCATCCCGACACACGGCCCAAAGCCTATATGTGTGCCGTGATGGGTCCCAAAGACCTATGTATCTGATAACCTGGAGGGTACTGCAAAGGGTGGTTTGAAAACCATTTTTCCATAACCAAATCGGAAAATTATTTTCTCACGGATAGAAAATATCTTTATCGTTCCCATAAACTTTAAATACTCAATCCACAATGCATAAACACAACTAGTAAAATAGTCCTTAATAAATCTCATTTGGAACACATAAAATATGAAATAATTCATATGTATAAAAATAAGAAACTAATTTCCTTTCAAACATCCAGCAATAAAACTTATTTGAAATAACATTTGAAATCCAACATTTAGTACCAATGATCAAATCCCAAGATAAAATTCCCAAAGTATTTAGTGTGAAATGATTGATGAAATTTTCATGAATTCTTTAAAAAAAACCAAAAGCCCATTCAAACTTCAATTTCACAATTTAAAATTTCTATCACTAGAATAAATCACGAATTTCATAAATCATTTGAAGAGACAAGAGTCCACTCACAGTGATATCCCTAGCTTCGATCCTCCGCCGAATCGTTTCGAGCCGCGGTCGTCTCGCCTATAAAATAGACAATCGACGAAATATAATTAGTTCCGACTCAAGGCACTTAAATGTAAATGTGTGCTTAACTTAACGTCACACCCGCCTCCCATTCTAGTTCCTCGATTCCCAATCTCCACTCGTAGACCCCAAACCTCTATAAACACTCCGGAAGTTCCCCGGCTCAGCCTAACCAAAAACGTCCTAACCAAGATCAATAACTTACTCCACAATTGCCCAAAATTAATCCTTTATTCACGAATGGCAGCGGGGGTTCGGACTCGCTGCAGGAGCCGTCCAAAGTGGCTGCCCCAACTCCAAATTCAACCAATTTTATTTAATTTCGACCCAAACCCATTAATTTTCTCAATCCTAAACAACTATTGTGTTTCATAGGGAAGGAATTTGTCCTAGACGACAACACAATAGCCCCCAAATCCAAAAACCCAAGCTAACCCGAAATGGCATCAACCCCCAACTCCAACTTCCACAAAAATTCAAAATTTCACAAACTTTAACTTAAAATCTTCAATTAGAATTCATAGGGGTGGATCATGTCCAACAATTCTCCAAAAATAATCCCCAAAACCAGATTTCAAAACAAACCCGAAAATAGCCTTAAATCCCATAAATTCAAGTTCCAAAATTTCAAGATTTCTAAGCTACAAAACCAGAAGAAATGAAAGCCCAAAGAAAGAGGAACAAAACCCACCTAAGATGGAAGTGATTGGCGTCGAAAAACTGGTCGGATAAGGGAGAGAAATCGGCGGCCAGTGGCGCTCTTCTGACAGCAACCGCGCGCAGGGGGTGGCTGGGTTGGCTGGAGGAGGGTCGGGCCGAGCTGATTGGCCGACGGGGGAGGTCGCCGGTGGTCGGGGTTGATGGAAAAGCCGCCGAAAGTGGTTGGGTTGGTTGTGCGCAGAGGAGAGAGAAGAGGGTCGGGGAGAGGGAGAGAGAGAGAGTGTAGGCTCGGGGGGAGGGGTGGTCGGCGCCTGGGGATGTTCGCCGGAGCTAGGGGCTGGCCAGGGGTGGCCGGTGATGGTGAGTAGGGTGGCTGGGGCTGGTGGGCGCAGGGGAGAAGGTGCGGGGGAGAGGAAAACCGAGAGAGAGAGAGAGAGAGAGAGAGAGAGTGCGGGGGTGAGAAATAGAAAGGGAGAGAGAAGGTTCTAGAGAGAGAGAGAAAATTCTAAAAAAAATATGATTTTTTAAACCCAATTTGTCCATTTTATGAAATTGCCCCTCGCTTCAAACGCCCATATCTTTCAAACCGTAACTCGGATTAATGCGTGCTACGTGTCTATGAAATTGTGGGCTCGAAACCTTTCCAACGGACCCAAAGTCAAAATCAAAAGTCCATTAGTTTTAAAAGTCAATTTTGGGTCAAACCCCAAATTAAAACAAAAATAAAAATTTAAATCAAACCCCTTTTTATTTTCCAAATAAACCTCAAAATCTTTAAAATGCAATTCCACACCTTAAAAAAATCTCTTAAAAAAAACATAGTTAAATAAAAATTTAAATTTCTAGTGAAAATTTGGGTCGAGTCGTTACACTGACTATCTGTATTTCCTACAGCTCTTATTGCTACTGCATACATCATCATTTGTCTTAGAGTATCCACTATCTAGTACCCTGTTTTTCCATCAATGTTCCATTCTACTATGAAATTACCATCAAACCTAGTAGTATCAAAGTGAAAATTCTCCTCGTAGCCCATATCTACAAGAGTAGGTCTGTGATAATAATTTCGAGTTGCGGCGATTGGAACCATATTCTTTTTCCAAGAAATTTTATTTACCTGGTCAATGGGGCATTCTTCTCTTGGGTCTTCTATGAAGATTTCTTCTTCTATATCTGAGTCTTTCTTTGACAAGACATTGACAGTTCTATTACTGGTACCTGCAATATTGAGTTTTGAAATTCTACTGGTTATTTCATTATGAACTTCTTCATTCTGAACTTCTTCATTCTGTTGCATTGATCCTTTTAGTTTAATATTTCCTAAGCTTGGTGTTGGTTTAAACATGACTTCTTGATTGGCAATTTTAGGACTCACCCTTTTAGAAGTTGTTTCTTTTGGACTTAGTTCTTTTGAGGATTCTGGCGGTTTAGATCACTGTCCAGGTGTGCTTTGGCTGGAAGAAAAGTCTAGCCAAAGTAATTAATAATGACTTCATTCTTTAAGATTTGAAGATCAGTTTATACTTGATTTGCATCAATGTTAAAAGAACTTTGATTTGCATCAAAAAATTTATACTTGATTTGTATATTAGGTCTTTATACTCACCTGGATCCTTTTCTACATTATTTGTTCTACCTCTTGGTTTTCCAAAAGCCTAACTGGTACTTGGTTTTGTAAAGTCCACTGTTCTGGAAGTGAGATTTGATCCCACATAATGGTTTTAGGGACTACAACGTTAGCCTTTCCTAGATTGGCTCTGATACCATAAACTATCTTAGTAAACCCAAGATTTAGTCTTTTTTGAATTTATAAACTGGAATTGATAGCAGACAGAAACTTAATAAACAAATCAGCAAGAATTGAAAAAGACACACATATATTATTGAAAAATTCCAAACTGAAATTACAAACAAGATTAAAGAAAGCATAAGCCTTACAGAATTACTGTTGGAACAGGGGACCTCCAATCAGCATAAACAAAAATTAATAAGAAAGAGAGAGGCAGAGTTTCTAACTCTTGACTCTTAAAGCAAATCTAAAACTTAAAACTTAAAACTGAACTCACACTTCGAATGTCTCAAACAAACAACTGAGGTTTGAATAAATAGACTTCAAAAGTAATGAACATGAGGAAGGGATAAGATTCTTAGATCTGAAAATCTTATCATCAAATCTTTTAGAGACACGTGTCCTTGGTAGAGGGTGGAGTAGGACAATCCCTTTTAAAAAAGATGACAAACTTTTACTGCAAGCTGGAAAAGATTCCTCTACAGTCATCTTCATTATTGAACTGGCTGTCACTGTCTGTTTCTGCCGACATTTTGTCGATTTCTTCAAAGGCCTCTAATAATTGTTGCTTTAAGTCACTGGCTGATAAAATTGGATTAGCTGCTTTAGCTGCTTTAAGTTGATTAACCAGGCCTTCTAATTTAGGAGGATTTTCTTTGTGTGAAGGCTGAGAAGCTGAAGCTACTTCAGAAGGATTAAGAATTTCTAGAACATTTTTAATTTTAAATCTTGGAGGGAGAAGATGGTTGAAATTAAACCTGTCCCACCATTTTTCATAAATATTTCTCCTTAAGACTGGGATGTAATTCCTTCATCTTCATAAGGGGAAGAGACAATATAGACCTATTTTAGGATCCATGCCAAACCATAAAGGCAAAAAAACCATAGCAAAGCTTCCTAGTATTCTTCTAATGAGAAATTGGCAATTCTGAACCTAATTAAAGAAAGAATCTTTTAGTTCAAAGGGAAGAATGTCAAAGGAAGGTTCCCAGATGAGAGACCAAGCTTTAAACCAATTGGGAAGATTACTTTTTTCTTTTATATGAAACTAGAAAAACCAAGAATGAGAAAAAATCTCATTTTGGACGCATAACACATTTTCCCAGGCATGCTTATAATCATAATAATTATAAGAGTTAGGGAATATTTTTGGATTTCTGAAACGGCTTTTAGCCATGGGATTTCCTCCCCATTGCTTTAAGGAATATACCTTTAAGATATGTAATTGTGAAAATCCAATGATTATGTTAGAATCATTTCTGTAATTATGAGTAATTCTTACTAAGCCAGTTTCCAGGAGGATAGACTCGAAGAAAAACTTGTTTTTACCCTCAAATTTTGGGTGAAGATGACCTATTAGGAATAACCTGGCAATTTCTTCTGGTGGAGCATCCATGTGTTCAGATTCAATAGGACAGAGGGAAAGTTCCATATAGATGGAACATAAGCTAGGGATCCTTTTAAGAGCCTTTTCTTTCAGGATTTGCTTATCCTTTGCTTTTATGGAACCTTTTAGTTCCTTGTTGCAGTGTGGCTGTCTATATGCTGTTCTCCTTATTCTTGCCCTATAAAAATTCTCTGGTTAGGAAATCAGGCAAAGAGTTAGCTTCTCCTTTGATGTGTTCAATTGAAAAATCGAAAGCAAACATAATAACTTTCCACCTAGCAAAAATCTGTTTAGAAGAATATTTTTAACATCTTTAGTTAAGACATCTTTAGCAGCTTTGCAATCAACCCTAATTAAAAACTCTTGATTTAGGAGATCACTTTCAAATTTAGTGATACAAAGTACGATTGCCAAAATTTCTTTTTTAATGGTCAAATAATTCTGTTGGGTTGGTTTCCAAGTTCTAGAAGTATAACGATCCAATTGTTCTTTTTCTCCAATTCTTTGTTTAAGTTTCACCTCCATATCCTTGTTTGGAGGCATCTGTTTCCACGATTTTAAAGACTTTTGGGATAGAGATTGCTAAACAAAGAAACTCTTTAGCTTTGACTTTAAACCTTTTTACTGCTTTAGTATGTTCTATGGTCCAAGGAGAAGAATTCATTTTTAGCTTTTGGTATAGAAGCTTACTATCCTTGGGAGAGGGACATGTAAACTTATGATATCAGTTGACACTTTAGATTGATGTCTTTATAAATTCTTAGAAAAAAGGAAAATATTATATATCAGTTGAAAAAAACCATGTGATTTCTAATCAAGGAATAAAATTTCGGGTTTCGAGGAAATTTCGACGGAAATTTCGAAGATTTTTAAATTTTGACAAAAATTCGACGGAAACGACATAAATTACTATCAAAATACGGAAATTTTGAATGAAACTTTACCATATGTTTATTTAACATATTATCTACTACATTGATAAAAAACATTGAAAAAACCAAATTATATGGTAGGTTTCATGTGATATGTGATGAATATAATGCACTGGAGGCAAATACTATTAAAAAGATGCTTCACTAATTAATAATTACTTCAATAACACCTCAATTTTATTTTTATTACAATATTGCCACATGAATTACAAAAGTAATCAAGACCACATAGAGTTTCTAGGAGGTTCAAAATTTCCGCTGTCTTCAGTATCATCATGTCCAGAGTAGGTGTAATGCAAAGAATAATCATCCCAAGATACTTCTCCAGCATAATTTTGCATGTAATTGCCAACATGCCAACCATATGGATCAGGAACCTGTTGTGGTTGAATTTGCCCATAAGCATACTCATTTGAAGAGTTTGTCTCTTGTTGTGCCAATGAGTTACTATCAGACTCAACCAAGTAAGGCAGATGTGGTGGGTAGAATATTGGAGGGTTTTGCCCATAATTGTAATTATCACTTCCTACCCCCATAGAGCCAAAAGTGGTGGATAATAAATCCTTTTCTTCTTGTGCCAAACTCTCATGACCTCTTTGTCTACGACTATAGTCTTTTCCTATAGCACCAATTCCTGGTCCGGCACGCCTACTCCAATAATCCTCATCTTGTGTTGCATGTGTGTAGTTTGCTTCAACAGAAAATGGGCTCATATACTCTTGAGAATGTCTAGTGATATCTTCATTTCTACCACCACCACCACCACTACCTCTACCTCTACTGTTGGTAGGAGTGCCCGATCTTGTGCTAGAGTTGCCTGATCGAGAAGGATTAGTGGGAACTGGCTTAGTACGATGTGTCGACCTTGGTTGCATAAGTTCATTAAAACTTGCAGTAGGGCTCACCTCTTCATTTAGAACTCTGTCCACATTGATACCTTCCTGGCGTGCTTGAGCTGCAATATCAGGGTCTTGATTGCTTGCATCATCATCTAAATGGAGGGGCCTAATCCACTGATAAAGCTGGTTTTCCTCCACATCATCATCCCCTATAGCAGCATCATATATATCCAACGGATCATATTCATCGATGCGATCCTCCTCTGCTTTCTTGTCTCGAAGTGCAAGCCTCATATTATAGTAGCAATACACCATCTTTTCTAACCTACTATATGAGAGCCTGTTTTGTTGTTTGGTGTGTATGAGTGCGAAAGTGCTCCAGTTTCTTTCAAGCTGATGATGACGCTGTTTGTGATAAAACTTTGATGGCTAACTTCCTCACAGTAGGCGCATCACTCCCATACATGATCCACCATTCACCTGAAATGAAAAATTTGTTTGTGTAAGTGTAACTATAAAAATAAATAATTAAGTTAATCTAACTAATACAAGTACGATGTATACTCACTAGGAGATATTTGTGATCTAGCGGCCTTTGCAGCTCGCTCTCCAAACATTTTCCAGGCATCTTTAAAATATGTTAACTAGATACAAATACAATCCAAATTATACAATATCAATCAAATATATAATTTAAGACAATCAAATTCTATAAAGTATTAATATTTTTCGTAAGGATTCTTATGGGCCTTATGGCAAATCATTTTTACCTCATTTCCAAATTGGCCAACTTCTGGTGAATAAGGATCCAATTTGGAGAATATGTTGTGCACAGCCCGAATAAGTTCACCATCATCTCCAACGCCAGGTCTATATTGATAGCGAGGATTCAAATAATAGGCTGCAATCATGCATCAAGTAAATATATAAATACATAATTAGTAATTTAGTTCATTAATTGAAAGCTAAATCAATTAAAAAAAATGCGGAACCAAAATAACAAATAAATTATTGGGTTACCTGCTGCGTGCAAATCGTGTTGTAACGTTTTAAACCATCGATCGTTGATGATTTTTATTACCCACCGTGCACCCTGTTTTTTTTCTAGCTCTTCCTTCACGACACGCATCAACTCATAAATTGATCCCATTGTAGGATACACTTCTGTATCGACAATACGTAAAACTACGTAGAGAGGTTCAAACAGACCACACACCTTATGCACCTGTTGCCAAAAAGAATGATCAAGAACTATATTTTCAACCGTGATGCCTGCATCTGAATGCCGAAAATTGCTACGACCCCAATCATCACTGGTGAACAATTGCTTCAGCCCCATCATCTTACCATACAAACTATCCAATGCAATATAGTTTGTAGCAAATCGGGTGGCACCAGGACGAACAATATCTCCCTTCGTGATCTCTCACATCTTTGCCAACAACCAGTTATGGTTGTAAATATAATTCGTGATCATTCTGGCTTTTTTAATCACATTAGCAACCTGCTCTTTCTTCCCCATCTCTTCAAACATTAGATCAATGCAATGTGCTGCACACGACGTCCAGTATACATTGTATTTGTTCATTAACTTCTTACCTGCTTTGACAAATGCGGAACCATTGTCGGTCACAACTTAAACAACATTCTCCTCTCCAACCTCCGTGATTATATCCTTCAGTAGCCCATAAATATATTTATGATCCTTTATGCAATCTGAAGAATCAACGGACTTAAGGAATACCGACTTCCCTTTTGAGTAGGCCATGAAGTTTATGATAGACAGTTTGGTTGGACTTGTCCAACCATCGCACATGATTGTGCAACCATAAGTTGCCCAATCGGTCTTCAATTTGTTAACATGCTCTTGCATTTCTTGAAACTCCTGGTCCAAAAATCCGGTGCGTATCTGATAGGGTGTTGGAGGTTCCACTCCTACTCCTGCCTGTTGACATCCTATCACCAAATTTTTGAAATGATGAGATGCTGCTTTTGAAGGAGGAACATTTTCATATATGAAGAACTTGATGATCAAGCGTTGCATCCCATCTTTGATTGATCCTCTGGAAAAGAGATTTTTAACACTCTTTTGGCGTGCTTGAGCTGCCTTGTACAAGCTTGGTGCTACTGGAGGTGTTGGTCGTGATTCCCTCATGCTTGATACTCTTTGCATCTGTGCACCACTACTAGACCCAGAACCTTGTCCCCTATTTGGGACTTTATGTAAGTGTTCTCTCTCCCATTCTGCTGGTCTAGAGGCTCAAAGTGCAGCTCAAAATTATCTTCGCTCTTGAGGCCCCATATCATCATTATGATCTTCATCATCATCATCCTCATCATCATCACTCAACTCAATCTGACCTTGTCCTCGAAGCTCTTCTCTGAGCTCTTCCATCCTTTGTATTTTTTTGCTCTTTTGGTGTTGTTTGTGTTACATCCCTGCAATGATGAATTGTTTCACTTCTGGTGGGACATTATTGCGTCGTTGCACATTGTGTCCAAGATCCAAACCACTAAGATGGTATTCAATCGTGTTACTCCAGCACCCTTCATTATAAGGCCACAATATTTGCATATTGAACCTTGTTTGCTACCTGGTAGTGGATCGGCATGATCCCAAGCTGGATCACGTGATCTCCCTCCACTGGCCATTGAATTCTAAATTCCTAATAACAAAAAGACATACACAGTAACACAAGAATAATAACAATTAACAAGAGAGTTAAATTCTATATTAATATCATATCAATATATCACCAATAAATTAATATCATATTAAGTTATTAACTTATTACTAATTAGTAATTTCATATCATATAATATTCATATTACCAATTGGCAATTCCATATTACTAATTTGTAATTTCATATCATATCACCAATTTCATTTCCATATTACTAATTTCATATTAATTATTAATTTATTACCAACTCCATATTAATTTCACTAATTCTAAATTACCAATTCGGCAATTCCATACATGATACATATTAGATACTATTAACAAATCATACAAATTTCATTTTAATTATTAACAAATCATGCTAATTCCAATTCCATATCATATCACCAATTTCATCATCCATATCAATATTTATATATCATACAAATTACACAAATCATACAAATTAAAATCAACCCAAAATTATACGATTAAAGATTCAAAATTAACCCAAAATCATACAAATTATACAAATCAAAATCAACCCAAAATCATACAATTAATTCCAAAATTATACAAATTATACAATCAAATATGTAAAATCTCAACATCAATCCAAAATCATACAATCAATTCCATAATTATTCAATTAACCCTAAAATTTTAGTCACATTATCACATATTGATCTTAGATAATATCTTAATAGGTGATAATAATTTATTTTTGATGCTAAAAAATTTTAACTAGTTAAATAGAGATAATGGCTTACAAAGTTAGAAACTCTGTAAAATTGTAAATAGAGATAATGAATTAATGACTAAAATTATAAAATTGTGTACAAATTACAAAGTACCAAGGGTTTGAATTACAAACCGATTTCTGGGTTAAGACTTAAGAGAGAGAGAGAGGTCGAGACTCGGAGTGGCATCGAGTTGGCCGGAGTTGGTGAGAAGATAGAGAAGTCAGAGAACAGATCGACACAGAGAACGCCGGTGAGAAGAGAAAGAGAGATGAAGCCAGTCCAGTCTAGGCGTCCAACAAGCCAAGGAGAAGACGAAAGAGAGAGGAGAGAGAGCGGCGCTGCAGATCGAGTTTGAGATTGAGAGAGGCGTGTGAGTTGCGACTGTGCAGGTGAGGTAAGTTGGTTAGCTGGGTTATTGGGTAAGTGAGCGAAATTTCGACGAAATTCAAAAAATTTGGCTATTAGGGTGTTCGAAATTTCGTCAGAAATTTTGAATATTTCGCCGAAACATTCCGAAATTTTGTCGAATCAGTGTTAAAATTTCGGACCCCCTCAAAATCGAAATTTTTGGCGAAATTTTCTAGAAAACTTCGAAATTTAAACCATTGTTTCTAATAGAGTTTAGAAATCAGCTAAAAAATTATTTGATATTATAATTTTTACAATATCAGTCGATTTCAAATCTGATATAAAAGGGGCGTCTATTGACAATTTTGTTGTAGTAGTAGTTTTCTGAAATATCTAGTAGGGACTAAACCTTCACTGAGGTTGTTCAAGTCTGCTTCTGAATCCATCAAAGCTGTAGTTGAGAAACAATAGCCCTGGTCTATTATGATGGTTACCCTAACAAACCATCTTTGAGTACAGACTCGGTCTAACTGCTTAATAAATTGTTTGTCAGAACCCTAAAAAAAAATTATACTGCTGTAAAAATTGTGATACTAAAAAATAAGAGTTAAACCAGTACTTAAAATTGTCAGAAGTATTGATACCATAAAACTAAACAATTTTTATGATATCAGTACTAAAAATTGTGACATCTTTCTTTAAACTTGGCTCATCAGTACAAGCTTTCTTTAAACTGATGTCACAAGTTTTAACATCAGTACTTAAAATTGTCAGAAGTACTAATACCAAAAAGGAAAAGAAAAACAATTTCACAAAAGCTTGAAATTATAAGGGCTCTTGTTAAGGCTCTTGTTTTTCTAGCAAAAGTCTTTTGTTTTAAGTTGGAAAAAGCTGGGGAGATATTTCACAAATCTTATGAGTCAATGGAATAAACCTTATTTCTTTTCAAAATAACTTTTCATAATTCTTTTCCGTTACTTTATCTACAAAGATTCCTCTTCTATCCCCTAAAACATTCCTGATTGGCAAAAAAACATTCAGAAGCACTTTCTCATGTAAAAATTAGCATTCTAGACCTATTAAACCACATTTGGTGTTAAAAATGCACGAAAAAGTCATTTCTGTGCATACTTGGTCCAATTTCGTCCTAATTGCAACAAAACGTTCCCAGTTGGAAAGAAAGACATAAGGAAGCACTTTCTCATGTTAGGATTAGCGTTCTAGACTTATTAAACTATATTTGGTGTTAATAATGAACAAAAACGTCATTACGGTGCATACTTGGTCCAATTTCGTCCTAATTGCATCAAAACGTTCACGGTTGGCAAGAAAGACAAGGGGAAGCACTTTCTCATGTTAGGATTAGCGTTCTAGACCTATTAAACTACATTTGGTGTTAAGAACACACGAAAACGTTATTTCGGTCAATACATGGTCCAATTTCGTCTAAGTTGCCCCAAAACATTCTTGGTTGGCAAAAAAGACATGAGGAAGCACTTTATCATGTTACGATTAGCGTTCTAGACCTATTGAATCACATTTGGAGTTAAGAATGCACGAAAAGGTCATTTTGGTGCATACTTGGTCCAATTTCGTTCTAGTTACATCAAAACATTCCCGGTGGGCAAGAAAGACAAGGCAAAGCACTTTCTCATCTTAGGATTAGCGTTTTAGACCTATTGAACCACATTTGGTGTTGAGAACGCATGAAAATGTAATTTCGGTGCATACTTGGACTAATTTCATCCATATTGCACCAAAACATTTCCGGTTGTCCAGAAAGACATGGGTAATAACTTTCGTATGTTAGGATTAGTGTTCCTAACCTATTGAACCACATTTGGTGTTAAGAACGCACGAAAACATTATTTCGGTGCATACTTGGTCGAATTTCGTTCTAATTGCACCAAAACGTTCTAGACATGGGGAAGCACTTTCTCATGTTAGGATTAGCGTTCTAGACCTATTAAACCACATTTGATTTTAAGAATGCACAAAAACGTCATTTCGGTGCACACTTGATCCAATTTCGTCCAAGTTGCACCAAAACGATCCCGGTTAGCAAAAAAGACATGAGGAATCACTTTCTAATGTTACGATTAGCGTTCTAGACCTATTGAACTACATTTGGTGTTAAGAATGCACGAAAAGGTCATTTCGGTGTATACTTTGTCCAATATCGTCCAAGTTGCCCCAAAACGTTCTCGGTTAGCAAGAAAGACATGTGGAAACACTTTCTCATGTTAGGATTAGCGTTTTAGACATGTTTACCCACATTTGGTGTCGAGAATTTCGGTGCATACTTGGTCTAATTTCATCCATTTGGTGTGGTGTAACAAGGAATACAGCTTAAAGGCTCAAAATGGGTTACTAGGGATAAAACACATAATGGGTAGGCTTTTAGGATATGGGTTACACAATTAAGGCCTAAATTCATTTCTCAAGAGTCATGCAAATACAACATGCTTTGTGTAATCAAGAAAAGAGTACTAGCTTATGTTGATTCATGATTATGTAAATTCCAAGCAATTGATGAAATGAAAGATAATGAGATCAACACAATGACTTATATGACAATAATAGAATTAGAGTGGCGCGCAACACTCAAGAATTTAAGAACAAGGCTCAAAGCTCACTTAGGTCATGCAAGTCTACTTTATCATGCATATAAATAATTAGTCATGCAAATCACTATCTAAATTCATATCAACAAGGCTTAATGACATATAATTGCAAGATATGTTATGGAACACTATTAGAAAAAGGAAAATACAAAGTATACACACAAACTAAACATGCTCATAACAATCATACTCAATCAAATCAATTAGTTGGGGACTCAAGACTACCCAAAATAAACAAAAAGACTCTAACTTTGTTTTTAAAACAATGTCGCACATTTCTAAAGATTCAAATCCATCACTAAGGTGAATGAAATCTAAAGAAAAGATGCATTTTGATGTGGGTTTGACACCCTAAGTTTAAAAACAAAATAAACAAAACTTTTGTTGTTTTGTTTTTAAGCTTTTAAAACTAAACCTAAAAACAAAAAGTAATGACAATTGCCTTCCCCCCCCAAACTTAAATGATACATTGTCCTCAATGTATACGAAATAAATGCATAAATGCTCAAATTTAAGCAATAGGAAGAAAACAAATATTCAAAACACACAATTGAAATGAAAATTGTCTTATGAAGCAAAAATAAGGAAATTGTTTACTTGCGGATGCAAGTTGGACACTCCAAGGGTAGGCGCAGCCTCCTTGGTCTTTATAGATCTCTTGGATTCTTAAAAACAAAAAACTTGGGTTGCCTCCCAATCGGCGCTTGGTTTACTATCTTTCAGCCTGACATTGCCACTCCTCTACTCGCGTTCTTTCTTCTTCTTCTTCCCATTGCTACTCTCGACATCCCCCAAGAATGGGTTGAAGAAATTCTCCATCTCTTCCTTCTCATCTCCATAAAAGGTCGTCTCCTCATTTTCTGGAAGTTCACAGGTTAGTTAGTACACTTCTTGGTGGTTCCTATGGCGGATCCTCATTAAGCACTCAATAGCCTTATACTCCATGTTAGTGGTGCACAAGAATGGCCTCCCAAGAAGGATAGAAGTGTCTTCCAGAATTCTTGAAACATCTAGCACTATAAAGTCTGAGGGAATTAGTAAACTTCGACATTTAACCAAAACATCAACAAGTATACCAAGGGGTTTTTCAACCAAAGAGTTGGCGAATCGAATAGTAGACTCAAACGGATGCAAATCAGCTTCCACAAACCCTTGAGCCTCTCCAACCTCGGATGATTTCAGAGTTCATGAACCTCTCCAACCTCGGATGCAAATACTTGACTCGGATGCACTAGGTAGAGGGCTACTATACGGATGTCCTAACGCTTCGTTCTTGAGCCTCTCCAACCTCTCAATGATTCAGGGGTCATAAACAATTCCTAATCAAGAATAAACATCAAATCAGTAGAAAGAATGCTTATAAAGTCATGGCATTTATTTGAAACTAAAAATTATCCAAAAACAAATCTAACTAATATATCATAATTAGAATGACTAATCAAATCAATTCATTGATATTAGACACCATTCTCCGGAAAAGGCGCTAAAAACTTGTTGATTGTTTTCTTAGAATAAAATAAAAACACATTCTATTCTAAGTTTACTCGCAAGTGCACGAATTGCATCAATAGCAAAGTGTACAAGCACGAGGTCGATCCCACAGGGAATGGTTAATAAACAACAAATCAATTTAATTAATCAATTAGAATAACTAAATGGGGGGTTTGAAAGATGGATAACACACGCATACATCACCACACACACACACTTTACATTATCTTGCAATGCTAAACATTCAGCCATCAATTCAAATAAGCATACTCTAACCATCCAAGGCTAATGATAAATTAATTTAAACACAACATATCAAAGTTTGACTGTTAAAAAAGTTTGGCTAGTTACTTTCTCGCAATTGTTCTCCTAAGACATAATTAAGAGCTTCTTAGGCCTCCCCTAATTAGGTAACTTACATGTTCTCTAGTACTAAGCTAAGGCAGCTCTTACCCAAGTAAGAGTCATTAAGATCTATGAGAACATCAAACACGCACAACATACAAGCTTTGGCTATTTCCTTGTAAAGGTCCTACAAATCCATTATCAAGAACAATTTCTTATTCCCTTGTTACTTATGATTTAGTGTCTTTGACTATTTCACATCTAAACCTAACAAATAAACTATATGTAATTATCCTAAGCTGGCCAATCAAAGGATGCAAACAGCTAGCAAACAGATTCAAATAGATAAATGAAATTTGATAAGTGCAAGCATTAAATCAATTCATCAAGAGACGGATGAACGATTTGTTAAAGCATGACAAATCTGAAAATCAACCTACGGCTTAACATGTAAGATAGAATAAACTACTACATAATTAAAATAGAGAAACAAAATTGAAATATATAAATAAATTCTCAATCCATGTTGGTTAACACACTAATTAAACAAAACTAATTAAAATCTAGAATTCCAAAAGAAAAGAAAACAGAAAATTAAAGAAGACATCACAAGGGGCTGCGACAAGGAAGAGGAGAAGAGAGTGAGATCTAGCAAGGAGGTGGACTCACGGCAATGGTGAGCTAGGGCTTGCAGCAAGGGTCTCTCCTTCTCTCTCAACTCACGCCTCCCTCTCTTTCTCTCTCTCTCACAGCTGCTTTCTCTCTTTTCTGAATTTTGTGAACTGATGGGGGGTTTTGAGTTATGAGGAAATGAGATGTATTTATAGAGGTAGGAGTGAATTCCTTGGGAGGCAAGGAAAAGGGGGTGTGCGGCTAGGGTTTTAAATTACACATGGGTTGCTACAAGTTGCCTATGCATTGGGCTTAAGTGACATGCTCATGGCCTGCATGACTGCGGCTCTAGCTGCTAGGGTTGGCGTGATGGGCTTGGCGTGAAGGGCTGCTGAGCTGCATGGCTTGCGCATGCATGCATCGGCTCCCACCTCACCATCTTGTCCCTTTGACTTCCAATTTTACCCCTCTCTCCCTCTTGTCCCTTCCACTATTTTCCTAGTTTGACAAGGAAATGTCCCAAAACGGCTCCTTTTGCTCAAACTTAAATTTTGCTAGTCCTTGAGCAAATAAAATAAAGAAAAGACTCTAAAAACGACTCAAACATCCCAACAATTGAATTCACCAAATTTGAACTCCATTGGTGCTCATAATGCACGAAAAGGTCATTTCGGTGCATACTTGGTCCAATTTCGTTCTAATTGCACCAAAACGTTCCCGGTTGGCAAGAAAGACATGGGGAAGCACTTTCTCATATGAGGATTAGCGTTATTGACCTATTGAACCATATTTGGTGTCAAGAACAAACGAAAACGTCAATTCCGTGCATACTTGGTCCAATTTCGTACTAATTGCACCAAAATGTTTCCGGTTGCCAAGAAAGACATAGGGAAGAACTTAAGTTAGGATTAGCGTTCTACACCTATTGAACCACATTTGATGATAAGAACGCACGAAAAGGTCATTTCGGTGCATACTTTGTCCAATTTCATCCCAATTTTTCCAAAACGTTCCATGTTGGCAAGAAACACATGGGGAAGCACTTACACATGTTTGGATTAGCGTTTTAGACCTATTGAACCACATTTGGTGTTAAGAACACACAAAAAGGTCATTTCGGTGCATACTTGGTCCAATTTCGTCCTAATTGCACAAAAACGTTCATGGTTGGGAAGAAAGACATGCAGAAGCACTTTCTCATTTTATGATTAGTGTTATTGACCTATTGAATCACATTTGGTATTAAGAACATACGAAAAGATAATTTCGGTGCATACATGGTCCAATTTCTTCAAAATTGCACCAAAACGTTGCAGGTTTGCAAGAAAAACATAGGGAAGCACTTTTTCAAGTTAGGATTAGCATTCTAGACCAATTCAACCACATTTGGTTTTAAGAACGCACGAAAACGTTATTTTGGTGCATACTTGGTCCAATTTCGTCCAAATTACACCAAAACGTTCCTGGTTGGCAAGCAGGACATGGGGAAGCACTTTCTCATATGAGGATTAGCGTTCTTGACCTATTGAACCACATTTGATGTAAGAACGCACAAAAACGTCATTTCGATGCATACTTGGTCCAATTTTGTACTAATTGCACCAAAACGTTTCTAGTTGTCCAGAAAGATATGGGGAAGAACGTTTTCAAATTAGGATTAGCGTTCTACACCTATTGAACCACATTTGATGTTAAGACCGCATGTAAAGGTCATTTCGTCCCAATTCCTCCATAACGTTCCTTGTTGGCAAGAAACACATGGGGAAGCACTTTCACATGTTTGGATTAGCGTTTTAGACCTATTGAACCACATTTGGTGTTGAGAATGCACGAAAAGGTCATTTAAGTGCATAGTTGGTCCAATTTCGTAATAATTGCACAAAATTGTTCACTGTTGGAAAGAAAGACATGCAGAAGCACTTTCTTATTTTAGAATTAGCGTTATTGACCTATTGAACCACATTTGGTGTTAAGAACACACAAAAAGGTAATTTCGGTGCATACATGGTCCAATTTCTTCAAAATTGAACCAAAACGTTGCTGGTTAGCAAGAAAGACATGAGGAAGCACTTTCTCCTGTTAGGATTAGCGTTTTAGACCTATTGAACCACATTTGTTGTTGAAACCACACGAAAATGTCTTTTCGGTGCATACTTGGTCCAATTTTGTCTTAATTGCACTAACACGTTCCTGGTTGGCAAGAAAGACATGGGGAAGCACTTTCTCATGTTAGGATTTGCATTTTTGATCTATTTAACCATATTTGGTGTTGAGAAGGCACAAAAAGGTCATTTTGGTGCATACTTGGTCCAATTTCGTCTTAATTGCACCAAAACGTTCCCAGTTGGCAAGAAAGATATGGGGAAATACTTTCTCATATGAGGATTAGCGTTCTTGAGTTATTGAACCACATTTGGTGTTAAGAACGCACAAAAATGTCATTTCGGTGCATACTTGGTCCAATTTCGTCCTAATTGCTCCAAAACGTTCGAGATTGGCAAGAAAGACATGGGAAAACACTTTCTTATGTTAAGATTAGCATTTTAGACCTATTGAACCACATTTGTTTTGATAACGTATGAAAAGGTCATTTCGGTGCATAATTAGTCTAATTTCGTCCTAATTGTACCACAATGTTCACGGTTGGCAAGAAAGATTTGGGAAAGCACTTTCTCATATTAGGATTTGCGTTCTTGACCTATTGAACCACATTTGGTGTTAAGAACGCACGAAAAGTTCATTTCGGTGCATACCTTGGTCCAATTTCGTCCTAGTTGCACCAAAATGTTCCCGGTTAGCAAGAAAGACATGAGAAAACACTTTCGCATGTAAGAATTAGAGTCCTTGACCTATTACACCACATTTGGTGTTAAGAATGCATGTTATGGTTATTCTGGTGCATGGTTGGTCCAATTTCATCCTAATTGCACCAAAATGTTCCCGGTTGGCAAGAAAGACAAGCGGAAGCACTTTCTCATGTTAGGATTAGCGTTCTTGACCTATTGAACCACATTTCGTGTTAACAAAGCACGAAAAAGTCATTTTAGTGCATACTTGGTCCAATTTCATCCTAGTTACACCAAAATGTTCCTGGTTAGTAAGAAAGACATGGGAAAGCACTTTCTCATGTAAGAATTAGAGTCCTTGACCTATTACACCACATTTGGTGTTAAGAATGCATGTAATGATTATTTCGGTGCATACTTGATCCAATTTCATTCAATTGCACAAAAACGTTCCCGGTTGGCAAGAAAGACATGGGGAAGCACTTTCTCTTGTTAGGATTAGTATTCTTGAGCTATTGAACCACATTTGGTGGTAAGAACGCACAAAAATGTCATTTCGGTGCATAGTTAGTCCAAATTCGTCCTAATTACACTAAAACGTTCCCGGTTGGCAAGAAAGACATGGGGAAGCACTTTCTAATGTAAGAATTAGAGTCTTTGACCTATTACACCACATTTGGTGTTAAGAATGCTTGAAAATATCATTTCGATGCATACTTGGTTCAATTTCGTCCTAATTGCACCAAAACATTTCCGGTTGTTCAGAAAAACATGGGAAAAAACTTTCTCATGTTAGGATTAGTGTTCTAGACCTATTAAACTACATTTGGTGTTAAGAATGCACAAAAAGGTCATTTTCAGTGCATACATGGTCCAATTTCATCCTAATTGCACCAAAACGTTCCCAGTTGGCAAGAAAGATTTGGGGAAGCACTTTCTCATACTAGGATTAGCGTTCTTGACCTATTTAACCACATTTCGTGTTAAGAACGCACGAAAAGGTCATTTCGGTGCATACTTGGTCCAATTTAGTCCATATTGCACCAGAACGTTTCTTGTTGGCAAGAAAGACATGGGGAAGCACTTTTTCATGTGAGAATTAGTGTTCTTGATCTATTGAACCAGATTTTGTGTTAAGAACGCACAAAAACGTCATTTTGATACATACTTGGTCTAATTTCGTCCTAATTGCACCAAAACGTTCATGGTTGGCAAGAAAGATTTGGGAAAGCACTTTCTCATGTTAGGATTAGCCTTCTTGACCTATTGAACCACATTTGGTGTTAAGAACGCACGAAAAGTTCTTTTCGG
This sequence comes from Dryas octopetala, assembly GCF_963921425.1. Lineage (NCBI taxonomy): Eukaryota > Viridiplantae > Streptophyta > Magnoliopsida > Rosales > Rosaceae > Dryas > Dryas octopetala. The sequence goes on from NC_141373.1 coordinate 17,593,288, forward strand.
TGCATACTTGGTCTAATTTCGTCCTAGTTGCATCAAAATGTTCCCTGTTAGCAAGAAAGACATGGGCAAGAAAGACATGGGGAAGCAGTTTCTCATGTTAGAATGAGTATTCTTGACCAACATTTGGTGTTGAGAACGCACGAAAAGGTCATTTCGGTGCATACTTTGTCCAACACTACAAGAAAAAAGCCCTTTGACAACGTGCAATGTGCGTTGTTAAAGTAGATACACAACGTGCACCTGCACGTGGTCGTACAACATGTCGTTCAAAAATGAGATCCTTTAACAACGTGCACTACAAGTCGCCAAAAAAGGCGATGCAGGTCATCACAATGTCTGATCATTCAGTCATAGCGAGTGTAAGACGACGTGCGCACGTTGTAGTCTAGTTAATCAACAACGTGTTGTGATGTTGCGGTAAGGTTTCAACAACACGCAATCGTTTATTTTTTGACAACTTTGAATTGCACGTTGTCATTCATATAGTTTTTTTTTTTTAATAATTTGACAAACCAATGTCAACCACCAATTTGACCTAATAATTAAGTAACAAAATAGTTATCTACCAATTGTTCAGAATCAAAGCAAAATCATTAATCTACCAATAATAAAATATTTTCCAGTCTAATTGATAATTAAAATAGACAAAAAGTTAGATTTTCAATAAACATCAATTCTCCATGTCGAAACTAAATAACGAAAACCAAATCTAGGACAACTTGCATTACAAAAAACCCCAACAATACTATAAGTCTTATGAAAAGAATGATCCACTTAGCTGCCAAACTTGCAATCCTCATTCAAAACATGGTCTGAACCCAAATTCCATTGAAGTCAAAGTGCATCTCTAGTAGTTGGTGTACCACTCTTCATTTTTCATTGCAGCAGAAAAGTTGACCATACAGATGCATGCCTCTGTCACCACCAATGAGAGAAAAGAATGGCAGTGAAAAAATTGATTAGAAAATGAAGTAACAAAGAAAAAACAAAGAGCTAATAATTTGAGGGAAATGTTTGGAGGGAGATAGGGAGGGATGGAGGGCAGTATGAAGCATTTTTGTCTTTAACATGCTATGTAATTCCTTTGCAAAAGCCAAAAGGTCCAAGTTCTTTGTTTCATGACCATATAGATACATGATTTAGTGATGAAGCAGTAAAGCTATTGTTCTCTTCAACTAGCAACAAACCTTAGAAAAAAAAGGCATGTACATGATTCAAACTAGCAACAAATATAAATAAAAAAATCCATGTGTAACGACCCGACCCAAATTTCCACTAGAAATTTAAATTTTTATTTAACTATGTTTTTAAGAGATTTTTTTAAGGATATTGAATTGTATTTTAAAGATTTTGAGATTTATTTGGAAAATAAAAAGGGTTTTGATTTAAATTTTAAATTTTTGTTTTAAATTGGGTTTGACCCAAAAGTTGACATTTATTCTATCGAGCTTTTGGTTTTGACTTTGGGTCTGTTAGATAGGTTTCGATCCCACGATTTCATAGACACGTAGCACGCGTTTATCCGAGTTACGGTTTGAAAGATATGGACATGTGAAGTGAGGGGCAATTTTATAAATTTATAAAAGTGGGTTTTAAATACCCAAAATCAGAAAAATTTTCTGATTTTTCTCTCTCTCTCTCTAGAATTTTCTAGTGGCTTCTCTCTCTTCCTTTTATCTCTCTCTCTCCCCGCACTCTCTCCCTGTTTTTCCTCTCCCCCGCATCCTCTCCCCTGCGCCATTACCCAGCCACCACCCACTCACCATCGCGGCCGCCTTGCCAGCCTCTAGCTCCGGCGAGCACACCCTCCAGGCGCCGACCACCCTCCCGAGCCCACTCTCTCTCTCCTCATTCTCTCTCCCCGAGTTCCCTCTCTCCCCCTTTTCTCTGTGCTCGACCAACCCAGCCACCCAGCCACTTTCAGCGACTTTTCCATCGACCCCGACCACCGGCGACCTCCCCCGTTGGCCGATCAGCACAGCACAGCGCTCCTCCAGCCAGCCCAGCCACCTCTGCGCGCGAATCCAGCTCGGAGAAGACAGTTTTGACCGCCGACTTCTCTTCCCTTCTCCGACTAGTTTCCGGCGCCAAACACCTCCATTTTAGGCGAGACGACCGTGGTTCGTGACGATCCGGCGGAGGATCAAAGCTAGGGCTATCTCTGTGAGTGGACCTTACTTCCTTAAAATGATTTATGAAATTTGCATTTTTATCTTGGTTAATTGAATTTATTTGCTTATCCTGAGTTTTATTTGAGTATGGTTTGAGTTAAAATAATTTGGGGTTGAATTTGTTATAAATGATTTTTCATACAAAATTGATGAACTAATTTGGTTTTATGAGTCGATAGAGATATACGATTTCAAACGTGATTTTATACAAGAATTTATTGAAAGGAAATTGATTTCAAAGTTTTGAGTAAGCCTTGAGTTAATAGCGAAATGTGTGATAATTTCATTGGGATTCTTCATTTTTAAGAAATTATTTTGTGTGGCATTGAGATATTATGAATGGTTTTATGTATACTAAAATTATCTGAAATAATACACTTTGGCGTATTGATTTAAGGTTTGAAGGAAGGTTTCAATAATATTTTCTTTCGATGAAAAAATGATATTTATTCTCGGTGGATAAAGGATTTATGACTTGGTTTGGAAAATGGTTTTCAAAATCCACTCTTGCAGTACCCTCCAGGTTATCAGATTTGATAGGTCTTTGCGACCCATCACGGCACACATATAGGCTTTGGGCATGTGTCGGGATGCTTCGCCCTTTGGGGGCCGCTCTGCGTGCACGTATGACCAGGATTGCCTGCACGTGCTGATTTTATTCGCACGTGTGTATGGCCAGGTTATTCAGGGTATATAGCATGGTGGAAAAATGAAATTTGTATCTTCAAGGGTTTAAATATGGATTTTAAGTGAGAAATATTTTTCGAGATTTATAAGGATTTTGATATCATTATTTTTATGACTTTACTAATTTAGATGGTTGGCTTTTGAGAAATGTGTTTGAAATATCTTTTCCTTGAGTCCTTCAGTTTTATAACACTCTTAAAGATTGGAAATGGTTTTAAAACTGGGGGATTTCAAAGAGTGACGTGAGTCTTAGAGCTGAATGTGGTTTTGAAGGATTTTCTAAAACAGGAAGTTTACTCTTATTTTTTTGTTTCTATTAAACTGTCCACTCACTGAGTTATCTCACGGTTTATCTTGTTTTGTCTTAAATTGTCCCCCAGGTAGTAGCTTTGGTGGAGGTCGAGCCAATAACGTCGATGCATTTACGTCCATCTCCCTAGTCGGACCCTGAAGGCGCCATTTTATTCTTGTAAAAATTCTTTGTAATAGAATAGCAGCTCTGATAACCACTCTACAAATTTTAAGTTGGATTTCTGTGAAATTGTTGGGTCTGAGACCCTATTTGGTTGTGGTAGAGGTGGTTGATGATTTAGAAGTGCTTTTTAACAGGTTTTGAAATTTTGGGTTAGTCCATTTTCAGGGGAGGTTCTGCCAAATTTTCGGTAGGATTTTCCTTGATTTTGGATTCCCGCAGGACCTCTCTGGGTTTCAAGGTGGAATCCAGGGGCGGTCCTATCACTATGGGAGTATGGAAAAGAAATATAACAGATATTAAACTCAACATCAACTAGCAGTCCAGCTATATATATAAATACAAATTGATCAAAAAACATTAAATTCAACTATAAAAGACATGTCCTCATAAATTTAATGCAATCTAGCTTTATATTTTTTTTAGCCATCACACAAATTGTTACACTATGCATCACAGACTCAAATCATTTTGAACAACTTGTTTAAACAGAAAATTTGGACACACATATGTCTTTACTTACATACACATATGTATACATGCATGCAAAGGAAATTGCTGCTACATCAATGAAATTTGTGTTTTCTTTTTCATGTTTAGACATATTTGTTGCTGCTACAAGTGTAGAGAGGTGATTTACATATTTGGTGAATTTATGTACTGATGTTTCATATATGCATGCAATTCGTTAAACTTGTTAGAATCAACACCAAATATAAATTAAATTTATGACCACTATCAAAAAGTTGAGAACAATTTATCTTTTGCATTTGGGTCAGCTAGGATTGAAACATATTATAAAGAATATTTCTTCTGTAAATATGTACAAATGCAAGATCATCTTAGATAGAAGAATTTGCAACTATTTATTTACTCCACAAAAACAATAGCGCAAGGTGGTGGTCCCATAGTCAAAATTAATATTTCTACATTTTAAGTAGCTAAAACATATCAAATGTGAAATCAAAGAAGGATTGAAGAAGGAAGGGAGGGAGGGGGGGAGGGAAGAGAGAACCTCTTACAGCTTGTTAAAAAAAAAAAAAAGCAAATCTATTAAGAATAGGTGCATCATCAGTTGTTGCTCCTTTACAGCTTGAGCTAATTAAGATGGTAGTGCATCAAAATTGGATTCTCTCTCTATCATAGCCAGTGTGTAAATAGTGTCACCATCCTACTCTTCTAATTGCATATATAAAAAGTCTATGATTGTGTTTGAATGTGTGTGTACACACACAATTAAGAAAAACAGAAATTGAGAGAAGCTGAAAACTATTGATGCATTGACAACTAGAAAAAATATGGAATACCTTTCAAATAAGATACTCAAAAATCAGTAATGTTACAGTTGGATATCTGTAACTCATTTAGGTTAGCAAACTTCCTACGAGCACATGTTGGAGACATGCATCAATGATGCCTTACCACTCAACATCTCTTCAGTGAGCTCCATCTACTCATTGTAGTCTACATAAGTCATTGTACTCAGTCATTTCACCTTCATTTGATTAAATAAAAAACAATATAAGGAATAAGCAAGTAATGAAGTAGTATTGATTTACCACTCAACATTTCCTTAGTGAGCTCCATCAAGTGATTGTAGTCTGCAAAAGTCATACAGAAATTACAGGTATTGAACTGAGGATTATGAGTCATTTCACCTTCTTTGGATTTAATGCAAACAATATAAGGAATAGGTGTATCAATGTTGGAAGGGACATACAGACAATGCAATGCTGGTATAATTTAACATTGAACTTTAAACATAATGAGGTAGTATTGATTTGTCTCATTGAATCAAGATGTCACTGTAAGACACAATAATAAATTACCATGAAAATATTTGCCGCTCATTGATGAATGTCTCCATGAAAATGCAGAGCACCATTGATGCACTTATGAAAATCCTTCAACCACGTGAATGAAATGCACATGAAAGCTAGAAATTAAAACCAAACTCAAATACAAATCATATTTAATTCATCACATAAATCAGCAAGCTAGCAAAATAATAGAAATTAAGATCAAACTCAAATGCTGAGGACGTAGTATAGAAGAAAATTTCCAATCTTCAAAAAGAAATTCATTAGAAACAAAGCAAGAGCTATGATAGTGGACAGAGTTGCAATGCCACCACAAGTTGCAAACACAATGACAACCACCAGATCTGATATCAATACGAAAACATTAATAAAAAAAATCAGCCAAAATTTGTTGTCACTCATATATGGAATGAATCAAAATTAAAATATAAACTAAGCTAACCTCAAGTATAATTGTAGAACATGATATTTTGAATTGAGATTAGATGTAAGGTATTGCCTGATAAAAAAACAAAAAACTTAGCTTAAGTCGAGTTGTTCACTCATATAATAAATCGTACAGGAACTTCTGTTGTTGCTTCTTTTGGTGTGTTTATCTTTGTGACAGTGTTTGTCTCCCCATATCCTGCTCATGGTGTGGCTATACTTGTAGGATCGCCTAGGAAAACTGATTGAAACCATATATATTATATAAAAAACCATAAAGAAGGTTATCGATCTTAATTATAAACCTTAATTATGAGAATTAATTACATAAGTGTGGCTGCAATGCGAGTTGTGCAATATTCCTTATAGATTAGCAAGATGAAATTAACTCTAAAATCTATATTAATTCAGACTAAACAAAAACTAGAAAAATTAAATAATGTATAACCTGAGTGAAAGAGAAGAAACTACAACTTAAAAATCGATCCATGCCAAGTCAAAACTCATATTTTTTAACTAAATACAACCCTAAGAATTGGGGTTTCGGAACTCTAAAAATTAAATAGAAAAATTCCTAATTTAAGAAGAGAATGAAAAGTAAACTCTTAAGTTTCTAAAGCCTACCATTAGATTCCATTAGATCATTGAGTTTCGGCTTCAATCGGAGTGGTGATCGCAACAGACTGAGGTGGTGGGTTTATCTCGGTTCGCCCTGATATGGGTTTGAGAGAGGCGAAGCAAAGAAAGCGAGGGAGGGAGGTGATGAGTGTTCATTTTACGCTATTTTATGATACTAACTCCCTAATCTAGAGTGTTAGAACTCGATCTTTTTGTGTCTGTTGTCTTGTTTTTATGTTTTTAGGTCGAATGAAGCATAAATAGGAAATAGGAGCAGATGAAGCCGTTTTGGGACATTTCCTGGTCAAACTAGGAAAATGGGTCAATTCCTGGTCAAACCAGGAAAAGAGCTGAAATCCTAATCAAATGAGGATTCCTAGTTACACTAGGAAACATCAAGTCCAGAACCATCATTGTCGAGCCAGAAATGAGAAATCCTGATTGGAACAGGAATTCCTGGTTGAACTAGGAAACCTAACCCTACTAGGGGAAGGAGTCCTGATGACACTAGGAGACTCCAGGGGCAATATGGTCATTACGATAAGTCAAAATGGATAAGGAATCTTTCATTTACAAGAAATCCTAGTTGGATTAGGAAAGGTTGGTCAAAGTCAACTCAATCAAGTCAAGGTTCCAGAAGCTTCTAGAAGGTGGTGGACATCCATGTAATCAAAGGGAGGGAAGAAATGAATTCGAATCCAAGAGGGAGAGAGGGGTAAAATTGGAAGTCAAAGTCAATGGTCAAGGGTCAACCATATCATCTCATGAAGTCAATTGGGCTTTGGGCCTAGGTGAAGTCGAAATCCACAAGAATGGTGAGGTGGCAGCCCATGCATGCATGCGCATGCCATGCAAGCCATGCGCCAACTCTAGAGCCCAAGTCATGCAGCCCACATGCCAAAGCCCAAGGAAACCCTAGCCCATCACGCCTACAAAGAGAAAGCCCAAGAAATCCTAGCTGAAAAAGAAGTCAAAACCCTGGAAAATAGAGCACCAATTTCGACAGCAATTCTGTAATTCTCCAGAACGAATCAGGTAGCATGCCATATATGGTTGGAAAGATACGGATGTTAGCTTCGCAGGGAATTTTACGGATTTCAATTCCGAGTTTTTTAGCTCAAGATATGGTCATTTTAGTGGAGGTAGCGCAGCAGTTCCGCGAGCTGAAAACGGAGTTACGCCCAAAAAGAGCCCAAATCAGCCCAAGGCCCATGTTTGGCCGAAAATTATAAGTCTTGGTGTGCAAGGAATGCACTTATCCCACATTGAAGAGAAAGAGAAATCTCAGCCCCACTCTCCTCTATAAATACATCTCTATAGCTCAAAGAGGGGGGGCTCTCTCTGAAATTTCAGAAACCCTAGCCTAGTCTCTCTCTTTTCTTGCCGCAACCCTTAGCCTCCTTTCTCTCTCTTTCTTTTCTCACGCACCCTAGGAACTCTAGCAGCCCCCATTATTTCTCTTCCCTTGCCGCAGCCACCATCATCCCTCTTTCTTTATTTTTTCTGCTGAACCGAAGGAGGAGGAAGGAGTCAAGCCGCTGCCAACTTGTGCCGCCGCCGCTGCTGCCACCTTGTGCCGCCGCCGCTGCCACCTTAGTGATGTTTTCTTTGTTTTTCTTTTGGAATTCTAGTTTTTAATTGTTTTGTTTAATTAGTTTGCTTTTCAACATGGATTGGGAATTTATTTATATTATTCTGACTTTCTTTTCTATTTTAATTATGTAGGTTTATTTATTCTATCTTGCATGTTAGTTGTAGGTTGATTATTGGATTTGCATGCTTTAACAAATCGTTTATCCGTCTCTTGGTCTGTTAGTTTGATGTTTGCACGTATTAAATTTCCACTATCTATTAGAACCCCCGTCACTAGTTGTTTGCATCCTTTGACTGGCCACCTTAGGGTAATTGCATCTAGTTTATCTGTTAGGTTTAGCTGTGAAATAGTCAAAGACACTAAACCACAAGTAACAAGGGAATAAGGGATTATTCTTGGTAGTGGGGTTGGGCGACCTCTATAAGGAAATAGTCAAAGCTTATATGTTGTGCATGTTTGACGTTCTCATAAAACTTAATGACTCCTGCATGGGTAACAGCTGCCTTAGCTTGAACTAGGGAACATGTAGGTTAACTGGCTAAGGAAGGCCCAAGAAGCTCTTAGTTTATGCATTAGGAGAACAATGGCGAGAAAGTAACTAGCCAAACCTTTTTAGCTGTCAAACTTTAATATGTTGTGTTCAAATTAACTGTCATTAGCCTTGGATGGTTATTGCATGCTTATCTGATTTGAAACTGAAAACTTAACATTGCAAGATAGAATAAAGTGTGTGTGCGTGTGGTGTGGTGTGTGTGTGTTTCCATCTTTCCAAAAACCCCCATTTAGTTATTCTATTGATTAATTACATTGATTTGTTGCTTATTAACCATTCCCTGTGGGATCGACCTCGTGCATGTACGCTTTGCTACTGATGCGATTCGTGCACTTGCGAGTAAACTTAGAATGAGATAATTGTTTATTTTGTTCTAAGAAAACATTCAACAAGTTTTTGGCGCCGTTGCCGGGGAATGGTGTCTAATATCAATGAATTGATTTGATTAATCATTAGAATTAGGATATATTAGTTAGATTTGTTTTTGGTTAGTTTTTAGTTTAAATAAATGTCGTGACTTTACAAGCATATTCTCTACTGATTTGGTGTTTGCTTTTGTAGATGCCTAGAGCAACAATGGGAGAAAGAGGAAGAGAAGACGCAAGTAGAGGAATGGCAATGTCAGGCTGAAAGACAGTAAACCAAGCGCTGATTGGGAGGCAACCCAAGCTTTTTCAAGAATCCAAGAGATCAATATAGACCAAGGAGGCCGCATCTACACTTGGAGTGTCCAACTTGCATCCGCAAGTAAACAATTCCTCTATTCTTGCTTCATTTGACCATCTTATTTCATTTGTGTGTTTATTTGGTTGCAATTTCCCTATTGCTTATTTTGAGCATTCATGCATTTAATTTGTATACATTGAGGGCAATGTATCATTTAAGTTTGGGGGGAAAGCAATGGTGTTGTAGCTTGTTTATTAGGTTTTTTGTTTTTAAATTTTGAAAAAAAAAAAAAAAAAAAGGGGTTTTCTTTCTTTTGTTTTTAAACTTAGGGAGTCAAATCCCACATCAAAATGCAATTTTCAAAAATTCATTCCACCCTAATGATGGAATTGAATCTGTAGAACCTTGTTGCAACATTGTTTTTAAAGTGATTTGAGTCTTTTGTGTGTTTTGGTTAGTTTTTGAGTCCCCAACAAGTTGATTGATTGTTTATGACTTTTGAGAAGCATGTTTAGCATTGTGTGTATGATATGTATTCTTCTTTTTCTAATATTGTTCCATAACCTATTTTTTGATTCTATGTGATTGGGCCTTATTTTCATGAACTTGAGTTGTGATTTGCATGATTTAGTGATTCATATGCATCTTAGAGTAGACTTATGTGACCCATGTGAAGTTTTGAGCCTTGTCCTTCATTTCGCGAGTGTTGTACATGACTCTATTCTTTTCTCGTTATTTAAGTCGTTGTATGATCTCATTGTTTTTGATCAAATGCTTGAAATGTATATATTTTTGAATCAATGAACTAGAACTTCCTTCTTATTCTAGGCAAAGCATGTTTATAACTACATGAATCTTAGAAGATGATTTTAGGCCATGTTTGTTTTACCTATAGCCTAAAAAGCCAATCCTTATGTGTTTTATCCCTAGTTAACCCTTTTGAGCCTTATAGCTTTTTCTTTGTTTACCCATACTATATACCCAAACCCTAAGTTTGGGGGTGCTATACCCCTTCTAGCCGTTTACCCTTAACTATGGTTTTGCATTAATTAAGATTGAGGTTGTAAATAAATGATTATGATTAGCTTGAAGGATAAGAAAATGAAATGTGCTTAATTGTATATGTCGTGCCCTTGAAAAAAAAAAAAAAAAAAAAAAAAAAAGAAAGAAATCGTAGGGACGGTTTCAAAAGAAGAAGTGGACAAAAGTGTTCAAGTTCAAGCTATGATGTGCAAAGAAGCAAGGTATGCCTCAGAATGTTCTATTGTTCTTGCAATTCCATAGTTTATAGCCCTTTGTTTATCCCTTTCATTTCAATATCATACCTTACCCGAAGCCTTCATTATAACCCCTATGAAGACCTAATTGATTTTAAGAGAAGTGCAGTTCTTAATGTGGAGTCTAGGAAGGAAGGGAGCTTATGGTTATTGATTTTATTTCAAGTGTTTTGATTTTTCCTTCCTTGAGATCTTGTTTCCTTTCAAATGTGCCTATCTTTCATGCTAATATGTGAGCTACTTCTTTTTGATTACATAACTTCTCTCACATATCCTTTGAGTGCAAAATTCAACCCAATTCTTGAGTGCTTTATTGTTGAGGGTATGCCTTGGTGAGGATTGGAGTTGAATCTATTTTGTATATGTTGATTTATTTCTTGCTTGTCCAACACTTGGGTTATGAAGAGAGTGACCTATATGCACAATGGAGGAGTAAGGTATGTTATTTGAAGCAGTATTAGAATTTGAAGAATAAATGTTATATATGCCTTGCTCTACTATGTTATTGTTGGTCATACTCATGATATCAGTTGTTGGGAAAGTTAGTTAGTTTGTTTTTGAGTCTTTGAGTGTTTTTCTTTATTTTCTTTGCTCGAGGACTAGCAAAGTCTAAGTTTGGGGGTGTGATGAGTGTTCATTTTACGCTATTTTATGATACTAACTCCCTAATCTAGAGTGTTAGAACTCGATCTTTTTGTGTCTGTTGTCTTGTTTTTATGTTTTTAGGTCGAATGAAGCATAAATAGGAAATAGGAGCAGATGAAGCCGTTTTGGGACATTTCCTGGTCAAACTAGGAAAATGGGTCAATTCCTGGTCAAACCAGGAAAAGAGCTGAAATCCTAATCAAATGAGGATTCCTAGTTACACTAGGAAACATCAAGTCCAGAACCATCATTGTCGAGCCAGAAATGAGAAATCCTGATTGGAACAGGAATTCCTGGTTGAACTAGGAAACCTAACCCTACTAGGGGAAGGAGTCCTGATGACACTAGGAGACTCCAGGGGCAATATGGTCATTACGATAAGTCAAAATGGATAAGGAATCTTTCATTTACAAGAAATCCTAGTTGGATTAGGAAAGGTTGGTCAAAGTCAACTCAATCAAGTCAAGGTTCCAGAAGCTTCTAGAAGGTGGTGGACATCCATGTAATCAAATGGAGGGAAGAAATGAATTCGAATCCAAGAGGGAGAGAGGGGTAAAATTGGAAGTCAAAGTCAATGGTCAAGGGTCAACCATATCATCTCATGAAGTCAATTGGGCTTTGGGCCTAGGTGAAGTCGAAATCCACAAGAATGGTGAGGTGGCAGCCCATGCATGCATGCGCATGCCATGCAAGCCATGCGCCAACTCTAGAGCCCAAGTCATGCAGCCCACATGCCAAAGCCCAAGGAAACCCTAGCCCATCACGCCTACAAAGAGAAAGCCCAAGAAATCCTAGCTGAAAAAGAAGTCAAAACCCTGGAAAATAGAGCACCAATTTCGACAGCAATTCTGTAATTCTCCAGAACGAATCAGGTAGCATGCCATATATGGTTGGAAAGATACGGATGTTAGCTTCGCAGGGAATTTTACGGATTTCAATTCCGAGTTTTCTAGCTCAAGATATGGTCATTTTAGTGGAGGTAGCGCAGCAGTTCCGCGAGCTGAAAACGGAGTTACGCCCAAAAAGAGCCCAAATCAGCCCAAGGCCCATGTTTGGCCGAAAATTATAAGTCTTGGTGTGCAAGGAATGCACTTATCCCACATTGAAGAGAAAGAGAAATCTCAGCCCCACTCTCCTCTATAAATACATCTCTATAGCTCAAAGAGGGGGGGCTCTCTCTGAAATTTCAGAAACCCTAGCCTAGTCTCTCTCTTTTCTTGCCGCAACCCTTAGCCTCCTTTCTCTCTCTTTCTTTTCTCACGCACCCTAGGAACTCTAGCAGCCCCCATTATTTCTCTTCCCTTGCCGCAGCCACCATCATCCCTCTTTCTTTATTTTTTCTGCTGAACCGAAGGAGGAGGAAGGAGTCAAGCCGCTGCCAACTTGTGCCGCCGCCGCTGCTGCCACCTTGTGCCGCCGCCGCTGCCACCTTAGTGATGTTTTCTTTGTTTTTCTTTTGGAATTCTAGTTTTTAATTGTTTTGTTTAATTAGTTTGCTTTTCAACATGGATTGGGAATTTATTTATATTATTCTGACTTTCTTTTCTATTTTAATTATGTAGGTTTATTTATTCTATCTTGCATGTTAGTTGTAGGTTGATTATTGGATTTGCATGCTTTAACAAATCGTTTATCCGTCTCTTGGTCTGTTAGTTTGATGTTTGCACGTATTAAATTTCCACTATCTATTAGAACCCCCGTCACTAGTTGTTTGCATCCTTTGACTGGCCACCTTAGGGTAATTGCATCTAGTTTATCTGTTAGGTTTAGCTGTGAAATAGTCAAAGACACTAAACCACAAGTAACAAGGGAATAAGGGATTATTCTTGGTAGTGGGGTTGGGCGACCTCTATAAGGAAATAGTCAAAGCTTATATGTTGTGCATGTTTGACGTTCTCATAAAACTTAATGACTCCTGCATGGGTAACAGCTGCCTTAGCTTGAACTAGGGAACATGTAGGTTAACTGGCTAAGGAAGGCCCAAGAAGCTCTTAGTTTATGCATTAGGAGAACAATGGCGAGAAAGTAACTAGCCAAACCTTTTTAGCTGTCAAACTTTAATATGTTGTGTTCAAATTAACTGTCATTAGCCTTGGATGGTTATTGCATGCTTATCTGATTTGAAACTGAAAACTTAACATTGCAAGATAGAATAAAGTGTGTGTGCGTGTGGTGTGGTGTGTGTGTGTTTCCATCTTTCCAAAAACCCCCATTTAGTTATTCTATTGATTAATTACATTGATTTGTTGTTTATTAACCATTCCCTGTGGGATCGACCTCGTGCTTGTACGCTTTGCTACTGATGCGATTCGTGCACTTGCGAGTAAACTTAGAATGAGATAATTGTTTATTTTGTTCTAAGAAAACATTCAACAGGAGGAGAGAGAGAGAGAGAGAGAGAGAGATGGGAAAATAGGGCTGAGTAAAAAATTAGGAGATTGAGAGAAACCCATAAGAGTGAGAGAAGAATCTAGGAGGTTTCTGCCCTTTTTGGTTGCTAGTATCTGAAATGGTCGTGAGACAAGAATCTGGGAAGTTTCTCTGCCTTCATGCTCACTACTTGATAACAAATAAGAAAATGATTTATTATACTGAAAAAAAAAAAAAACAAATCAGATGGATGAGGAAGAGAATGAGTTTGGAAGAATGGGTTTCAAAGAAAGGGTTTTGATTTTTTTTTTTTTTTTGGTGAAAAAGAGGTTTCAATTTTTTGGTGATAATAAGGAAAGGGAGAATTCCCGCATAAAATTTTGGTCAACATTAATATTACTGAGTTTTATTTTAACAACACATAATGCACGTTGTTATATTGAATAAATTCCACAACGTGCACGAGTATGTTGCAGTATAAGCTTTTAACAATATGCAAAACCCGCATGTTGTCAAATACTTTTACATAACACTAATGACAACGTGAATTAAAGGCACGTTGTAAAATACCTTATTTCGCAACGTGTATCAACCACACATTGTTAAATACATGTTGTCAAAAGGCATTTTTCTTGTAGTGCAATTTCGTCCTACTTGAACCAAAACGTTTACGGTTGGCAAGAAAGACATGGGGAAACAGTTTCTCATGTTAGGATTAGCGTTCTACTCTATTGAACCACATTTGGTGTTAAGAATGCATGAAAAGGTCATCTCAGTGCATACTTGGTCCAATGTTGAGTGCTCATTTTACACTATTTTATGATACTAATTCCCTAACCTAGAGTGCAAGAACTCGGTATTTTGTGTTTTGTTAGTTTGTTTTTGCTTTTATAGGATAAACTGAGCAAAGAAGAGAAAATGAGCTAAAAGAGCCATTTTAGGACGTTTCCTAGTCAAACTAGGAAAAAAGGAGAAATCCTAGTCAAACCAGGAAAAGCTAAATCTCAATCAAACTAGGATTTCTAGTTTCACAAGGAAAGATTAAGCTTGAATAAGAAGAAATCATGAAGATCCGAGGCCAAAAATGAGAAATCCTAATTGAACTAGGAAACCTAATCCGAATAGGAAATGGTGTCCTAATGAAGATAGGAATCATGATGAGAAAAATGGTAAATGTGAAATCCAAGTGAGATAGGAATTCTACTTCTACAAAGGATTCCTTGGTGAACTAGGAAAAGTTGGTCAAAGTCAACTCACCAAGTCAAGGTTCTAGAAGCTTTTGGAAGACATTGGGCCAAAGCACAATTGAAGAGAAATGTTTTCAGCAAGCCATTGGGCTTGGGCTGGGCGCAACACCTAGAGGAGTGTGCGGCATGGGCTGAAGTTGAGGGGCCTTGTAATTGGCGCATGGGTCATGGTCTGAGCAGCTAGGCTTAAGTTATTAGGCTTAAGTTAGTGTGGCTTGGTCCATTGGGTTAAGCTACATCAATCCTACATTGATGAGGAATGGAAATCTCAGCCCCACTTCCCTCTATAAATAAGACATGTTGCTACACAAAGAGAGAGTCCCTTGCAAATTTCTGAAAACCCTAGCCTTCTTTCTCTTTCTAGCCGCCATACCCTATCAGCCTACTCTCCTTTATTTTTCTCACGTAGCCACCTCTCTCTCTCTCTCTTTTTGTTTGTTTGTGCCGAGCCTTAGAAGGAGAAGAAGCAGCAGTGCCGCAGCCACCTTGCTACCACCACCTTGTAGTCACCTTGCAGCCACCTTGTGCCACCTTGCCGCTGCCACCTCACAGCCACCACGTAGCCACCTTGATGCTATGTTGTCGTGGAGCCCAAGGGCAGCCAAGCTGCCGCCTCTCTCTCCTTTCTTTCCTTTTATTTTCCTAGTTTTAATTATGTTATATTTAATTGTTGATTTGATTATGCGTAGCTAAACATTCAGCTAGGGCTAGAATGAAGCCCTAGTGATGCTATTTATTTCTACTATGGATTATTGATTTTTCAGTTGTTTACATGTTGACAAATCTTGGATCTTTGTTTAAATTGACTCTATATGTTTTGCATCTTTAACTGATCACCTTAGGTTGCATGCATCTAGATTAATGTTGTGAAACTAAACAAGCTTGAAAGGATGATAGTTTCAGTAGGCAACAAGTGAGTATCCTAAGATAATATTCATGAGAAAACAGATTATAGATGGTCAAAGGTTATAATTCGAATGAGTCTATGCTCTATATGTTTGTCATTCTCACAAATTGTAATAACTCTTGCATGGATAACAGTTGTCTTAGGTACGCTTAGGGAACATGCAGTTTAACTGACTAAGGGAGGCCTAAAAAGCTCTTAGTTATTTAAAGTAAAGAAAGTAATTGCTAAAAGTAATTAGCCAAACCTTTTTGTAGACAAACTTTGTTCACATGTTTGCATATTGATTGTTGGTATCCATAGTAAGGTGAATAGTATGCTAGTGGTGGATTTTGACCTATAGTGCTTCTTTATTATTATTTTCACCTAAATTAATTCAGTTTATTATTTTGAAGTCATTGTTACTTTATTGTTAGTTTACTCTGGTCTCAAAACCAATCTAAAACCCTCTAATTCGCATGTGTGAGTTAGTGTAGAATTAATTGAATTTAATTGAGTTAGTAATCATTACACTAGTACAATTCCCTGTGGGATCGACCTCGTGTTTGCAAGCTTTGCTACTCCGCGAATCGTGCACTTGCAAATTAACCTAGAGCTTGGTTAAAGGTTAAATAATTTGCTCTAGGAAAACATACAACATCCAATTTCTTCCAAATTGCACTGAAACGTTCCCTGTTGGCAAAAAAGACATGGGGAAGCACTTTCTCATGTTAGGATTAGCGTTCTTGACCTATTGCACCACATTTGGTGTTGATAACGCACGAAAATGACATTTCAGTGCATACATAGTCTAATTTCGTCCTAATTGCACCAAAATGTTCCCGGTTGGCAAGAAAGACATGGAGACGCACTTTCTCATGTAAGGATTAGCGTTTTAGACATATTGAACCACATTTAGTGCTGAGAACGCACGAAAAGGTCATTTCGGTGCATACTTGGTCCAATTTCGTCCTAATTGCACAAAAACGTTCCCGGTTGGCAAGAAAGACATGGGGAAGCACTTTCTCATGTGAAGATTAGCGATCTTGACCTATTGAACCACATTTGGTGTTAAGAACGCACGAAAACGTCATTTCGGTGCATACTCGGTTCAATTTCGTACTAATTGCACCAAAACATTTCCGGTTGTCCAGAAAGACATGGGGAAGAACTTTCTCAAGTTAGGATTAGCATTCTATACCTATTGAACAATATTTGGTGTTGAGAACACACGAAAAAGTCATTTCGTTGCATACTTGGTCCAATTTCGTCCTAGTTGCACCAAAACGTTCCTGGTTGGTAAGAAAGACATGGGGAAACACTTTCTCATGTGAGGATTAGCGTTCTTGAGTTATTGAACCATATTTGGTGTTAAGAACGCACGAAAAGGTCATTTTAGTGCATACTTGGTCCAATTTCGTCCTCATTGCACCAAAACATTCACGATTGCCAAAAAAGACATGGGGAACCACTTTCTTATGTTAGGATTAGCGTTTTAGACCTATTAAACCACATTTTGTGTTCATAACATACGAAAAGGTCATTTTGGAGCATAATTGGTCAAATTTCGTCCTTATTGCACCAAAACGTTCACGGTTGGTAAGAAAGATATGGGAAAGCACTTTCTCATGTTAAGATTAGCATTTTTGACCTATTTAACCACATTTGATGTTCAGAACGCACGAAAAGGTCATTTCGGTGCATATTTGGTCAAATTTCGTCCTAATTGCACCAAAACATTCCTGGTTGGCAATAAAGATATGGGGAAACACTTTCTCATGTTAGAATTAGCGTTTTAGACTTATTGAACCACATTTGGTGTTGAAAACACACGAAAAGGTCATGTTGGTGCATACTTGGTGCAATTTCATCCTAATTGTACCAAAACGTTCCCGGTTGGAAAGAAAGACATGAGGAAACACTTTCTCATGAGAGCATTAGCGTTCTTGAGTAATTGAACCACATTTGGTGTTAAGAACGCACGAAAAGGTCATTTCGATGCATACTTAGTCCAATTTCGTCCTAATTGCACCAAAACGTTCACGAATGGCAAGCAAGACGTGGGGAACCACTTTCTTATGTTAGGATTAGCGTTTTAAACCTATTAAACCACATTTTGTGTTGATAACGTACGAAAAGGTCATTTCAGTGCATACTTGGTCCAATTTCGTCTTAATTGCACTAAAACGTTCACGGTTGGCAAGAAAGATATGAGAAAACACTTTCTCATGTTAGTATTAGCGTTCTTGACCTATTGAACCACATTTGGTATTAAGAACGCACGAAAAGTTTATTTCGGTGCATATTTGGTCTAATTTGTCCTACTTGCACCAAAACGTTCACGGTTGGCAAGAAAGACATGGGGAAACACTTTTTCATGTTAGGATTACCGTTCTACACCTATTGAACCACATTTGGTGTTAATAACGCATGAAAATGTCATTTCAGTGCATACTTGATCCAATTTCTTCCAAATTGCACCGAAACGTTCCCTGTTGGCAAGAAAGACACGGGTAAGCGCTTTCTCAATTTAGGATTAGCATTCTAAATCTATTAACCCACATTTGGTGTTAACATCGTACGAAAAGGTCATTTCAGTGCATACTTGGTCAAATTTCGTCCTAATTGCTCTAAAACATGCCCATTTGGTAAGAAAGATATGAGGAAGCACTTTCTCATGTTAGGATTCGCGTTCTGAATCTATTGAAGCACATTTGGTGTTGGAGCGCACGAAAAGGTCATTTCGGTGCATATATGGTCCAATTTCGTCCTAATTTCATCAAAATATTCCATGTCAACAATAAAGACATGGGGAATCACTTTCTCATGTTATGATTAGCGTTTTAGACCTATTAAACCAAATTTGGTGTTGAGAACGCATGAAAACGTCATTTCAGTGCGTACTTGGTCCAAGTTCGTCCTAATTGCACCAAAACATTTTTGGTTGTCCAGAAAGACATGGGGAAGAACTTTCTCATGGTATAATTAGCGTTCTTGACCTATTGAACCAAATCAAGTGTTGACAACTCATAAAAAGGTCATTTCGGTGCATTCCTGGTCCAATTTCATACTAATTGCACCAAAACGTTTCCGGTTTGCAAAAAGACATGGGGAAACACTTTCTCATGTTAGAATTACCATTCTTGACCAATTGAACCACATTTGGCGTTAAGAACGCACGAACAGGTCATTTTGGTGCATACTTTTTTCGATTTCATCCTAATTGCACCAAAATGCTCCCGGTTGGCAAGAAAGACATGGGGAAGGACTTTCTTATGTAAGAATTAGAGTCATTAACTTATTACACGACATTTATTGTTAAGAACGCATGGGAAGATCATTTCGGTGCATACTTGGTCCAATTTCGTCCTAATTGCACCAAAACGTTGTCGGTTGGCAAGAAAGACATGGGGAAGCACTTTCTCATGTTAGGATTAACGTTCTTGACCTATTGAATCATATTTGGTGTTATGAACACACGAAAACGTTATTTCGATGCATAGTTGGTCCAATTTCGTCCAAATTCCACCAAAAAGTTTCCGGTTGTCCAAAAAGACATGGGCAAGAACTTTCTCAAGTTAGGATTAGTGTTGTAGACATATTAAACCACATTTGGTATTGTGTACATACGCAAAAGTAATTTCGTTACATACTTGGTCCAATTTCGTCCTAATTGCACCAAAATGTTCCTGGTTGGCAAGAAAGACATGGGAAAACACTTTCTCATGTGAGAATTAACGTTTTAGACCTATTCAACCACATTTGGTGTTGAGAACGCACGAAAAGGTCATTTCGGTGCATACTTGATCCAATTTCGTCCTAATTGCACCAAAATGTTTCTAGCTGGCAAGAAAGACATGGTGTAACAACTCGACCCAAATTTTCACTAGAAATTTAAATTTTTATTTAATTATGTTTTTAAGAGGTTTATAAAAGATGTTGGATTGTATTTTAAAGATTTTGAGATTTATTTGGAAAACAAAAAGGGTTTTGATTTAAAGTTTTGATTTATTTATTTTTGTTTTAATTTAAGCTTGACCAAAATTTGACTTTTAAAAAAAAAGGGCTTTTGATTTTGACTTTGGGTCCGTTAGATAGGTTTCGAACTCACGATTTCATAGACACGCGGCACGCGCCAATCCGAGTTACGGTTTGAAAGATACGGACATGTGAAGTGAGGGGCAATTTTGTAAATTTATAAAAGTGGGTTTAAATACCCAAAATCAGAAAAAAATTTCTGATTTTTCTCTCTCTCTCTAGAAATTTCTAGTGGCTTCTCTCTCTTCTTTATCTCTCTCTCTCTCTCTCCCGCACTCCCTCACTTCTCCCTCTCTCTCCCCGAGCTCACTCACCACTCCCCTCCCTTTCTCTCACCGGCGCAGCAGCTCCGGCCACCTTCCTGACGACCCAAGACCACCGGCGAGTCGGCGCCGATCCCCCCAGCCAGCCACCACTTCGACGAGGGCCACAACACGCAGTCGCAACCCACCCCTGCACGCATCTGCCCCAGCCACCCAGCCACGTCCGGTCACCTTTTCGGCGACCTAAGGCTCCGACGAGCCTCCCTCGACGCCGACCACCTTTCCCGGCCACTCCTCCAGCCAGCCCAGCTCCCACACGCGCGAAAACAGGGCCAGAGACCGCTCAGCCCGCCGCCATTTTTCTCCGGATTCCGGCCATCCTCCGTCGCCAATCAATGCTTTTTCTGGTGGGTTTTTCTTCTCTCCTACTGGGTTTTTCTTTCCCTTATGTATTTGGTCGTTAAAAACTAGAAATTTGAAACTTGAAATTTGGGGGTTTAAAGCCAATTCGGGTGTCCTTTGAAATTTGGTTTTGGAGATTGTTCTTGGGCTATTATTGGGCGATTTCCACCTCTTAGGAAGGATGATTGATGTTTAGGATCAAAATTTGGAGTAAATTGGAGTAAGTTGTAGGATTCACTATGGTGGGTGGCGATGGCGGTGGTTCCGACCACTCAGCCGTCAATTCTTTAAGAGGACACGAAATCAAGAACTCACATTAAGTCGGTCGTTGTTTTGGACTGTTGGGTGTTACCCAAATTGACGAAAACTTCAATTTTGGGTGTTATTTGGATACTTTTGGTTACCGAAACGACTTTCGGACGAACCCCGACCGCAGAGTCCTATGCAAGAAGTTTTATTTGAGTAAAGTTGACGGAATAAAAAGTTTGATGTGTTGTGGGTTCTAAGCCGGGAAGAATATATATACTAATTTGGGTTTATGGGCTTTAGGATGAAGTTGATTTTTACCGTGGAGAATAAGGGGTTGAACGAAATACCTAGTTTTATACACACACCTGGAAATTGGTCGTTGAGGTAGAGATTAATGATACTATTTACTGTTTATTCTATAGGTGAGACGACCGTGGGCCTAGACGATCCGGCGGAGGATCGAAGCTAAGACTTTTCACAGTGAGTGGACTTTATTTTGCAAATGCTTTTTTTTAAATTCATGATTTATTTATGTGGTTATTGAAATTGTTTGAGAGATATTAGAGGTTGAATTGGATCTGTGATTTGGAAGTGTTTTCTTAAATTATGATTTTATTATTTGGTTATCATGAGTCTTGAATTGGAAATATTGATTTGAGTTACGAATTTTATGAAGGTAAATGAGCAGTTTAAAACCGTCATATTAGTACCCCCTTCAGCAGGTAAATATTGCTCTGCACTCGCCTAGAGATGACTCGGCGGTGTATGACCAGCACAGGTACATAATTGCTCTGCACTCGCCTAGAGATGACTCGGCGGTGTATGACCAGCACAGGTGTATATTTGCTCTGCACTCGCCTAGAGATGACTCGGCGGTGTATGACCAGCACAGGTACATAATTGCTCTGCACTCGCCTAGAGATGACTCGGCGGTGTATGACCAGCACAGGTACATAATTGCTCTGCACTCGCCTAGAGATGACTCGGCGGTGTATGACCAGCACAGGTGTATATTTGCTCTGCACTCGCCTAGAGATGACTCGGCGGTGTATGACCAGCACAGGTACATAATTGCTCTGCACTCGCCTAGAGATGACTCGGCGGTGTATGACCAGCACAGGTACATAATTGCTCTGCACTCGCCTAGAGATGACTCGGCGGTGTATGACCAGCACAGGTGTATATTTGCTCTGCACTTGCCTAGAGGTGACTCGGCAGTGTATGACCAGCAGTTTCCCGGGTACTAGTGTGGCGTGAGTTTTCAGTTGTGAAGTGTTTTGAGAAAATATATTCCACCAGTAAACGTTTTAAACGACAGTTTCATTAAGGCATTTCATTTTATTTCAGATATTTTAATAATTCTACAGCTTGAGAGTATTAATTGTTTTTCATGAATTTTATAACATTTTTAAGACTTGTGAAATTGTTTTAAAACTGGGGGATTTCAAAGAGTAACGAGAGGTTTTAGAGTTAACGTGGTTTTTTTTGAAGGATTATCTGAAACAGAAATTTTACTTATGTTTCTCGTTAAACTGTCCACTCACTGAGTTCGTCTCACGGTTTGTTTTGTTTTGTCTTAAATTGTCCCCCAGGTAGTAGATTTGGTGGAGGTCGAGCCAAACACGTCGAGGCAGTTGCAATCATCTCCTTAGTCGGACCCTGTAGGCGCCATGTTTATTTTTGTAAAAACCTACTTTAAATGATTAGTGGCTCTGATAACAACTCCTAAGGTTTAAGTGGGTTTTCTTTGAAATCTGTTGGGTCCGAGACCCTTTATTTGCTTGTGGTAGAGGTGGTTGAAAGACTTAGAAGTGCTTAACAGGTTTTGAAGTTTCTGGGTTAGTCCATTTTCAGGGGAGATTCTGCCGAATTTTCGGTAGGATTTTCCTTGATTTTGGATTCCCGCAGGACCTCTCCGGGTTTCAGGGTGGAATCCGGGGGCGGTCCTGTCACATGGGGAAACACTTTCTCATGTGAGGATTAGCGTTCTTGAGTTATTGAACCACATTTGGTGTTAAAAATGCATGAAAAGGTCATTTTAGTGCATACTTGGTCCAATTTCATCTTAATTGCACCAAAACGTTCACGATTGGCAAGAAAGGCATGGGGAACCACTTTCTTATGTTAGGATTAGCGTTTTAGACCTATTAAACCACATTTTGTGTTGATAACGTAAGAAAAGGTCATTTCAGTGCATACTTTATCCAATTTCTTAATTGCACCAAACTGTTCACTGTTGGCAAGAAAGAATGGGAAAACACTTTTTCATATTAGGATTAACATTCTTGACCTATTGAACCACATTTGGTGTTAAGAACGCACGAAAAGTTTAGTTCGGTGTATACTTGGTCCAATTTCGTCCTACTTGCACCAAAACGTTCACGGTTGGCAAGAAACACATGGGGAAGAACTTTCGCATGTTAGTATTAGCGTTCTACACCTATTGAACCACGTTTGGTGTTAAGAACGCATGAAAAGGTCATTTCAGTGCATACTTGGTCCAATTTCTTCTAAATTGCATCGAAACGTTCTCTGTTGTCAAGAAAGATGTAACACCCCAAACCTCGGGCCCATAAAAATACTAAACATCAAACTTTTAAACCTGTTTTGTCTTTCCTTTGAGCCATGCACATAAATATAAATATATAAATTTCTTTCAAATAAAACATTTATATATGACAGGACCGCCCCCGGATTCAACTCTGAAACCTGGAGAGGCCCTGCGAGAATCCAAATTCAAGGAAAATCCTACCGAAAATTCGGCAGAACCTCCCTTGAAAATGGACTAACCCAGAAATTTCAATACCTGTTAAAAGCACTTCTAAACCGCAACCACCTCTACCACAACCAAAAAGGGTCTCAGACCCAACAAATTTCACAGAGAATCCAACTTAAAATTGTGGATGATTATCAGAGCTGCTATCCTAATACAAGGAATTTTTACAAGAATATTAACTGGCGCCTACTGGTCCGAGAAGGAATAGAGATGTAACCGCCTCGACGTGATTGGCTCGACCTCCACCAAAGCTACTACCTGGGGGGGGGGGGGACAATTTAAGACAAAAGAAAACAAACCATGAGACAAACTCAGTGAGTGGACAGTTTAATAGGAAACGAAAATAAAAGTAAACTTCCTGTTTCAGAAAATCCTTCAAAACCACGTTTAGCTCTAAGACCTCACGTCACTCTTTGAAATCCCCCAGTTTAAAACCATAAAGTTTATTGAAACTTAAGAAATCCCATAAAACAATATATATTTCTCAAATAACAATTTCTTAAAACAAACGAATTGTAAAACATCGTAACAACAACCTTGATAGAATTTAAAAGAAATCCCTCACTTAAAAACATATTTAATAATTTCTGAAAATAGCCAAATTCATTTTCCACCATGCTATATACCCTGAAAAATCCTGGCCATACACCTGTGCTGAATTCCTGCATCGCACAGGCAGACAATATCCTGGCCATACACACGCGTGGAGTGAATCCAACACGTGCAGGCAATATCCTGGCCATACACACGCGTGAATAAAATCAGTACGTGCAGGCAATATCCTGGCCATATGTAACGACCCGACCCAAAATTCAGGAGAAATTTTAATTTCTATTCGTTTTGGCCATGTAGAGGCATATTGAGAAATGGATTTGAGAGACTCGTATCTTTTCAAGTTTTTTTTTCTAAATAATTTGGGAATTTAATTGAGAAATAACGAGGGGTTTTGGGTTAAAAATTTTTATTGGGCTTGACCCAAAGTCGACTTTTAAAATAAAAAGGGCTTTTGATTTTGACTTTGGGTCCGTTAGATAGGTTTCGATCCCACGGTTTCATAGACACGTAGCACGCTTCAATCGGAGTTACAGTTTGAAAGATATGGGCGTTTGAAACGAGGGGCAATTTCGTAAAATAACAAATTGGGGTTTAAAAATCAGATTTTTTTTAGAACTTTCTCTCTCTCTCTAGAATCTTCTCTCTCTCTCTCTCCCTTTTTATTCTCTCCCTCTCTCCCGGAGCTCACTCACCTCCTCCTCTCCTCTCTCACCGGCGTGACCAGCTCCGGCCATCTTCACGGCGACCAGAGGCCGGCGACCAGCTAACCCCACTGACCCAGTCCTCTCTCCCCGTGCTCTCTCTCCTTCGCGTCTCTCTCTCTTCCTCTGTGTGCGCGCGACACCATCATCGGAGGGCAGCCTCCGGCCACTTTCCCGACGGCATGAGACCACCGTCGTGACCCCTGTGAGCCGGCCGTTCCTTTCTGTGCACCCCTTGCCGGCCCGCCACCCCTGTGCGCAGGAAATTGCCGGAGAAAACTCCCCCAGCCGCCAGTTTCTCTTGCCGATTCCGGCCATCTTCGAGCTCCGATCAATAAATTGGTTAGTGGGTTTTCTTCCTTTCTTCATGGGCTTTCAAACCCATATGGTGTTACCTGTCAATTTTACACAATTGTGATTTTGGAAAATTGGGGTTTAGGGCTCATTTCGGGCTCCTATCAAACATTCGAAATTTGATAAGGTTGTATGTATTTTTGTACAATTCTCATCCCTAATAATCTTTAATTTAAGTTTGGAACTGATGATTCGAAGAAATCTTGGAGAATTGATAGTTTTTGAGTATTTAGGAACTTGATTTTGAGGAATTATGGGTCATTTCGGGTTGGCCTTGTACATTTTGTTTTGGAGTTTATTTTGGACCATTGTTGGGTAATTTTTATTCATATGAAACCCCAATTGAAGTTTAGAATCGAAAAGGGTGTGGATTTTGGAGAAATGTTGGAAATTCAATATTGATGTCACCACTTGAGTGATGACGGCAGTGGCTCTAACCACCCCGCTGTCATATTAATTATCTAGCAGCAATTTAAATTTTTTTTAGTTGGTTATCGATTTAGGGTAGGTGGAGGCTGTTCGGGTGAACCAAAGTTTATATTGAGATTGAATTTGGAAACTTTTTAGATTATGAAGCTATCCTTGGATGATTTTCTTGTTTCAGGCGAGGCGACCGTGGCTCGTGACGATCCGGTGGAGGATCGAAGCTAGACTTCCCAATTTGTGAGTGGACTTTATTTTTATAAAAGTTTATGCTTCTAAATGTCTATGATTTCATTTATTTAATGGTGGATTTGTGTTGAGAATTGTTATTTAAAGTTCCTTCAAATGATATCCTTTTAGACTAATGACTTTAAAAGAGTGAGACGTTGTGATTTGAGGAAAGATACATGTTTGATGAGTTGGGTTGTTAAAAGGAATTGTGAAAAGAGTATTTAAAACTGCTGTGTAAATACACGTGTTGACCAGTGAGCCTGCTCGGCGGAGTGACCCTCCTTACGAGATTGTGGCCAGGATATGAGCCTGCTCGGCGGAGTGACCCTCCGTACGAGATTGTGGCCAGGATATGAGCCTGCTCGGCGGAGTGACCCTCCGTACGAGATTGTGGCCAGGATACGAGCCTGCTCGGCGGAGTGACCCTCCGTACGAGATTGTGGCCAGGATGTGAGCCTGCTCGGCGGAGTGACCCTCCGTACGAGATTGTGGCCAGGATACGAGCCTGCTCGGCGGAGTGACCCTCCGTACGAGATTGTGGCCAGGATACGAGCCTGCTCGGCGGAGTGACTTCAAAAGGTCCAATAATGTATGTATATTGGACCTTTTGAGGCAATTATAGACCCTGGGGAGCAATTCTGATTGATCAATAAAAATATATTGCAATGCGATTTCTTTTTTATTTTTCCTTGGTTTAGCCAATCTACCATGAAAAGTAAAAAGGGGTAAAGTAACTTTGGGTTGATTGTTTTCTAAATGTAAGTTTTCTTCTTCTGCATGTAAAAAGGGAATAAATAAATCAATCAAATTCCGGGAGGCTTCATGAAGTGCTTCTTTCGGAGTTAAACTTCCGTTTGTCCATATTTCGAGAAAAAGTATCTCTTGTTTTTCATTTCCATTCACATAAGAATGAATACTATGATTCGCATTTCGAACAGGCATGAATACAGCATCTATAGGATAACTTCCGTCTTGAAAGTTATTTGGTGTTTTTATACGATATCCGCGATTCCTCTCGATTTGTAATTCAATACACAAATTAATTGGTTCTGTTAGGTTAGCTATATGCTGTGTATTATCAACGATTTCCACAGAAGGTGGTAAGATAATGTCTTGAGCAGTTACATATCCAGGACCCTTGACACAAATAGACGCGCTACGAGTTCCATACAGATTACTTCTCAATACAATTTCTTTCAAATTCATTAAAATTTCATGTACGGATTCTTGAATACCTACTATGGTAGAATATTCATGTGGTATTTTCTCAGATTTTGCACGTGTGATACATGTTCCTTCTATTTCTCCGAGCAAAGCTCTTCGCATCGCAATGCCTATTGTATCAGCTTGACCTTTCATAAGTGGGGCCAGAATAAAGCGTCCATAATAAAGACGCTTACGTACGAGATTGTGGCCAGGATACGAGCCTGCTCGGCGGAGTGACCCTCCGTACGAGATTGTGGCCAGGATGTGAGCCTGCTCGGCGGAGTGACCCTCCGTACGAGATTGTGGCCAGGATGTGAGCCTGCTTGGCGGAGTGACCCTCCGTACGAGATTGTGGCCAGGATGTGAGCCTGCTTGGAGGAGCGACCCTCCGTACGAGATTGTGGCCAGGATTTGAGCCTGCCCGTGTGTGGGATTGTGGCCAGGACAATGTTTACAGTACGAGTACAAGTTTAAGTATTTTGAGATATCAGTTTATGAGGATAATTTCAGTTCAGATTTGCTATTTCTCAGCTTGGAAAGTTTTATTGCTTTTTCAGTATATTGAGGTCTATTGAGATGATTTTCGGAAATGATTTTGAAAATAGTTTTTAAAACTGGGGATTTCAAAAAGTGACGTGAGGTCTTAGAGCTAAGTGTGGTTTTGAAGGTTTTTTCTGAAACAGAATGGTTACTTTTGATTTCATTTTTAATAAACTATCCACTCATTGAGTTATCTCACAAGTTATCTTGTTTTGTCTTAAATTGTCCCCCCAGGTAGTAGCTTGGTGGAGGTCGAGCCAGTAACGTCGAGCGTTTGTGTCCATCTTCCGACTCGGACCCTGTAGGCACTATTAAAATTTTTGTAGAAATTCTTTGTAATAGGATAGAGGCTCTGATAACTACTTTAAATATTAAGTTCATATCTATGTGAAATTGTTGGGTCTGAGACCCTTTTGGTTGTGGTAGAGGTGGTTGCTGTTTTAGAAGTGCTTCTTAACAAGTTTGAAATTTCGGGGTTAGTCCATTTTCAGGGGAGGTTCTGCCGAATTTTCGGTAGAATTTTCCTTGATTTTGGATACCCGCAGGACCTCTTCGGGTTTCAGGGTGGAATCTGGGGGCGGTCCTGTCAACTTGGTATCAGAGCGTTAGGTTTTAGATTCCTCAATTCTGCACTAAATGTGCATCCCCATTATTGATAAGAGTTTGGTTTTCTTATAGGTATTATGCCTCCTCGACGACGTGGCCGACCACCGGGGACCCACCCTAGGGTAGCAGAAGGTGTCGATGAGACGACACAGGGTTTCGAGCAATCTATTGATAGGCTAGCAGAGGCAGTGACTGCTGCTGTTCGTACTAGGGCTTTTCCTGAAGGAGAATTCAGCATTGAGCGTGCCCGTAAGCTCGGGGCCTCAAATTTTTCGGGTACTTCAGATCCCAGTGTGGCTAACGAGTGGATGATACAACTCGAGAGGATTTTTGAGGTTATGGGATGTCCCGAAGACCGAAAGTTAGTCTTGGCTACCTTCCTGTTAGTGGGTGATGCTTATTACTGGTGGGACTCGGAGCGATTGGGACTCACGGCATTTGAGATTTCTTGGGATAGGTTTAGGAGAGCTTTTTATGAGAAATACTATCCCAGAGTTTATTGCGACGAGATGAGGGCGGAGTTTCTGAGGTTGAAACAGGGTTCTATGACAGTAGCAGAGTATGAGAGGAAGTTTACTGAGCTTTCTAGATTTTGCCCAGCACTTGTGGCAGAAGAGACAGATAGATGCTCAAGGTTTGAGGAGGGTTTGAAGGACTCCATTCGCACGGCAGTCACTGCAGTTAACCATTCCACTTTCTCTTCACTGAGAGATGCTGCCATGAGAGTTGAGAGATCTTTAGCTGAGCGGGGCAGCAGCGAGGCGAGACGTCGCCCTTTTTCGAGTACTACAGCGGGTGGTCCTAGTCAAGGATCATCCAAGAGGGGCAGTTTTAGTTCCAATTCTTCTGGGAGCGGTGAATTCGGAGGTTTTATACGTGGCTTTAGGGATAGTGGAGGATCTGGGCATAGACAGAGTCATACCCATCAGTCTGTGAGTAGTTTGGGTCAAGGCTCAGCACAGTCGAGCGGGTCCCAAGATAGACGCCATCGTGGGGCAAGTCGCCCAGCATGTAGTACATGTGGAAGGTACCACACTGGGGTATGTCACGTGAGTAGTGCTGGATGTTATCATTGTGGGCAGACGGGTCACTTTGTGAGGGAGTGCCCAAAGTTAGAACAGGGAATTGGAGGAGTTTCAGGTTCAGCCCTTCCTCTGGGATGGACTTCTGGGGGCCAGAGTCAGGGGCAAAGAGTAGTGCAGACTGCGGGTACTACGTCGAGTGGTGGTATTCAGTCCAGCCATGTCAGCAAGGGCGGAGGACAGCAGAGGGGTCAGTCAGGACGTCCCAGGGGCCAGGGCAGAGTCTTCGCTATGACACACCAGGATGCTTTGGCTTCACCGGAAGTCATGATGGGTACGATTTCTATCTTTGGGCAAAGTGCATGTATTTTATTGAGTACTGGTACCACACACTTTCCTCTATCACTTAAAGGCTGTTATAGAATCTAGAAGTTTGGTTTACAGTCAGTTGGTAAGTTGGGAAGAGGGTGTTTTTGACTTCCACTAAATTTCGAGGACGAAATTTTTTTTAAGGGGGGAAGATTGTAACGACCCGACCCAAAATTCAGGAGAAATTTTAATTTCTATTCGTTTTGGCCATGTAGAGGCATATTGAGAAATGGATTTGAGAGACTCGTATCTTTTCAAGTTTTTTTTTCTAAATAATTTGGGAATTTAATTGAGAAATAACGAGGGGTTTTGGGTTAAAAATTTTTATTGGGCTTGACCCAAAGTCGACTTTTAAAATAAAAAGGGCTTTTGATTTTGACTTTGGGTCCGTTAGATAGGTTTCGATCCCACGGTTTCATAGACACGTAGCACGCTTCAATCAGAGTTACAGTTTGAAAGATATGGGCGTTTGAAACGAGGGGCAATTTCGTAAAATAACAAATTGGGGTTTAAAAATCAGATTTTTTTTAGAACTTTCTCTCTCTCTCAAGAATCTTCTCTCTCTCTCTCTCCCTTTTTATTCTCTCCCTCTCTCCCGGAGCTCACTCACCTCCCCCTCTCCTCTCTCACCGGCGTGACCAGCTCCGGCCATCTTCACGGCGACCAGAGGCCGGCGACCAGCTAACCCCACTGACCCAGTCCTCTCTCCCCGTGCTCTCTCTCCTTCGCGTCTCTCTCTCTTCCTCTGTGTGCGCGCGACACCATCATCGGAGGGCAGCCTCCGGCCACTTTCCCGACGGCATGAGACCACCGTCGTGACCCCTGTGAGCCGGCCGTTCCTTTCTGTGCACCCCTTGTCGGCCCGCCACCCCTGTGCGCAGGAAATCGCCGGAGAAAACTCCCCCAGCCGCCAGTTTCTCTTGCCGATTCCGGCCATCTTCGAGCTCCGATCAATAAATTGGTTAGTGGGTTTTCTTCCTTTCTTCATGGGCTTTCAAACCCATATGGTGTTACCTGTCAATTTTACACAATTGTGATTTTGGAAAATTGGGGTTTAGGGCTCATTTCGGGTTCCTATCAAACATTCGAAATTTGATGAGGTTGTATGTATTTTTGTACAATTCTCATCCCTAATAATCTTTAATTTAAGTTTGGAACTGATGATTCGAAGAAATCTTGGAGAATTGATAGTTTTTGAGTATTTAGGAACTTGATTTTGAGGAATTATGGGTCATTTCGGGTTGGCCTTGTACATTTTGTTTTGGAGTTTATTTTGGACCATTGTCGGGTAATTTTTATTCATATGAAACCCCAATTGAAGTTTAGAATCGAAAAGGGTGTGGATTTTGGAGAAATGTTGGAAATTCAATATTGATGTCACCACTTGAGTGATGACGGCAGTGGCTCTAACCACCCCGCTGTCATATTAATTATCTAGCAGCAATTTAAATTTTTTTTAGTTGGTTATCGATTTAGGGTAGGTGGAGGCTGTTCGGGTGAACCAAAGTTTATATTGAGATTGAATTTGGACACTTTTTAGATTATGAAGCTATCCTTGGATGATTTTCTTGTTTCAGGCGAGGCGACCGTGGCTCGTGACGATCCGGTGGAGGATCGAAGCTAGACTTCCCAATTTGTGAGTGGACTTTATTTTTATAAAAGTTTATGCTTCTAAATGTCTATGATTTCATTTATTTAATGGTGGATTTGTGTTGAGAATTGTTATTTAAAGTTCCTTCAAATGATATCCTTTTAGACTAATGACTTTAAAAGAGTGAGACGTTGTGATTTGAGGAAAGATACATGTCTGATGAGTTGGGTTGTTAAAAGGAATTGTGAAAAGAGTATTTAAAACTGCTGTGTAAATGCACGTGTTGACCAGTGAGCCTGCTCGGCGGAGTGACCCTCCGTACGAGATTGTGGCCAGGATACAAGCCTGCTCGGCGGAGTGACCCTCCGTACGAGATTTTGGCCAGGATGTGAGCCTGCTCGGCGGAGTGACCCTCCGTACGAGATTGTGGCCAGGATACGAGCCTGCTCGGCGGAGTGACCCTCCGTACGAGATTGTGGCCAGGATGTGAGCCTGCTCGGCGGAGTGACCCTCCGTACGAGATTGTGGCCAGGATGTGAGCCTGCTCGGCGGAGTGACCCTCCGTACGAGATTGTGGCCAGGATGTGAGCCTGCTTGGCGGAGCGACCCTCCGTACGAGATTGTGGCCAGGATTTGAGCCTGCCCGTGTGTGGGATTGTGGCCAGGACAATGTTTACAGTACGAGTACAAGTTTAAGTATTTTGAGATATCAGTTTATGAGGATAATTTCAGTTCAGATTTGCTATTTCTCAGCTTGGAAAGTTTTATTGCTTTTTCAGTATATTGAGGTCTATTGAGATGATTTTCGGAAATGATTTTGAAAATAGTTTTTAAAACTGGGGATTTCAAAAAGTGACGTGAGGTCTTAGAGCTAAGTGTGGTTTTGAAGGTTTTTTCTGAAACAGAATGGTTACTTTTGATTTCATTTTTAATAAACTATCCACTCATTGAGTTATCTCACAAGTTATCTTGTTTTGTCTTAAATTGTCCCCCCAGGTAGTAGCTTGGTGGAGGTCGAGCCAGTAACGTCGAGCGTTTGTGTCCATCTTCCGACTCGGACCCTGTAGGCACTATTAAAATTTTTGTAGAAATTCTTTGTAATAGGATAGAGGCTCTGATAACTACTTTAAATATTAAGTTCATATCTCTGTGAAATTGTTGGGTCTGAGACCCTTTTGGTTGTGGTAGAGGTGGTTGCTGTTTTAGAAGTGCTTCTTAACAGGTTTGAAATTTCGGGGTTAGTCCATTTTCAGGGGAGGTTCTGCCGAATTTTCGGTAGAATTTTCCTTGATTTTGGATACCCGCAGGACCTCTTCGGGTTTCAGGGTGGAATCTGGGGGCGGTCCTGTCACCATACACACGTGTGAATAAAATCAGCACGTGCAGGCAATCCTGGTCATACGTGCACGCAGAGCAGCCCCCAATGGGCGAAGCATCCCGACACACGGCCCAAAGGCTATATGTGTGCCGTGATGGGTCCCAAAGACCTATGTATCTGAAAATCTGGAGGGTACTGCAAAGGGTGGTTTGAAAACCATTTTTCCATAACCCAAATAAATCTTTTTTCCACCAAGAATAGAATAATTGTACTTTTCCAAGAAACTTTAATTTCCATAAAAACTTATTGCATAATTCCAACTCAATTTCACAATACATAAATCAAATCACTCCTTTCGACCAAAAACTGAAATAATAAAATAAACCATATGTATAGAGTAAGAAGCTGAAGTCCTTTCCAAAAGAAATTTATCAACTCCAAGCTTACTCAAAACTTTGAAAACGATTTATTTCCAATAACTCTTGTATTAATCAAGTTTGAAATCGTACATTTCTCTCGACTCTTAAAACCAAATTAATTCGTCAATCTCGTATGAAAAATCATTTAATAAGACTTAAAGTAATGACATTAATCAAACTAATGGAAATGTAAACTTTGAAAATCACAATCATTTTTAACAAGTCCAAATCCCAAAATATTCTAACTTCATCCATACTCAAATAAAACTCGAAATAAGCAAATAAATTAAACCATAAAGTAACAAATGTTTTTAAAACAAAAGTCCACTCACAGTGAGAATCCTAACTTCAATCCTCCTCCGGGTCGTCTCGAGCCACGATCGTCTCGCCTATAGAATAAAATAATACAACCATAGATTAGCCTCGATTCTACGACATTTAAAGAGTGTGTGTGTAGCCTAAATGTCCCTCCCGACTCACGTTTTTCCTACTAGTTAGAAATCGTTTTTCTTTAAACTATACACTCTCACCCTATTCCAAATCCATCCTGACTCCAACTACGACACCCAAGTCCTCAAATTTAACCACAAATTCAAGAGAAAACCGGCAAGTGGCCTAACTTTACTTGGGGCCTAACCTTACTTGGGGTCGTCCTAGAGTTAAAGACGATCCCCGTAAAGTGTCCGATCACAAGCCAAATTGAAATTCCGTCGCTCAAGTCGCACCCACCTATTCAAAATCATCAACCAACTCAATTTTAGCACCCCAATTAGCGCTAGATAATTTTCGTGACAGCCAAGCGGTCAGAACCCACGCTGTCGTCGCTCAAAGTGGCGGCACCAAACTATATTGCACAAATTCCTCCAAATTACTCTAGATTTCTGATTCTAAACATTCCTAAGGTCTTATGGGGAAGAATTTCGTCCAAATAAAACCACAAGAACATCCTTCTAAAACTGAAATTCTCATATATCCCGAATGGCTCAAAATCCCCAAACTCAATCTTCAATATAAACTCAAAATTAAACAGCCACAACACAAGGTATTGAAAGCCCATCAAGAGGGAGAGAGAACCCACCTGGTATGGAGGTGGTTGGCGCCGGATTTCACCGAAAATTTGGCTAGACAAAGGGGAGCCAAACCGCTGGGATTTCTGTGCGCGCGGGCTGGGCTGGTTGGAGTGGCCGGCGAGCTAGCAGGCGTCGGGGATGTACGCTGGTGACCTCAGGTGGCTGGAGATGGCTGGGAGAAGAGAGAGACGGCGGCTGAGTGATGGACGTTGGCTGATGCGCAGGGGTTGGTTGCGCACAGAGAAAAGAAAGAGAGAGGAAACACGGCACTACTACAATAATATAAATAGACAACGGTGAAAAACCGTTGTCTATTTACCCAAAATTCCGTCGTCTAGGCGAGTGACGACTATAGTATATTTAGACAACGGTAAAAACCCGTTGTCTAAATGTATTAATACAACATTTATAATTTAAAACTGTTGTCTAGTATCCACCAAAATACCCAATATTCATCTTAAACAGTTGTGTTGAAACCCAATACACAACGTTTACAGATACAAAACAATTGTATTAGTAATAATTAGACAATACTTATATGATATAAATGTTGTCTGAAGTCTTATTAAACATCCGTTTTAAGAAACACCGTTGCATAATTAAGTATAAAACCAGCATGATGTTTGTACATAAGAAACTCAACAACAGTTTTTACTAAAACATGTTATTTTAATTACTTATACATATCATTTTATATCTTAAAACCGTTGGGTAATCATGTTTTCCACAACTTTTTTTAACTATATGTGATGTTAAGTTAGGTGTTTGACAAGTAATTTTTTTTCAAAAATGTTGTATAGATAGATGATACACATCAATTTTTTGGTTAATCGTTTTAACTGTTGTTAGTAGGAGTTTTATACAATGGTTATTTAACTAAAACCGTTGTCTATTGTTAATTAACATAAATTTTTTAAATTTAAAACTGTTGTTTGTTTGATTCACATTTTAATATCCTTGCTTACATCCAATTGAATCCCCATTAATTCCCTGCTTGCATATCCAATTGGAATTAAATCCCACTAAATCCCTGCTTGTTGCATCCAAAGTAATCCACAAATATTGGTAACTCAAAAAGATCCATGAATTCATTAAATTGGAATTGGAGTTTACAAAGTCGATCATGATAACAAACCCATTCACACATTCCTTGCCAATTAATGTACAGCCCAAAAAATTATAAGTAACTTGATAACTACAAAAAGTACTTGTTGATTACAAAAACTATAAAGCTAGGGATGACATGGTCTAACCTAAGTAATCGTGCAAAGTCAGCCATATAAATACCAAAATATCTGACTTTGCAAGATTAGCTAGTCAATGAACTGCTCCCATCATAATATTGCATGTCTACACAGCCTAGCCAGTTAGCTATACAAAATATTTACCAAAAAATGCTTGTTAAACCCAGCCAGCAGATTTAGGGAAGTGAGGAGTACGTATTGGATCTACATATAGCGCACCAGAAAGCCTGCCCATTCAGCACGTACTTCATCAATCTGGTCCTGTGAGTAGGTGTTGTCCTTTCTCCTTTCCCACTGAAATTAACCATGGAGTAACAAAGGGATTAACATAAGGGAATACACCAAGACACAAGTGACTTAAAAAACAATTAACCTGCCATAACCATCAAGTTAATCATCAACCATCAAATTAATGATCTAATTGACTTAAAAAACAATCAACCTGTCATAACCATAAAATTAATCCATCATCATCATAATTAACAAGGGTTTTTACACAATTGATCCAAACCACATTTTAAACAAAATGAAACATGTCCCAAGTGTAATGAGGTTGCAGCCAAACCATCATGTTATCATGACACCATGAAACATGCAAACTGTAACACATGCAGTATACCAACATTCAACATTCAAACCTGGGCAAAGTTTAGTAGACAGCAGGAAATTGTTCAAAGGTCTATTTTGATTTGGTAAGATTGAAATAATTCTAGCATGCAAACTTAATTAGATGAAAGAGCTTAATTCCACTTATGACGACTACACAAAAATAGTGAACCCCAATATCTGTTTAGAAGTTACAAAAATTCAGGAAATTAATTTGCTGGCCAATTAATCAATTTCATGAAAGTGCAAGTCACCAATCAATTGGTCAACATGACAAAACAAACAGGCTAAATCTAAGCATAGGTCCAAGAAAAGAGTTGCATGACCCAAAGAAAGGTGGGATTTTCAAAAATAAACTATCAAAGGTGCATAACAACACAACAAATGATAAGCATATGTAAAATGAGTAACCTAAATACACCAAAGAAAAAAAATCAAAAATAAAAGAGAACAAGCGACTTGGAAACTAGTAGGGCATCAAGTTGCTACTATAAATAACTTCTTTGTTTTCATAATGCTACTATGAACACATGCAAATGTGCATAAGACTTAAAATCTGTCCCAATTAAGTCTAGGCCAAATGCTACCTAGGACTTAAAATCTGCCCCACATGCAATTAACCTTTCAGCTTATTAAATTTCAAACTTCCCATGATATATATATCCTAGTATATATACATTCCAAATAGTATAAAATTAAGTCTAAATTTCAAGTTCAGTTTGTACCTTGGTAGCAAAGCTTAATCCTTCATCTTCAACTATCTCTTTCATAAACCGCATAACAAAATAGCCACACTCCTTGTGGGTTGGTTGTTGAGGAATGCCCTAAATAGTATAAGCAATAGAATTAGGACCGAAATTCATAATCTTAAGTATTATATCTAAATCACTATGAACTTGAGTAGAAATTAGCAAACATGCATACCGACAAGTTTTTCCACACAACTGCCTTGTTCCCTTTCTTATTCCCTTGGGCTTTAAAGATTCTGATCGCACTTTAACATGAAAACAGATACCGTGTATCAGCATAGAAAATAAAAACCTTATACATGCATATGCATAAATAAATCAAACTGCTGTTTTGGGAATCAAGCTTCTGCTCAATTAATTACTTACTTGTCCACCACGGTTCTCCATTCTTCACCACATAGTCTCCTTCTCATTGGGTCCAAAAAATGGACAATCTCCTTGCCCGGATTGACAACCGTTAACGCCCAATGATTTCTACACAAAAAATTCATTAAACATCTACCAAACTTCTTATGGATTATGTTAAATTGCAAAACAACTATAAAACACATTAAAACAATTACTTACCCAGAGTTATAAGGGACTAAGTAAAGCTGATCCTCAGCAGAACTTTTGAACCTATCTGCTAATACTCGTGATCTCTCATCAACGGTTCCACAGCCAATAGCCCCCATTCGAGCAGGGTCAATAAAACCAATCATGTCATTCATTTTTGATTTCTTAACCACATCGAATAAAAACCTATAAGGAACATACATAATTTAACATATCATAGTGGAAGAAAGCTTGCCAAACTTATTACTTAATTCACATGGAAAGACATAATTAAGCTACCTCATATACACAACAATGCAAGTGGCTGATATCTCCTCGATACGGCTAAACTGCTCTATATCTTCACTCAGTACGTGGATTTTCCGAGGCTGACCAAAAACTTCAGGTTCAATTACAAAGTGGATTGTCGCATCCTTCTTCATGCCAGTTTGTGCATACATGCATAACACCTTCAATGTAGGGGGCAGTACTTTCAGGTCCAAAGGTTGTGGCTTGTTTACACTCTTTTGATGCTTATCAGCTTTGGCCTTCAAGGGTTTCTAGGTTCAAAATTAAAAATATGTTAGATGTAGGATTTCATAAATAACATCAAAAATTGCCAAAATCAACACGGTTGACCACAATACCTTAATACCCTTTTTGTTCTCCTCCATAGGCAAAACAAACTGTTTTGGCCAAGCTACAACACAACCTTTGGCTTGGCCCACAGTTTCAAGTTCGCCTCTCACAGGGATGGGAAGCAGTGCATCATCATTAAATGAAGCATAGATTGAAACCCTGAGGTTGTCCTTTCCCAAAGGAATGCCATGGACAGTCGGGTTGTCAACCTGTACCTCAATCAGTGTTGCATGTGCAACAATTTTTTTATCCTCACCTTCCACAACTAACTTGCATTGTTTCCCCTGCACACAAGACACAATTTCAAATTAACTGAAGGCATTTTAACTAAGCATAACTGAAGGCATTTTCACTAAGCATTTTAACTAAGCGTAACTGAAGACATTGTTTAGATGCATATAAAATTTCATTGAATCACCTTAAATATTGATTCCCTCACAAATTCAGAATCCACATCCATGATGTCATCCTCCTTTGGATTTTCATTCAATCCCAACACCTTCTTTGCAGCATTACAACTGGCTTTATCGGATCCATATTCCACGGTGTGTGGAGTTGGGGGAGTGGGAGGAGCAGTCTTTTGTACCGGGACTGGGATATTTGCAGCAGGACCCTTGACATTAGCTAGTATTTCATCCAATGTAGTCACCTTGGCCTGCCAATCAGGGGACCCTGCTGCCATTAACTTGTCTCGCTCATCCATCACAAGTTTGGCCACAATATTTGCTCGCTCCTCCTCCAAAATTTGAGCCGAGATCTTTCTTTTCTCCTCTGCCATTATCTCTGCCTTGATTTTCTCTCGTTCCTCTGCCACTATCTGCGCCACAATCTTCTCTCGCTCCTCCTCTACAATTGCTTTAATTGACTCTCTCACATTCTCTTTCACACTTGTCTTCCTTCGCTTAGGGAGGTGGAAGTATGAATTTGGTGTCACATAACTTCCAACTGCTCTAACCCTGCCACCATGCTCAGGGGTCCCCAAGGCAAGTGTCAAAACATCATTGCTACCAGATGTACTTAATTTCCCCTCCTTCTCTTGTTGCTTCAACTCTTCCTGAAAATGCAATTAAAAAATTGTTAAAAAATAATGAGAAACAAGCAATGATGTGGCTGTTATAAACTGTAGGGTGCCATGAACTAAGTATAAAAATTTAGCGTGCAGACTCACAATCCGATTTGCTAGCTCAGCTGCCTTGGCATCTATGATTTTACCCTCTTTATTTGCACGTGCTTTCATCCAGAGAGTAGCACGATCAACCTCTTCTTGGTCAGAATTCATGTCATTCAACTGCCAAAAGCCATATGGTTTTAGAACTTATAGACGGTCTTACATACCTAAACATCATAACACAAAATCAGCGGATTTAAAAACACATCACTAACCAGTTCTGACTCCAACCCAGCATACCCTTTACGCGACATTCGATGTTGGTACTCGGCCTTTGCACGTCTCTCCTGCTGAACTTCATGAAGTTTCTACAATCCAAACAAGTAACAAATTACTTGCATCAAATAGGAAGATGTGACAGTAATTTAAGGGGATATAATATGTAAAAATCATGAAATTACCAAAAAATTTGGTTCTAGTCTTGACTGCACAAACTCGTCCCAGTCAGCTTTCTCAAGGAAGTTATACTCTGCAGGGGGTTTCTTAAGTTTCTCAAGGTCATCTATAAATGGTAGTACAAAAGCAGTCGTGAGACGGCTCTTGAATTCCCTCCATTTAGCACCCGCTGATTTCATTACCAGCTTTATTACCATGTACCAACCTATGAGGTCTTGTTTGTGATCCACAGATTGGACAAGCATTATACCCTTTCACAATGCAGCCAGATAAGTTTCCATAGGCCGGAAAATCGTTGATGGTCCATAGAAGTACAGCTTTAAGGGTGAAGTATTCACAGCTGAACGCATCATACACTCCTGGAACTCCTGCCCATAAAGATTTTAAATCATCAACCAAAGGTGTCAGGTACACATCTATATCATTTCCAGGTTGTTTAGGACCAGAAATTAATAAAGTCAGCATCATGAACTTCCTTTTCATACACAACCATGGAGGAAGATTATAAGTAACTAGTATAACTGGCCAACAGCTGTATTTGCTACTCAAAGATGTATGGGGATTGAAGCCATCAGCTGATATTGCTAGTCTAAGGTTTCTTGGATCTTCTGAGAAGTTTGACCACTTAAAATCAACTAACTTCCATGATGGGGAATCAGCGGGATGCCGCATCTGTCCATCATTCAGTTTTTTATTAGCATGCCAAGTTAAACTCTCAGCTATTTCACTACATTCGAACATCCTTTTAAACCTTGGGAGAATGGGAAAATACCACAAGACCTTGGCAGGCACCCCCTCCTTCATTTTTGAATCCTTACCAATCTTTCACCTTGGCAGACTACAAGTAGGACAACTGGTTTCATCCTCATTTTCATTTCTGTACAAGATGCAATCATTAGGACATGCATGTATTTTCTCATAATCCATTCCCAATGCACACAGAGCCTTCTTTGCCTCATACATGGATATGGGTAGCTTATTACCTTCTGGAAGCAAATCCCCAAAAGCAATAAGGTAATCAGAGAAACCTGCATCACTCAATCCATGCTTTGCCTTCAAATTATACAACCTCACTAGTGCAGATAGCTTAGTGTGTTTTGTACAACCAGGATACAAAGGTGTATCTCCATCCCCAATAACATTCAAAAAATCTTGAGCTGCGTCATCTGAAAAATAGTTTGCCTTATCACCTTCCATCTCCACTGTTTCAGAGAGAAATGAACGTTCTACTTCAGTTTGCTCTTTCTCTCTAACTGTATTTGTAGCTGACCTAGAAGGTTCTCCATGCCATATCCATTGTTGGTAACTTTTATCAACACCATTATAATATAAATGTTCCCTTACAACTCCAACACCAAACTGCTTCACATTGCCACACTTCGTGCAAGGACAATGAATCAGGTTTGGGTTTCTAGTATTTTCTAATGAAAACTTGAAGAATGCTTCCATCCCTAATTCATATGCCCTCGACCTTCTATCAGCAAACATCCATGACTTATCCATCTAACAATTTCAAATTTCACAAAAAATTAAAGCAAACTTGTCATTCATTGCAAGTAAAATTCAATATATTCAGTTACCCTAATATTATCCAAACAATTTCAGTTAAAAAAATATCACAAAATCACACAAGGACAAGTGAGAATGTAGGCATGCAAGAGGAGTGTTGCTGTCAGAGTTTCAGATTTTCAGGTCTGACTTGGGTATTCCACGAAAACTACATTCAAGGTCGGAATATGGTGATTTTTGTCTTCAAATGACCATTAGGATGTGAACTTGTGACTCACAAAAAATCAGCTTATGACTCCTTACCAAATGATACAGTTTTCTAAAAGTATACAGTAAGGTCAAAGACTACCAAAATCAAACAAAAGTAAACAGTAAGGTCAGAACCTTTAATATTCTTGCCAATGCCAAACATTCAAACATACTCAAATGCATTACCACAAGAGTTTCACAGGGTTCACAAATAAGTTCAAGTCTTCTTACCTCGCTGTGAGCCTTGGTTTTGAAAGATAGTCAGTAGCGCTTTCCACGTACACTTATAATGGATAA
This sequence comes from Dryas octopetala, assembly GCF_963921425.1. Classification (NCBI taxonomy): domain Eukaryota; kingdom Viridiplantae; phylum Streptophyta; class Magnoliopsida; order Rosales; family Rosaceae; genus Dryas; species Dryas octopetala. Next base: position 17,634,241 of record NC_141373.1, read on the forward strand.
AAAACTAGATGATTTCTCACATCTACAAACACAAATGACTTAATTTAGAAACAATAAACAAGAGAAATACTTCAAAATAAATACAAACTAAATTTAAAAATTAAATGAACTATGATATTAGTCATATTAGTCCATTACCTCAAGAGTTTCAGTATCCTTGGGAATTATCCAAACTTAGTGAATAGCATTCAGTCACATATACAAAGGAAACTAGAACAGTTCTAGCTAACCAATTAGAATTCCATTTCCTTCCATACCTAAAGATCCAAGTTCAGTAAATAACCCATATTATAACCAATTTTTATATCTCAAATAAAAACGGAACTACAATCAGAAACTCACGCCATGAGACTCTATCACTCATACTGCATCAACCCTATCGATGGAAACTTGATTTCAACCCAGAAATGCAAACTAAATATACGCAACCTAGTGAGAAAATAAAGCATGCATTCAGTAAAATCTAAATTCTAACTTTTCCCCCTCCAATTCCGCAGCAACCAAACAACCTTTTACAGCCCATGAAAACTTGATTCTGAGCCTCATAAAAATATATGATGGACGCAACAAAACAACTCATTTTCAAAAAGAAAACAAAAATAGTACATTATTAGTAAGCAACAATGATGTACAAATAACTATGTTGAAAGTATAAAAAGATATGCTCTTTCTCTTATAAGGATGTCCTACCCACCCTTTAAGAAATGTATATCCTACCCACCCCAATAAAAAGAAGAAAGAAAGAAACTTTTCTCAAATTATCCACTGGTTCAGAAGTCCAAGTTAAAAAACTGGTCTGATCTTACTGCAGTATACACAAATCTCATGGGAAAGACTCCTCATTTGATCACATCAATGCCAAATTGATTTTTTATACCGATAAGCATTACATGATTACAACCATCTATCATAAAGTAACTTCGTAAAATTTGTCAACATGATTTCTCTATGGGGTCTCTTAAATTCTTCATGTGTCCCAGGCTTGCATGCTTCTTTATATTTTCTAATAACTTCTACTGTTTATAAAGAAAAAATTAAGGTCAACAAATTTCTAATCCAAGTAGCAACAAATGACAAATTTAAACCTGAATACAGTGGACAAGAGCAGAATTCTCATCACTTGGATTAAGGCCTTCGACAGTACAAATAGTTCTTGCCCATTTCAAGCTTAGTAACTTTATTTGTCAAATGTTGGGATGGGAATAAATTAAGGTTGGCAAATAGGGTTTGAACCCTTAAAGAAAACATCTTCAATATGCAGAATCATTGACTTAGCTTCATTACTTTTAAGGTTTCTTGCAAAAACAATTTACTAGCAATGAATAGAAGTAGAAAAGGAAAACCAAAACGAAGATAACTATGACTATAACCTAAGGTAAGAGATATGAAAAACCTGCTGTGTAGCACTCTATGTAGGCCCTTAAGAGCACCCTAATAACCACTGGCCGAGCTACCCTTGCACCCAGCCTAAACTTTCTGCTCCGAATCCAGCTCAAGTTGTCGACGGTGAACTCATATCTCCAATCGTGGCATACCCATCTCTCAGAGTGACATTCACATCCCCAGTGAGCAAGGGTCGCTTCCCAGTTCTCTCCTTCAAGACGGTGACACAAATTAAGAAAGGGATCCGACGGTGAGACAGAGCGATTGGCGAGAGAGAGCAAACGGAGAGAGAAAGAGAGATAGTGGTTGGATCTGGATGAGGGACTGAGGGTTAGGTTTAGTGTCCCCACGCGACGGTGACTCGGTGGCGAGAAGGAGAAGATGCGACGAGAGAGGCGAGAAAGAGAGAGAGGCGAGATCGATGGGTGGCTTATCTTTCAGATCTCTCACATGGTCGGGCTTGTGAGGTCGCTTGGAGGTCAGGTGGGTGCGCTTGGAGCAGATGATGGCTTATCTCTCAGATATCTTCTTGTTTTGGCAATGTTTGTTGCTGGGTGTATGACTTAGGGGTGGGAACGATGAACATTGAGAGGGAAACATATCGGAGGGAAACAAGAGTACACAACAAAACTTTTTTAATGAAGTTACTGTAGACCGGTTTTTCCATTTTGTTTCGCTTACACAATGGTCACAACTTAAAACCATTGTGTAGGCCAAACCAAAAAATCTACCCCTCTCAAAACCATTGGATTTCATTCATAAATACAACAGTTTTTTTAAAACCGTTATCTGTAAAAACTACACAACAGTTTTAAAACAACCGTTGTGTAGATAGTGTCGTCTATTTATATTATTGTAGTAGTGCGGGGAGAGAGAGAGAGAGTAGGCTCGGGGGGTGGTGGTCGGCGGCTGAGGGTGTTTGGCGGTGCCAGGGGTCGGCAAGGGTGGGTGGTGGTTGCTGGGTTGTGGGCGCAGGGGTGGTTGCGGGGGAGAGAAGATCGAGAGAGAGAGTGTGCGGAGAGAGAGAGATATAAAGGAGAGAGAGAGAGAGAAATTTCTAGAAAATCTGATTTTTAAACCCCAATTTGTCATTTTACGAAATTGCCCCTCGCTTCAAACGCCCATATCTTTCAAACTGTAACTCGGATCGAAGCGTGCTATGTGTCTATGAACTCGGGGGATCGAAACCTATCTAACGGACCCAAAGTCAAAGTCGAAAACCCATTTATTTTAAAAGTCAACTTTGGGTCAAGTTTAAATTAAAACAAAAATAAATATTTAAATCAAAACCCTTTTTATTTTCCAAATAAATCTCAAAATCTTTAAAATCAATCCAACATCTTTTTATAAACCTCTTAAAAAAAATCATAATAAAAATTTAAATTTCTAGTGAAAATTTGGGTCAGGTCGTTACAACATAAAACCTCTGTATAAAAACATTTAAACAAAAGAAGTTGGGTCCCACTGCCTCGTGCAGCCGCCCACTCAGGGTCTTGGTCCTTGGGTCTTGCAATCCACACACATCCAAAATCCGGAGAGGTCCTGTGGGATCCAAAATCAAGGAAAATCCTACAGAAAATTCAGCATAACCTCCCCTGAAAATGGACTAACCCAAAAAGTTCAAAACCTGTAAAAGCACTTCTAAAAACTTCAACCACCTCTACCACAACCAAAAAAGTCTCGGACCCAACAATTTCAAGAAAAACCATCTAAGAATTTAAATGTGGTATCCAGAGCCACTATTCTATTACAAGGAATTTTTACAAAGTTAAATTGGCGCCTACAAGGTCCGAGTGAGGAAATGGACGTAAATGCCTCGAAGTGATTGGCTTGACCTCCACCAAAACTACTACCTGGGGGAAAAAATTGTTATAAACAAAATTAAGAAAACGTGAGATAACTCTCAGTGAGTGGACAAAATATAAAAATAAAGCATTTAAGTTATTCATCCTTTTAAATTCCTTTAAAATCAAATCTTCTCTAAGACCTCATGTCACTCTTTGAACTCTCCCAGTTTTAAAACCACAAAGTTTATTTAAACTTAAGAAATTCAACAAAACAATATATAATTTCTCAAGATAACAACTTTCTAAAATAAAAGAACTGTAAAAGCATCGTAATAGCAACCTTGATAAAATTCAAAAGAATTCCTCACTTAAAATCATATTTAATAACTCCTGAAATTAACCATTTAATTACCACCATGCTTATACCCTAAATAACCTAGCCATACACCTGTGCGGAATTCCTGCATCGCACAGGTAGACAATATCCTGGCCATATACACGCGTGGACTAAAATCCAACACGTGCAGGCAATCTTGGTCATACGTGCACGCAGAGCGGCCCCCAAAGGGCTAAGCATCCCGACACCCGGCCCAAAGCCTATGTGTGTGCCGTGATGGGTCCCAAATACCTATCAAATCTGATAACCTGGAGAGTACTGCAACGGGTGGTTTGAAAACCATTTTTTCACAACCAAATCATAGATCATTTTTCCACCAAAAATAAATATCATTGTACTTTCTTAAAAAGAAACTTAAATCCATATATCAACATGCACAATTCAAATCAAGTTGAATATATATAAATCAAAATAATACTTTTCGATAAAACGAGATATTAAATGAACCATGTATATAAGATGAGAAACTAAATTCCTTTCCCAAAGCCCAATAACTCACTAAAACCAACATGTAAATATATGTTTTAAAAACTTACTTATGAAGCATTTGAAATCCGAAATCCAACATTTTTCATCAAATCTCAAATCAAATTCAAGCTATCATGCATGCATAATAGGATTAATGAAATCTTTTATGAATTTATTTGAAAACCAAAGTTCGATCACATTTGTTATTACTAAAACAAATTCAATTAACCAAGATACAAATGCAAATTTCATAAATCATTTTAAAGAAACAAGAGTCCACTCACAAAGATAGCCCTAGCTTCGATCCTCCGCCGGATCGTCACGAGCAACGGTTGTCTCGCCTAAAATAAACAATCAAAGAAATACAATTAGTTCCAACTCAAGACACTTAAATGTAGACGTGTGCTCAAATTAACGTCACACCCGACTCTCGTTCTAATTCGACGGTTTACGACGTTCAAATTAACTCATAAACACCTCCTCAAATACCCCAAAGCTTTTCGGCTCTAACCAACATCACCAATAACAACCATCCACCTAACTCCACTTCAGTATACACCCAAAACGAAAACATTGCAAAATACTCAGATACCAATAATACCTTTCTCGCGTCCTATAACCACCGTGACACAGCTTAAGGTTTCGTTAATCGATTGGCCATGAATTGTTGTCCTTAGGATATGAATAATCTGTCCATAAAAACAAATGCATTATAATCTAATTCCAGAGTTCTCAAATAGTATTAATTTGGCCGTTAATCAAACGATTTGGGTGATAATCACCACGCACGGTGGCTGCCCGGCTCTAACTAACACACCAAAACTCACCCCAAACACAACGGAGCTTGGATTTTTTCTCTAAGAGTCCCGGGGAGGCTGAATAGGAAGAGAACCCACTCAACCCACCACCACGAGCGGCGACAAACGAAGTGGTAGCCGTGGTGAACCTGAAAAAACAACCAAATCCCAAAATTTATTTAAATTTCTCATCCTATACAACAATTTGAGGTTCAGAATAGTGGAAATTACCCAAAATTCATCAAGAACACCCACCAAATTTCGGATTCCAAAGGGAACGAAATTGGTTCTAAACCCCAAATTCACACTTGACAAAATACCCAAAATTGATAAGCACTACCTTGGGGAAAAGAAAACCCACGATGAGGAGAGAAAAACCCACCAAAAACCAAGTCGATCGAAGCTCGGAGTGGCCGGATCGGAAAAACAATCAGGCGGCATGTCTAACTTTTTCTGAGTTGTTCTCTGCGCGTGGAAGGGTGTGCTGGCGCAGGGGAGAAATAGGGGGATGGCCGGTCGTTGGACGTCGCGTCGGTGGCCTCGCGCCGTCACGAGGTGGCCGGAATGGCTGGGCTCTCGTATGGTGGTCGCGCGCAGAGAAGAGGGAAGAGAGAGAGGGAGAGACGCGAAGGAGAAAGAGAGCACGGGGAGAGAGAGAACTGGGGTCAGTATCGTTGCCGGCCGAGCGAGTCCTTGCCGGAGAAGATGATCGACATGAGTGTAAGACCCCGTATTTTTCAAGGAGTTATTTTAAATATTTTTTGAATTTATTTTAAGGATTTTGGGAATTTATTTGGAAATTTAAAAGGTTTTGGTTTAATTTTTAATTTTTGTTTTAAATTGGGCTTGACCCAAAAGTTGACTTTTAAGACTAATGGACTTTCGTCTTTGACTTTGGGCACATTGGAAAGGTCATGAGTCCATGAGTTCATAGACACGCGGCACGCTTCAATCGGAGCTACGGTTTGAAAGATACGGGCTTTTGAAGCGAGTTGCAAACTTGTAAATTTTACGAAAGTGGGTTTTAAATACCCAAAAGTCAGATTTCCTCTCTCTCTTTCTCTCTCTCTCGCGCCTGTCTCCTTCTCTCACCTCCGCCGATCTGCCACCGACGCGTGGCGGCGCGTCCGGCGGCAAATGGGTTGGGTTTTTGGCCCACCAGCCTCGCCACCCTCCCCTTTCTCTCCCTGTGGACTCTGTTTCATTGGCCGATCACCCACGACGGAGAAACGACGCAAAACAGTACCGAGCCACCTCGCCGGCAATCTGCGTTTTCCGACGGAGTTGCGACGCCGGACCACCTGGGTTCTCTTCCCCAGGCCACGGCGAGTCTCCCAGTGGTTACCCCATGCTCTGATGACCTCAAACGGCGGCGGATCGAAGATGGTCGTCCGATCGTCTTCTCCGGCCAGTTTCGGCCATTTCCGGCGAGAATTGGCCGTCGTCCCAGGTTGACCACCGCGGGTCTCGCCGCGTTTGGTCGTGCTGATGGTTGGGATTGTTGACTTTTGGCCTCTGGCCAGTCATCCGAAGCCCGTGGGTGAGTTTTTGTGTGTTTTGGGTACTGTTCTAAGTCGGGCAGCCACCGTGTGTGGTGGCAGCCACCCGTTTCGGTCGTTTAAACGGCCATTGTGAATTATGTGTGTATTTGATTTGGTTGTCTGGTCTTAACAGGTACACGGGCTCGGGAAATCTTATCCCTAATGCCGTTATGCTGCCGGATTTGACATCCGAGTAATGACGCCGTGAAGGGCACTTCGGTCTTTTCACGCGGTCAAAATGTGAGTGAAACTTATTGATTTTTTTATGTAGAGTACCGTTAATGAATTGTTTGTTTTTGTGTGTTTGTCATCTTTTGGTAGGAAGACTAAGTGTAGGATTTGGATCATGAGGATGAATTGATGAGGATTTGAGGCTAGGAAATTATTTAGAAATTTTAGGGTTGCCCGAGAATAATTGCTGGATTAGGGAAGAAATACTTATTGTCGAGGAATAATGAAAAATGATTAGGTGATTATCTTACAGAATAATCAAGTTACTTTTGGAAGAAGTATTTGGTATGTTTTGAGTGGTAAACAAGTGAGGAGTCGAGCAATAATCAGTTTCGGAAGGGATTTGGCATAGCTCGGAGTAAACTTTGAGTGATAATTAAGAGGCTGACTTTCTATGTCGAATGGTTTTGTGGGTGGAGAATAAATGTTCAAGGAATAAATTTTATGACAGCAAGCGTTGATGGTGATGCATATGTAGAGGTGAATCTGAAAAGAAAATTACAAGGGGCATTAGTATTCGGTAAAACAATGAAAGTTATGAGTTAGTTTCGAGAACGTTGTGATTTGAGGAAGAGCAATGTTGATTATGTTTTCTTAGAATAAAATAAACAATTATCTCATTCCAAGTATACTCGCAAGTGCACGAATCGCATCAGTAGCAAAGCGTACAAGCATGAGTTCGATCCCACAGGGAATGGTTAATATACAATAAATCAATGCAATTAATCACTAGAATAACTAAATGGGGGGTTTTGGAAGATGGAAACACACGCACACATCACCACACGCACACACCCTTTATTCTATCTTGCAATGTTAAGTTTTCGGTTTCAAATCAGATAAGCATGCAATAACCATCCAAGGCTAATGACAGTTAATTTGAACACAACATATTAAAGTTTGACTGCTAAAAAGGTTTGGCTAGTTACTTTCTCGCAATTGTTCTCCTAATGCATAAACTAAGAGCTTCTTGGGCCTTCCTTAGCCAGTTAACCTACATGTTCCCTAGTTCAAGCTAAGGCAGCTGTTACCCATGCAGGAGTCATTAAGTTTTATGAGAACGTCAAACATGCACAACATATAAGCTTTGACTATTTCCTTATAGAGGTCGCCCAACCCCACTACCAAGAATAATCCTTTATTCCCTTGTTACTTGTGGTTTAGTGTCTTTGACTATTTCACAGCTAAACCTAACAAATAAACTAGATGCAATTACCCTAAGGTGGCCAGTCAAAGGATGCAAACAACTAGTGACGGGTTCTAATAGATAGTGGAAATTTAATACGTGCAAACATCAAACTAACAGACCAAGAGACGGATAAACGATTTGTTAGAACATGCAAATCCATTAATCGACCTACGACTAACATGCAAGATAGAATAACTAACCTACATACTTAAATTAAATAAAACAAAACAGAAACAATAAACAAAGTCCCAATTCATGCTTGCTAAAGGAAATCAGAAACGCAAAACTAAAAGCATAAACTAAATAACTAAATTAAATTGCATAAACTAAAAGAAATCAGAACCATGCACTAAATAAATTCAGAATCATAAACTAATTAATTTCAGTAGCATAAACCAACAATAAAATAGAAAACTAGAAGGAAAAAGAAACAAAATCAGAGGTGCAAACACTAGGGTGGCTGCGGCAAGGAGAGAGGAAGAAGGAGGCACCTAGCAAGCAGGAGGAACTCACGGCAAGGTGAGCTAGGGCTTGCGGCAGTAGGCTGGTCCTTCTCTCTCTCACTTGTCACGCCACCTTCTCTCTCTAGAACCCTCTGAATTCGGCTCTCTCTCACTTTCTCTAACTTCTGAAAATAAAAACCTAAAACTGAAAATTAAACTAACAGGAGGCAAGAGTGTCTAGGGTTCTGAAGTACATGATATATTTATAGAGGTGCAATTCTTGAGAGGAAAGGAGAAGGTGACTTGCGGCAGCAGCTAGGGTTAGGGTGCAATGGGCTTGCGGCAAGGCTTGTCCTCTTGGGCTTAAGTGGCGCATGCAAGTCAGCTAGGCCCCCCTCCCTTGCGCATGGGCTGCTGGTCTTGGACCTTGATGTGCTTTGGGCTCACATGTGTTGGGCTGAAGTGGCTTGCACAAGATGGGCTAGGGTTTCACTCCATGGACTTCCACCTTGGGCTTGCATCTTGGGCTTGCGCATGGGCTCTTTGGCTGCTAGGGTTTGCATGGCATGCATGCGCATGCATGGGCTGCCATCTTCCTCCTTGCACATGGTCTTTGGGCTGCTAGGGTTTGGGCCCATGCATGTGCATGCATGGCCCATCTTGGTTCGGCATCCCTAGGGCCCATGGGCCCTCCACTTTTGACTTCCCATTTTGCCCCTCATTTCCATTTGAATTCAAATTCATTTCTTCCCTCCATTCATTTCCACGGATGTCCACCACCTTCTGGAAGCTTCTGGAACCTTGACCAACATTTCCTGGTGCAACTAGGATTCCTTGAAAATGAGAGATTCCTTATCCATTTCGACTTCTCGTAATGACCATATTGCCCCTGGGGTCTCCTAGTGTCATTAGGACTCATTTCCCTAGTTGGGTTAGGTTTCCTTGTTCAACCAGGATTTCCTGTTCGAAACAGGATTTCACATTTCTGGCTCTGCAATGATGGTTCTGGACTTGATGTTTCCTAGTGTGACTAGGAATCCTCATTTGACTAGGATTTCTGCACTTTTCCTGGTTTGACCAGGATTTCACTCGTTTTCCTGGTTTGACCAGGAAATGTCCCAAAATGGCTCCATTTGCTTCTTTTTCTCATTTCTGCTTCATTTGACCTGAAAACACAAAAACAAGACAAGAAACACAAAATATCGAGTTCTAACACTCTAGGTTAAGGAATTAGTATCATAAAGTGATGCAAAATGCACACTCATCAAGCAACCTTTTGGATGAGTTGGATTGTTAAGGAGAGTTTTGAAAAGAATGGAAAGGTGTTTAACCTTTTATCTCAAAAATGAGTAGAGACTTAAGAGTATTTAACGACAGCTGTGTTAGTGCATGTACTGATCAGTTGAGCCTGCTCATTCGGAGAGACCCCTCCGTACGAGATTGTGGCCTGGATACGAGCCTGCTCGTTCGGAGAGACCCCTCCGTACGAGATTGTGGCCAGGATACGAGCCTGCTCGTGCGGAGAGACCCCTCCATACGAGATTGTGGCCAGGATACGAGCCTGCTCGTTCGGAGAGACCCCTCCGTACGAGATTGTGGCCAGGATACGAGCCTGCTCGTTCGAAGAGACCCCTCCGTACAAGATTGTGGCCAGGATACGGGCCTGCTCTTACAGAATAACCTCTATGTGCGAGATTATGGCTAGGATATGGGCCTGTCCGAGGGCGGGATTGTGGCCAGAACATTGTCTATAGTACAGGTACGAGAATGATGTGAGTTTTAAGAATAAGTGTTTCGAGATATTAGTTTCCAAGGATAAATTCAGTCAGAGTTTGATTTATGGTTGAGGGGATTTAAAAATGGTTTTGAAAGACGAGATTTTTTGAAAGTAGTTATAAAGTTGGAGGAATTCCAAGAAACGAAGTGTGTGAAATTAGAGAGATGGTTGTTTGGTTGCTTGTATTGCATTTGTTTGCTAGGACTTAGTCAAGTCTAGGCTTGAATCGTGAGGACGGAAATGATGGTGTCCATGCATTGAGAATATTAATTAGGATGTGAATGAGGTTGAGGTTAATGGCCGATGGTTAGGCAATTGATTTGTCAGAGTATAATTATTGTTATTGATGGAACATTAGGTGATTGAAGAATTTCGGACTTATGAGGATTAATTAGTTACGCCTTGGATTTATTGCGAATATCTTGTGGATTGTAAATTGAGATAACTGACAAAAGTATTTTGAGGCCTTGTGAATTCTTATCAAGGATAAATATTTACGTCATTTCATTCATACGAGCTCTAGTGAGCTTACCGGGTTATTGTTTGAATGACCCGGTGTACCATGGATATGGTGCAGTGTGGTTATTGGTGTTTTGCAGGTTAAGCAGGTTGAGGAGGCAGTGAGGAGAAGACGAGGCAGTGGGACTTATTTTAATTTGATTCAATTGATTTTATACAGTGAATTTTTACATAAATGTTTTGGGCTCACACTCTGATTTATTTAACGTATTTATTTATTATATTAAGTGCATGGCTCATTCTTTGAAAAGAGGTTTAAAGGACAAAGTTTCAGTGTATTTTTTGGGCCCTAGGATCGGGGCGTTACAAGGAGAGAGGGAGAGAAAAGAGAAGTCGGGGGGGCTGTGTGTGAAACCGAGAGGAGAGAGAGAGATAGCAAATTTAAATAAAAAAATGGGTCTTTCTAGAAGAAATCTCTAGAACGCAAAAGTCTAAAATGCCCCCAAACTTTGAACGTCCGTAATATTCAAAAAGTAACTTTGTTTCACACAAGCACACAAAGCAACAAAACAAACTATCTAATTTCACTCACAGTACAACCACATAAAAAGACTGAAATACCCTTCTTGGCGCCTTTGCTCGGATATCAAATCCGGCAGCATAACATCGGGAATGAAATTTCCCGAGCCCGTGTACCTATTAAGACTAGACAACCAAATAAATACAATTCAGAAACACAATTAGGCCACTGAACGACCGAAACGGGCGGCCGCCACCACACACGGTGGCTGCCCTGCCCCAAACAACACACAAACATCATCAAATTCTCACCAAATGGAACTAAAAGGGTTCCTGAGACCTCAATTGAGCGGAATCGGGTCAAACAACCATTAACCCGCCGCCAAAAGTGGTAGTTCCGATGGTGGCAGCGGCGGCACGAACCTAGAAATATCTAAAATCAACTCCACTTAATTCTAATTGCAGAATAGAACCTTCAATTGCACAAGAACAACTCGAATTCAAGTCCAATTTCAAGAAATTCGAAATAGGCATAAACTCTAAAATCGAATTTCCAATTTCTCAAAATTGGACGTGCCCTCCATAGGGGAAAGATTACCCATACCTCGAGGATTGTTTTTGACAACTGGACCAACTGCCAAAAGTTGCCAGAAATGGCCGAAATCGGTAGCAGAAGTCGGCGGTTGGCTTGGCTTCCCGAGCTCATTGCTCCATCGTGGAGCCTCGTATGGACGAACGGAGACCATGGTTGAACTTAGCATGACGAGGGGAACAAAGCCCATTAGGTTCGGTGTCGCGTCTTAGCCGGAAAAATAAGATCGACCGCGGTGGCTTCGTTTTTATTTTGCGTTGTTGCGACATCGAGAGGTGACAGTGAGGTACGAGACCGAGCTAGGGAGGACAATGATGGCGAGACGAGTCGAGTCTGCCGGTGCCCGTCGCTGGTCGTGGCGTGGCTGGAAAAGCGAGATCACCAGAGGAGACCGTCGGCCTATTCGTCGTGGTGGTGGCTCCGGTGGGTGATTGGCGGCCAGGGGGAGGAAAAGGGGAGGGTGGCGATGGCGGGGAGCCAAAGCCCGACCCCAGCTGCTGCTGGATACGCCTTCACGCGCCGGTGGCAGTGGCGGCAAGGGTGAGGTGTGAGAGAAAGGCAGAGACGCGGGGAGAGAGAGAGAGAGAGAGTGAAAAAAAAAAGTCTAATTTTTGGGTTTTAAAATCCCTTTTGTACAAATTACAAAATTATTTTTTTCTTCAAATCCTCATATCTCCCAAACCGTAGCTCTGATTTACGCGTGCTTCGTGTCTACGAACTCGTGAACTCGAGACATACCCAACAAGCCTAAAGTCAAAATTAAAAGTCCACTAATTTTAAAAGTCAACTTTAAATTAAAATGTAAAAATAAATGAAAAACCTTTTATTTCTCAAGTAAATTCTCAAAATAATCAAAATATGTTCTCAACATATTTAAAATAAATCTTTCAAAAATACGGGGTCTAACAAAAGACATGGGTAAGCACATTCTGAATTTAGGATTAGCGTTCTAGACCTATTAAACCACATTTTGTGTTAACATCGCATGAAAAGGTCATTTCGGTGCATACTTAGTCAAATTTCGTCCCAATTGCTCTAAAACATGCCCATTTGGCAAGAAAGACATGGGAAGCACTTTCTAATGTTAGAATTAATGTTTTTGGCCTATTGAACCACATTTGGTGTTGAGAACGAACAAAAAGGTTATTTCGGTGCATACATGGTCCAATTTCGTCCTAATTGCACCAAAACATTCTCGGTTGGCAAGAAAGACATGGGAAACTACTTTCTTATGTTAGGATTAATGCTTTAGACCTATTGAACCACATTTGGTGTTGAGAATGCATGAAAAGGTCATTTCGGTGCATACTTGGTCTAATTTTATCCTAATTGTACCAAAACGTTCCCGGTTGGCAAGAAATGCATGGGGAAGCACTTTCTCATGTTATGATTAGCGTTTTAGACCGATTAAACCAAATTTGGTGTTGAGAACGCACTAAAAGGTCATTTCGGTGTATACTTAGTCAAATTTCGTCCTAATTGCACCAAAACGTTTTCGGTTCTCTAGAAAGACATGGGGAAGAACTTTATCATGGTACGATTAGCGTTTTAGATCTATTGAACCAAATTAAGTGTGGAGAACGCATAAAAAGGTCATTTCAGTGCATACATGGTCCAATTTCCTACTAATTGCACCAAAACGTTCCCGGTTGGCAAGAAAGACATAGGGAAGCACTTTCTCATGTTAGGGTTAGCATTTTCGTCCTATTGAACCACATTTGCTGTTGCGAATGTACGAAAACGTCATTTTGGTGGATACTTAGTCCAATTTCGACCTAATTGCACTCAAAAGTTCTCGGTTGGCAAGAAAGACATGGAAAAACACTTTCTCAAGCTAGTATTAGCGTATTAGACCTATTGAACCACATTTGGTGTTGAGAATGCCCAAAAAGGTAATTTCGATGCATACTCGGTCCAATTTCGTCTATATTGCACCAAAACGTTTTCGGTTGTCCCGAAAGACATATGGAAGAACTTTCTCATGTTAGGATTAGCGTTCTTCTTCTATTGATTCACATTTGGTGTTAAGAACGCACAAAAATGTCATTTCGGTGCATATTTTGTTCAATTTCGTCCTAATTGCACCAAAATGTTACCAGTTGGCTAGAAAGGCATGGGGAAGAACTTTTTCATGTTAGATTACCATTCTTGAACTATTGAACCACATTTTGTGTTATGAACGCACGAAAAGGTCATTTTCGTGCATACTTGGTCCAATTTTGTCCAAATTGCACCAAAACGTTTCTGAATACCCAAAAGACATGGGGAAGAACTTTCTCATGTTAAGATTGGCGTTCTAGACCCACTGAACCACATTTGGTGTTAACAACGCACAAAACTTTTTTTCGGTGCATATTTGGTCTAATTTCGTCCTAATTGCTCTAAAACGTGATCGGTTTGCAAGAAAGACATAGTGAAGCACTGTCACAAGTTAGGATTAGGTTTCTTGACCAATTGAACCACATTTGGTATTTAGAACGCACGGAAAGGTCATTTCGGTGCATATTTGGTCCAATTTGATGCTAATTGCACCAAAACGTTCCCGGTTGGAAAGAAAGACATGTGGAAGCACTTTCTCATGTTAGGATTAGCGTTTTAGACCTATTGAACCACATTTAGTGTTGAGAATGCACGAAAAGGTCGTTTCGCTGCATACTTGGTCAAATTTCGTCCTAATTGCACCAAAACGTTGCCATTTGGCAAGAATCACATAGGAAGCACTTTCTCATGTTAGGATTAGCGGTTTAGACCTATTGAACAACATTTGTTGTTGAGAACGCACAAAAAGGTCATTTCGGTGCATACATCCTCCAATTTCTTTCTAATTGCACCAAAACCTTTACGGTTGGCAAGAAAGACATAAGGTAGCATTTTCTCATGTTAGGATTAGCGTTCCTGATCTATTGAACCACATTTGGTTTTAAGAAGGCGCAAAAAGGTCATTTCGGAGCATACTTGGTTCAATTTCTTCCAAATTGCACCAAAACTTTCCTGGTTTGTAAGAAAGACATGGGGAAACACTTTCTCATGTTAGGATTAGCGTTTTAAACCTATTGAACCACATTTGGTGTTGAGAACGCACGAAAAGGTAATTTCAGTGCATACTTGGTTCAATTTCGTCCTAATTGAACCAAAACATTCACGGTTGGCAAGAAAAACATGGTGAAACACTTTCTCATGTTAGGATTAGTGTTCTTGACCTATTGAACCATATTTGGTATTATGTACGGACAAAAACGTTATTTCGATGCATACTTGGTCCAATTTCGTCCATTGGTAACAAATTATTTCCGGTTGTCCAGAAAGACATGGGGAAGAACTTTCTCCAGTTAAGATTAGCGTTCTAAGATCTATTAAACTACATTTGGTGTTCAGAATGCACGAAAAGGTCATTTCGATGCATACTTGGTCCAATTTCGTCTTACTTGAAACCAAAACGTTCCCAGTTGGCAAGAAAGACATGGGGAAGCAATTTATCATGTTAGAATTAGCGTTTTCGTCCTATGGCACCACATTTGCAATTGAGAACGCATGAAAACGTCATTTTGGTGGGTACTTGATCCAATTTCGTCGTAATTGCACTAAAACATTTCCAGTTAGCAAGAAAGACATGGGGAAGCACTTTCTCATGTTAGGCTTATCGTATTAGACCTATTGATACACATTTGGTGTTGAAAATTCACGAAAAGGTGATTTTGCTACATACTTGGTCTAATATCGTCCTAATTGCACCAAAACGTTGTCATTTGGCAAGAAACACATGGGGAAGCACTTTCTCATGTTAGGATTAGCGTTTTAAACCTATTGAACCACATTTCGGTGCATACTTGCTCCAATTTCGTCCTAATTACACCAAAACGTTCCCGGTTCGCAAGAAAGACATGGGGAAATACTTTCTCATGTTAGGATTAGTATTTTCGTCCTATACCACATTTGGTGTTGAGAATGTACAAAAAGATCATTTTGGTGCATACTTGATCGAATTTCGTCCTACTTGAAACCAAAACATTTCCAGTTGACAATAAAGACATGGGGAAGCACTTTTGCATGTTAGGATTAGCGTTTTCGTCCTATTGATCAACATTTGCTATTGAGAATGCACAAAAAGTCATTTGGTGCATATTTTGTCCAATTTCGTCCTAATTGAAACCAAAACGTTCTTGGTTCGTAAGAAAGACATAGGGAAGCACTTTCTCATGTTAGGATTAGTTTATTAGACCTATTGAACCATATCTGGTGTTAAGATAGCACGAAAAGGTTATTTTGGTGTATACTTGGTCCAATTTCTTCCAAATTGCAGAAAAACGTTCCTGTTTGGCAAGAAAGACATGGGGAAGCACTTTCTCAATTTAGGATTAGCGTTCTAAACCTACTGAACCACATTTGGTGTTGAGAATGCACGAAAAGGTCATTTCGGCGCATAAGTGGTCCAATTTCGTCATAATTGCACCAAAACGTTCCCGGTTGTCAAGAAAGACATATGGAAACACTTTCTCATATTAAGATTAGTGTTTTAGACCTATTGAACCACATTTGGTCTTGATAACGCACGAAAAGGTCATTTCGGTGCATAGTTGGTCCCATATCTTCCAAATTGTACCAAAACGTTCCAGGTTAGCAAGAAAGACATGAGAAAACACTTTCTCATGTTAGAATTAACGTTTTAGACCTATTGAACCACATTTGATGTTAAGAACACACGAAAAAGTTATTTCGGTTCATACTTGATACAATTTCGTCCTAATTGCACCAAAATGTTCCCGGTTGGCAAGAAAGACATGAGGAAACACTTTCTTATGTTAGGATTAGCATTTTAGACCTATTGAACCATATTTGGTGTTGAGAACGCACGAAAAGGTCATTTTGGTATATACTTGGTCCAATTTCGTCCTAATTGCAACCAAACGTTCACAGTTGACAAGAAAGACATAGGGAATTACTTTCTCATGTTAGGATTAGCGTTCTTGACCTATTGAACCACATTTGAAGTTAAGAACGCACAAAAAGGTCATTTCAGTGCAAACTTGGTCCAATTTCATCCTAATTACTTTAAAACGTGCTTTTTCGACAAGAAAGACATGGGGAAGCAATTTCTCATGTTAGCATTTGTGTTCTACACCTATTAAACCACATTTGGTGTTAACAACTAACGAAAAAGTCATTTCGGTGCATACTTGGTCCAATTTTGTCCTAATTTCACTTTCTCATGTTACGATTAGCGTTCTTGACCTATTGAACCACATTTGGTGTTAAGAATTTACGAAAAGGTCATTTTGGTGCATATTGTTGATTGTTTTCTTAGAACAAAATAAAATACATTCTGTTCTAAGTATACTCGTAAGTATACTCGTAAGTATACATTCTGTTACATACCCCAAAAAATTCCTTTAGGAAGTGGATAGGATCTTCTCCATTCAGACCATGATAACTCGGCAACAAGTGAATTTGACCACTTTTGATCTCAAAATCAGTAGCTATTGTCGCATAACGAATGATGAAGGTTGCGTGGGCAGCGAGAGTGCTGAAAAGTGACTCAAGGGCTGCTGCACATTCTCATTAGCTTCAGCCATTTCGACAATCTCAATGTCCTCACTACTTGACTCGGATGCACTAGGTAGAGGGCTGCTATTCGGATGTCCTAACGCTTCGTTCTTGAGCCTCTCCAACCTCTCAATGATTTCAGGGTTCATAAACAACACCTAATCAAGAGCAAACATCAGATCAGTAGAAAGAATGCTTATAAAGTCATGACATTTATTTGAAAATAAAAACTAACCAAAAATTAATCTAACTAATATATCCTAATTCTAATGACTAATCAAATCAATTCATTGATATTAGACACCAATCCCCGGCAACGGCGCCAAAAACTTGTTGATTGTTTTCTTAGAAAAAAATAAAATACATTCTATTCTAAGTAAACTCGCAAGTGCAAGAATTGCATCAGTAGCAAAGCGTACAAGCACAAGGTCAATCCCACAGGCAATGGTTAATGAACAACAAATCAATTCAATTAATCAATTAGAATAACTAAATGGGGGGTTTAGAAGTTGGAAACACACGCACACATCACCACACACACTACACTATCTTGCAATGTTAATTAAGCATTCAACCATCAATTCAAATAAGCATACTCTAACCATCCAAGGCTAATGATAAATCAATTTAAACACAACATATCAAAGTTTGACTGCTAAAAATGTTTGGCTACTTACTTTCTCGCAATTGTTCCCCTAAGTCATAATTAAGAGCTTCTTAAGCCTCCCCTAATTAGTTAACTTACATGTTCCCTAGTACTAAGCTAAGGCAGCTGTTATCCATGCAAGAGTCATTAAGAATTATGAAAACGTCAAACATGCATAACATACAAGCTTTGACAATTTCCTTGTAGAGGTCCTACAAATCCATTACCAAGAACAATTTATTATTCTCTTGTTACTTGTGATTTAGTGTATTTGACTATTTCACATCTAAACCTAACAAATAAACTAGATGCAATTACCCTAATGTGGCCAATCGAAGGATGCAAACAGCTAGCAAACGGATTCAAATAGATAAATAGAATTAGATAAGTGCAAGCATTAAATTAATTCATCAAGAGACGGACAAACGATTGTTAGAGCATGGCATATTCGAAAATCAACCTAGGCTTAACATGCAAGATAAAAAAAAACTAATACATAATTAAAATAAAGAAACAAAACAGAAATAGATAAATAAATTCTCAATCCATAACAGCAACTAAACTAATTAAACAAACTAATTAAAAACAAGAAGAATTCCAAAAGAAAAATAGAAAATCAAAGAAAACATCACTATGGTGGCTGCGGCAAGGAAGAGGAGAAGAAGAGAGAAACCTAAGCAGCAAAGAGGCTCACGGCAAGATGAGCTAGGGCTGCAGCAAGGAACTCTCCTTCTCTCTCTCAAGTCACGCCTCCCTCTCTCTCTCTCTGTGTGCTACTCTCTCTCTTTTTGAATTTTGTGAGCTAATGAGAATTTTTGAACTCTCAATTATGAGAGAATGAGATTGTTGAGTGCTCATTTTACACTAATTTATGATACTAACTCCCTAACTCAGAGTGCAAGAACTCGATATTTTGTGTGTTGTTCGTTTGTTTTTGTTTTTATAGGATAAAATGAGCAAAGAAGAGAAAAAAAGCCAAAAGGACCATTTTTAGACATTTCCTAGTCAAACTAGGAAAACAAGAGAAATCCTGGTCAAACCAGGAAAGGGGCCGAAATCCTAGTCGAATGAGGATTCCTATTCACACTAGGAAACATCAAGCCCAGAACCATCATTGCGGAGCCAGAAATGAGAAATCCTGATTGAAACAGGAAATCCTGGTTGAACTAGGAAACCTAACCCAACTAGGGAAAGGAGTCCTAACGACACTAGGAGACCTCAGGAGCAATATGGTCATTACGAGAAGTCGAAATGGACAAGGAATCCTTCATTTACAAGAAATCCTAGTCACACTAGGAAATGTTGGTCAAAGTCAACTCTACAAAATCAAGGTTCCAGAAGCTTCTAGAAGGTGGTGGACATCCATGGGAATAAATGGAGGGAAGAAATGAATTCGAATTCAAATGGAAATGAGGGACAAAATGGGAAGTCAAAGTGAATGGTCAAGGGTCAACTATGAAAAGTCAACAAGTCAAATGGGCCATGGGCCTATACAATGCCGAATTCTGAAGGAGCCATGCATGCATGCATGCAACAGCCCAAGAGGAAGTCCATGCGCTAGCCCAAGCCTATCAGCCAGGCGCAAAACCCTAGGGGGCTGGCGTGTGTCACTTAAGCCCAAGCTAAAGCTCTTGCCGCAAGCCCAATACCTCTCCTAACCCTAGCTGCTGCCGCACCCTCTCTTCTCCTTGCCTCCCAAGGATTTATCCCCTACTAATCTCTATAAATACATATCTTCAATTCAGAAATAGGGTGCTGAAGTTTTGTATCTTTTCTTTTATTTTTCAGAAACCCTAGTTAGCTTCTCCTTCTTCCTTGCCGCACACCCTTGCTTCTCTCTCTCTTTCTATTATTTTTCAAACGCAAACCCTAGCAGCCACCATCTCTTTTCTTTTCTCTGGCCCCAGCCCCCATCTTTTTGCACCTTTGTTTACTTTTATTTTTGCACTCATTTGAGGAGGAGGAACAAGTCTTGCCGCAGCCACCAGCACCCACCTACGCTTCCACCTTGCTGCCACCTTGCCGAGCATTCCAGCAACCTTGCCGTGGACTCCAAGGCCGAGCAGCAGCCCATCATGCCACCTTCTTGCAGCCGCCTCTACCTTGCTGCCTTGGCTTGATTTCTTTTTCCTTCCCTTTTATTTTAATTGTTTTATTATGCCTTGTTTGTTTATGGATTTAATTATGTGTAGTTGAATATTGGGCTAGGGCTAGGATGAAGCCCTAGCATTGCTGTTCACTTTTACTATGGATTATTAGTAGTTTGATTGTTTATATGTTGACAAATCTTGGATCTCTGTTTAAATTGAATCTATTTGTTTCGCATCTTTGACTGATCACCTTAGGTTGCAGGCATCTAGAATTATGTTGTGAAACTAAATAAGCTCGAAAGGATGATAGTTTCAATAGGCAACAAGTGGGTATCCTAAGATAATATTCATGAGAAAAGAGATCATAGAGGACATAGGGTACATTAATTTGGAGCTATGCGCTATGTGTTTGTCACTCTCACAGATCGTAACGACTCTTGCATGGGTAACAGCTGCCTTAGCTTAGAACTAGGGAACATGCAAGTTAACTGGCTAAGGAAGGCCCAAGAAGTTCTTAGTTTATGCACAGTAAGGTGAGTAATTGCTAAAAGTGACTAGCCAAACCTTTTAGTAGATGAACTTTGTCAACATGTTTACTTATTGATTGTTAATACCCATAGTGAAGTGAATAGTATGCTAGTGGTGGATTCTGACCCCTAGTGTTCTTTATTATTGTTTTACCCGAAATCTTTCAGTTGTCATTTTTAAGTTTGTTATCTCTCTGTTTGTTTAGTTTAGCCTTAAAAACCAATCAAAACCCCCCATTCGCGTGTGTGAGTTAGAGTTGAGTTAATTGAATTTAATTGAGTTAGTAATCGTACACTAGTACAATTCCCTGTGGGATCGACCTCGTATTTGTAAGCTTTGCTACTTAGCGATTCGTGCACTTGCGAGTTAACCTAGAGCTCAGAAAAGGTTATTTAATTTGCTCTAGGAAAACATACAACAAGTTTTTGGCGCCGTTGCCGGGGAATTGTTATTTGTGTTGATTGCTAGTTTAATTAACTTTAGTTAAGTCATTTTAGTTAGGTTTTATTTTCTATTTTTATTTTTGGTTCTCACTGATTTCTCTTGTTTCTAAGGTACAATGGAAGAATCAAATTCGAAGATTACTCATCTTTCACGCGTAGAAGGCCAAAAGGTGTTGAGTGCGTACAAGGGAAAGCCGAGACTCAATTGGACACCGTTAAGGATGAGGTCGA
The DNA here is from genome assembly GCF_963921425.1 of Dryas octopetala. Classification (NCBI taxonomy): domain Eukaryota; kingdom Viridiplantae; phylum Streptophyta; class Magnoliopsida; order Rosales; family Rosaceae; genus Dryas; species Dryas octopetala. The sequence continues at coordinate 17,655,303 of NC_141373.1, forward strand.
CTCTTGTGTTGCCGAAAGGAAGTGAATCTGAAGAAGCATACGAAGAGGAGAAATCTGAAGAGGAAGTCGAGGAGACCTTGCAGCCGAATGCATCTCAAATGAGAATACCTTTGAGTGATTATTCGTCTCCAACGCTTCTAGCTCAACCTACGTGCATTGTTTACTCTCAAGTGGAAGCTGATTTTGAACTTTCAAGTGGGACAATCAAACTTCTTCCATCAGTTCATGGTCTAGAAGGAGAGGATCCCTACGTGCATATCAAGGAATTTCATGCAATATGCGAGATTGGCAAGCTGAGGGGGTTGAGCGATGACCAAAGGAAGTTAAGGTTATTTCCATTCTCTCTTAAAGATAAAGCTAAACATTGGTTGTTTTCCTTGCAGGTCGCTTTAATTAAAACATGGGAGCAACTGGCATCTAAGTTTCTTCTGAGGTTCTATCCAGTTAGCAAGACTACCATCATGAGGAAGCAGATCTTAGGGTTTACACAATCAGAGGACGAAGTGTTTCATGAGAGTTGGGAAAGGTATCAAGAGCTTCTGACTTCGTGTCCGCACCATAATTTTGCCCCATGGATGCAGATTGAGTACTTTTATGAGGGTCTGTTGGATCAAGATCGTAATATGGTGGATATGACATGTGGAGGAGCACTGAAAAAGAAGACTTTTGAGGAAGCATGGACACTCTTTGACACATTGGCGTTGAGTTCAAAGCAGTGGAATAGACGGAAAAAAGTGGAAAAGAAATCAGCTATGGAAGCTGAGATGTCTGAGCTTAAGCAGATGATGCAGGTTCTGATGGCAAATCAGGAAGCTAGGCCATCACATGGAGAGGCATGTTTCAAGGTTGAAAGAGTTCAAGCTAGACCGAGTGTACAGTCCCTTGTTGAGCAGCGAAGTACTTATTTGGAGGACATGATGGCTGCATTAGCTCAGAGTACAACTTCGATGTCTAATGATACTAAGACATTTATGAATAAGACTGAGGAGCAGTTGAGTGTCACAGCCAAAGCTATCTCAAATTTGGAAGCCCAATTGGAACAAGTGACTTTGACCTTGGACAAAGTGGTAAAGGGTGCACCAATTCAGGATAAGGCCGAAGCAATCACTACTTTGAGAAGTGGGAAAGTGATTGACAACAAAGTGGGCACTACTCAAGAGGATAATCCAGGTAATGAGGACGAAGTTGAGATGCTAGAGCCTGAACAAGTGGAACAGTACAAGAGGGATAAAGTTAAGGTTAAGGATGAGGAAGAGGAGGAAAGAAAGAAACAAGAAAAGCACATTGCTACGCGTGCTAGCAAGAAGGCTGAGATTACTTCCTCTATTCCAAGAGCTCCATTGCCTTTCCCTCAACGTCAAAGGAAGCAGAGTAAGGACGAGCAAGCTAAGGAAATTTTGGAGATGTTTAAGAAAGTAGAAATCAACATTCCTTTGCTTGACGCTATTCAGCAGATTCCTAAGTATACCAAGTTTTTGAAGGAATTGTGCACACACAAGAGGAAATTCAAAGAGCATGAGCAGGTGTGTCTGAGTGAAGAAGTCAGTGCGGTTTTGCAGAGGAAGCTACCACCAAAGTTGAAAGACCCTGGCAGTTTTACGATTCCATGTTTGGTTGGGGATCACAAGTTTGAGAAGGCATTGCTGGATTTGGGAGCAAGTATTAATTTGATGCCGTATTCAGTTTTCGCACAATTGGGCATAGGAGACCTTAAACCTACTAGTGTTACTCTTCAATTGGCAGATCGTTCAATAAAGGTTCCGAAAGGTGTGGTTGAAGATGTGCTGGTTCGGGTAGCAAATTTGATCATGCCCGCTGATTTCATCATTCTTGAAATGGAGGATACCCCAATTAGAGGGAATGAGCTACCGATCATATTGGGAAGACCGTTCATGGCCACAGCGAACACCAAGATTGATGTGAGTAATGGGAAGTTGACAATGTCTGTACTTGATGAAACAGTTGAGTTTGATGTTTTCGGTGCAATGAAGTATCCAAAGGAGGAGGATGATTGCTTGAGGATTGATAGCCTGGACCCATTGGTTGAGGAAGTGTGCGAAAGTAGCCTTGCAGAAGATACAGTGGAAGCTGCTTTGGGAGCACCAGAGACCAGTGAGTTGGATGAAAACGTGGAAGCAACTCCTACACGTTTGGAGGGCAACCGACCTCTCAGGAATAAGTGGTTCAACCAGTTTGAAATGCTAGTACCCACTAATAGAAGACACTTTCTTCTATTGAGCAAGCACCTAAGTTGGAGCTGAAACCGTTACCAGAGCATTTGAAATATGCATTTTTGGGAGAAAATGAGACTTTGCCTTTGATTATTGCAGCTAATTTGGGTGCAGGCGAGGAAGAAAGACTCTTGAGAGTTCTGAAGGAAAATCGGTTGGCATTGGGATGGACCATAGCCGATATCAAGGGAATCTCACCCACAGTATGTATGCATAGAATTTTACTTGAGGAGGAATCTAGGCCTACTCGTGATGCCCAAAGAAGACTGAATCCAACTCTGAAGGAAGTTGTGCGTAATGAGGTAATCAAATTGTTGGATGTTGGTATTATTTATCCTATCAGTGATTCGAAGTGGGTTAGTCCTGTTCAAGTGGTGCCGAAGAAAAGTGGTATTACAGTGGTGAAGAATGAGCATAATGAGTTGGTTCCCCAAAGGACGCAAACCGGTTGGCGTGTTTGTATTGACTATCGGAAGCTTAACACCGCGACAAGGAAGGATCATTTCCCTTTGCCATTTATCGACCAGATGTTGGAAAGGTTGGTCGGCCATAGTCACTATTGCTTTTTGGATGGGTATAGCGGGTACAATCAGATTTCTATTGCACCCGAGGATCAAGAGAAGACCACGTTCACATGTCCATTTGGTACATTTGCTTATAGGAGGATGTCATTCGGATTGTGCAATGCGCCTGCAACATTTCAGAGATGCATGATGTCTATTTTCTCTGACATGGTGGAACAAATCATTGAGGTATTTATGGATGATTTTTCTGTTTTTGGTTCGTCCTTTGATGCATGTCTGGATAACCTGTCTTTAGTTCTGAAAAGATGTCAAGAAACCAATCTAGTGCTTAATTGGGAGAAATGTCACTTCATGGTTCAACAAGGGATAGTATTGGGTCATGTGATTTCAAAAGAGGGCATACAAGTTGATAAGGCCAAGATTGATGTGATACAGAGATTGCCGCCTCCATCGAGTGTTAAGGAAGTAAGAAGTTTTCTAGGCCATGCTGGGTTTTATAGGAGGTTCATTAAGGACTTTTCTAAGATTTCTAGGCCTTTGTGCACCTTATTGCAAAAAGAGGTGAATTTCGAGTTTAATGAGGATTGTTTGGTTGCCTTTAACAAATTGAAGAAGCTACTCACTTCTGCTCCGATCATCATGCCACCCAATTGGAACTTGCCGTTTGAGCTTATGTGTGATGCAAGTGACTATGCTGTTGGAGCTGTTTTGGGACAAAGAGTTGATAAGCTGCCACATGTGATCTATTATGCAAGCAGGACTCTGAATGATGCACAGTTGAACTATTCTACTACAGAGAAGGAGTTGCTTGCTGTGATCTTTGCCTTGGAGAAATTTAGAAGTTATTTGATTGGGTCTAAGATCACCATCTACACGGATCATGCCGCTCTCAAGTATCTGCTGAATAAGAAAGACGCCAAGCCGAGGTTGATTAGATGGACTCTGTTGCTACAGGAATTTGATATTGAGATCAAGGATAAGAAAGGGTGTGAGAATGTGGTAGCAGACCATTTGAGTAGACTTGTCAATGAAGAACAGTCTGAAGAGGACACACTACCGTTACGAGAGTCATTCCCGGACGAGCAGCTTTTCGCCATTTTGACTACTCCATGGTATGCTGACATAGCGAATTATTTAGCAAGTGGAGTGTTGCCCAATGATCTGACACACTACCAAAGGAAGAAGTTTTTGCATGATGTCAGACAATATGTGTGGGATGATCCTTATTTGTTCAAATATGGGTCAGATCAGTTGATAAGACGATGTGTACCGGAAATGGAGCAGAGGAATGTCATCGAGATGTGCCATTCCAAAGAATGTGGAGGCCATGGTGGAGGAACTAAGACCGCTTACAAGATTCTTCAAGCAGGTTTCTTTTGGCCCACTATTTTTCATGATTGTCGTCAGTTTTATCTCACATGTGACAGATGTCAGAAGATGGGAAATATTTCTGCTCGTGATCAGATGCCACTGAACTTCATGTTGGAAGTCGAAATCTTTGATGTTTGGGGTATAGATTTCATGGGACCATTTCCATCTTCTTTTGGATACGAGTACATTCTGGTGGGAGTTGATTATGTGTCTAAGTGGGTGGAAGCTGTCGCTTGTAGGACTAATGATGCTCGAGTGGTCTTGAATTTCCTTAAGACCAATATATTTGCACGATTTGGTACCCCAAGAGCAATCATTAGTGATGGGGGGTCGCATTTTGCAATAAGCTGTTTGAGGCCGTGATGAAGAAGTATGGAATAAGGCATAAAGTGGCTACTCCCTATCATCCACAGACGAGTGGGCAAGTGGAAATATCGAATCGTGAGATCAAGTTCATTTTGGAAAGAACAGTGCTCGCCAATAGGAAGGATTGGTCTACCAAGCTTAATGATGCATTATGGGCTTATCGCACTGCTTACAAGACGCCCATTGGAATGTCTCCATTTCGACTGATCTATGGGAAAGCTTGTCATTTACCAGTTGAGCTGGAGCATAAGGCATATTGGGCGATTAAGAAGTTCAATTTTGATATTCATGCCGCTGGTGAGAAAAGGAAGTTGCAACTTAGTGAGCTGGAAGAAATACGACATTTCGCATATGAGAATGCTAAGTTGTACAAGGAAAGGACCAAGAGGTACCATGATAAGAAGCTACGTCCAAGAGAATTCTTTGTTGGCGGGAAGGTGTTATTATATGATACAAGATTACGTCTCTTCCCGGGCAAGTTGCGTTCAAGATGGACCGGACCTTATGAGGTGGTTTGAGTGTTTCCCTATGGTACAGTTGAACTCAAGAATCCAAAGAATGGGAACACATTTAAGGTTAACGGTCATCTTGTGAACCCTTTCCTTGAACCTGATTTTGAGCTGAACCAAGAGAAAATTGATTTCTAGTACAAGACTAGGTCTGACTGAAGACGTGAAACTTAGCGCTTCTTGGGAGGCAACCCAAGGGATGGATGACGAGGAGGAGGTGATTTGGTACTTATGCATGGGCGAGCCTTTTCACACCAGCCAAGGTACGTTTTCACCCTCTTTTCGCTCATTTAAGTAGATTTGTTTTATTTATTGTTTTTCCCCTCCTCTATTTATTATATTGTGCATTACATCTGTCTTTCATTTAAACATTGAGGACAATGTTTCTTTTAAGTTTGGGGGTGGGGAATGCATTGCATTTTTGGAATTTAAAAAAAAAATTAAAATTTGAGTCTTTCTGTTTGTTTTGTTGTCTTGAGTCCCCAACTGATTGATTTTATTATGCATGGCTATTATGAGCATGTCTAGCTTGACTATATAGTATGAATTCTTCTATCTCTAGTATTGGTTCATAACATGCTTTACAACTCTATGAAGTGGGCCTTGTTTTCATAAACTTAAGTGATAACTTACATGACTAGAGATGCATATACTAAATAGAGTAGACTTGTATGACCTAAGTGAGCTTTTGAGCCCTGTACTTCAATTCTTGAGTGTTGACATTACTCTAAAATTTTCGTGTCATATAAAGTCGTTGTGATCTCATTATTCTTTCTTTTGATTAAGTACTTGGAATATAATTGTGAATCAATAAGCTAGAACTTCTCTCTTATTCTATTCAAAGCATGGATATAACTACATGAATCTTAGGAAATGATAGTAGGCCTTGTTTGTTTTAACCCATAACCTAAGGCCTACCCTGTGTTATAACCCTAGTCAAACATTTTGAGCCTAATGACCTTTTCTTTGATTACCCTTGTACCAAATCCTAAGTTTGGGGGAGTTTCACTCCTCTACCTGTTTACCTTACTGATGGATTTGCATTGAGCTAATGAAGCTGTGAGGTTAAAAAGAAATGTGTGTGCATAGCTTGGAAGAGAAGGAATTGTGCTTAAGAATGTGTCGTTCCCTTATATAAAAAAAAAAAAAAAAAAAAAAAAAAAAAAAAAAAAGAAGTGTTGTTTAAGGGAACGAACGATTTCAAAGGATGAAAAAGAAAAGTGTTCGAATTCAAGACTATGATTACAAATTATGCAAGGAATGCCTCTACTTTTGTTTTGAGCAAATCCATAGTCTGTAACCCTTTGTTATCCGTTTCATTTCAATACCTTATCCTAACCTAAGCCTCCATTACAACCCTTATTAAAGCCCTACTTGATCTTGGGAGAATTGTAGTTCATTATGTGGAGTCTAGATAAAAGGGAAGCTTATGGTTATTGATTCTGTTTCAAGTATTTTAAATCATTTTCTTGAGATCAGTGTTTTTGTTCATGGGTGCCTGTCTTTCATTATTAATATGTGAGCTTTTTGCATTTGCCTATCATATCATCTCTCACATATACTTGAGTGCACATATCAACCCAATCTCTGAGTGTTTTATTGTTGAGAGCATGCCTTGGTGAGAATTGGAGTTGATACTATTTTGGATATGCTGATTTAGTCTTGTTTGTCTAAACACTTGAGTTTGTGTTAAGGATGGTCTATATTTTTCATGGAGGAGTAAGGTATGTTAATTGAAACATTATTAGAGGTCGAATAATGAATTTTATGTGTATCTTGCTTGATTATGCTATTTATGGCTGTGCTTATGAAATCATGTGTTGGGATGTTTTGAGTCTATCTTGAGTCTTTTCTTTGTTCTTTTTGCTCGAGGACTAGCAAAATCTAAGTTTGGGGGTGTGTTGAGTGCTCATTTTACACTAATTTATGATACTAACTCCTTAACTCAGAGTGCAAGAACTCGATATTTTGTGTGTTGTTAGTTTGTTTTTGTTTTTATAGGATAAAATGAGCAAAGAAGAGAAAAGAAGCCAAAAGGACCATTTTTAGACATTTCCTAGTCAAACTAGGAAAACAAGAGAAATCCTGGTCAAACCAGGAAAGGGGCCGAAATCCTAGTCGAATGAGGATTCCTATTCACACTAGGAAACATCAAGCCCAGAACCATCATTGCGGAGCCAGAAATGAGAAATCCTGATTGAAACAGGAAATCCTGGTTGAACTAGGAAACCTAACCCAACTAGGGAAAGGAGTACTAACGACACTAGGAGACCCCAGGGGCAATATGGTCATTACGAGAAGTCGAAATGGACAAGGAATCCTTCATTTACAAGAAATCCTAGTCACACTAGGAAATGTTGGTCAAAGTCAACTCTACAAAATCAAGGTTCCAGAAGCTTCTAGAAGGTGGTGGACATCCATGGGAATAAATGGAGGGAAGAAATGAATTCGAATTCAAAGGGAAATGAGGGACAAAATGGGAAGTCAAAGTGAATGGTCAAGGGTCAACTATGAAAAGTCAACAAGTCAAATGGGCCATGGGCCTATACAATGCCGAATTCTGAAGGAGCCATGCATGCATGCATGCAACAGCCCAAGAGGAAGTCCATGCGCCAGCCCAAGCCTATCAGCTATGCGCAAAACCCTAGGGGGCTGGTGTGTGTCACTTAAGCCCAAGCTAAAGCCCTTGCCGCAAGCCCAATACCTCTCCTAACCCTAGCTGCTGCCGCACCCTCTCTTCTCCTTGCCTCCCAAGGATTTCTCCCCTACTGATCTCTATAAATACATATCTTCAATTCAGAAATAGGGTGCTGAAGTTTTGTCTCTTTTCTTTTATTTTTCAGAAACCCTAGTTAGCTTCTCCTTCTTCCTTGCCGCACACCCTTGCTTCTCTCTCTCTTTCTATTATTTTTCAGACGCAAACCCTAGCAGCCACCATCTTTTTGCACCTTTGTTTACTTTTATTTTTGCACTCATTTGAGGAGGAGGAACAAGTCTTGCCGCAGCCACCAGCACCCACCTACGCTTCCACCTTGCTGCCACCTTGCCGAGCATTCCAGCAACCTTGCCGTGGACTCCAAGGCCGAGCAGCAGCCCATCATGCCACCTTCTTGCAGCCGCCTCTACCTTGCTGCCTTGGCTTGATTTCTTTTTCCTTCCCTTTTATTTTAATTGTTTTATTATGCCTTGTTTGTTTATGGATTTAATTATGTGTAGTTGAATATTGGGCTAGGGCTAGGATGAAGCCCTAGCATTGCTGTTCACTTTTACTATGGATTATTAGTAGTTTGATTGTTTATATGTTGACAAATCTTGGATCTCTGTTTAAATTGAATCTATTTGTTTCGCATCTTTGACTGATCACCTTAGGTTGCAGGCATCTAGAATTATGTTGTGAAACTAAATAAGCTCGAAAGGATGATAGTTTCAATAGGCAACAAGTGGGTATCCTAAGATAATATTCATGAGAAAAGAGATCATAGAGGACATAGGGTACATTAATTTGGAGCTATGCGCTATGTGTTTGTCACTCTCACAGATCGTAACGACTCTTGCATGGGTAACAGCTGCCTTAGCTTAGAACTAGGGAACATGCAAGTTAACTGGCTAAGGAAGGCCCAAGAAGCTCTTAGTTTATGCACAGTAAGGTGAGTAATTGCTAAAAGTGACTAGCCAAACCTTTTAGTAGATGAACTTTGTCAACATGTTTACTTATTGATTGTTAATACCCATAGTGAAGTGAATGGTATGCTAGTGGTGGATTCTGACCCCTAGTGTTCTTTATTATTGTTTTACCCGAAATCTTTCAGTTGTCATTTTTAAGTTTGTTATCTCTCTGTTTGTTTAGTTTAGCCTTAAAAACCAATCAAAACCCCCCATTCGCGTGTGTGAGTTAGAGTTGAGTTAATTGAATTTAATTGAGTTAGTAATCGTACACTAGTACAATTCCCTGTGGGATCGACCTCGTATTTGTAAGCTTTGCTACTTAGCGATTCGTGCACTTGCGAGTTAACCTAGAGCTCAGAAAAGGTTATTTAATTTGCTCTAGGAAAACATACAACAAGTTTTTGGCGCCGTTGCCGGGGAATTGTTATTTGTGTTGATTGCTAGTTTAATTAACTTTAGTTAAGTCATTTTAGTTAGGTTTTATTTTCTATTTTTATTTTTGGTTCTCACTGATTTCTCTTGTTTCTAAGGTACAATGGAAGAATCAAATTTGAAGATCACTCATCTTTCACGCGTAGAAGGCCAAAAGGTGTTGAGTGCGTACAAGGGAAAGCCGAGACTCAATTGGACACCGTTAAGGATGAGGTCGACTCTTGTGTTGCCGAAAGGAAGTGAATCTGAAGAAGCATACGAAGAGGAGAAATCTGAAGAGGAAGTCGAGGAGACCTTGCAGCCGAATGCATCTCAAATGAGAATACCTTTGAGTGATTATTCGTCTCCAACGCTTCTAGCTCAACCTACGTGCATTGTTTACTCTCAAGTGGAAGCTGATTTTGAACTTTCAAGTGGGACAATCAAACTTCTTCCATCAGTTCATGGTCTAGAAGGAGAGGATCCCTACGTGCATATCAAGGAATTTCATGCAATATGCGAGATTGGCAAGCTGAGGGGGTTGAGCGATGACCAAAGGAAGTTAAGGTTATTTCCATTCTCTCTTAAAGATAAAGCTAAACATTGGTTGTTTTCCTTGCAGGTCGCTTTAATTAAAACATGGGAGCAACTGGCATCTAAGTTTCTTCTGAGGTTCTATCCAGTTAGCAAGACTACCATCATGAGGAAGCAGATCTTAGGGTTTACACAATCAGAGGACGAAGTGTTTCATGAGAGTTGGGAAAGGTATCAAGAGCTTCTGACTTCGTGTCCGCACCATAATTTTGCCCCATGGATGCAGATTGAGTACTTTTATGAGGGTCTGTTGGATCAAGATCGTAATATGGTGGATATGACAAGTACTTTTGCCCCTAGTGTTCTTTATTATTGTTTTACCCGAAATCTTTCAGTTGTCATTTTTAAGTTTGTTATTTCTCTATTTGTTTAGTTTAGCCTTAAAAACCAATCAAAACCCCCCATTTGCATGTGTGAGTTAGAGTTGAGTTAATTGAATTTAATTGAGTTAGTAATCGTACACTAGTACAATTCCCTGTGGGATCGACCTCGTATTTGTAAGCTTTGCTACTTAGCGATTCGTGCACTTGCGAGTTAACCTAGAGCTCAGAAAAAGTTATTTAATTTGCTCTAGGAAAACATACAACAGAGATGTATTTATAATGGTAGGGTGAGAATTCCTTGAAAGGCAAGGTAAAGGGGGTGTGCGGCATAGGCTAGGGTTTCCTCTTGTGGGCTGTACGGCATGGGCTTAAGTGACATGCACATGGCCCTTAAGGGTTTCACTTAAACATACACATGGGCTGCCACTTGGACTTAGCACATTGGGCTTTAGGGTATCAAGGAATAGGCTACAAGCTTGCACATGTATGCATGGGCTGCCACCTCACCCTCTTGTCCCTTCAACTTCTTCTAGGCCCATGGCCCATTTGACTTCATGACATGGCATAGTTGACCCTTGACCATTGATTTTGACTTCCAATTTCGCCCCTCTCTCCCTATTGGATTCAATTTCATTTCTTCACACCACTTGATTCCATGGATGTCTAATACCTTCTAGAAACTTCTGGAACCTTGACTTAATTGAGTTGACTTTGACCAACGTTTCCTAATCTCACTAGGATTCCTTGTAGATGTAGGATTCTTTGTCCATTTCAACTTCTCATATTGACCATATTGCCCCTAGTGACTTCTAGCATCATTAGGACTCTTTTCCATAGTAGGGTTAGGTTTCCGAATTCAACCAGGAAACAATCTTTTTGGTGCATACTTGATCCAATTTCATGCTAATTGCAATACAGACATGGAAAAGCACTTTCTCATGTTAGGATTAGCGTTTTTGACCTATTGAACCACATTGGTGTTAAGAACGCAAGAAAAAGTTATTTCGGTGCAAATTTGGTCTAATTTTGTCCTAATTACACCAAAACGTTCACGGTTGGCAAGAAAGACATGGGGAATCACTTTCTCATGTTAGGATTACCGTTCTTAACTTATTGAACCACATTTGGTGTCAGTGCATATTTGGTCCAATTTCTTTCTAATTGCACCAAAACGTTTCCGGTTGGCAAAATAAACGTGGGGAAGCTGTAACGACCTGACCCAAATTTTCACTAGAAATTTAAATTTTTATTTAACTATGTTTTTAAGAGATTTTTTTTAAAAAAGGATGTTGGATTGTATTTTAAAGATTTTGAGATTTATTTGGAAAAATAAAAAGGTTTTGATTTAATTGTAAATTTTCGTTTTAATTTGGGCTTGACCCAAAAGTCGACTTTTAAAACTAGTGGGCTTTCGATTTTGACTTTGGGTCCGTGAGATAGGTTTCGATCCCACGATTTCATAGACACGTAACACGCGTTGATCCGAGTTACAATTTGAAAGATATAGGCGTTTGAAGCGAGGGGCAATTTCGTAAAATGGACAAATTGGGTTTAAAAATTAGATTTTTCTAGAAGTTTCTCTCTCTCTCTAGAATATTCTCTCTCTCGTTATTTATATCCATCTCCCCGCACTCTCTCTCTCTCCTCTCTCCCCGTGCCTGTCTCTCTCGCCCCTCACCCTCGCCGCGCCTGTCACCGGCGCGTGACGGCGCGTCCGACGGCAGCTGGGCTCGGGTTTTGGCCTGCTGCCATCGCCTCCCTCCCCTCTTTCTCCCGGTGGTCTCCGTTTTTCCAGCCGATCATCCATGACGGAGAAACGACGTGAAACAGAGCCGAGTCTCCCTGCCGGCGATCTCGCTTTTCCGGCCACGACGCCACTCCGGACCACCTAGGTTGTCATCCCCTCGTCGCGGCGAGCCTCCCTGTACTCTTCCCTTGCTCCGGCGACCTCCTATGGCGGTGAATCGAAGTTCTAAGGCCGACGGTTTCTCCGGCGATTTTCGGGCGTTTCCGGCGAGATTTGGCCGTCGACCTAGTTACGAAAATTAATCCTCTAGGTACGGGCTATCTTTCCCCTAAGGTGTGTTTTTCCAATTATGAGAATTTGAGAATCTGAAATTGGGATGTTATTGTGCAATTGAAGGTTTTATTATGCAATTAGAATTATTTGGAGTTGAATTTGGGTATTCCTAGTTTTGTGCTGCTGCTGCCACCGTTGGCCCCGCCCCTCGTGGCGGCGGGTTGGATGGTTTCTCGTATTTTTTCCACTTCCTTAGGGTTCTCGTAGCTTAATTCTAGGTTCGGTGACTATCTGGGATTATTTTTGTGTGTTGTTTATGGCCGGGCAGTCGCCGTGTGTGGTGGTTGGCCGCTCGTTTCGGTTGTTTAACAGCTAGTTAAAGAATATAGTGTATATTGTTGGTTGTCTGGTCTTAACAGGTACATGGGCTCGATAAATCTCATTCCCGATGCCGTTATGCTGCCGGATTTGGTATCCGAGCAATGGCACCGTGAAGGGTACTTCGCTCTTTTACGTAGTTAAATTGTGAGTGAAACGTATCGGACTTTTAATGTAGAGTACCGTTAAATAATTGTCGGTTTTGTGTGATTTGATGCTTTATGTTAGAGGAAGCTAAGTATAGGATTTAGACCATGGGAAGGAATTGACGAGGATTGAGACTAAAGGATTAAGCAATTATTATACAATAGACTGTGAGTAGGAATGACAAACAAGTAAGGGGTCGTGAGTAGGAATCAATTTCGGAAAGGTTTCGGTATAGTTCGGAGCAGACAGTGAGTGGACTTGGTTTCTTGAACGTTTTTTATTTATTTCATGGATTTGTTCATATTTTATATCTTGAGTAATTGATTTATGAGTAGTGAGTTAGATTTTGTTTTCTTTGAAATGATTTTTCATGAACTTTGAGATTTAAGTCATGATTATTATAATGAGTTTTATCCAAATATGATGATTTGTGAGTTTGATCTTGATTTTAAATTGATTATGGTTTTATGTGGTTATTTGCCTAATTAATCATTTGAAAATCAAATATGAGATTTTATCTAGTTTCTTGTTTTATATATATATACGCACGGATTATTGCATATTTTTATGGTCAAACGTAAATTGATTTGGTTTTATGTATTGGAACGTTATTTATTGGGTACTATTTTACTAGTTGTGTTTATATATTTTTGGTTTGAGGATTAAAAGTTCTGAGAATGCTATAAAGTTACTTTCTATTGGTGGAAAAAGAGATTTTGTTTGGTTATGAGAAATAGTTTTAAAACCACCTTTTCAGTACCCTCCAGGTTATCAGATAAATAGGTCTTTGGGACCCATCACGGCACACATATAGGCTTTGGGCCGTGTGTCGGGATGCTTCGCCCTTTGGGGGCCGCTCTGCGTGCACGTAAGACAGAAATTATGGCTCTGCATGCGTATGACAGATCCTCGGCTCTGCGCATGTAAGATAGAAATTTTGGCTCTGCATGCGTATGACAGATTCTCGGCTCTGCGCATGTATGACAGAATATATGGCTCTGCATGCGTATGATAGATTCTCGGCTCTGCGCATGTATGACAGATTCTCCGGGTAACTGACTGGTGTGTGTGTTTTCAATTGTTAAGTGTTTTAAGTGATGAGTTTATGGCAGCAAAGGTTTTTAAGTAAGACGGTTTCAGTTGAACAGTTTTATTGATTTTCAATATATTGAGAATGTTTGAGAAGAAAGTTTTCAGCTCAAGTTATTTATTTATACTGATAGTACCGATTTCAGTTTGAGAACTTGGATTTTCAAAGTTTGATTTTCAGCTTCGAATTTATTATTTTACTGGGAAATGGTTTTAAAAACTGGGGGATTTCAAAGGACATCGTAAGGTTTTAAAGTTAAACATGTGTAAAAGGGTTTTTCTGAAAAGATATTTAATCTTTGATTTTCATTTCCATTTAACTGTCCACTCACTGAGAGTTTTTCTCACATATTGTTTTTGATGTCCCCTCAAGTAGTAGCGATCACCGAGGTCGGCCCGTACCATGTCGAGACATTCGAGTTCTCGTCTCCAGCTTATAGATATATTAGGATTTAAGGTTTCCCTTGAAATAAATAAAATGAGATATAATTGTATAGTGGATTAGATATGCTCTGATTGGAGTTGTATTACTTGTGGTGGGCTTGAGATCTTATTTTTGGTTGTGGTAGAGGTGGTTGCGGTTTAGAAGTGCTTTTTAACAGGTTTTGGAATTTCTGGGTTAGTCCATTTTCAGGGGAGGTTCTGCCGAATTTTCGGTAGAATTTTTCCTTGAATTTGGATTCCCGCAGGATCTCTCCGGGTTTCAGGGTGGAATCCAGGGGTGGTCCTGTCAGAAGCACTTTCTCATGTTAGGATTAGCGTTTTAGACCTATTGAATCACATTTGGTGTTGAGAACGCATGAAAAAGTCATTTTGGTGCATACTTGGTCCAATTTCGTCTTAATTGCACCAAAACGTTCCCGGTTAGAAAGAAAGACATGAGGAAGCACTTTCTCATGTTAGAATTAATGTTTTAGACCTATTGAACCACATTTAGTGTTGAGAATGCTCGAAAAGGTCATTTTAGTGCATACTTAGTCCAATTTCGTCCTAATTGCACCAAAATGTTCACGGTTTGCAAGAAAGACATGGGGAAGCACTTTCTCATATTATGATTAGCGTTTTAAACCTATTAAACCACATTTGGTGTTAAGAACTCACGAAAACGTCATTTCGATGCATACTTGGTCCAATTTCGTCCCAATTGCACCAAAACGTTTCTGGTTGGCAAGATAGACTTGGGGAAACACTTTCCCATGTTAGAATTATTGTTTTAGACTTATTGAACCACAATTGGTGTATCCTAGTTCATCATCCATTGGCATTTGATCATTTTGCCGCACCAAAAGGAAAAATAGAAAAGGATTCCTTGGTGAATGGTAGAAAAAAGGCTACATATATATACACCATAAACGTAACTACAAGAGTAAGAATTCTTGAAAAGAATAAAAAAAAAAAAAAAAGATTCAAAATCCAGACTTGTCTTGAGTATTTACAGGTCCACTCCTGTCCAAACCAAAAAAGTAATAGACTACTTGGTGCATTCCTGACACGCCTATTATCTAAGTAATATTGACAAATTGGAAGGTACCAATTCCAATATCATACTTTGGTTGGGGTGCAGAGAATGCCCTGTGGCTATCAATTAAGAAATGACTCTTTCTATTAGGGACCCAAGACTTAACTTTGTCAAATAACCCAACCCACACTCTGAAATTTCAAATCAAAATTTTCTCATTCCATGGAGGGGAAACAAAGTAATAGAGAAGTAATGATCACCCTTAATAGAATGCAGCACTATGAAATTTTTTTTTTTCTTACGTACTCAGTATTTTAGGCTTTATAATCCTCTGAATTCATGAGAAATAAAATACCTCAATTAATATACAATCCAAAAACCCAAATGAAGAAATGACAGACATAACTACATAAGTGCAAAATACATATATACACTTACCTGAAGAAATGCCTTCAATACCCACAATAATGCCAGCAAAGCACACCATTAACTGAAAACCCACCTATATATGTACACAAATAAATTTTCAGAACAAAAAACAAATAGATAAATTCATAGACCAAAATAAGTGCATAGACAGATTTAAAGAAATAAAACAAAATATAGATGCACAAAAAGGAACATGAAAATTTTGAGAAAAAAATTGAGTCTACACATAATTTTTCCAAAACCCACTAACCCTAAAATCAAAGAGGTAGATAATCAGGAGAATAGAAGTACATTGAGTCAATTGCACACAATTTTCCCCAAAACCCAAACTAAAAAAGGTAGATAATCAGGCTTACCCATGGATGTGAGAGAGAGTAAGCGAGCAGGATAACCGATCAGTGCACAGAGAGTAAGCGAGAGGAAGATTAGAGCGAGATTGAGACAGTGAGATAGAGTGAGAGAGCATTTTGTGTATTTGGGGAAAGATTTTTTGCAAGAGTGAGCTTGAAAGAGTAAAAGGAAAGGTTTTTTGTTTTAGTTTTAGTTTTTTGTGAAACAGGGAGGGAAAGCAGCGCGCGTTAATTTCTTTTTGGGTAAAGGTGTGGCACGCTCAAGACCTCATCAGCATAAAATGATGCTATAGCGTTTTTAATGGGATATGCTATCATTGTGTTATTTTTAATAGCAGTTTGAAAAAAGTGCTATAGTAAAATGCTATAACAAGTACATTTTGTTGTAGTGCTATAACCAAGGCTAACCCTTACATCAGACTCGAGGAGGATGGAGCAAATCGAAAGAAAGTTTTACTCATACAAGAGCACAGCCCCACAGAGGAATCATCGTCGACGAGTGAGCAGAAGGTCAGCCAGATAAATCAAAATCAGAGAGAAGGGCCAAATGATAAGAAAGATCGGAGGAATGCAGAAAAAGGAAAAGGATGGAAGGGAAGAAACCAATTCAACGATCTGCCACTCAATTACAACCTGTCCAAAATATATAATGAGAATAAACATCGTGGGATCTTCCGCAAACCACCTCCTTTTACCGGACCTCAAGATAAAAGAGATAAAAGCAAGCATTACAAGCTTCACAAGGACCATGGCCATGAACTGGACGAATGCCGAAGTCTAAAGGCGCAAGTGGCAATAATGATGAAGAAAGGATAGCTAGCCCAGTATCAGGCTTAAAAGGACAAATAGATAGAAGTAGAGACTCTCGTAACAACGAATGCAGGAGAGATAACTTTCCAAGAAGTGCTCACGATCCACGACGGGCCAGTTCCACTCAAAGGAACGAGGGTACAAGATCATGTCATGCATAGGCAGCTCGAGAAAGCAAGAAAGGTAAACCAAATCAGTTCGGCTTCAGCCTAAGTAGCCTCCCTAAGCAAGTTAAGAGTTATAACCTTCAGCATAAAGCATCTGGAAGGACTCGCTGTACCTCACAATGGTGCTTTGGTGATAACCCTCCAGATGGGAAAAGCTGGAGTGCACCGCGTAATGATTGATGGAGGAAACAGTCGGATGTTCTATATTTTGGAGTTTCAAACAAATGAACCTCAACGAAAATGATCTGAAGCCAAACTCAGCCCTGATCACAGCCTTCGAGGGAAGTTAGGTGATCCCAGTTGGAGAAATCACTCTACCTGTAACAGCAGTAGGAAAAACTCTTCAAGTAACATTCATTGTGATCAATTCCCCTTCTGCTTACAACGTAATCGTGAGAAGAGATTGGATGTTCCGGATGGAAGGAGAAGCTTCTGAACGTTGTCAAGTGTTCAGAGTAATAACTGCAAATGGGTTACATACGGTTGATATCAAAGGAGATCAACGAGTAGCACAGAAATGTTACAATATAACCACGAATATTAGAGCAAATGGAAAGGCTCCGACAACCGAACTAGAAAAATAGTAATCAAAGGGGAACCCACCATGAAAGATTGAGTTCGAGCCCGAACCAATGACTACGAAACCATTGCTCGAAACGATCTTAGATGAAAAAGAACCAGATAAAAAGGTCTTGGTGGGAAGCCTGCTAAGAGAAGATGAACGTGAAAAATTAAGGACAATGCTTTGGAAGAACAGTGACTTCCTCGCCTGGTCACATAGGCTCAATGTTGAACCGAACACTCAACCTTTCCGGCAACAGCAACGAAGATTCGCACCTGAGAGAAACAAGGTCATTAGTGATGAAGTTGATCGTATACTTGAGGTAGGATTCATCAAACATGTATGGTGTCCAAGCTGGATTTCCAATGTGGTCGTGGTTCAGCAAAAGAATGGGAAATGGAGGATATGTGTGGATTTCACGAACTTGAATAAAGTATGCCCAAAAGATTGCTATCCACTTCTGAAGATAGACCAAATGGTAGACGCAACTGCTGGGTATGAACAACTGTCCTTCCTTGATGCATATTGGGAGTATAATCAAATCTCAATGGCAAAAGAGGACCAAGATAAACTACTTTCATATCAGAAAGAGGACTTTATTGTTTTACTGTGATGCCCTTCGAACTGAAGAATGCAGGTTTAACGTACCAAAGATTGGTAAATGGGATATTCAAGGATCAGCTAGGAAAAACCATGGAAATATTCATCAGTGATATGATGGTTAAAATTCGGATAAAATCTAATCACCTTGAAGACATTCAAGAAACATTTGAGGTACTTCGAAAATACAAGATGAAGCTGAATCCAACAAAGTGCATATTCGGGGAATCATCGGGTCAGTTCTTGGGTTACATCATGAGCCAGAGATGAATAAAGCTCAATCCCACGAAGGTACAAGCTCTTCGGGAAATGCCCGAACCAACCACCCTGAGTGAGTCAGTAAGCATACCAACACAAAAGGGGAGACGAATGCACACAAGATGTTCACCCAGAAAAACCACAAAGGGTAAAAACTGGGGGTCTTTTTCAACTGACCGGGCAATCCACTAAAGAAGAAGTTCAATACAAAGGGAGCATACAGCACACAAGCTCAATCACTAAGTCCTAAACTAAGTGGCAGCTTTCTTACCCCTTTGTGCAACTTCCATAAGCAAGGCAATCGGTCATTCATGAAGAAGGCAGCTCCAACTCCAAGCTCATCAACCCATGGCACCAATTCACACCAAGCCCAGTAGATTCATCAATATATGAACATGATATGCAAATTTTGGATTCTTTAAAAAAAAAAAAATCAACCTTCTCAAGAAAGAGGCATGAAAAGGTTGATTCAGAATCCTTCAACTAAAATCTAAATGAATGTGTTTGAAAAATATATTAAAAGATTTAAACACTCAAGCCCATTCAGATATTTAGATGAAACAAACAAGTTCAGAAAATCATTTTGATTTTGAAAATAAAAAAAAAAACATTTTCTAACTTGATAAAAGATAAGCACTCACCCCGAAAATACCCAGATAAGAACACACGAAAATACCCACTAAAAATATGCTCATCAACACCCACCAAAAAGTCTGAACCGAATATCTCATATACCCGTACACACACACGCCATTTCCATGTTTGCCCGAGCCACGTGGAAGCCAATCAATGGCTGTCCACAAGAGACGAATAAGGGGCATATTCCTTTTGTCCTAGAGGGGTATCCTAGTATTACTAAGGATAGGAATGAGGAGCTGTAAAAACAAATATTGCTTTATTTTGCAAAAATCAGAAATGAAGAAGATGATGAATAGTGCTGAGGTGTGTGTAAGTGTGTGGCGTGAATGAATGAGATGCTATCAGATCAGATTGATACAGTGGGGGAACCAACTCATGTGCAATGCACATGCATGTTTAGTAAAAACAGAAAAATAGGTTTTCAATGAAATGGGTTTTAATAAGTAAAACCCGTAATGGCCCCACTGCAGTGTCTGTCACTGTATCAACCACTGTACGTGAAAAACATTGTTCTTTATGACTAGTCAAATGGACAAAAAACTATTATTTTTCATGAATTGAATGAAGTGCAGTATACCTTGAGTCTTTATTCATTCTATACTTCTTCAATACAGCTGAACTTGTCCTTAATCTAGCCTAGAGCTTGTGCGTGATTAATAAAATTAAATACAAAGGTTTTGACAAGGAAAATAGCCAATATAACAAATCCTAGAAACTAACAATCTCCCCCTTTGGCTTTCCTTGACAAAACATCAACCCATTCACCTCACAAGACTCTCAACACTCAACCCAACACTATGTTATAATGTACCTGCAAGAAGAAGTACTTGCACAACCTAAAAATATGATAGTACAGCAACCAATGCAGTTTAAACATAGCAAGCAATATAGATTAAACAAATACATTCTCCCCCTTTTTGTCACGGAAAGACAAAAGGACATACATAAAAAAAGAAGAGTGAAGTGCAAGAGAACATAGAGTTGGAAAATGTGCAAGAAAAATCAATGGCAACATGATCAAAAATGAACTGAAGTAAATGTCATAACTTTCCTGAAATTTGAACTCCCCCTAAAGACTAACTCTCCCTAAATGTTAACTCTCCCTAAAGCTGATAATCTGCAGCAGCTGCAGCATCTCAATACCGGGCTTGCAGAATATAGACATATAATATGAGGGGCAGCTAGAGAAGAAAATAGGCATGCAAAAAAGACTGAAATGCCCTTTAATGAACAGTAACCCAAAGAGCTAAATGGTCGTGTTAAAATGACTGTATGTGACGACTGCAGACCAGTCAAAATGGACAAATTAAGTTCGTACAAAACAGAACTGGGACATAAAACAGTGATGGAATTTGACGAAAAGATAGAGGAATCCTAGAAGAGTTGGAAGCAATGACACACAAGAAAAATCTACGAGTTAGATGTGCTTCAGGGATTTTATTTTTGACAAAAAAAAATTTGACAAAACAACAAACACAATTGAAAAGAATTAACCACCAATGTCAACACTCTAATAGATATGGAAAATGAAGATTGCAAATTTTGTGCAAGAAAATAAGCATATTTGGGATATAGGGAGGTCAATGCTAGCATTCAAGATTTGTTTTAGATAGAAAAACAATGTCAAAGACAACCAAAGAGGTTGAATAAGTTTTATCCACAAAAAGAGATTAGATTTTGGCCACTCAAGAGAATATCCACTACAAGAATATTGTCAATAGATATCACCCATTTTATATCAGATTTGAATGTGACTGATATTATAAAAATTATAATATCAGATAATTTTTTAACTGATTTCTAAACTTTATTAGATATCACATGGTTTTTTTCAACTGATATATAATATTGTCATTTTTCTAAGAACTTATAAAGACATCAGTATAAATTGTTAACTGATATCTTAAAACAACACTTATAATTTTTTTATCCTAACACTGATATGTAATGTGTTTTATCTGACTTAAATTTTTTTGTCCTACTCCCAAGTCCCAACACTTAGACATATACAGAATATACTAAAAATTAGATCTATCTCTCAGCTCACTTCGATCTCGATCTGTCTCTCGATCTCTCGCAAATTCCATCTCGCAAAAACTGTCTCAGCTCATCAGTGTCACACACTCATCGTCGGAGTCGCCGTCGCCGTCGCCACTCCAGGCCCAGACTTCATTGTGAGTTCGTCTGTCTCTCTCACTCTCACTTCTCTGTCACTCTCACTTCTCTGTCTCTCTCTCACCCTCTGACTCTTAGCCTCTCCATTCACAGACGTCAAAGAACAACCTGACCAGTCGCACCCCAGCCTCTCTCTTGCCATCGCCGCCACCGCTTGAAGATCCTTTCGACAGGTGAAGTATGAATTTCTGGGTAAATTAGTTTCTGAATTTTTGGGTAAATGAGTTTGCTCACAAGGGCGTTTTCTGTGTAAATTTGTTTGGGTAAATCAGTTCCTCAGTGATTTCTGCAAGGATCTGACTGGCATCCAGCAAATTCAGGTTCGCTCTTAATTTGGCTTGCCCTTACTCATAGGAAGGACATGCTGTGTAAACTGGTGTTGCATCTATGTATTTTGACCAGTTCAATTAGTATTTTCAACTGTAGTTCCATCTATACTTGGTAGAACATTTCTAGGCCTTAATTTTCAGCTTGGTTGTGATAGTTAATAGTATAACCCTGCTATTGTTGTTTAGTTTACTGTAGTGGGTTGCAAAATTTCTAGAATTTCAAGGTTAATGCCACTTCTGTGCATATCATGTGCTATTGGCATATCAGATCGTGTTTTTTGGCATTATTCGGTTTTGGTGGCTGTTTTGGATTTCTGGTCAAATTTAATTAAGAAGCACTTATGATGTGGGTCACTGCACATTGTTAGTTGTCTACTTGCATCCCTTTTCTTTAGTGTCTTTCTTGTTGAAAAATTTAAAGTTAACAACTGATCATTTTGTTTCTAGCAAGATTTAAACTACATGTATGTTTATGGCATGGGAGAATAGTTCTAAAAAAGTTTAAATCTAACTTTGTATCACAGAGTCTTACCTATGTCAGATATAAGTTATCAAAATTGAAAAGGGAAAATTATCAGAAATGTTATGTGCAATGCCCCTTGGAAAACTAAATGGGCTGTTCAATTTCTCTTGCTCACTGATTGGTCAGCATTCAGTTGGCAATTGACTTACTTTGCTTTTACTGTCATTCAGTGGGATACTGCTGGACAGGAACGATTCAGGACTATAACAAGCAGTTACTATCGAGGAGCACATGGGATAATTGTAAGATTTCCTTTCTTGCCTTTTATTTTATTTTATTTTATTTTTTTGACGGGGATGGGTTTGGGGAAAATTAATTGTCACAATAGATCTCTAGCCCTGGTAAAATTATCATGTCCCCTTAAATGGGTTATATGCACATGATTCTGTTGCTGGCTTGTGACTTACAAGTTGCTTCTTTCTTATGCAAATCATTCATGATGCTTCAGCTACAAATGTAACTACAGTTTTATTTATCATAAACTGTAAGAATTATCTGCATGGAACACCACAGGTGACTATTTAAGTGTATTATCCATCATTATGCTCCAGTCCATGAACATCATTTGAATATTAATTAGACCTTGATTTGTCAACAGAAATTTTAATCTTTGAAATTGCTGAAATTAAGTGCTAGAATGGCTAAGAAAAAAATATTATTAGACTGAAATAATATAAACAGTAAATGATTTATGTATATGAATGAGTATCTATTCGGATTTTTATGCCAATTTCATTGTCATTATGTTTATGGAATACAATTGCGAATTATTGGTGAGTGAGTGGGACACATCCATATTGTCTTGCTGTATGACCACATGGTTCTTGGTGAAAGAATGGTGAAAGAGCATCTTGTAAAGATCCTGCGGGTTCAGTAAGTTTCTGTTGATGAATCAAACTTGCACGATCAGGTTACCTGAAAAATGTTACAATTGTTGATGCAGATTATTGATACATCTCTGTGTATATTTTCTTTTTTCTTCTTTAAATCAAAGAGCAAAACATCATCTTAACTATCTTTCTTCTTATCAAAAAAATCTTAACTATCTTTCTTTCCTTTCTATGTGAAAGTCAGTCGTAGATGAAAGTGATTTATTTTGAAGCTATTCTACAACATTAACTATGCGTCATTTTTGGATCTTACCACCATTGGAAACACCAGTATCTTATATTGATAAGAAAGATGATGCGGTAGTTTCTCATAATAATGTATGTGTGATTTCAGTCTTTCATGTGAATCAAAGAGTCTTAACTGTATTGGAATTTGGAACTGCAACAGATTGTCTATGATGTTACTGAGATGGAGAGCTTCAATAATGTCAAGCAGTGGCTGAATGAGATTGACAGATATGCAAATGACAGTGTGTGCAAACTTCTAGTTGGAAATAAATGTGATTTAGTTGAGAACAAGGTTGTTGACACACAAACGGGGAAGGTATAGATTGTTGTTTAATTGCACAAACATTTATCAATAAAATTAAAAAAATTCTGAATTGTTTTGTTTTTTTAATTGCTGATTTTGTTCAGCACACACTTTTTGGGCAATTAATATGCTCACTCTCCTAATGCAACAAACCTGTTCGATAAAACTGTTATTGATGTTGTTGCATAAAACTGTTCCATATAGTACCTTTATATATATTTATATGCATGCACCACTATGAATCCATACCGCATACTCAGTGAGTATTTGACGCATTCTTTGCTTGCTTTCCCAACTGTAATTTCCCACTTTAACATGTTCCAGTTTTCACTTTGATTGACAGCTGTGTAGTCAAGGTTCTTTATGTGAAATTAAAATGAATGAAGAAGGAAGGAATAAAACTCATGCATGCAGTGCCACTTTATAAATACCAATAAATAAGGAGCTGGCTTCAATCTGGTCATGACCTTTACTACATTTATGTTACCTCTTAGGATATGTTTCAGTCTTATACCCGTTCTGTTTCCAGACCATGGAGTCTTTCTATCTTTCCCATCCTCTTGGCCAAACAATTGACAATCCATTCTTTCTCAATCCTAGAACTGTCAAAGTCCAAATATGCCGGGCAGTGCGTGGGTGCAGGTCGTACCTGTTTTGTATTGTGATTAGTTTTGGATGGTTACCATCCCTGATCCCAAGTGCCCCTTAATATTTAGCAAGACCATTGAAGTAAAAGTAATTGGTGAGAGTTGAAAGACTTAGTAGTCCTGTTGTTTAGACAACATCTTTTCATCGGAAATCTTTTAGGAGTAACTTGAGTGTACATTGAACTAGTTTGTATATGAATGATCTTATTTATTTTATAATTATGTGTTTATTAGGTTCATTTTAGACCTCGGAAAAGATGAAAACAGAAAATATGGGAATGGCAGACAGTCAAATTAAAGAAGTTTCCATGTTTTCGTTATGTTTGTTACATATGACAATAGTTTATATAGCAAACCTTCTTTGGTACAAAGATGTGTGCTTGCAAGTGCCAAAATGAAATTCAAGTAAATTTAAAAAGTATATCAGAGTGATTTTATTTTATTTTAATTTAAAGCGATTAGTAATTGATTGTTGGGGTTTAACCTTTTTTTCCTGTGCCTTAATGAACTGTAGGCTTTTGCTGATGAGCTTGGGATCCCTTTCCTCGAGACAAGTGCTAAAGACTCAATCAACGTTGAGCAGGCTTTCTTAACCATGGCTGCTGAGATAAAGAAAAAGTAAAACCACTAAACAACTCTTTCATGCTATGATCTCTTGCCTGACAATTTGTTGTTATAAATTTCCTTGCCAGAATAATAGTTTCCAAGCATGATAAGAAAATATCTGGAGTAGGCAAATCGCAGATCGCTTTCATATGGGCAAATCAGATCGTGTTTTTTTACTTCCATACAATTCTGGGTAAGTTTCTGAAATTACTTATCTATTGATTAATTTAAAGCAAATTGTTTTCATATGGGCAAATCAGATTGTACTTGCTGATTAATGTTAACCTTTTCAAGGGCACACTGGATTTTGACCATTATCAATGAAGATAAAGATGCAGTTTTTATCATGGACCCTCTTCCGAAGCAAACCCATGACAAAGAGTGGATGGCAATTGTCAACAAGTAAGACTTTACTTTTATTTGATTCATTGTAACCACTCTTTTTTTCCCCAGATTTATATACCATCTTTGTTTCAAGACATATAATTAAAATTTTCAATTTTTGTTGATTAAGTGCTATTAGACACTTTAATGGACTCACGGGTAGGACAACTAAGAAAACGCCCCAGTGGAGGCATCTATTCGTAAGTCCTCAACCTTTAATGTCATTAACCTTAATTTTATTTGTCTGACAAGTCCACATATGCATATGGCTTGAATATTAACTGTGTGCCATTTTTTTGGATATATCATGCATAGTGTCCAAAGCAACCTGGTGGTGTTGAGTGTGGTTACTATGTGATGCAGTACATGAAGGAAATTATTGAGGATACCAACCTTGATTATGCGACCAAGGTCAGATTTCCAATTAATAAAAAAAATATCTACCCAAGCTAGATTGTATTGCGTTTGTGTTGTTCATGCATTTGGATTAAATACTTAAAAGTATGGTTTGTAATATATGCAATTGAATAATCTGATCTGCCTTTTATCCTTTAAGTGGTTCAATAAACAATGTAGAAACTGCATGCATGCATACCCAAATTTTTGACTAAGTTCAACTTGGAGAAACTGCATCTTTGATGTTTGAGAGAGAGGTATTTGAAATTAATGTGAAAGTTAGAGTGGAGAACCTCTGAGAACCTCTACTGCTTTGTGTCATATTGTTACTATATATTATTAATTTGAAACAGGGTTGCAACTACAGGGAGAAGGAATATTTGGTGCTTTTCTTATAGTGTGGTCTCTTTTCAAGGATAAGCAATTTTCTTAAAAGCACACATATGCATGAAGCAAGGAAATGGGAGGGTTGTTAGGCAGCAACTCATTTTCTAGTGCTGCTATTGTCCATTCAACTACTCTGACTTGCTTTTATTCTTTATGCATATGCATGTTTAGTTGAAAATTGAGATTAATAAGGCATGCATGTATTCAGTATATAGAACTTATGAGATCAATGAATTTGTGATTAAATTAAAGAATATATGTTCCTTTGATGTTTTTAGTGGTCCAATATGAAGACCAAGCGAAGCGGATACACACAAGATCAAATAGATGAGTTGCGTGTGGAATGGGGAGATTTTCTGAACAATTATCTTTAGACCGACAAGTTAATTGGTAGGTGGTGTGCATTTTGCCTTTTTTGTGGATAGAAGAAAGCTGTCGTGCATGCTCATTTTTTGTAAAGCATGGAAGAAGATTGAAGATTTGGTGCTTTTAATTAGATCATACATGCTGCCATGACTATTTTGTAAAGGATGGCAGAATTGAAGATAGAACTAGCTAGCTAGCTAGACATAGTGCTGATTTGCAGATTAATTAGGCTAGGTGCTGTCATGTTATTTTGTACATGTGGGCAGCGTTTGGTACATTGTTTTGGTTTTGTAAAGGTCTTAACAAGCAGGGTTTAGGCAATATTGCCTTAGTTATTAGGCTGGTGGCATGGTATGTTTAGACCTCTACAAAACAAAAAATATATATATGGTTATCTTGTTGGATATTTGTATTGTTATTGGTGATTATGTACATGTAGGCAGCTTTGAATATTGTTATTGGTGATTATTGAAATATATGGAATGAGAATGCATGGAAGATTTTATGGCTGCACAAATTTATGTACAGGCTCAAATTTATGTATTCATATCATTTTTTAGGTGAAAAAAAACTGATATAGCAAGTTGTATTCCAATTTTCTTTTGTGAAATCGACATACTAAACGATATCAGTTTTAGACTAATAATTGATATTTTATAACGCTTTGATATCAGGTTCTTTCTCAGATCTGATATAAAAACAATATTTAGATATCAGAACCTATTCCATACCTGATATTGATATCAAGATTATATATATCAGATTCTACTATAGACCTGATATTGATACTATAATTTTATATCATATTCTACCTCAAACCTGATATTGATATCGAGTTATATGTCAGTATTAGTATCCAATACGATATCTATTGACCAATTCTGTTGGTACTTGGATTTTATAGATATCAGAAATAATATCAAATTGGATATCCATTTTGTATTTAGGATATCAGGTTGAAAAAGAAAAATGATATAATAAACAATGTTTACATATCAGTTTAAAACTGATATCTAAAATACCATACATTAGATATCACGACGCCCTATATCAGACGGCTACCCAAATAGATATCAGTCCACGACTGATATCTATCGACATTTTTCTTGTAGTGATCTACTTTGGGAACAAATCTTGAAAACAAAGTTTTTTTTTTTTTCAACTCATGACAATGGCTATGAGAAAATTATTTTCATTTGTTTTGTTTAGGCATATCCCAAAATAAGTGCAATGATTTGGTCCAATTTTGCGACTCTTTACCCTAGAACACCATAAAAACACCTTATTTCTCCCTAGGGTCGTGACTTCTTTGGTCACACTTCCTTTTTTTTTTTTGTTTTTTTTTTATATGGTGCACATTTGTTCAAATGAGGAAAGTTTAGCTGAAGATGGGTCACAAAGGAGGAATTATATTGAAAGGCTAAATTGCATCCTCAAACAAATTGTCTTTGAAAAGTATTTAACAAGTTTGATTGACCATGACAAAGTGTTAAATAGAAAGAGATCTCAAAGCTAACATTGGACAAGAAGAAAGGATTATGCTTATTGACATGACACATGTGATGCAAGAACCTTTTTGAATATCAAAGAGAGTGTGACAAGTAATGTTAAGACCTTTCAAAATGGTTATTAAAAAAAAAACGAAACTACTTAAACCAAAGAAAGGAAACTTAAACAATGAAGCACATTAAACGACAAGGGATCATGCATGTGTACAAATGCCAATTGACTTCCGAAGACTAATGTGCTTTGGATTCTCTAAAGCTTTTGTAAAAATGTCTACAAGTTGCTGTTCGGAAGGAACAAAAGTCAAAGTAAGAGTTCCACTCTCCACAAGATCTCTAATGAAATGATGTCTTATGTCAATATGCTTGGTTCTAGTATGTTGCACCGGGTTCTTGGAGATATCTATAGCACTCATGTTATCACAATAGATGAGAAAGGTTTTCTCATCAATTCCATAATCAGCTAACATTTGTCTCATCCAAATGAGTTGTGTACAACAACTCCCTGCTGCTATGTATTCAGCTTCAGCAGTCGAAAAAGAGACAGAATTCTGCTTCTTGCTATACTAAGACACTAAGTTATTCCCAACATAGAAAGCACCACCCGAGGTGCTCTTCAAATCATCACTACACCCAGCCCAATCGGAGTCACTAAATCCAACCAATCTAGTGTTGGTGTCATGAGTATACCACAACCCATAGTCAAGAGTCCCACAAACATATTTGATTATCGATCCTCTTTGTTGCAAACAAATGAGATTCTTTGGGATCACTTTGGAACCTAGCACACACTCCTACCGCAAACGATATGTCTGGTCTACTAGCCGTTAGGTAAAGGAGACTTCCTATCATGCTTCTATACAAGGTTTGGTCCACTTGCTTACCACTTGGATCCCTATGAAGTTTGGAGCTTTTACTCATTGGAGTAGTAGCCACTTTGGAAGACTCAAACCCAAACTTTTTGACCAAATTTCTACCATACTTAGATTGGGAGATAAATATCCCACTATCTACTTGCTTAACTTGCAGCCCTAAAAAGAAATTCATTTCACCAACTAGACTCATTTCAAATTCACTAGACATTGCATCAATGAATCTCTTAACATGAAAATTTGAAGTTGAACCAAAGACAATATCATCCACATAAACTTGAGCAATCAAGACATCATTTTTTAACCTTTTTTACAAATAGGGTCTTGTCAACCGACCCTCTTTGATACCCATTGGACAACAAGTGATGAGAGAGTCTCTCATACCAAGCTCTTGGAGCTTGCTTTAGCCCATACAAGGCTTTCCTCAATTTATAAACACCATCTCTCATGTGAGGATCCTCAAAACCTTTTGGTTGTTCCACAAAGACTTCCTCATTCAAGTAACCATTTAGAAATGCCGTTTTAACATCCATTTGATACAATTTGAACTTAAGATGGCATGCAATGGCATAAAGTAACCTAATGGACTCAAGTCTAGCAATGGGTGCAAAAGTCTCATCAAAATCAATACCCTCTAATTGAGAGTACCCTTGAGCAACAAGCCTAGCCTTGTTTCTAACTACATTCCCAAATTCATCAGATTTATTTTTGAAGATCCATTTGGTTCCAATGACATTTGTGTTGGCTGGTCTTTCTACAAGAGTCCACACTTGGTTTCTCTCAAATTGGTTCAATTCCTCATGCATTGCACTCACCCATTCCTCATGATTGAGTGCTTCTTTAACATTTTTAGGTTCAACAATGGACACATAGCACACATGAGCAAGTTCATTGGCCATTTGTTTTCTAGTCCTAGCTGGCTGGTCTAAAGAACCTAGAATTACATCTTCACCATGGTTACACCTCACCCATCTTGGTTTTTCAGATCTGTCACTCACAGTTTTGTCATTTTGTTCGCTCTCTGACTTATCAAACTCAACACCTTTTGAGTCATCAGTAAGTTCATCACTGCCTGACTTGGACTCTTCTTTAACCAAATTATCCTCTTTTGGATCAGATTGTGGGAACAATCCATCCTTATCTGCAGCCATTTCAATAGATGCATCATGATCATCTATTTTCACATTTATGGACTCCATCATAGAACTTGTTCGCAAATTGAAAACTCTGAAAGCTCTACTGTTTGATGAGTAGCCTAAAAACAGACCCTCATCACTCTTAGAATCAAATTTCCCCAAATGTTCTCTATCCCTAAGGATGTAACATGCACTCCCAAACACTCTAAAGTGTGTAACCTTAGGTTTCCTACCCTTCTACAGTTCATAGGGAGTCTTTTTGGTTCCCGGCCTAAGGTAGACTCTATTTATGATGTAACATGCTGTGTTGACCGCCTCAGCCTAGAAATGTTTAGCAAGATTTTTGCTATTCAACATCACTCTTGCCATCTCAATCAAAACCCTATTCTTTCTCTCAACGATTCCATTTTGTTGGGGTGTTATAGGAGCTAAGAATTCATGTTTAATACCCATTTGACAACAAAACTCATCGAATTGAGAGTTTTCAAACTTAGTTCCATGGTCTTATCTAATTCTGGACAGGGCTGACAGACTTGACATACCTTCACTTTTCAGCAGTTTCACAATCTTGACAAAGTGATGAAATGTCTCCGACTTGTCCTTAAGAAATGACACCCAAGTGTACCTAGAAAAATCATCTACCATGACTAGAATGTATTTCTTTCCACCTATTGACAAGGTTTGGACAGGACCAACTAAATCCAAGTGAATTAGTTCAAGTGTCCTAGAGGTGCCTATGTCTTTGACTATTTTGTGTGGTTCTTTGGTTTGTTTCCCCATTTGACATGGACCACAAATAAAAGTTTCGGGCTTTCCTATCTTTGGTAGACCTCTAACAACCTCATGCTTAGACAACTTGTAAAGGTCATGAACATTAATGTGACCAAGTCTTTGATGCCAAAGAGAGCTAGTGTCATCAATAGCTCTATTGCAAGTATTCTCAATTTTTCCAACATTGCCATCAAACACATAGCAATCATCCCTAGACCTAGGGGCATTCAAGATTTCCTTTCCTTGGGAGTCAACAATTCTACATCTACTCTTGGACATACACACTTCACCACCCCATTCATCACAAAGTTGGCTAATACTAAGCAAATTAGAATTCAGCCCATCAACAAATTTTACATTTTTCAATTCGGGTATACCGGGAATGTGTACAACCCTTTTTCCACTCACATAGGACTTCTCTCCTCCTCCAAAAGTCACACTACCACCATCATAAGGAGCAAGTGAGGTAAAGACCTCCTTATCTCCCGTCATATGTTTGGAACACCCACTATCTAGGTACCAAATGTTCCTCTTAGTGGCTGAAAAAGCGTTCAAGGTTACTAGACATTTAGTGGAGCTCTTCACAACCCATCTTTGATGTGGACTTGACTTATTTTTGGGAAGTGGGGTGACAAGTAAGGCAATTTTGGTTACCTCTTTGAGTAGATTGTTTACTTGCTCTTGTAGAGAAATATTTCTCTTTGGTTCACTTGATTTCTTTCCTCTAAGTTTGTTGCAATTTGGCCTAATGTGACCCTTGACATGACAATAATGACAAACCGGGACAAACTTTGTTTTTCTAAGTGAAGTAGAACAATCAATTTGTGTGACACTTGATGTAGCTTGACTTGACTTAGAATGAGATGCATTTTGACCAATGTCAATGAAACCTAGACCCTTTTTGACACCATGATCAGATTTTTACTTGACAAAAATGGTCTTTGTGTTGGATATACTAGAACTATTTTCACTAAAACCCAAACCGGTCTTGTCCCCATGATGCTTTCCAATCCTAAGT
This sequence comes from Dryas octopetala, assembly GCF_963921425.1. Classification (NCBI taxonomy): domain Eukaryota; kingdom Viridiplantae; phylum Streptophyta; class Magnoliopsida; order Rosales; family Rosaceae; genus Dryas; species Dryas octopetala. The sequence continues at coordinate 17,686,743 of NC_141373.1, forward strand.
ATCCTATCAACCTTTTCAGCCCCAATGGTGAGCTCAACAATGCTCTCATTTGCTTCATATACTTCTTTTTGAAGTTTCTCATTCAAAGATTTAAAGTAGATGTTGCTCTCCTTGAGCACTAGCTTTGACTTGACTCTTAAAATTTTGTTTCAAGATAGCCACACTTTCTAATTCACTCTCTAATGACTCAATCTTCTCACACAATTTCAATTTAGCATTCTTTAGTTTCTGATTTTCTTCCTTTATGCTAAGAGTTTCGGTGAAAAGTAAGTCATACTTATCACAGAGTGCAGTGTAAGACTCATCATCAGGAGCAGATTCTGAGTCAGACCCACCATCAACTTGTTCAATCTCCTTGATTGATGCAACAAATGCAACTTCATCATCCTTAATATCGGAAGAAGACTCACAATCATTTGAGTCCTCACTCTCACTATCACTTCAAGTGATTTTCATGGCTTTATTCTTACTTGAAGAATAATTCTTTTTATAATTTGCACATTCAATTGCTATGTGACCTATTCCACCACAAGTGTAACATTTCACATCTCTCTTGGTTGTTCTTCCTTCCTTAAAGTTAGACTTCCTCTCTTGTTTTCTCTCAAATGAATTCTCTCCTTGAGGTTTGAATTTGAACTCCTTAAAGTTGTTACCACTAGTCCTAGCTTCTCTCCCTTTATTTCTAAGAATTCGTCTAAATCTTTTGACAAAAAGGGCAACCTCATCATCGGACATGGATGATTTTTCACTCATTTCTTTGACACTTTGCAAAGCAATATCCTTTGACTTCTTGCTGTCCCTTTCATCCATTTCAAGCTCCATCTCAAAAGTTTTAAGCTTCCCTACTAATTTACCAATTTTGAGTTCATCCAAATTTTGGACTTCTTGTATTGCATGTTTCTTAGATTGAAATCTCTTAGGTAGAGATCTAAGAACCTTTTGGACAATGGTAGACTCCTCATATGGTTTACCTAAGGACATGGCTTCATTTGTGAGGGCTTCCAACCTTTCATAGAACTCGGAGAATGACTCGGACTCTTTCATTCTAATTTCTTCAAATTTGGCATGTACTATTTGAAGCTTAAGTGACCTAACTTGTTTGTCCCCTTCATGAACAACCCTAAGCTTGTTCCAAGCTTGCCTAGCCGTGACATAATGTTGTATATGTGCAAATTGTGAGGAAGATAGTGCAGTGACAATAGCATTTCTAGCCTTCTTGTTTGAGCTAGAGGCCGTGACTTCGGCTAAAGACCATTCGGACCTAGGCTTAGGAATTTCAATCCCATCAACAGTTCGAGTAGGAGGAATCCACTCAACAGTGAGATACTCATATGCCAACTCGTCATAGGCATCAAGGAAAATTTCAAATTTCTCTCTCCAAGCAGCGTAGCTGCTGCCATCAAAGAATGGAGGAGAGTTGCAAGATCCTGCAACACGATCTCTTTTCATCTAGACACACCTAGAAAACAAACAACACCCTAAGATCTCTCTATTTGCTTTTAGAGTAGCGCTCTGATACCAATTGAAAGTTTGTATTAGGTAATCTATTCACTTAATAAACTTGATTAATTTCACTTTCAGTGATCGGACCCCAATTTTTGATTTATATGATCATTCAGGAACTAGTCAAACAGACACAACTCAGACGATTCTGTAACTAAAATATGAAACTCCAGATTGACTTCTAAAACCAAAAATCACTTTTGTGAACAACACAAATCAAACACAACAAAGGATCAAGTGACATCCTAGACACTCAGAGGACCCATCACAGTAGGCATCCCAGTGTTATCCACAACTACAGTGGTGTGTGATTAGCTAGACAGTTCTATAAGACATATATCAATTTCAAACAAATAGCTACAGTGCAGATTTGTGTTTATAAGTTGAGTGAGTCAGTAAGCATACCAACACAAAAGGGGAGACGAATGCACACAAGATGTTCACCCAGAAAAACCACAAAGGGTAAAAACTGGGGGTCTTTTTCAACTGACCGGGCAATCCACTAAAGAAGAAGTTCAATACAAAGGGAGCATACAGCACACAAGCTCAATCACTAAGTCCTAAACTAAGTGGCAGCTTTCTTACCCCTTTGTGCAACTTCCATAAGCAAGGCAATCGGTCATTCATGAAGAAGGCAACTCCAACTCCAAGCTCATCAACCCATGGCACCAATTCACACCAAGCCCAGTAGATTCATCAATGTATGAACATGATATGCAAATTTTGGATTCTTAAAAAAAAAAAAATCAACCTTCTCAAGCAAGAGGCATGAAAAGGTTGATACTGAATCCTTCAATTAAAATCTAAATGAATGTGTTTGAAAAATATATGAAAAGATTTAAACACTCAAGGCCATTCAGATTTTTAGATGAAACAAACAAGTTCAGAAAATCATTTTGATTTTGAAAATTAAAAAAAAAAACATTTTCTAACTTGATAAAAGATAAGCACTCACCCCAAAAATACCCAGATAAGAACACACGAAAATACCCACTGAAAATATGCTCATCAACACCCACCAAAAAGTCTGAACCGAATATCTCATATACCCGTACACACACACGCCATTTCCATATTTGCCCGAGCCACGTGGAAGCCAATCAATGGCTGTCCACAAGAGACGAATAAGGGGCATATTCTTTTTGTCCTAGAGGGGTATTCTAGTATTACTAAGGATAGGAATGAGGAGCTGTAAAAATAAATATTGCTTTATTTTGCAAAAATCAGAAATGGAGAAGATGATGAATAGTGCTGAGGTGTGTGTAAGTGTGTAGCGTGAATGAATGAGATGCAATCAGATCTGATTGATACAGTGGGGGAACCAAGTCATGTGCAATGCACATGCATGTTTAGTAAAAACAGAAAAATGGGTTTTCAATGAAATGGGCTTTAATAAGTAAAACCCGAAATGGCCCCACTGCAGTGTCTGTCTCTGTATCAACCACTGTACGTGAAAAACATTGTTCTTTATGACTAGTCAAATAGACAAAAAACTGTTATTTTTCATGAATTGAATGAAGTGCAGTATACCTTGAGTCTTTATTCATTCTTGACTTCTTCAATACAACTGAACTTGTCCTTAATCTAGCCTAGAGCTTGTGAGTGATTAATAAAATTAAATACAAAAGTTTTGACAAGGAAAATAGCCAATATAACAAATCCTAGAAACTAACAGAGACCAAGTACAATACCTTGGAGAAAATTATTTTAGCCTTAGTAACATCCAAAAGAAAGCTTCGACAATACTTTGAGTCTCATCCAATCGTGGTTCTCACGAACCAGCCAGTTCAGGCCATTCTTGCCAAACCCGATCTTCCTGGGAGGATGACCAAATGGGCGATCGAACTAGGAGCATTCGATATCGAGTTTAGGCTTCGAACCGCGATTAAATGCCAAGCCATTGCAGATTTCCTGGTAGAATCTCATGAGCCAGTACCATAACCAATAGAGGCAATGGAGATGAACGAAGAAAAAAGATCGAAGGAAGAATGAGAACTTTTCGTAGATGGATCGTCAAATATGCATGGGGCAGAAGCATAAATCATTCTACAAACCCCGGACGGGATGAAACTCACATTTGCACTTTATTTTGCAAAAATCAGAAATGGAGAAGATGATGAATAGTACTGAGGTGTGTGTAAGTGTGTAGCGTGAATGAATGAGATGCAATCAGATCTGATTGATACAGTGGGGGAACCAAGTCATGTGCAATGCACATGCATGTTTAGTAAAAACAGAAAAATGGGTTTTCAATGAAATGGGCTTTAATAAGTAAAACCCGAAATGGCCCCACTGCAGTGTCTGTCTCTGTATCAACCACTGTACGTGAAAAACATTGTTCTTTATGACTAGTCAAATAGACAAAAAACTGTTATTTTTCATGAATTGAATGAAGTGCAGTATACCTTGAGTCTTTATTCATTCTTGACTTCTTCAATACAACTGAACTTGTCCTTAATCTAGCCTAGAGCTTGTGAGTGATTAATAAAATTAAATACAAAGGTTTTGACAAGGAAAATAGCCAATATAACAAATTATAGAAACTAACAGAGACCAAGTACAATACCTTGGAGAATTATTTTAGCCTTAGTAACAACCAAAAGAAAGCTTCGACAATACTTTGAGTCTCATCCAATCGTGGTTCTCACGAACCAGCCAGTTCAGGCCATTCTTACCAAACCCGATCTTCCTGGGAGGATGACCAAATGGGCGATCGAACTAGGAGCATTCGATATCGAGTTTAGGCTTCGAACCGCGATTAAATGCCAAGCCATTGCAGATTTCCTGGTAGAATCTCATGAGCCAGTACCATAACCAATAGAGGCAATGGAGATGAACGAAGAAAAAAGATCGAAGGAAGAATGAGAACTTTTCGTAGATGGATCGTCAAATATGCATGGGGCAGAAGCAGAAATCATTCTACAAACCCCGGACGGGATGAAACTCACATTTGCACTCTAGTTGGATTTCCTAGCTTCAAACAATGTTGCGGAGTATGAAGCACTAGCCAACGGGCTCAAGATCACATTACGAGTTAAGGTGAAGTGTGTGTGAGTATTTAGCAACTCCCAACTGATCGTGAATCAGGTTAATGAAGGGAATGTAGCGAAGGATGAAAAAATAGAATTATACCAAAAGTTGACAAGGGAATTAGCAAAGGAATTTGAAAATATAACATTCGTTCAGATTCCAAGGGAAGAAAATGAAGGAACAGACAAACTGGCATGTGAAGCATCGTTTGCCTAACCCAAACTGATGAGATCGATAAACATCGAACAGATTGCAATTCTGAGTATAGAAGAGAACCTTGAAGTAATGATCATCGATCAGCTCGAAGATAATTGGATGAAACCTCTCATTAAGTATCTCTAAAACGAAGCAACACCCTCATATCCAGCTGAAGCTCGTAAACTCATAATACAAGCATCATGGTACACCCTGATCGATGAGATTCTCTTTAGGAAATCTTTTTCAGGGCCTATTCTAATAAGTCTGAGTCTGAGTGAGGCAAAGTGGACTCTCTCGAACATACATGATGGCATTTGTAGTAACTATACTACAGGAAAGAGCTTGACTCACAAAGCAATCACACAAGGCTACTTCTGGCCATACATAGCGAGAGATGTTGTAGCCTATGCGAAGACATACGATCAATGTCAATGATTCAGCCCAATCATCAAACAGCTAGCAAGAAATTTGAACCCAACTCTCAAACCATGGGCTTTTTCGAAGTAGGGAATGGACATCGTGGGTCCTCTCCCGAACTTCCCAGAAGGAAAGTGATATGGTCATGAATTCACATCTTTTTATATTTTTCTTACTTAGTTTTTGTGAGTTCATTTGAATAAAAGCTTTAAATTCACTACAACAAAAACCTTGATAGACATCACTTGTTTAATATCAGTTTTTGTAAAAACTGATATTAAAACATTTTAGATATCAGATGGTTTTTTCGACGATATCTTAATCTATTAAGATATCACCTAATAATTTTTAATAATTTTTGCGATATCTTAATTTTTTCATTTTGATTAAAAAATGATATATAAACCCTTAACTGATAACTTTGTTTTATCTAAAAAAAAAGAGGCGCATAATTTTCCCCCCAATCTATTGGTTTTGTTTTTACAAATATTTCCATCATTGGAAGCATCATGCATAATAACCATCTGTATGTCATTAATTGGATTCTAATTTTGTGTAGTGTTCTAAACAACCTGGTGGGGTTGAATGTAGTTACTATGTCATGATGTATATGAAGGAGATCATCGAGGACACGAACCTGGGATTTGAGACCAAGGTAGGAATCCAATTGACTCTTTGTTTATTGGATCACTTGTGAGTTTTTATGTGTAGTGCTTTGTCAATCTTTCATTTTTCATCGAAAATGCAGGCTAATGATTGGTACCTAGGACTGGTCAATGTATATAGTTAATGGATTTCTGGCTTTTGGATGTTTAATTGGCTAAACCCTTTATTTGATCTATTGGATATGTTTGAAAGTCTGCCTTCATCATTATTTAATTTAGGCAAAATGCAGGATAAATGATTGCTGGTCCACTGAATGGAAAATGTATATACATATATAATTAATTGCATAGATAGGAACTATGGTATTTATGGATTTGGGACTACTACTCTACGTTTTTCATTTGAAGTTCAATTGGATCTTCGTACCTATTGGATGTCTGATAGTCCTACCAGCTTTATTTCAAATATTGCATGTCCATGTGACTTTGATAGCACGTAGGCTTATAACTTTATGCGACTCTGCCTTCATTATTTGAGTAGCTATATTGTATATATGTCTTGGTGATACTATATGCAACCTTATAGCATGGCCAAGCTTACTTTGAACACTTTAATTACTAGCTGCCTTTCAACTTGACTGGGCTTAATTATAGCATGGCCCAACCTTACAAGTATTACCTCATATTTATATATATTAGGTTCCATTTACTATTTGTAATTGACTTGGTGCCTTTTGTTTTGAATGTTTCTAGTGGACTAATCTGAATAAAAAGCGAAGCAGTTCCATGAAAGAACAAAATGATGAGATCTGAATTGAATGGGGCAACTTTGTTACAGCCAATTATATTCAGTAGATGACAGATCGAGTTAGTATGTGGGGTTTGGACATTTTGTGGATAATTTTTCGAATCTAGCTAGTAGTGCTGCCATATTTGCCAATTTTTTGTCAAGGAAGCTTATAACAAGTGTTAGACATTGGCATTTTTTTGTGAATATTATAGCTGAATTATATATAACAGGTGTTGGCATTTTTTTGTGAAGGAAGGTAACAAGTGCTGCCAATTAATATTTTGTAAATGAAGGCAGCCTTTAGAAGTGGTGAATCATGCACCTATTTTTGTGCAAGTGCATGGGCTGATTATTGGTTTTTGTAAAGGGAGGCTAGCTTAATTTAGATACTAGGATGGGATGGGGTAATTAATTATGGATATATGCTCCATATTTTGGTGCAATGTGTAATTCTTTTTCGAAAGGTTTTGAAATACTTGTATTGGATATTATAATTAATGGTAATGGAATGGATTGATATTGCACCAATTTCAGGCTTGAATGTCAATTTATATCTTTTATATCAGGATTGTAGTATAAATTGGATAAGAACAGTGATATTATAGTACAAATTTCATATCAGTTTATATTAAAACACAGAAATATAAAATAGCATGTACATCAGTTTACCAAAAACAACCAATATCTAAGTAACATTATAATATCAATAAATATAAAAAACCTGATGTCCAACATTGTCTTTTATATCAGTTATAGATCAAATACAGATGTTTTAAATACATTCACACATCTATTTATAGAAAAAAAAACCCAATATGTAACATAGCATGTAGATCAGTTCTGAGAGCATAAAACGATATCTGAGGTAGTTTACATATCAAAAATCAAATAAAATATGATGTAAATAACATAAAAAAAATACATTTAATGGGTTTACCATATCGATAATATAAGAGAATGAATGTCTAAATTAGAATTTAGATCATTTCCATATTAATTAACGATGTGTTTCCAATCTTTAATATCAGTTTTAGAATCTTAATTCACCATAAAATTGGAAAACTAATATCTAAATGGCCCATTGGACATCAGAATTTAAACAAAAAATATGTTTAACCTCATTATAGATATCAGTGTAAAACCGACATCTTAAGTAGGTACATTAGATATCGTCTGTCTACACATTGCCCGAAAACATAAAAAGACATCAGTTATTCACTGATATATAAGGGGGTATTTGTTGTAGTGATTTTCATTTAGTTTTGTATTTTTGGCTTCCGAGCAATAAAATGAAAAATTACACCATTTATTCTCTTAATAGATTTTGACATGAATCCAATTGGAGATGGAAACTAACACATTGAAGTCTTCCCAGATTTAATTTTGTGACATTTGAAGACTTCTAAGATGTTCATTTTGAATTTCAAAGTCAACCCACAATTGCACCCAAGGAGATCTTAGTCAACTGCATTGTGTGGGGCATAACTTTTTTGTCTGAACTTGGATTGATGCATATGATATATGGTTGGAAAGAAGACATCCAGAGATTTCCATTGATTTTTTGGTTGGTTAAGGCCTCTAAATTGCGCTCCGAAGACAGCTCAGAAATCCTGTCAAAAAACATTTATGTTTCAATGTGTGATGTTGTTTGTAACTTTTATGGCTAGTGAGTAGTTTCTTGATTTAGGGCTAGAGATTTAGTCCTAGCCCAACTATGTAATGACTTTGTGATTTATCAAATAATGCATATTTGGATATATATGCTCTTATGCTAGTTTAATGATCATGACTTGTATGTATGAATAGGGGTGTAAACGAGCCGAGCCAAGCCGAATACCACCGTGCTCAAGCTTGGCTTGTTTCAAATTTTTCGAGCTTGAGCTTGGCTTGGCTTGTTTCTTATACGAGCCGAGCTCAAACGAGCTAAAAAAAAAAATCGAACTCAATACGAACTCAAGCTGTATCGAGCTTATTTACATAATTTTATCGAAGATATTTTATTAGCTACTTGTGAGACCCCGTATTTTTCAGATAATTATTTTAAATATTTTGAATATTTATTTTAAGGATTTTGAGAATTTATTTGGAATTTAAAAAGGTTTTGGGTTAATTTTTAAATTTTGTGTTAAATTGAGCGTGACAAAAAGTTGACTTTTAAATGTAGTGGACTTTTGATTTTGACTTTTGGCACGTTGGATAGGTCTCGAGTTTATGAGTTTGTAGACACTAAGCACGCGTCGATCCGAGTTACCGTTTGAAAGTTACGGGCATTTGAAGTAAAGAGCATATTGGTAATTTTTACTTAACTGGTTTTAAATCCCAAAAGTCAGCTTTATTTTTCAGTTTTCTCTCTCCTCCAGTCACGCACATAGCCCCCCCGGTTCTCTTTTCTCTTTCTTCCCTTTCTCTTCTTTGTTCTCTCTCTCTCTCTCTCTCTCTCTCTCTCTCTCTCTCTCTCTCTCTCTCTCTCTCCGGCGACTTGCTCCGGCTCGTATTGCACCGGCCAGCCAAGGATGGCGGCGTGACCGGTGGTGACAGAACCGTCTCTCTCCCTTCTCCCTGCGACCCTCTTTTCTTTCTCTTCTTTCTTCTTGCGTACGACCCAGCCCGACCACCATCAGGCCATTCCAGCTAGTTTTTCGGCAGCCCAAGGCCACTGGAGTGCACCCCTCGTGCCGGCCATCTCTCCCCAAGCTTCCATCTCGCCGGCCAGCTTGCCCACACGCGCGAATCAGCTTGGAAAGCCAAGCTCCACCGCCGGCTTCCGCCGCCGATTTCGGCCATTTCCGGCGAGATGTGGGCATCGATCCAATTGTCAAAAATGATCCTCGAGGTATGGGAACCCTTCCCCTAAGGTGGGTACGTCCAATTTTGAGAAATTGGAAATTCGATTTTAGGGTTTATGCCTATTTTGAATTTCTTGAAATAGGATTTGAATTCGAATTGTTTTTGTGCAATTGAAGGTTCCTTTGTGCAATTAGGATTAATTGGAGTTGTTTTTGGGCACTTCCACGTTCGTGCCGCTGCTGCCACCATCAGAACCACCACTTTTGGCGGCGGGTTAGTGGTCGTTTGACCTATTTCCGCTCAATTGAGGTCCCCAGGAACCTTCCTAGGTCCTTTTTTTGAGTTTTTGACGATGTTTGTGTGTTGTTTGGGGCGGGGTAGCCACCGTATGTGGTGGCGGCTGCCCGTTTCGGTCGTTCAGTGGGCCATTTGTGTTTCTGAATTGTATTTATTGATTGTCTGGTCTTAACAGGTATACGGGCTCGGGAAATCTCATTCCCGATATCGTTATGCTGTCGGATTTGATACCCGAGCAAATGAGCGAAGAAGGGCATTTTGGTCTTTTTGCGTGGTTAGACTGTTGTTGATTATGTTTTCTTAGACTAAAATAAACAATTATTTCATTTCAAGTATACTCGCAAGTGCACGAATCGCATCAGTAGCAAAGCGTACAAGCACGAGGTCGATCCCACAGGGAATGGTTAATATACAATAAATCAATGCAATTAATCACTAGAATAACTAAATGGGGGGGGGGGTTTTAAAGATGGAAACACACGCACACATCACCACACGCACACACCCTTTATTCTATCTTGCAATGTTAAGTTTTCAGTTTCAAATCAGATAAGCATGCAATAACCATCCAATGCTAATGACAGTTAATTTGAACACAACATATTAAAGTTTGACTGCTAAAAAGGTTTGGCTAGTTACTTTCTCGCAATTGTTCTCCTAATGCATAAACTAAGAGCTTCTTGGGCCTTCCTTAGCCAGTTAACCTATATGTTCCCTAGTTCAAGCTAAGGCAGCTGTTACCCATGCAGGAGTCATTAAGTTTTATGAGAACGTCAAACATGCACAACATATAAGCTTTGACTATTTCCTTATAGAGGTCGCCCAATCCCACTACCAAGAATAATCTCTTATTCCCTTGTTACTTGTGGTTTAGTGTCTTTGACTATTTCACAGCTAAACCTAACAAATAAACTAGATGCAATTACCCTAAGGTGGCCAGTCAAAGGATGCAAACAACTAGTGACGGGTTCTAATAGATAGTGAAAATTTAATACATGCAAACATCAAACTAACAGACCAAGAGACGGATAAACGATTTGTTAGAACATGCAAATCCATTAATCGACCTACGACTAACATGCAAGATAGAATAACTAACCTACATATTTAAATTAAATAAAACAAAACAGAAACAATAAACAAAGTCTCAATTCATGCTTGCTAAAGGAAATCAGAAACGCAAAACTAAAAGCATAAACTAAACAACTAAATTAAATTGCATAAACTAAAAGAAATCAGAACCATGCACTAAATAAATTCAGAATCATAAACTAATTAATTTCAGTAGCATAAACCAACAATAAAATAGAAAACTAGAAGGAAAAAGAAACAAAATCAGAGGTGCAAACACTAGGGTGGCTGCGGCAAGGAGAGAGGAAGAAGGAGGCACCTAGCAAGCAGGAGGAACTCACGGCAAGGTGAGCTAGGGCTTGCGGCAGCAGGCTGGTCCTTCTCTCTCTCACTTGTCACGCCACCTTCTCTCTCTAGAACCCTCTGAATTCGGCTCTCTCTCACTTTCTCTAACTTCTGAAAATTAAACTAACAGGAGGCAAGAGTGTCTAGGGTTCTGAAGTACATGATATATTTATAGAGGTGCAATCCTTGAGAGGCAAGGAGAAGGTGACTTGCGGCAGCAGCTAGGGTTAGGGTGCAATGGGCTTGCGGCAAGGCTTGTCCTCTTGGGCTTAAGTGGCGCATGCAAGTCAGCTAGGCCCTCCTCCCTTGCGCATGGGCTGCTGGTCTTGGACCTTGATGTGCTTTGGGCTCACATGTGTTGGGCTGAAGTGGCTTGCACAAGATGGGCTAGGGTTTCACTCCATGGACTTCCACCTTGGGCTTGCATCTTGGGCTTGCGCATGGGCTCTTTGGCTGCTAGGGTTTGCATGGCATGCATGCGCATGCATGGGCTGCCATCTTCCTCCTTGCGCATGGTCTTTGGGCTGCTAGGGTTTGGGCCCATGCATGTGCATGCATGACCCATCTTGGTTCAGCATCCCTAGGGCCCATGGGTCCTCCACTTTTGACTTCCCATTTTGCCCCTCATTTCCATTTGAATTCAAATTCATTTCTTCTCTCCATTCATTTCCATGGATGTCCACCACCTTCTGGAAGCTTCTGGAACCTTGACCAACATTTCCTGGTGCAACTAGGATTCCTTGAAAATGAGAGATTCCTTATCCATTTCGACTTCTCGTAATGACCATATTGCCCCTGGGGTATCCTAGTGTCATTAGGACTCTTTTCCCTAATTGGGTTAGGTTTCCTAGTTCAACCAGGATTTCCTGTTCGAATCAGGATTTCACATTTCTGGCTCCACAATGATGGTTCTGGACTTGATGTTTCCTAGTGTGACTAGGAATCCTCATTTGACTAGGATTTCTGCACTTTTCCTGGTTTGACCAGGAAATGTCCCAAAATGGCTCCATTTGCTTCTTTTTCTCATTTCTGCTTCATTTGACCTGAAAGCACAAAAACAAGACAAGAAACACAAAATATCGAGTTCTAACACTCTAGGTTAAGGAATTAGTATCATAAAGTGATGCAAAATGCACACTCATCACACCCCCAAACTTAGATTTTGCTAGTCCTCGAGCAAATAAAGGAAAGAAAAGACTCAAGACTGACTCTAACATCCCAACAACTGAATTCATGCGCACAACCATTAATCACATAGGAGAGCAAGGCATATAAATTGTATTCTCCAAATTCTAATAACATTTCAAATAACATACCTCGCTCCTCTATTGTCATATAGGCCATCCTTGACACAAATCCAAGTTTTAGACAAACAAAACTAAATCAATACATACATAATAGATTCAACTCCAATTCTCACTATGGCATACACTCAATGATAAACACTCAAGAATTGGGTTGATATGTGCACTCTAAAGTATATGTGAGAGGAAATATGTAACAAAAACAATTAGCTCACATATGTACATGAAATAAAGGCACATTTTAGAAAGAAATACTGATCTCATGAAAGGAACTCAAATGCTTGAAATAGAATCAATAACCATAGGCTCCCTTCTTAAATAGACTCGACATAAGTATAATACACACCTCTTGAGATCAGCTAGGGCTTTAATAGGGTTATAATGAAGGCTTAGGCTAGGATAAGGTATTGAAATGAAAAGGAAACACAAAGGGCTAAATTCATGGAATTGCAAGTATTACTAGAACATTTTGAGGTACACTTTGCTTCTTTGCACTTCATAACTTAATTTGAACTCTTTTTGCTCACTTTTTCTTTTGAAACCGTCCCATCTCTTTTCTTTTTCTTTTCTTTGGGCACGACATACATACTTTTCTAACACATTTTTGTATAAGCTATGCATTTTCACTTCTTTTTCACCTCCATCAACATATAAACAACTTGCAATACCATAAAAACGGTAAAACGGGTAAAAGGGGTGTAACACCCCCAAACTTAGGGTTTGGTATGGGGTAACAAAGAAAACGGCTTGAAAGGCTCAAAATGGGTAACTAAGGATAAAACATGTAATGGGTAGGCTTTCAGGCTTTGGGGTACACAAACAGGGCCTAAATTCATTTCTCAAGAATTATGCATATACCACATGCTTTGCGTACATAAGAAAAGAGTTCTAGCTCATTGATTCAAGATTATGCATATTCCAAGAAAATGACCAAATGAAAGACAATGAGATCAAAACAACGACTTATATGACAATGATAGAATCAGAGTGGCGCGCAACACTCGAGAATTGAAGAACAGGGCTCAAAAGCTCACTTAGGTCATGTAAGTCTACTCTATTATGCATATAATCATTAGTAATGCTAATCACAACCTAAATTCATATCAACAAGGCCAAATGACATAGAATTGCAAGATATGTTATGGAACACTATTAGAATGAAAAGAACATCAAATATACACACAATACTAAAACATGCTCATAACAATCATGCACACTCAAATCAATTAGTTGGGGACTCAAAACGACCTTAAACAACCAAAATGACTCAAAATTTATTTTTTTTTTTTTAAAACAATGTCGCACACTTCAAAAGAATCACATCCATCACTAAGGTGAATGAGATCTAATGAAAACGTGCATTTTGATGTGGGTTTTGACACCCTAAATTTAAAAACAAAAGAAAAAGTTTTTTCCTAACCTAAAAACACCTAAAAACACTAAAAACGAATTTTTTTTTTCTTTTTCTAAAAACACTCAAAAACACTTAAAACACCCTAAACACTTGTTCTAACCTAAAAACACTAACAAGTGACAAATGCCTTTCCCCCCACACTTAAATGATACATTGCCCTCAATGTATATGAAATAAATGCAAGAATGATCAAATTAAGCGAAACGGGAAATTGCAAATATCCAAAACCAAATAAACACACCAAAATGAAAAATTGTCTTATGAAGCAAAATAAAGAAACTGTTTACTTGCGTACGCAAGCGTGGACACTCCAAGGGTAGGCGCGGCCTCCTTGGTCCTCGATGACTCCTCCTCCATTATTCGAAACAAAAACTTGGGTTGCCTCCCAATAAGCGCTTGTTTTTCTGTCTTCAGCCTGACATTGCCTTCTCCTTTACTTGCGTCCTTTCCTCTTCTTCTTGCCACTGCTACTCTCGGCACTCCCTAAGAACGAACTGAAGAAGCTCTCCATCTCTGACTTCTCCTCTCCATAAAAAGTGATCTCCTCGTTTTGTGGCATCTCAGAAGTGAGCAAATACACCTCTTGCTTGGTGTAGTGCCGAATCTTCATGGTACTCTCCAATGCTTTGTACTCCATGTTAGAGGTGCACAAAAATGGTCTCCCAAGAATAATCGAAACGTCGCCCGGAAGTCTCGGCACATCTAGCACTATGAAATCAGAGGGAATTAGTAATTTACGACATTTAACCAAAACATCCACAAGCATACCACGGGCTTTCTCGACTGAAGAGTTGGCGAAGCGAATGTTCAAATCAAACGGTTGCAAATCAGCCTCCACAAATCCAAGCCTCTCGAACACAACCAGCGGCATGACATTGATAGCTGAGCCATTGTCAATTAAGGCATTGGCGATCTCATACTCCCCTATGCTGCATGGTATGACCAACGAGCCCGGATCCCTCTTCTTGCTTGGAAAAGATGCAAAGAGATAACCACAAATCTCCCTAGGAACGTTGTGACTATGCCCTTGCTCCTCAACCTTCTTCTCAATAGACTTCAACTCCCTCATGGTTGCTGGAAATTTGGTGATGTCGATGTCCGGAATGAGGGGAATCACACGTGTATCAGCTTTCTCCTCAATCACACGGAATGGCAATCTGACCCATTTGACTCTCCAAATGTGCAATACCCTTCGAATTGGCTTGCATCTGCTGCTCGGTTCGGTTCATGAAGGCATTGGTACTCTGAGCAAGGGAAGTGGTGCTTTGAGCAATCTGAGCAATCTTGTCCTCCAAACTAGACCTCTCGGCATTAGGGTGCACATATGGCTTGTTGGTGCTCCCACTAGCTTGTTGTCCATTATTGTTGCTCCACCTGAAATTAGGGTTGTTCTTCCATCTAGGGTTATAAGTGTTAGAAAATGGATCATATGGCACCCTAGGATAATTCCCAACCTGATTCACGTGTTCCACATCACCTCCTTGTTCTTGCATACCCATCATCTTCTCTTGAGCCAAAGATAACTTCTACACCATAGTCTTGATTTCCAAAATCTGTCCCTCCATGGTGTTTGGCACATCAGCTACCTCATACAACCCTCTTTTTGGTCCTCCTCTTGCACGATTGGAATCCCATTGTTGAGAACTCAAAGAGAGCGACTCAAACAAATCTGTAGCCTCATCCTCCGTTTTTGACATGAACGCACCACCACATGCCGAATCCACCTTGGCTTGGTCTCTCTCCAATAATCCCTGATAAAAACAACAAATCACATACCAAGGAGATAGGTTATGGTGTGGGCAGCTAGTAAGTAACTCATTGAATCTGTCCCAAGTCTCATGAAATGGCTCGTCCGCTTTCTGCACAAATCCAAGGATCTCCTTCCGAATAGAATTCGTCTTGGAAATAGAATAAAACTTGTTCAAAAAATTGCTCGAAAGATCATCCCATGTCGAAATGGAACCACTGGGAAGCGAATACAACCACCTATTTGCCTTGTCCTTAAGCGCAAAAGGGAACATCCTCAAACGGTACTGATCGGCATTCAGGCCCCTCAATTGTGCGGCTTCACAAACCCAGGAAAACTCCTTCAAAAAGTGGATCGGATCCTCCCCATTCAGCCCATGGTAGCTCAGCAACAAGTGAATCTGGCCACTCTTGATTTCGAAATCAGTGGCTATGGTTGCATACCGAATGCAAGATGGTTGAGTGGGCAGCGAAGGTGCTGAAAAATGGCTCAGGGGCTGCGGCATCATCTCGTTTGTCTCAGCCATGTCGACACTCTCAGCCTCTTCACTACTTGAATTTGATGCACTAGGTTGTGGGCTGACTTGTGATGTACCTAAAGCTTCGCTCTTGAGCCTCTCCAACCTTGCAACAAGTTCAGGGTTCATAAAACACACCTAATCAAGAGAAAACACACAATCAGTAGAAAAAATGCATATAAAGGCATGGCATTTATTAAAACTAAAAATTAACCAAAAACAAATCTAACTAATATATCCTAATTCTAATGATTAATCAAATCAATTCATTGATATTAGACACCATTCCCCGGCAACGGCGCCAAAAACTTGTTGATTATGTTTTCTTAGAATAAAATAAACAATTATCTCATTCCAAGTATACTCGCAAGTGCACAAATCGCATCAGTAGCAAAGCGTACAAGCACGAGGTCGATCCCACAGAGAATGGTTAATATACAATAAATCAATGCAATTAATCACTAGAATAACTAAATGGGGGGGTTTTTAAAGATGGAAACACACGCACACATCACCACACGCACACACCCTTTATTCTATCTTGCAATGTTAAGTTTTCAGTTTCAAATCAGATAAGCATGCAATAACCATCCAAGGCTAATGATAGTTAATTTGAACACAACATATTAAAGTTTGACTGCTAAAAAGGTTTGGCTAGTTACTTTCTCGCAATTGTTCTCCTAATGCATAAACTAAGAGCTTCTTGGGCCTTCCTTAGCCAGTTAACCTATATGTTCCCTAGTTCAAGCTAAGGCAGCTGTTACCCATGCAGGAGTCATTAAGTTTTATGAGAACGTCAAACATGCACAATATATAAGCTTTGACTATTTCCTTATAGAGGTCGCCCAACCCCACTACCAAGAATAATCTCTTATTCCCTTGTTACTTGTGGTTTAGTGTCTTTGACTATTTCACAGCTAAACCTAACAAATAAACTAGATGCAATTACCCTAAGGTGGCCAGTCAAAGGATGCAAACAACTAGTGACGGGTTCTAATAGATAGTGGAAATTTAATACATGCAAACATCAAACTAACAAACCAAGAGACGGATAAACGATTTGTTAGAACATGCAAATCCATTAATCGACCTACGACTAACATGCAAGATAGAATAACTAACCTACATATTTAAATTAAATAAAACAAAACAGAAACAATAAACAAAGTCCCAATTCATGCTTGCTAAAGGAAATCAGAAACGCAAAACTAAAAGCATAAACTAAACAACTAAATTAAATTACATAAACTAAAAGAAATCAGAACCATGCACTAAATAAATTCAGAATCATAAACTAATTAATTTCAGTAGCATAAACCAACAATAAAATAGAAAACTAGAAGGAAAAAAGAAACAAAATCAGAGGTGCAAACACTAGGGTGGCTGCGGCAAGGAGAGAGGAAGAAGGAGGCACCTAGCAAGCAGGAGGAACTCACGGCAAGGTGAGCTAGGGCTTGCGGCAGCAGGCTGGTCCTTCTCTCTCTCACTTGTCACGCCACCTTCTCTCTCTAGAACCCTCTGAATTCGGCTCTCTCTCACTTTCTCTAACTTCTGAAAATAAAAACCTAAAACTGAAAATTAAACTAACAGGAGGCAAGAGTGTCTAGGGTTCTGAAGTACATGATATATTTATAGAGGTGCAATCCTTGAGAGGCAAGGAGAAGGTGACTTGCGACAGCAGCTAGGGTTAGGGTGCAATGGGCTTGCGGCAAGGCTTGTCCTCTTGGGCTTAAGTGGCGCATGCAAGTCAGCTAGGCCCCCCTCCCTTGCGCATGGGTTGCTGGTCTTGGACCTTGATGTGCTTTGGGCTCACATGTGTTGGGCTGAAGTGGCTTGCACAAGATGGGCTAGGGTTTCACTCCATGGACTTCCACCTTGGGCTTGCATCTTGGGCTTGCGCATGGGCTCTTTGGCTGCTAGGGTTTGCATGGCATGCATGCGCATGCATGGACTGCCATCTTCCTCCTTGCGCATGGTCTTTGGGCTGCTAGGGTTTGGGCCCATGCATGTGCATGCATGGCCCATCTTGGTTCGGCATCCCTAGGGCCCATGGGCCCTACACTTTTGACTTCCCATTTTGCCCTTCATTTCCATTTGAATTCAAATTCATTTCTTCTCTCCATTCATTTCCATGGATGTCCACCACCTTCTGGAAGCTTCTGGAACCTTGACCAACATTTCCTGGTGCAACTAGGATTCCTTGAAAATGAGAGATTCCTTATCCATTTCGACTTCTCGTAATGACCATATTGCCCCTGGGGTCTCTTAGTGTCATTAGGACTCCTTTCCCTAGTTGGGTTAGGTTTCCTAGTTCAACCAGGATTTCCTGTTCGAATCAGGATTTCACATTTCTGGCTCCGCAATGATGGTTCTGGACTTGATGTTTCCTAGTGTGACTAGGAATCCTCATTTGACTAGGATTTCTGCACTTTTCCTGGTTTGACCAGGATTTCACTCGTTTTCCTGGTTTGACCAGGAAATGTCCCAAAATGGCTCCATTTGCTTCTTTTTCTCATTTCTGCTTCATTTGACCTGAAAACACAAAAACAAGACAAGAAACACAAAATATCGAGTTCTAACACTCTAGGTTAAGGAATTAGTATCATAAAGTGATGCAAAATGCACACTCATCAACTGTGAGTGAAATTAGATCGTCTATTTCGTTGCTTTGTGTGCTTGTGTGCATTTGTTTGCTAGGATTTGGTTTGGCAAGGACTTGGTAAAGTCTAGGCTTGAATCTTGAGGATGGACAATGATGAATGGATTATGCATTGAGGTTATGAGTTAGGATGTGAATGATTCGAAATTGAGGTTAATAGTTGACGTTTAGGCAATTGATTTGCCAGAATGATGATTATTATTTATTGATGAGATTTGATTTGAATACGAGGATTTATGATTTATCTTGATGCTTGGATGATTGGTGATGAAATTATTGTGTGATTGAATATTTATAGATATTATTATGGATTATTATTAAGCATAGAAATTGAGGATTTTATTGAGAATAATTATTTTGTCATTTCACTCATACGAGCTCTAGTGAGCTTACCGAGTTGTTTGTTTGAATGACCCAGTGTACCATGGATATGGTGCAGTGTGGTTGTTGGTGTTATGCAGGTTAAGCAGGCTGAGGAGGCAGTGAGGAGAAGTCGAGGCAGCGGGACCCATTTTAATTTGATTTGACCGATTTTATACGGTGAATTTTACATAAATCTTTTGGTCTCACACTCTGATTTATCAAATGTATTTATTTATTATGTTAGGTGCATGACTCATTCTTTGAAAAAAGGTTAAAAGGGCAAAGTTTCAGTGTATTTATGGGCCCGAGGTTCGGGGCGTTACACTACTATTTTTTTAAAATATTAATTTCTATCGAACATTTTCTTCTTGAAAGTATTATAATATGTTAATTTAACTTAGAGTTAATATATATTTTTAATTAAATTAAATACATAGGCATCAAAGACTTCTTTAAAACACCATATAGATGAATATGGTTTTCATGAAATACAATTGTACCAAATAATTTCATCTAAACATTCATCCAAATATGGTTTTCTGTATTGTTAGAAGAGGCTCTATAAGCAGTAGCTAACATCATCATGTGTTTAAAAGTATCAAGAATTTGGTACTCAGTCTTACCATCAATGTTCCATTCAACAATGGAATTCCATCATACCTTGCAGAGTCATTGTACTAATTTTCTTCATACTACATGTCTACAGGTGTGGGCCTATGGTAATAATTTCTTGTGGGGGCAAACTGGGGTTTTCCTTGAAAACCATAATTGGACCTTGAATTAAAGGTGAGCCCATTAAGATCTAAGGCTGGGACAGGATCTTTATCCTGTTCATTGTCAGAATCCTGGAAAGCTTCTTGTATTTCATCTAACTCCGAATCAGATCCGGATTTAGATAAAACATTTATCATTTGTTTCTCTTTTGGTTTCATTTGTAGGTTATTTAACCTATTTGTGATTTCTTCAACTAATTCTGATTGATTTCCTTTTGAAAGCCTAAATTCTCCTAAGTCTGGTGGTGGCTTAAAGATTGATTTATCAGTTTCAGAAATCACCTTAGACTTTAAGTCTTCCTTTTTAGGAGTTAGCTCACTTAAACTATCTTCAATTCTACTGGTCTGTTCTCCTAAAGTCTGCAAATATAGATTAGTATAATTGTTCTGTTGCACTAAGGCATCAAAATGCTTATAACTTACCCTTGCCTCATTATCTACTCCAGAAAGAGATGAGGCTTTGACTGGTGTAGCTATGCTACCATAAACAATTATAGGAGTATTCGGAGGATGTACTGACCTTACTTTGTCTCCTTCTTTGGTGGTCCATTCTTTAATGGAGCTTGTAATGGTGTTAATTGAAGCTTTTAGCTCTTCACTACCATGATTTTGGACCTTTTGATAGAACCAAGCCCAAAAGGGAATTTCCCTTTTAGTATTTTCCATGTAGGAAATCCATTCTGCATGGAAAGAGATCCTTTGCATATTGTCAAAGTTCTCGTGAAACCATGCTCTTTTAAGCCTATGCTTTGGGCTCATAAACTCTGCTTTTATAGCTTTGATATTATATTGGAAATGGGATGGGCCTTCATCTTCTAAAACATTAATTTGTGGCCCAGTATAAATTGGTCTCTGCACATCAGAAAAGGTTGGCCCAACTGGGTCATCCTCTGCATTAGATTTCTCAAAATCAGTATAAATAGGCTTATTGATTAATCCTTCTCTCTCTGTTCCAACCATCAAGGGTTCATCCATGGTTCTGGATGAGGCAGATCTTGGCAAGGTTACTGGCGAGGTAGAAATTAGATTCTCCAATCTAAGATCTACACGTCTTGGAACATCCACAAACTCCAGGATTTCTTATTCAGGAAACCCACCAAGCCGACCAGTAACCTTGCCAAGATCTGCCTCATCCAGAACCATGGATGAACCCTTGATGGTTGGAACAGAGAGAGAAGGATTAATCCGTAAGCCTATTTATACTGATTTTGAGAAATCTAATGCAGAGGATGACCCAGTTGGGCCAACCTTTTCTGATGTGTAGGGACCAATTTATACTGGGCCACAAATTAATGTTTTAGAAGATGAAGGCCCATCCCATTTCCAATATGATATCAAAGCTCTAAAAGCAGAGTTTATGAGCCCAAAGCATAGGCTTAAAAGAGCATGGTTTCACGAGAACTTTGACAATATGCAAAGGATCTCTTTCCATGCAGAATGGATTTCCTACATGGAAAATACTAAAAGGGAAATTCCCTTTTGGGCTAGGTTCTATCAAAAGGTCCAAAATCATGGTAGTGAAGAGCTAAAAGCTTCAATTAACACCATTACAAGCTCCAT
Source organism: Dryas octopetala (assembly GCF_963921425.1). Classification (NCBI taxonomy): domain Eukaryota; kingdom Viridiplantae; phylum Streptophyta; class Magnoliopsida; order Rosales; family Rosaceae; genus Dryas; species Dryas octopetala. Next base: position 17,708,123 of record NC_141373.1, read on the forward strand.
TAAAGAATGGACCACCAAAGAAGGAGACAAAGTAAGGTCAGTACATCCTCCGAATACTCCGGCCTATAATTGTTTCTGGTAGCATAGCTACACCAGTCAAAGCCTCATCTCTTTCTGGAGTAGATAATGAGGCAAGGGTAAGTTATAAGCATTTTGATGCCTTAGTGCAACAGAACAATTATACTAATCTATTTTTGCAGACTTTAGGAGAACAGACCAGTAGAATTGAAGATAGTTTAAGTGAGCTAACTCCTAAAAAGGAAGACTTAAAGTCTAAGGTGATTTCTGAAACTGATAAATCAATCTTTAAGCCACCACCAAACTTAGGAGAATTTAGGCTTTCAAAAGGAAATCAGTCAGAATTAGTTGAAGAAATCACAAATAGGTTAAATAACCTACAAATGAAACCAAAAGAGAAACAAATGATAAATCACTACAAGAAAAACCTTAATACATATCACTATTTTAATATCAGTTTTTATATAAACCGATATTATAAATTTTTAGATATGAGTTAATTTTTTAAACGATGTCTTAATTCATTAACATATCACCATTTTTTTTTTTTTCGATATCTTAATTTTACATTTTTGATTAACAAATAGATAAAACTGATATGTAAAAATCATAACTGATAACTATATTTCACCTTAAAAAACACGTTTCCCCCAACTTAAAAATTTTGGCTGAGTTTCCTAACCCAAGTCATGATATCCCTCACTGGCCTCTCGATCAAACACACACATTCCCTCACACTTGCATCGCACGCCTCCCTCAACCCTCAGCCTCTAGCTCTCTCTCTCTCTCGCCATCGTCGCCAGCTCTCTCACCGTCGCCGCCAGATCTCTCCCCGTCGCCGTCGCCGTCGCCATAGCTCTCTCTCTCTCTCGCCGCATCCTCTCTCGTCTCATCCATCTCTCTGTCTCATGCAGTCGTCGTTGCCGACGCCATCGCCATCGCCATCGCCATCGCCGTCGTCTCCCTCCCTCCGTCTCACCACCATCCTCTCTCTATCTCATCGTGGCCTCCATCTCTCTGTCTCACCACCATCCTCTCTATTTATAACCCATCGTCCGTCCCGACTCTCACCTAGTCACCCATCGCCAATCTAAGGTAATTTTTAATTTAGGTTTCTGTTTAGGGATTTCGGTAATTTTTAATTTGGGTTTCTGTTTAGGGATTTAAGTAATTTTTAATTTGGGATTAAGGATGTAGGGTTTCGATTTCTATGTTCTCTGTTAGGGTTTCCAAGTTACATTTTGATTTAGTGATTTTGATGCTAAATTTCTCCAATTTTGTCTCAGATTTTGTACAAATGAACAAGCAGATATTTACTTTCTTGGGTGAGTACTTCCTCCATTTGTTGGTCCTATATCATTCTAAGTTTCTTCCTTAACATAATCCACTTGGGCATATGCGTTCAGTGGCTTTGTATAGAAAAAATTGCATATGGGTAGCCACAGATTTCCTAAGGCATTTCAAAGTATTCAGAATTATAAAACTTTTAATAATTTTGAATACTTTGAAACTTTTTATTGGCTCTGTTTCTATTGTTTTTATTGAATTTTTGCCTGATAAATAGATAGTGATTAAATTAGGGGAGATAGTGATTGGATGTTAAATCTGTTGGTTATATTGGTTTTTTTTTCCTCTCTTATGCATAAGTTGTTTATATGCACATGCTAAATCATGATTGACTTTATTATCTATAGATTGCTATGTTATCTATTTGGTGCCTTGTTATCATGAGTTGGGGTTTGGTTGGGATATTGCTATGTAATATTTGTTTGTATGCTATTCTGAAGGAACTTTTGCCCTGGCAGATTATGTTTCAAACTTTATGTTTTATTTTTCTTACGGTTTTCAATGCTTTATGTTTTTTTTTTTTTTTTTTTTTTTTTGAGAAATTTGTTTGGTGTTGATGATCGTGGTTGATTGCAGATTTGTTTGGACACCAAGAGATTGATGGAGACACACTTGGTTTCTTTTTAATTTCCCTTCAAATTTTAGAGGCTCACTCACAACATTTGTAGAATTGGTGAAATTTACTGGTTCTGGTTTACATGTAAGTTCTCCTTGTCATGGTGTTCCTTTTTTCTTTTTTCACTCACTTGCAGCTGAGAATACCAAAAAATCATGAGGCTTCTTCAGAAGGAGGGGAATGCTTGCTATTCTACTTCTGTCCGGTTTGCTAGCACTATTTTCATCATCATGTTTGCCTATTGGTGGCTTATGAAACAGAGAAAGACAAAAGGTATGAGAGTTTCATCGCTAGTGAAAATAAATTCCATGAAGGAGAGACAATTTATTTGGTCCATTAGTGTTTGTAATTAATTTTTATCATTATATTGTCAATTTTCTCAGGTGAGTGAGAAGAAAATGGTGCAGACAATACTTTCATTTAATTGATTGCATTTAGTCTATTGTGGCAGATGAGCTAGAGGACACTAGTGGACACCCAGATTTGCAATTTTTCCATCTGAGTGCAATAATAGCTGCAACAGACAACTTCTCTCTGGCCAACAAACTTGGAGGAGGTGGTTCTGGCTTTGTTTGTAAGGTAAAGTCCCAATTTAGAAATGAAATTGTGCTAATTGCGAAACTTCAACACAGGAATCTTGCATTAGACTCTGTGCCTATCTCTGTCTGTGTGTTTTCTTTTAATTCGTTTTGTTTGGTGAATATGTTGTACTGTGAGGACTATGTTGTGGTCAATAATTTGGTTTATTTGTTTGTTATTGGGTGCAGAATTATCTTTTTCATTACTCATTTGCTTTTAAATCTTAGTGTAGGCTTAATATTTAGGATAACTATAAACTTTTGATTCCTAGCCTTTTCAATAGGTTGTGATTCTCCGATTCTAATATGATACAACAACCATTTGGGTTTTACTGAAATTGTTAGATTGGTTACTAAGGAAAAAGAAAAGAAAAATACCATTTTGCATGCTTAAAATTAATATTAGAACTATCAGAAAATGAAAGTGACATTGTATGTATATATATACATAACTATATATCAGCTTGCTAACAATTGTTTCTCATAAGGCTGGAATTGAAATCTTTAAAAAAGATTGAATTTGATGTTTGAAATTAATGACTTGGTATGTAGGATTTGAAATATCAAAACTACAAGAGTTCAGAGATATATGAACAATAAGTAAATCTTATTTACCTTTTCTATGGACCCTATTTTTTACTTATTTCTTTTAGTAAATAAGATACTCAAAAATTGTTGTTATCCATACATTGGTGAGTGAGATTGTTCTAAACTCACGCATTATATGTTATATTAGATTAGATTGATGTTACAACAGAACCTTTGGACTAATTAATAGCTCTCCAATGAAACTAACCACTTCAACTGTATTGGTATGTCGGATATGAAGGAAGAGAAAAGTACAAATCATGCATGCACCTCTAGTGAACCTATACCTCATTTGGAAGTAGTAAACCAAATTTTTCATCCATATTGTGCTACACAACCATTGGACCACGTGTATGTATATACCTATTTTGGGCGTGTAGAGAGACAAATGTTAGACAATATTACAAATGGAGTCCTATCTATTCTCATCACTATTCTTTCTTTTCAGGTAAGCTTTACAGAGGAGTATATGTGGAACATTGGTGCATTTATAAGTTCTCTTTTGCTGGAAATTAAAGCCCTTATGGGTTTAAAAAAGTGTAAGTGGCACAAATTACTCGTGTTTCCTATATTGTTATTTGTGGGATAAACTAGATAAAGGTATCTTGCTCTTTCATATCAATACGTACAGTTATTTCTGAACCATTCATGAGTATATATATATATGGATTGTATATTAATATGTATCATCTTACATAATATGGATTGTATATTAAATTGTGATATATAACTTAAATTGATATTTTGTCTAAACTAGTGCTATTAGACAATTTAATGGGGTTACGGGAAGGAAAGGGCCGAAATCACCAACTTGGAAGCATCTCTATGTAAGTGTCTATGTATTACTTAAGTCTTTAAGTTTCTTATGTCTTACACATTGGACTAATTTAATTAAGTATAACTCTATGTAATTTCCTTTGCTTGTCTGTAGTGTCCTAAACAACCGGGTGGTGTTGAATGTGGATATTATGTCATGAGGTACATGAAGGAAATAGTTGAAGACACAACCCTTGCATATGAGTCGCAGGTTAGAATACTTACTCCTATTGGGGCAGTTGACTGGTATATTTTGCTATCCTTTGTACAGTTCTAACTTAGGAAACTTGTAAAAGGGAATTACAGAAGGAAGGGATGGCCTAGCTAGGATACTGGTTTGTTGCTGATTTTTAAGACTTTGTTTTCTGGCTTTGCATCTTTTTAATTTTTTCTGTGTATGTGTGTTTGGGTTGGTGCTGTGTGCATTAAAGAGTGTGTTTGGGTTGATGGTCTGCATTTCTCTTCTATTTCCATTATTTTTAACTTGCATTATTGCTGAACTCTAGGCTGATACTGTGACTACTCATTTATACTTGCATGATCCATTTTTTGAATCATATATATGTGCAGCCATTTGAAAGCCCTTGCTAAATGCAAGAAATGTAGGCCATCTGAAAGCCATCTAAATCATATATATGTGCAGTCATCTAAATTCAATACTTGATGCAATCTTATTAATGCTTTTGGCCTATATTTTCTTAATGCCCTTTGGGATACTTGCTGAATGCACTTTTCAATACTTTGGGATCCTTGCTGCAATCTTATTAATTAATGCACTTTTCTTTCTTGTTTTCAGTGGAGTCACCTGAAGAACAAGAGGAGCAGTTACACACATGAACAAATAGATGAAGTCCGGGTTGAATGGGGAGATTATGTTTCCATGAATTTTATTTAGACTAACATGCATGTTTTTGGTACCTTTTTGAGCATTCTGTTGTAGATATTAAGATATATACTAGCTAGTTCACATTCAAATCTTTTGTATAGGCAGAATTTATGCCTAGCTGAATTGCACTGTCATGCCTTCATTATTTTTGTACATGTTGGCATGTGTTTAATTAGGATCTAGCTAGCTAGAGATGGATTTTGTGAAGGTTATGGAGATAGGCAAGTGATTTTGAGGTATACATGATGAGGGCTATCCATATTTTTATATGGATTTGTAATCTTATTTTGTTAACTTCATTACTGAGTTTGGATGTTGGATTTATTTATATGAATGGAAGAATTTAAGTTGGATTACTTTAGAAGCTTAGTAATTGTTGCGTGGATGCATATTTACCAATTAATTTTTATCAATATCAGAAGCCTATTGCATATCAGATTATGTAAAAATGCAACGATAAGGAATGATGTTTCAACATCATTTAAAAAACAAAAAACTGATATCTAAAGGATATTTTTATATCAGATTTCAAGTACCAAACCGATATGTTATACACATTTTATATCCGATTTTAAGTACAAAATCGATATGTTATACACTTTTTATATCCAATTTTAATTACAAAACTGATATGTTATACACCTTTTATATCAGATTTTAAGTACCAAATCGATATGTGATACACCATGTATATCCAATTTTAATTACAAAACCGATATGCTATACTCATTTTATATCTGATTTTAAGTACCAAGACGATATTGAATACATTTTTTATATCGGTTTCAAAATTACTAATGATATCATAAGTATCTTACATATCGGAATGCAGTTTTTAAGATATCAGAAATGATTAATATCTGATAACGATGGTGGTATATCATATCAGATTATCAAACAAATACGATATCTAATATAGTATAGACATCAGTGTATAACCGATATGTAATATGAGAGAATAGATATCAGCACTCAATATATCGGTTGGAAACCTAAATAGATATCGGTTTATCACTGATATATATTAAGGTTTTTCTTGTAGTGAATGTTTTATCTAAATCCGGATCTGATTCGGACTTAGATGAAATACAAGAAGCTTTCCAGGATTCTGACAATGAACAGGATAAAGATCCTGTCCCAGCCTTAGATCTTAATATGCTCACCTTTAATTCAAGGTCCAATTATGGTTTTCAAGGAAAACCCCAGTTTGCCCCCACAAGAAATTATTACCATAGGCCCACACCTGTAGACATGTAGTATGAAGAAAATTGGTACAATGACTCTGCAAGGTATGATGGAAATTCCATTATTGAATGGAACATTGATGGTAAGAATGAGTACCAAATTCTTGATACTTTTAAACACATGATGATGTTAGCTACTGCTTATAGAGCCTCTTCTAACAATACAGAAAAACAAATTGCGGGAGCAATTATTGCAAGTTTTGCAAGCCAACTAAGGGGTTGGTGGGATTTCTTACCAGAAGCCGATAAACAGGCAATCTTAAGTGCAACTAAACCAGTTGTTAAGATTGAAGGGCAGACCATGACCCAAACAGCAGAAGGAGATGCTGTTAATACTTTGATTTATACATTAACTCTCCATTTTGCAGGGACATGAAGGTTAATGGCTGATAAATCCAGAGAAGTTCTTATGAACTTAAAATGTGCAAGCCTTATTGAATACAGGTGGTATAAAGATGTTTTTATGGCTAAAGTATTCACTAGAGATGACTGTCATTCAGATTTCTGAAAAGAAAAATTTCTTTCAGGTTTACCACCACTATTCGAAAAAAAGGTTAGGCAGAGGCTAAAAGCTAAATATGGTGGAACAATCCCCTTCAAAAATTGTACGTATGAAGAGCTCCACAGTGAAATATGTGCGGAAGGAATAGCCATATGCATAGATATGAAGCTAAAAAGGCAGCTTGAAAAGGAGAAATTCCTTAAAGGAAAAGAAATGGGTGATTTCTGTGAACAGTTTGGACTAACTACTGAAAAGGGCCCATCACAGAAAAAGAAGTCAAAACCCAAATTTATACCTAATAGGTATAAACAGGCTAAAAAGCCAAAACTATTCCAAAGCCCATTCCAGAGCAGAAAAGGGCCTGCCAAGAAAAGATTTCCAGGTAGGAACCCAGGTAAAGCCCCTGTCTGTTTTAAATGTGGAAAAGTAGATCACTACAGAAGTCAATGTAAAATGGAAGAAAAAATAAATTCCTTAGAAATAAGTGATGAGCTTAAAGAACAAATTAAACACTTATCTTTAAACTTTGATTATTCTGATAATGAAATTGCAGGCCTTAGTGACTCTGAGGGATCTGATTCTAGCCAAGATGACTGTAATTGCAAAACCATTAATGTTATTACTAAACAAGATGGTTTTTTGTTAGACCTTATTGACAGGATAGAAAATCCCGGCGAGAAAAGAAAAGCTTTGGAATGATACTTAGAGACCTTAAAATGGGAACTTGAGCAGGAAGAGAGAAAGGGACAAGATAAGATTAAAAAATCTTATGAACCCTACTCATTTCAAGAGGTCCTAAATAGAATCAAGGAACCACAACAAAAGGAAGTAACAGTTGCTGACCTAAAAACTGAGGTCAATCAACTTAAAGAAGAGGTCAAGCTCCTTAAAACAAGGATGGAGGCCTTAGAGACCCACCAGGTGAATGAAGAAGACTTCGATCAATACTTCCCTGGAGAAGGACTTAGTAAACAAGGAGAAAATCAAGACTTAGTCCAACACATACAGAGTATTGAGAAAATTATATACCAAAAGTGGTATACAGAGGTAACAATAATAGCAAATGTTAATGAAAAAACTTTTTATTTTCTCACTGTTGCCCTCATTGATTTAGGGGCTAACTCAAATTGTTTGAGAGAAGGACTGGTTCCATCTAGATTCTTTAGCAAAACCATTTAGGAGTTAAGGGTAGCCAACAGAAAGAAGATGAATATCAAATACAAGCTACCACACTCGGCAGTCTGTAATAATGGTATTTGTCTTGACACACCATTTATCCTGGTTAAAGATCTGAACCAGGCTTGCATCTTGGGGACTCCCTTTCTCAGCACTCTTTACCAGTCAGGACCCATTTATGTAGATCAAACAGGGATTAAAGGTAAAATACAAGGTATAAAGGTAAATTTCCCTTTCATGATAGAGCCCTTAGTTCGACAAGTAAATTCTCTAAATAGCCTTATAAAAGGAAAAGATAATTTATAATGTCATTAAAAGGATAAATTAAAAACAAAAGGATTATGCAAATGTTGCAAGATCCAAAGGTTGAGAAGAAAGTACAAGATCTAAAAGATCTTATTACAATGGAAGTCTGCTCTGATCTTCCAACAGCCTTTTTGGAATAGGGAAAGACATATTGTTAGTCTTCCTTATGAACCCGATTTTAAAGAGTCTATGATACCTACCAAGGCCAGACCCATCCAAATGAATAAAGCCCATTTGAAACTGTGTGAAAAAGAAATTGAGGATCTCTTAAAAAATGGATTAATCCGTAAAAGAAAATCCCCATGGAGCTGTCCGGCCTTCTATGTGGAGAAAGCAGCAGAAATTGAACGCGGGGTTCCAAGGTTAGTAATTAATTATAAAGCTTTAAATAAAGCCTTGAGATGGATAAGGTATCCTATCCCAAACAAAAGGGATTTATTAAATAGGTTACATGAAGCTGTGATATTCTCAAAATTTGATATGAAATCTGGATTTTGGCAAGTCCAGATCAAAGAAGAAGAAAGGTACAAAACAGCTTTCACTGTACCTTTCGGGCATTACGAATGGAATGTTATGCCATTCAGACTCAAAAATGTACCATCAGAATTCCAAAATATCATAAATGATATTTTTAATCCATATTCCTCTTTCACTATTACTTATATTAATGATGTTTTAGTTTATTCCTCCTCTCTGGAAGAGCATTTTAAACATGTTAACATCTTTCTTAAGGTAGTGAAAAATGCAGGGTTGGTGGTCTCAAGCAAGAAAATAGTCTTATTCCAGACTAAAATAAGGTTTCTTGGACAGAACATTGATCAAGGAACAATTGTTCCTATTGACAGAGCTATTGTGTTTGCCGACAAGTTCCCAGATGAATTAAAAGACAAAATGCAATTACAAAGGTTTTTGGGAAGTCTAAATTATGTCTCAGACTTTTATCAAGATCTTGCTAAAATAAGCAAGCCATTATACAAGAGGTTGAAAAAGAACCCTCCACCTTGGGATAAAAAACATACCCAAGCTGTAAAAGCCTTAAAGGCTCATGTCAAAGAACTTCTCTGCCTATCCATTCCTAAACCAGGAATGTTTAAAATTGTGGAAACAGATGCTTCAAAGAAAGGATACGGAGGAATCCTAAAACAAAAGGATTTAAATTCAAAAAAGGAAGAATTGGTCAGATTCACTTCAGAAGTTTGGAATAGTGCCCAAAAGAATTATGCCACAATTAAAAAAGAAATTTTGGCTATCGTTTTAATTGTTACCAAATTCGAAAGTGATTTGTTAAACCAAAAGTTTTTAATACGTGTCGATTGCAAAGCTGCCAAAGAAGTTTTACAAAAAGATGTGAAAAACCTGGCTTCCAAACAAATTTTTGCCAGATGGCAAGCCATTCTTTCAGCTTTTGACTTTGACATAGAATACATAAAAGGAGAGGATAACTCTCTCCCTGATTTTCTAACAAGAGAATTTTTGCAGGGCAAGAATGAGGAGAGGTTCATATTTCAGGAGAGGTTCAGGCTCAAGAATGAACCAAAGACAACAGAAGGAAGCTCAACAGCACACCCAGTGGCTTAGAGAGCCCCAGCCCGAGGAGCCTAAAAGGACTCCTTACTATCCCTCTTTGGAGGTTTCTGTTGCAATAATTGAAAATCAGGATTTAACTAATCCTCCACCAGATGTTGCTAAAAAGTACCTGGTAAATCACTGCAGCCCTTCACTAGGCAACACAACTCGTGAATGGTACGAGGCAGTCTTAATAGACTGTGGTTCGGTACAAATTAAGCATCACTTCAGAAATAGAGGGATTATTGCCTTTTCTCATTTTATCATCTGTGATTTTATCACACCTGATAAATGGGGAACATCCATTTTCGCTAAACAGCGTTTCAATGTGGATCAGGGACTTATCCCAAATCGTTTTGATTACTATGACTATGTGAAAGCTTGGGAAGTCTCTTTAATTTACCAAAACCAAGATTTCTCCAGTTTAAAACAACTGGCCAAAAACCTTTACCAAACTGGCTAAAAGCCTGGTATGCTGTTTGGGGTCATTCTCCAGACATTATTCATGCCCCTGTCATGGACAGCTTAACCCGATTTAAAAATTTTAATCAAGATGTTGTTCCCAATTGGGAAATTGGGTTGTGGTTCATGTATCTTTACAGTGTTCCTTGGATCCTCAAATGGTCCTATACTGTCTCCCTGCCAAATGAAGATGAAGACATCTACATACCCAACCTTCGCCGTTCCATTTGTGTCAAGTGGTGGGACAAGTTTAACTCCAAATCCATAGAAGGAGTTTCTTTTAAACCTAAAAGGGTTAAAGATATTTTGGGATCCTCTTCATCATTTTCTTCCTCTGATTCAGACAGGTTGAGGCATCTTGAGGCTGAATTCAATGAGTTAAGAAACCAACTCCTTAGAAAAACTAGTAAAAGGTCAGACGCAGAAGCTCCTTCTTTCGACATCACTTCTGACAATGATAACGAAGATGACTGTTTTGGAGTCTTCACTCCAATCAAGTAACTTTGCTAAAAAGTAAAGTAAAAATCCCGTGATGCTTATCAGCATCTCTGATGGTCCCACTTCTCTTTCGGTGGTTTGGCTTTATGTAAAATAATTGAGAACTTTACTATTTACTTTTTGACTTTTGTTCACGGTGGTTGTTTCCACTCTACCTTTTTCTATTTGCTTTTTAAAGGATAAGATTCCTTGTCGGGCCAGCTGTTAGGCCTGGATCTTTCCTTTCTCTCTATTTAAAGAGGCAGGAGCCTCAGTTGTAAGCATCGAAGAATTTTAGTTTTTCTGAAGTGTGAGATTGGAATAGTGTAAGTGTGCAAACAAGTCTCCTGTTAAGACTTGATATTAATATAAGTGTGAGAATTTGCTATCAATTTCGAAGTGTGCATTTCAATTCTGTAAGTTTGAATGTTCAATTTAATTTCTATTCTTCTATTTTTTTGTTTATTTCAATTTATTCTGATTGTACTATTTAGTCTATATCTTTGGACTTTGCCAATCTTTAAAGTAAAAAAAAAAAAAAAAAGATTAAATTTTCGGTTGACTAAGTCCTTCTCCAGGGAAGTATTGATCGAAGTCTTCTTCATTCACCTGGTGGGTCTCTAAGGCCTCCATCCTTGTTTTAAGGAGCTTGACCTCTTCTTTAAGTTGATTGACCTCAGTTTTTAGGTCAGCAACTGTTACTTCCTTTTGTTGTGGTTCCCTGATTCTATTTAGGACCTCTTGAAATGAGTAGGGTTCATAAGATTTTTTAATCTTATCTTGTCCCTTTCTCTCTTCCTGCTCAGGTTCCCATTTTAAGGTCTCTAAGTATCCTTCCAAAGCTTTTCTTTTCTTGCCGGGATTTTCTATCCTGTCAATAAGGTCTAACAAAAAACCATCTTGTTTAGTAATAACATTAATGGTTTTGCAATTACAGTCATCTTGGCTAGAATCAGATCCCTCATAGTCACTAAGGCTTGCAATTTCATTATCAGAATAATCAAAGTTTAAAGATAAGTGTTTAATTTGTTCTTTAAGCTCATCACAATTGATAATGGGACTTCCTTCGACAACCGTAAGTTTCGAGGATTCTGCGAAGAGAAGGGTATTCGTCTATAATTCTCATCAAGAAGTTATCCTCAAGCCAACGGGCAAGCAAAGAAAACAAATCGAATAATCTTCGATAACATCAAAAGGAAACTCGAAGTAAAACATGGAAAGTGGCCAGAAGAATTATATCAAGTGTTATGAGCATATCGAACCACTAGGAGAAAGCCAACAGGAGAAACACCATTCTCTTTTACATATGGAGTTGAAGCTGTAATTCTAACCGAACTCGAACTCCCCACAACAAAGACGTTGGCTCTGAATACATCTAGCAAAATGAGGTCTTGCTCACAAAGAATCTTGATCTCAGTAAAGAGTGACGAGAAAATGCACTGATTCGCCTCGCGAACTATCAAAATGTCACAACACGATACTTCAACAAAAATGTGAAGTTCAAAATGTTCAAGGTTGGGGACTGGGTCCTGGAACGAATCATAGATACTAGACCAAGAACCGACGAGGAAACTGAAATAGGTAAATTTTTAAAAATTTAGGAAGGGCCTTATGAGATAACAGCAGTTTTTGGCAAGGGGCATATCGACTTCGGGAACTCCGAACAGGAAAATACCTGCCCAGGCCTTGGAATGATGTTCATTTAAACAATATTTTGTGTAGAGTTCTTTTCATAATTAATCAGTTTTTGTACTCACTTTTCTTCGTTAGGGAAAGGAGTATGAGTGGTGTGAATTTTCCTGATAAACATTTTGACCTACACTTCAAGATAAGAGGCATGGAAAATGATTATCCCGAAATGGTGAAGTTTCCTAATAACTTTTAACCTACACTTTAGGATAAGTATTATGGAAAATGATTATCCTGTAATGGAATAAAGTCAATAAAGGGTGATTTTTTTAGAACTTTATACTTCGGTTAAAAATTAAACAGGAGTAATGTTCATAAAAAGTAGGCGAAACACATTTCAGGTAAAATGTCATAGTAAATATGCAAGGAAATATTCCAAAATACTTCAGGGCAAGTATGGGGGATATACATTACATCAAAACTCTCAGGAAGTGAGAAAGAACAAAATTTTATTTAAAAGACATCTTTATTCATGAAAATAGGAAATACAGCAGAAATTCTTCTTAAGGAACTTCACTAAGGAAGTCTCGACTTAAGGCATCCCAATCAAGTCCAGGAAAGGCAGCTTTAGCCTTGGATCTAAAGTAATCCACTCCTTGGTTAAAACCATCCTTGAAACCAGTAGAATGGGCGGAACCAACACGCTAAAAGGCTTCGTGCAAGTTCAGCTTCAGCAGATCGATTTCACGATCAGCCGCCATGAGTTAGAAGCGTGCTTGCAGAAGACACCATTCTAGCTTGGATTGAACATTGTGTTCAGGACTCACCACCCTCCAAGAAGAATTAATGGTACGCTCTCGACGAGAAGAGCGAAAATCACCCCGGGGATTGGGGGCAAATCTTTCTCGAGATGGCAACAGAGTAGGAGATCTTTGAACTTCATTGGAGTAAGATCGAGATCGGTAGCCAGAATTAGAAGTACGAGATCGAGATCGAGGAGATCTCAAGGAAGGGTCGTTGGTTCTTAAACGAACTGCGAAAAGGAAAACAACTCCCTCAGATGACATATTCCTTTGGCTTTCAGGACACACGTGGAGCTGAAGCCTCACTCTAGGAGTTCTCCTCATAATTCAAACATATGAGAAAAAGCAAGGATTATGCAGGTATTTATATCTTTTAGGCATTAATTTCAGAGTATTATAGGCTTTAATTAACATTGATTTCTCACATTATTTCTTTAACTTACAAAATCGGGAATAAATGCGAATTAACGAGTAAAAAGGTCAACCCCAAATTCAAATTTATACAAAAAAGACAAAGATCGAAAAAACAAAACAGAAAATAGAAAAGTTGATTGCAGGAAGGAAATCAAGTACAAAATCAAAAGGCAGTTCAGGAAAAATCAAAAAATGAAAAGTCCTAAACAACATTGGCATTCGCATTTAGTCGAGGAGGGATTGGACTTCTGCTTCGGCCTGGGTCATAGGCTCGAACATGACTTGTGAAGGCACCCAAGGCTCCATATTAGCCCGATAATCTTCTGTTACAACGACTTCGATCATGGGATCTTTTGTAGCATCGCTCTCAACCTCCATTTGAGCATGAACATTCTCACCCCTTTCAGCATTATCCTCTTCACCACCAGATGAAACTGAAAGAGTTTGGGGTAGATCTTTAGGAAGCATACCCCGAAGGAAAAGGTAGTCCGTCTTAACCTTCTGCTGAATGTCCATCTCCTCCGGGCTCTTCACTACCCTGTCAGCTTCATTCTTCTTACCTTGAACAAAACCAAACCGGAAAAATCTAGCTTGGTCAGTACGAATAGCCTCCTAAGAAGATTCTCACTCTTGCTCTCTTTCTGATTTCTCATGATCGAGATCACTTGTGAGCTTCTGAACTTGTTCCTAGAGTTTCTCTGACTCACATCGTTGGTCCACATAGTTCTGGGCATACAGATCACGATCTTCTTCAGCAAGTCCCAGTCTAACCTGAAAGTCTTCGAGTTTATTCCTGGAAGCCTCAAACTCAAACTGAACCTTCGCAAGGTTCTTCTTAGACACTTCCCTCTTGGATTTCTCAGCCACCAATTCGCGTCTCACTTAGGCAGCCTGGCCATCTTGAAGTGTGGAAAGTTTGTTCAACTGAAACAACCAAGTTGAATTAAAAAAAAAAAGAGTTTGTAGAAACAGGAAAGATTACCTTGTATAGGTCGGTTACTTTTTGAAAACTGATCTGAAAATTAGTTAGCAGCATTCCTTCCTTCATATCCTTCGGGAGGATAGAATCCCGCATCACCACCAGAGCCACCGCCTCAAACTTACTAGAATCTGCCACTGAAACGTGCACACCATCATTTTTCTTGAATTCGGGATTCCACTTCGGGCGAATAGTGCTCGAGGATGGTGGTGATGGGGGAGCATAAGATCTCGAAGGAGAAGAAACAATTGGCCCAGAGGGAGCGATTGGTTCGGACAGGTCAATGACTGGCCTCGAGCTCGAAGGTTTCAACGGATCATTCTTCGCATAGCAAACCTCGATCTCGATCTCTAGATTATCCCTTGTGGGAATTTTCTTGGAGGTACTAGCTTTTGTTGCCTTGTCACTTCTTTTCCTCTTCTTCTCACGAGGAAGATCCTAGGCGATCTCTAGTTGTCGAGGCATCACTTCAGTTCGCTGATTGGATTGAGTGGCTTCAAAGTCTGGAGAGTCAAGATCGAACTCAAGTCTGAACTTCTCTTTTAGTCTTCTTGCAGTAGCCCTCCCAACTTTGTTTAGATAGAGTTCTTGTGATTCTGCAACAAGACTACCAGCAACAAACCAAGGATCGATTCCTTCAATCTGCGATCTAACTTCTTCAAAATAGGGGGCATAAATGATCGAGTTCATGTCGTTGGAAATCTTCCGAAGTAACACGTCAGTGGTGTAGAAGGAAACGTATTGTTTGCCTACAAGAATGAAAGAAGCATGTAGGAACTCCAACCTCTCGTGCACGAGCTTGATCTCGCTATAACAGGTTTTGTCTGCAAGAAGAAGTTCAAAAAGATTAGTTATCAACCTTCTTTGGCAAACGGCATCGATATGTAGATCGTGAAAATGATCAAAGCGAGGAATACCGGGGTTAAAAGAGAAGGCACGAGGAAGGCCCATGCCTTTGAGTTCAGGAGCAGCCTAGTTCCCAGTAATCAAAATGGGTTTCTCTTTCCAACCACTATGAGAGGAAGGTCTGGAATGAAAGAGTTTTTGGGATTTCTGTTTGGGGTAAAATAATAGGTGGTAGTCCTCTCCTCATCCCGACGTTCATTCCATTGATAGAAGTAAAAGAGATCGGTGAAACCCAGAGCTGCTCCCTGGGTAAGACCGAAACCCATCAGAGCAGAGATAAGCTGGTAGCAACTAGGGTTTAATTGAAAAGCATGGACACCCATGAGGGTGAGTACGACGTAGAAAAGAGGGTGGAAGGGGAATCAGATATATGGAAGAGCAAACGTAGAGATCATTAAGGCATCTTTTGGAACTCTCTCCCAGGTGACAATATTAGCTTCAGGTGGAAAATGGAGAAGCCGAACATCATCAGGAACTGAATAATCTCGGGCTAATTCCTTTAATTGCTTCTTCGAAGGTATCCAAAAGTCGTAGATCGCCTAATAGGACTTTCCTTTTCTGCCCATTACGAAGAAAAAAAAAAAAAAAGAGGAAAAATTCGATAGAAGAGGGGAATTTACTTTGAGGTGTGCTTCAAAGCAAATTCTTAAACGAAAATAGTCGTAGGAATTTGAAACTCACATAGAAGCAATAAGAATGAAAGCAGCAAGAAGATTTCAAAGGAAGGGATGAAGTCTTTAGCAGACTCAGCTCAAAGAAAAGAAGATGGACAATTTGAAGTCAATTACAAATTGGTAAAATAAATTTGAAAGTCTTTTCAAGTTCCAAATGAGAGAAGTGCCTCAGGAGTACAAAAGGCGTCATAACATGTCCTAACCGCCATCAAATTTTCCCCCTTAACCCGTGAGCGACACGTGGCAGTAGAGGAAGAAATGGGGGCATTATGGGACTTGAATTTATCACAATAAATTCAGTTGGATATTGAAGTTGGGCTGTGGGAAGAATGCAAAGGGAAGCTATGAGCTTCTTACAAAGCCCAAAAGGAATTATAATGCAGAAGACTCTAGCCCGGTGAACGAAGCCCAAAGCCATATCAAACGATAAAGAATAATATCAACGTTCTTATTATTTACTAATAAGAACGTTGAGATCAGGAATTAATGGGAATTCAAGAGCATTCATCTCATGCAAGACGTGGGAACAGAAATGTGAGAATGAGGAAAACATTATTTAATCATGAAACCTATAAATAGCTAGCTCATATGGTTGAGTAACAAGGTACACAGAATCTTGGCTAATATAGGCAATATACTCCCAGTAAAATACTGACTTTGGCATCAAAGTGCTTTCTGTAGGTGCCAACCCCTCTTTTCTCGAACAAGAAAGAACCCGTTCATTTTCATCAACTCTCGAATCAGGGAATTCAGCCAATTCATCTATTGTGGACTAATTAGTTTTTACTGAGAATTTTGGTTCCAACAACCTTACTTGAGGATGTTGTTAATTGTGGTATGCAATGTGAAAAGGGACATTTAAAGCTGAACTATATATGGTACAAATTGAGAAGTCTTTGAATGAAAAATGCTCGAATTCCAATTCAAGGTACCATCCACATATTGAGTCTAGGATGAGAAAGTGGAGAAAAAATACATGGGATCATTTTTGACATAATTAACAAAAGTGGATTTGGATGGAATGATACTAAAAAATGCATTGAGGTTGACAATGATGAAACATGGGAGGTTTATGTGCAGGTTAGTTTTGTTCTTTCTTTCTCTTTTTTTCTTATATTTATAGTCTATTATCATTTATATTTATAGTCTATCATTTATATTTCATGGATCGAAGCTGATTTGGAAGCTTGTATTTACACATGCAGCATAACAAGGATGCACAAGGGATGTGGGGAAAATCAATTCCAGTATATGAAAAATTGCAAATTATCTTTGGGAAAGATTGAGCAACGTACTAGGAGAGAAGCTCAAACTCCTTTTGAGATGGCCAATGAAGTGAACGTTCAATGAAGAGAATGAAGTTGAATCGGTAATTCCTCTTCTTCTTTGCCTTGAACGAACTCAACTTCAACAGTCTCTACTAACTGATTGAGGAAACGGTCACATGATGGTTCAAACGAAATGGTTAAGGTGTTTAAAAAAGTCGTTGCTAAATCTATTGAACAACTCAAAGCCATCACAGCTAGCTTTGTTAAGGAACCAGAAGATTGGCATAAAATACTTGCTAAGTTAGGGAAGATGAGCTTGCCTCTCAACGACCAAATTGATGCTTTGAATCCAATTTTGGAGAAGCTACATAATGAGAGGCATGAGATTGGAAGGTTTGATGAGAAGAGTTTGTGCGTATGTTGTTTGCACGAAAGAGTCGTATTGGTTGACTATGTTGATGTTTTAATTTACTGTTTTGGATCATTTTTTTAACTTAGTTTTGGGGATTGAGACTATGTAAATTATGTATTATCAGCTGCGGTACCCTCTCATTGAGAACAAAGTTTGTATAATATTAGTTTTTGACTTTCTTATGGACGGCCATGATAAAGATTATTCCCCTAGTTTTCACCTTTCAATCTTTCTTGGATTCTTTAGTCTCCGTGCTTTTAGTTTAGAAAGTATATTGATTGCCTGCAAAGGTTTTAGTCTTTACAAGATTTGGGCATGTGATGTTTCTTGAAAATGTTTATGAGTCAGCTTTAGAATGTACATAATTTTTTCTTGAAGGTGTTATTTATCCATATTCTAACATTTTCCCTTGGGTATTTTCTCATCTACTTATATTTGGTTGGTGTCAATTTATAAAAAAATATAAAAAAATAAACGAATCTACAGCAATTGTGATTGCATAAAAAAAAAAATAATAATAATAATACAGTATTGTACTATATATTACAACACTAAACAAAATATAATTTTGTCCAACTTTCAGTTATGTACAATACCAAACATTTGATAGTATTAAAGTGTACAATACCAAATATTTGATAGTATTAAAGGTAATACTATACAGTACAATACTATACAATGCTATATTATACTATCCTATATTACGAACCAAATCGCACTTAGCAAATCCCTGTGCAGTCCGAGTCAACCACATTTTAGGAACGAACCGGCCAAAAAATTTAGAAAAACCGACTAAATGTACAGTACAACAATAGTGCATACATTTTCAGTACACCCGCCTCTCTGACTGCTCCATTTGGCGTAGAACCCACAGCATAGTGCAATCTTAAAAAAAAAAAAAAAAAAAAAAAAAAAAAAAAAAAAAAAAAAAAAAAAAAAAAAAGAAACTAGTTTGGTAACCAAAAAATGCAGGTGCTGGAAACTGCTCGCTTCTGCTCTGCTGCGTCTGAGGTTTGCAGAGTCTGAACCCCAAACAGAAAAAAAAAAAAAAAAAAAAAAACCACAAAGAGAAGAGAGAGAAAGAGAGAGATTGGACAGAGTCTGGAGAGAGAGAGCCCTAAGAAATTGGATACGGCGGAAAAGATGGCGTCGTCGAAACTAATGTCGTCGTCGTCAAAATCACGAAACTCGGATCTCTCACGGCGCCCGTCTACAAAACCCAAACCCTCAGCATCTTACTCCTCCTCCTCCGCTCCCCAAACCCTAAACAACAGCCATACGACGTCGCATCATAACAACACCAATACGACGCCGCATAGTCTCGGCTCGACGATGACTGTCGACGGCCTTCTCCGCGACGTCTACAACTCCAATTCCAACAACCTCACCACCGACGCCACCCTCCTCGACGCCCAAATAACCCTAATCGACGCCGTTTCTGAAATCAACTCCGCCATCGTACCCTCCTCGGCGCCACCGCCAAAGACCGTCGACGAGGTTTGGCAAGAAATTGTCTCTGGCGGGACTCGGAAGGAGTGTAAGGAAGAGACAACTGATGAAATGATAACTCTGGAGGACTTTTTGGCCAGGGCTGGGGCCGTCCAAGAAGATGATATCAAGGATTTGCCGCTTCCTCTTCCGCCTCCGCCGGAGACCGAGCGATTGAGCGGTGGAGTGTTTTCTTTCGATTCGATCCCGCTCAGCCCGTTCCAGTCCATTGATAAGGTTGAGGGGTCCATAATGGGGTTCGGGAACGGGGTCGAGGTGGTTGCAAGTGGAGGAGGAGGAAGAACGGGTGGGAGAGGGAAGAGAGGGCGTGCGGTTTTGGAACCCTTGGATAAGGCGACGCAGCAGAGACAGAGGAGGATGATCAAGAACCGGGAGTCGGCCGCGAGGTCCAGAGAGCGGAAGCAGGTGAAATGGGGTTTTTCTTTTTTCTTTTATTTTTTAGCCCAATTTGTGAATTTTGGTTTGTTTGATGAACTTATTTTGTGTTTTTTGTTTTTCTGTTTGTGTGTTTTTCGGATTTTAGGCTTACCAAGTTGAATTGGAGTCATTGGCAGTTAAATTAGAGGAGGAGAACGAGCGGCTTTTGAAAGAGAAGGTAATGAAATCGGTATTGTATTGTACCGTACTGGAGTTGGCTATTGAATTGTGTTGTTGAGAAATGTGTTTTTCTACTACTAAATGGTAGTGTAATGTGGTCATTTGCACAACTCTATGCTTTATAATTTCGCTCTGTTGGTAGCATTAGGGTTATGGGGACACAATTAGCCGTATTATAGCCACAATCAGTATTCAGTATAGTAAGTTACAATGGTTCAATACCACATGTTAAAATCTTTGCAACAACACTAGCTTTTCTTTCATCCGTCTCGTTTTCGAAGGCTGCCAACCTTATGTCAATTACAAATAGCCAAGTCCAGAAAATCTCCATTTTTATATGACTTTAGTTGACTTTGTTCACCTTCTGTTTCTGTTTGTGTAAACTACTTTTATAAATGTTAGTAATAATAATTTCAGGACCTCATCCTCTTCCTTTTTCTTTTTCTTAATACTTTGTTATTGTGAATCCTATTATTCACTTATTTCAACCATAGACGGTTGATCAGATCATTGAAATGAAACACTGGGAAAATAGTAAAAACTGTATATGCTGAGGACTGATGTCATCTGAGTAAACTAGGCAGAAATGAGCATATGGTGATGAAAGACATTCTCATGACTCAATTATAACTATCATCACCCTTCATGATGAGCTGTTGATTTTTCATCTATGAATTTCGATACAGATTGTGTGGTTTACAAGTTCCAATTTTGTTGCATTAAAGCCTTGTACATGCTTTAAGCAAATACCATTACACCTTCCCGTTTCATCCCATTCAAGACTTATCATTTGTCCTATTAAAAAAGACTCATCATTTGTCAATGTTTCACTGTAATTGAACAAAACTCAAGCTTGTTTATACTTGTCTTTTAGTCATCCCGACATGCTCAAGCCCCTATGTGAAGCATGATTGGTAATTAATTTAAGCTCAAGCTCTGTTTTATGAACAATCTTTTAGTAAGAGGCTTGACTAAATATTATTAGTTATCATACCCCAAAAAAAAAAGATTGTTAGTTAGAAATATGTATATATGTATGTTATGTGTATATATACATTCATATTTATCCAAATTATATGTATACATGCATACAATATTGAATTATATTTCATTATTTGTTCTACAGTGTACAGATAACTCATTGAGGTTCTTAAATATGTAATTTAAGTGTTCTTAATTGACAATTTATATAGGAGAATCTGAGTAAATTTACTTGAAATTTAACTCAAGTACATCAAATTAGTTTAAATTCCATATAACGTGTAAATTTGAAACATGATTTGATCCGTAAGGAAGCAGAACTAATCAAGCCTCTGAGCTCCTGGAAAAATCTAGCTTGCTCAAAAAAATTAATGAACCAAGTTTGAACAAGATTTTTTGTTTCGTTATAAGCTTGTGCTTGATAAAAATTCAAACAAATTCATCTTGAACTTTTAGTACTTGGCTTGTTGGCTCGATTGCAGCCTTTTTTTCATCTGGCTTAGTATACTAATAAGCGCTTAATGCTGTTTAATTTAAAGAGGAACAATATCCAGTATGGTTTTGGAGATTCTAATATATGCACATGATGACTAGGTTCATGAGTGTGTATAGGAGCAAAATCATGTACCGTTCAGTTATCTGACTTTTATGTGTTTGGGTTTTTGAAGTTGATACAAAGACCTTGTAATTTGTAGTTGAAATTTTATTATAAACAACAAACAAACTGCAAAGCAGTACAAAAAGTGCAAAAAGAGACAAGAGGCCTAACCAGCCAGGCCAAACAGAGCCCAGTACAAACTGACTAACTAGAATTCAAATAGAACACGCACCAAGATTGACTGACTAGGTTCATGAGTAATCTATGTTTCACTTGCTCTCTTTTGCAGACTTGACATTTATTGCATCTTCCATTGTCTAACCAAAGATTTCTATTGCAGGCTGCGAGGACTGAGGAAAGGCTTAAGCAGGTACTCATTTCACTCCTGTTCTTAGTTATTCATTGATATGGCAAGTGACTGCATTTTAACTGGGAAATGGTCTTAGGCTATGGTGATTTTTTTTATTTTTCCTTTTGGGAAAAGGGGGAGGGGGAGGGGGAGGGGTGGAGGGAGAATGAGAAACATTAAATTACATAAAATGAATTTGAAAGAATGCAGAAAATTACAAGTGAAACATTACAACTATTTCACCACTCCTGCCCAAAGAAAGAAAAGAAACAGATACAAAGTCTACACTATAACCCTTCTTTTTGAACGGTGTTTCAGGCATAGATGTAGCTTAATGTTTAGAATTAGGTATTTAGAAATTATCTTCCTTGCACACAAGAAAATATTAAGAATGCTATAAGAAATTTAAAGAATGAGATAAGAGAGAAGAAATCTCTTATTCTTTTGCTGGTGGTTTTCATTATAACGGGGTTTTATGGTCTCTCAACACTACCAATGTAATGACAAATTGACCCTTTAGTAATTTTATTTATAATATTCTGATTTTGATGCAGGACAGGAGCAAAGGCTGCTGTCCAGCTGTAGTTTTAGGGCAAAAAACCACTGTAGAGAATACTTCCAGCAACAAACAATAGGAAGAGAAGAGAATAAAGCTATATAATCAAAGTTGGAATGTAGATAGATGAGTTTAGGAACCCAAAAGAAGCTCTCACATCAGAAATCTCTGAATAACATTATGCCAAAAACTGTCTATTACAACCTAAGCCTTAAGCTTATATAGGGAAAACATAAACCTAAGATAACTAGGAAAAGCATAAACCTAAACTAACTAGGAAAACATAAAGTAAAATTACCTTAAAAGACCTAATGAAATAAGGAAACTAGACTCTAAATCCAGCTAGGAAATAAAAATTAAAAAGCTACTAAAAAAAAAAATAATAAGTCTTGGAACCCTAGGAGATGCTCCTGCATCAACTCCACTGGGTTGGGAAAAACTCGACTCCGGCGAGTAAGTCTTCACAACTTCTGCAGATAATCCAGATAAACTCTTCTTGAACTTATAGTCTTGAAATTGATTTCTTCCTTTCCAAACAAAGAGATATTTGGAATATTTAATCCTTCTTGAACAGTTAGCTTTATTGTCCATGATCAATCTTGCATCCCATAATTTCTTCACATCAGTTTTCATTTGATTTACAAAATCGATCAGGTTCTTGGCAATCTTGAAGTTCATTGCATCAACTCCAATGAAATCAACATATTCAGAAGCATTATTTCCTATAGAGTCTTGGGACTTTAGGATTGTGGGCTCATCGTCTATGATGTCTTCAAGAATTACATGTACCACCTTATCTTCAAATTTATATTGATTCCCTTCCTTCAAAAAAATTTTAGACCCAACATTTTCTTTACTCTCACCAGGTTCTTTGTCAAAAGTTTTCTCAAGCCCCCAACAAATAACATAACAAGCTTCACAATCATGTTCTAGACAAATATCAAATACTGGAGGAAGATCTAAATTTAGAGAACTATCATCTTCCAAGTCATCCAAAGTTTCTTCAAAAGGGCTATCCGACTCATGAGAACCACCATAGACCTTATCACCATTCTCAGATTCAACACCGTCATAAGCGGAACCTGGATAATCAGAACCGACCAATTCTTCCACAAAACTTTCATCCTCAAGACTACCTTCCGGTATGTCCGAGGGGTTGCGTCCGCCTTCCGGAATCTCCATATGGGCTTTCGCACGTTCCTGTCGTCGGAGCGTTTCCACTGCGCTTGACAGAACTTCGATCATGCGCCACATCTCTGCCATCTCTGTTTGTAGAGCTTGGTTTCCTTGTCCCCGGCCTCTACCACGTCCAGCCAATAGTGCAGAACTAGGGTTTGCAACCAGGGTTTGCTCTGATACCAATTGATGCAGGACAGGAGCAAAGGCTGCTGTCCAGCTGTAGTTTTAGGGCAAAAAACCACTGTAGAGAATACTTCCAGCAACAAACAATAGGAAGAGAAGAGAATAAAGCTATATAATCAAAGTTGGAATGTAGATAGATGAGTTTAGGAACCCAAAAGAAGCTCTCACATCAGAAATCTCTGAATAACATTATGCCAAAAACTGTCTATTACAACCTAAGCCTTAAGCTTATATAGGGAAAACATAAACCTAAGATAACTAGGAAAAGCATAAACCTAAACTAACTAGGAAAACATAAAGTAAAATTACCTTAAAAGACCTAATGAAATAAGGAAACTAGACTCTAAATCCAGCTAGGAAATAAAAATTAAAAAGCTACTAAAAAAAAAAATAATAAGTCTTGGAACCCTAGGAGATGCTCCTGCATCAGATTTTCTTGTCAATCTAAATTATTTAATACACAAAGTGTACCAAATCATCTGTCAATTCAAAAAGAAATAAATTGACCTCTACTTATGGTTTTTGTATATACAATAATTCTTCTGACTCTAAATTTTCCAACAGTTTACAAGATCATCTGTCAATCCCCCCTCCTCCCAACAAGAAAAAAAGAAGGAAAACAATGTATTCTAATTTTCAATCATGATAATCCAATTCTCTAAACAGTCAATCCAATTTTCAATCATTATTTCATTTGATGATGGACAAAAACCCATGAGTGGGATTTTTCTTTGACCAACCTTTACACATTTGTTTCATTCTTTAAATTATGATAATATTATAGCCAATTAAATTTATGCGTACTAAGTGAGATGCTGAAGTTTTAGCTCAAGTATTACCAAACACTTAGCCAAATATATTCTCCTAAAGGTAAACACAAAGGTTCTTGTTTTGTTTTTTTTTTGTTTTTTTGGGGGGGGTTACTGAACTTCCTTTGAAATAATAGAAATAGATCGACAGCCCTTTTCATTATTGAAATGTAATTTTATGGGCATCATGATTGAAAAAACACACAAACAATATATGTGGATGGGTACTTGTGTATGTCCACGGGGAAGATAACAGGAAAGTTTCACCATGATATATATGATTACACAAGGAACATATCCTCTCTCCCAAATTATATAGGTGCTTTTCTAGGTTATTTAAGCTTTGGGTTTAGAGCAGTCAAGGCAATCAATATGAAGAACCATTATAATGACCAAAGATGGTTTGCTAAGTAGATGCATATATTTAGTAGAATACACAAGAGAACTGATTACAGATATTGCACATGCTTTTAGATTTTATTCTTTGTATGCTTATAGAAATTGATCTATCTATTATCTTCAATAATTTAATACACTCTGAGAAACTTGTGGGTAATTCTTGTTTTCTCATGAAAATGTAGAAGTGGAAAATTTTGAAGATTAATGGATCAGCAGTGGATCATAATCAAGTGGGTTGAATGTAATTTTTTTAAGCTAATTTTTTCGAAGAATGTGTCTACATCTTTATTGTTTGTAAGGGAGGAAGAGAAGAATAGGTGTTCATTTTTTAAGTAATTGGAACACATGAGTATTGGTTTTAGTATCATTTATATAGTCTAATATGAGTGACATTAGATGAAAATTTGATGCAGAGGAATAGGGTAGAGTGGGAGATGAGGAACATATAGTTTGTAGTAGTCATTAGTTGTTATGCAGTTGACCTTTTGTGTACTTTTGATGCAGCTGATGGAAAATGTCATTCCGGTTGTGGAGAAGCGAAGACCATCGCGTGTCCTCCGGAGAGTTCGCTCATTGCAGTGGTAGAGAATGTATATGCTTGAGGTGTGGCGTGGAAAACAAACTTCATTCTAAGACATAGGGAGGAAAATGTATAAAAATTCTACTTGAAATCTGATTGTCCAAATTAGAGATGTCCTCCTGATGATTATCATTTTCTGAGAGCTACTGTGGTATTTCATTCAGAGAACAGAAAGAAATTTCAACCTTAGGGGCAATTCCTTTTAAGTCATAAGTTATGACTGAGAAAAATATGGTGTTCATTGAGGGAGATGGAGGTAGAGAGCCTTATGTTGCTGTATGTAGTTAACAGGTATGAAAACCTCGTTTTCCCAATTATTTAAGGGAGGGTGAAGTAGGGGATTGGAATTAGTTTATATTTAGCTCAAAATATAAGATTGATGGTTAGGGATATGTTTATGTTTAAGGAGAGCTTGCTTGTAGTTCCTTGCTAGAGATTGTCTATGAATTTATATTTTTCTTTTCTGGGATCCGATATATGTATTTACTTTCACTTGGAGGGAATATTTCCTTTTTAAAGAATTTGTTGCTTTTATATTTCACAATTGTTAGATGCTCTTTTTGTAACTAGATGTGTTTATTACTAGTTTGGTGGGGGAAAGTCTCCTAGTAACTGAATTGAATGAAGTTCCTTATTGTGAACTTGTTTTACACTTTTTTTTTTTCCGGGTATCTGGAGGCAGACAAGGTCTCCGGTCTCCCTTTTTGTTTGGCAAGAACTGCGAAGTGAGAAACATAGAGAGAGAGAGAGTGGGGTCGGGTGATGGGTTTTGTTCTTGCTTTTTTTGGCTTTTCTTGGGTAGAAAAGAGAGAGAAAGGAAGAGAAAGCCGGACAGAGAAAGAAGGCCTTGCGGTGTGGGTCCAACTGTCGACGGCAGAGGTGACCGCAACTGTGATTAGGGTTGGAATTCTATGTGTTTTAAGTTTTTTTTTTTTTTTTTTTCTCTTAGTGTAGTGAAGGTATTTTCAAAATCTTTGGGTGTGTTTTAAGAAGTTGTGTAAAATGAAAAATGACGTGGGTGTGTAGCAATGAATGGAAAAATTATAGGGTATAATTGATATATCATCACGTAGTATAATTAATTCAACGTATAAGGATATTATTAGATGATGTGTTTATATTAGTAGAGTATAGTATTAATAACATTCACCTATATTATAACACATAGATTGGTTATATTATGTGTTAATATATCAGTTTTACAGAATAATTTTTTCAAAAAGTGCGAGGTGAGGAAATTAAGAGTGTATATAACCGCTGTCAATGAAAACCTTTATGATTCAGGCTCTTAACGGATACAAGGTCTCTTTTTTTTCTTCTTTTAAAGAAATGGGTACAAGGACTTAAGAGCTTAAGATAAAATTAACAGTGGCTGTCGATGGTTTTATAAAAAAGTTACCCACGAATGAGTGTGTACAAGATAAGTAAACCATGGCCTTGCAAGTACAGTGTACTTACGAAAGATGAGTAAAACTAAAATTAATAAGTTGTCCAAGTTTTATGGGACAATTCTACAATTCTTTGATGTCGTGATTCATCAAGTGACGTGGATGCTTCTAGACCATTAGATCATTAGTTGATCCTAGGGCTATTAAAAATATTGAAAAAGTAAGCGACTGATCATAGTGAGTACACAACCAATTAACAAAAAGACAAAAGTAGAAAAAGACAAGATAAAAGAAAGGGACAAAAATTATTGAACCTTGTATTTCCGTTTATACCCGTTACAACATTACTAATCAAGAGCTGCAATATGCACACCGGTCGTCCTTTCATTACACACCCACTTTATCTATTTGTGAAATGACAATTATAACAAAACCAAATTACCATAAAGGACAGAAAATAAAAGAAAATGACAAAACAAACTAAAAATACCTAACTACACACCCTTGCAAGCCTCCTCCAGCCACCACCTTCGTCGCCGGCGTCGGATCCCTCGATGACGTCGGATGTCCTCCTTCTCTCTCTCTCTCTCTCTCTCTCTCTCTCTCTCTCTCTTTCTCTTCTTCTTTCTCTTCCTCTCTCTCTTTCTCTCTTCGCATCCACCTAGCCAAACGGAAAAGGAGGCCAGCGAGCTTGTCGGCCTCCAGATAGGAAGTTTCTCACCTCTGATCTGGAGGTCGCCGGCCTCCCTTTCCGTCCGGCTAGGTGGCTGCGAAGAGAGAAAGAGAGAGGGAAGAGAAAGAGGGTTAGGAAGAGATGAGCTGGCCACCTCCAGCAAGTCCGGGTGGCTGTGTGCAGGGGATGGGTTGGGTTCAATGTCACTCCCCTCTTTCCGGGCTCGTGAAAAACTAAAACATTTCTTTAAATTCACTTTTAATGAGCCCACAAGTATTTAATAAATCATTGTTGTCATTAAAAACATTTTTATTGAAACTGCTGGGTCCTACTGCCTCGTCTTCTCCCCAGTTCCCACTGACTCCTCAGCTTGCTTATCCTGCAAAATATAAACCTACACCACAACCATGGTGTACCGGGTTATACAACAAACTCGATAAGCTCATATAGCTGATATGAGTGAAACAACTTAAACATAAACCTCAAAGAATAATACTCAATCAATCAGGCATAAATCATATCTCCTCAATTCACCATAATCAACATAAACCATAAATAATAACACTTGGGCATAAATAAATAATCCTCATATATTAATAATTCCTCAATAATAAACCAGTCTGGCAAACATTTGCCTAAACATCAACATTTATCCTCAACAATAATAATTCACTCAACATCAATAATTTCATGTCAACTCAATAATTTCCAATTATTTACTTATGCTCAAAATCCTCATTTAATCACTTAAACTCAAAATCATCAAATTCTACGCAGGATACATCCTATTCTTTACCATCATAGCATACGACAAACAATTCAACAATACAGACAGTTTCACTCACAGTGCAACTTTGTGAAAAGATTGATTTGCCCTTCATGGCGCCTTTGCTCAGATTTCCAATTCGGCAATCGACAGAATCCACCGTCAAATTCGTCGAAAAAGTCATAGCCTTTAACTCTTCAATTCTCCAGTCTGGGTGGTCATCTCGGGAAGGGAGCACCACAATTGTGCTCAGAACAACAAGAGGAAGAGGTTAAGGGTGGTTCGCCCTCGTGACGTAGTCGAAAAAGGCAGATTGCTAACGAAGGTGGCGATCAGGTCTTGCCATGTTGTGGCGTTGTCACGGCTTGGATGAATGATCGGACCCCACTAGGAGGTCGGCTCCGACGAGGGGAGTGCGTTGGTGGCCTTAGGTCGCTAAGAGAATGGCCGACGAAGGAGGTAGTGGTCGGCTGGGTCGCACATAGGGAGAGGGAAGAGAGAGGAGAGAGGAGAGAGAAGAGAGAAAAAGAGAAATGAGAGATTTTCTGAAAGTGGGTTTTTAAAACCCTTTGTTGAAATTTTACGAAAATGCCCCTGACTTCACACGTCTATATCTCTCAAACTGTAACTTCAATAGACGTACAGTTCGCGTCTACAGACTCGTGGACTCGAGACCTGTCTAACAAGTCCAAAACCAAAGTCAAAGGCCCACTAAATCAAAAAGTCAACTTTGGGTCAAGCCCAATTTAAAACAAAAATTAAAAATTAACCCAAAACCTTTTTATTTTTCAAATAAATTCTCAAAATATTTAAAATATTTTTCAAAATATGGGGTAATGATAGGAAAAAGGGTGTGCATATAGCAGCCCTCTTACTAATCCCACCACCCCCTCCACTTCCTTTTTTTGTTCCACCAATTTAGGCATGACTTCATTTTTATATATACATTTTTTTTGGTCAATTTTTTCATATATATAATTAATATATATAGGCCATTTCCATTGAGGTATATATTATCTTAAACATAATGAGGTATGGCTTGTGAGATTCACTCTGCATTGTAATTTGATGATCGAATTCGTCTATTTTCTAAGTCTCTATATAAGGATCATTCGTGCAAAATATTTGACAAATTAAGAATCGTTTAATCATTTTATTAAAGGGTCATCATTTCAAGTGTTTATGCAATCAGTATGTTTGTCTATTTATTGAATTACAATTAGATGTGTTAATGATTTCTAATTTACCTAATTTTTTACAAAGATGTAGAGAATTAGAAATTAGTTGCCTCGATCATCGAATTATGATGCGGAGTGAGTCCCACAAACCATACTTCATTATATTTAAAATGAGATATACCTCCATCGGAATGGGCCACAAGGCCCTCTCCTTAAGTTAAAAAAAAAAAAAAAAGAATGTTGCTTGATTGAACGAACATTGTAAGAACCTTTCTAACTGACACTCCTGCCACCCACGTCTTTTTTTTCTTTTGAACAAAGCCCTAATTTTATTTTCTTTTGATTTGAGTCCAACAGGTTTAATTAATGAAAAGAAAAGCGGAGGCCCGCCATCTGCTAGCATTGTGGTTTGGAATCGATTATTTTTCAATGGTCCACCCTTTCTTTGAACCTTGTCAATGATCAAACTTAAAGATATGAGCTAAGTGCCATTTGATGAGTAACTGAGAACAAGGGAGAGGGATATGGAAAGGATGAAGTAATGAAAGAGGAAGTCAAAGGGTATGGAGCCACCGTCGAGTATAGTGTAGCAGTTGAGTGAAAGAGGCTTATAGGGGTACTGGCCGACCATTAAGGGTATGGAGCCACCGTCGAGTATAGTGTAGCAGTTGAGTGAAGAGGTTTATAGGGGTGTACATATTTCCCTGAGAAGAACTACACTTACAAAGAAGAGAATAACAACAGTGTTTTATAATATCCAGATAAATGGGGTTATAAAAGTAATAGAGCTGGCCAAAGAGATCATCATGTTAAATTTTCCAAAATAGTTTCATTTATATCCTTGGCCTGGTCATTAGTTATTCGCTACCCAATTGTATATTTGAGGTTTCCTCTATGGGTTTAGGTTGCTCTTTGTGTGACAATAGCATTTGCCCTCTACGGGTTCATGAACAAAACGCAATACATAGAATGCATAACCTCGTGAGTGTAGTGGTACGTATGTGATGTATTATTACTTATCACACAAACCACGTGAGAGAAATCAGAAATTAATACCATAACAGCAGAATTGGCATGACACTAGACACATTTATTTATGGAGAAAGAGTTTCTTATTGGGTCGAAATTCATGTACCTTGAGTAAATATCTTAATCTTGAGTTATCAATATTTTGAATGGAATTTAGTCATCCTGAATTTAGTGGAATTTACTCATCTTGAGTTCCAATACAATGGTCACAGTTTTAAGTTTTAATCCTTTTTGCAAAGGATACGATTTTCACACTTAATATTATGTTACAAGGTGAACCTAGCATAGCTAAAAACCAAATGGTGAAAGGAAAAACAGAGATCTTAAGATTGCAACCTTGGTTTTGAGAAAACCAAATCTTAGCATTAACACCGTGGGTTTGATTAAAATGGATCGGCTTGATATAAGCTTCTGCATGCGGGCTGTTTTGTCCCTAGAGTCTGTGTTTTGGGCTAAAAAAGAACTCCTTACCATTTCTTCATCGGAATGGTTTTAGACTTGTAAATATGAAACTATGGGGTATGCTTTTATATTATTTCTTGTTTCTCTCTTTTATCCTTTCGAAGCCCTTATTAGCTATTACTGTTGTGTTTGTCTTTTAGTCCCTGCCTTTCTATCTTTCTGTCCTTAATTTGGCTAAAATCTGAGGACTTGGCCCACTGCCTTCATCGACAGACAAATACAAATCAAATTTAGGGTTGCTTTTCTGCATAAGACCAACTGCAGGGGTGTAGAGAATAGGTAGAGAATTCTAAAATGTTATGTTATAATTTGAGATTTAAGATTTCTAATGTGTAATATATATTTTCAACATATTCTCACATGTAGTATGATTTAGTCAAACACATGGAGCATGCATGCTCCATGTGTTTAACTAAGTGAGGTGT
The DNA here is from genome assembly GCF_963921425.1 of Dryas octopetala. Lineage (NCBI taxonomy): Eukaryota > Viridiplantae > Streptophyta > Magnoliopsida > Rosales > Rosaceae > Dryas > Dryas octopetala. The sequence goes on from NC_141373.1 coordinate 17,739,451, forward strand.
AGTACATGTGTATGGATGAAATAAATTGAATAATATGAAGCACGTGTGTGTGTGGTTGTTTAATTGAACGCGTGTATTGCTTGCTCTAACAGCTTATTAATATGTAGAGAGTAAAACTAATTGACAATTGGTGGAAAAATTCAAAACATTATATTTTGTAACGCAAAACTTAATATTTTCAATATAAGAGATACTCTCAACCTTAATTATGATCATTAAAAGTTTTGTTTTTCTTGAGTTTAAAAACTAAAATTTAAAATTATGTCATTACATGACATTTTGAGTTTACCAAGCCTCCAAAGCCTGATTAGTGATAAGGAGAAGTTGCTTTCCATTTGTCTGTATAGCATGACAGAGAGCTGTTGGCTTGGCAGAGGCCAAGAGGATTCTCACTTCTCACCACTCTTATTTAAAAAGAGGATAGGGAAGAAGAGACTTTAAAGATTTTATTCCCTTGTGTATCAAAGTATGAGCCTAATTACATTATTTATAGATTGAAATCTTGAATAACAAAAAACAAAAAGTTAAAAGAGACTTCATAAAAGAAAGTGATCTGTACTCCTCACCCCCCAAGACATTAAATTATGTAAGTTTGATAATCACAGAAGTAATCATTTTAGAATAATAATCCCCATCATCAACTATCAGAGCCACCAATTTCCCTTTTTATTTTTTAATCATCTCTTTTTCTTAATATTTTTATTCTTTGAGGGTAAATTTTCCACAAACAAAATGATTCTACCTTTTACTGTGTAAAATAATGAGAACACACAACCTCCAATGTTTATGTCTGTCATCCATTGAAATTCCTCCCATGAAAAAGCCAAACACTCCTGACATTTTAACACTCTCTCTCTCTCTCTCTCTCTCTCTCTCTCTCTCTCTCACACACACACTTTTTTCAAAACCCTCTTTTCTTTCTCAAGGACCCAGAGGCAAACAGAAGCCAGAGATAAAGGCAAAGCTACAAAGGACTAATAAAGAGGCTCTGCCTGACCTAAACCATCTTTATATTTTGCATTCACAAAACCAAGAGAGAAGCTCATCATGAAATTCTCAATGATCATCTTCCTGTGTTTGCTTTCTTTACTCTTCCAGTATACTCACTCCACCACAATACTAGTAAATGGAGTTTCAGAGTGGAAAAATCCCATTGTTCATGTAGGAGACTCCATCAGTAAGTACTTAATTACTTTAAACTTTATTAAAACCCCAACAAATTGTGTTAAGTAAATCAAAGTTAATTAGGCTGCTGCCTACTAACCCTCTTCTTGTCTTGAACATTTCAGTTTTCAAGCACAAGTTTCACTACAACCTCTACATTTTCCAGAACCAAAGAGCCTTCAATCTCTGCAATTTCACTCAAGCCACGCTTCTTAACAAGCCCAACTCCATCTCCTATACGGTATCTCTCTCTCTCTCTCTCTCTCTCTCTCTCTCTCAGACACACACACACACAATTAAGTGGCTTTGTTTTTCTTTGGTTTTTTGAGAGATTGCTCAATTTAATCTGTGTTTGAACTTGGGTTTTTTTTTTTTTAATGAAGTGCTTAAATTAAGTAAATTTTTCTTCAAATTTCCATATGGGTATATCATAATTGTGTCAAAGATTTCAGCTTTCTAACTAAATTCTTGTTACATTACAAAATTAAGTGGCACCCATCACGCCCTGGTTTCTTCTACTTCTCCTTCAACAATGGTTCTCTTCTCAAAACATGCCAAGACACCCAAAAGCTGGCTATAAGAGTCTCTGCACAAGCTCCTCCTCCAATGGCAGCCCCAGCACCCAGTTCTGGTCTTGGTGGTGGTGGAGTAGTGTCATCTTCTCCAGCGTACCCATGGCCATTCCATCCTCACCAAGCAACCTCGCCAAGTCCAGAACCAAGCCTAAGCTCTTCAGTGGCTGTGCCATCCGTAGTACCAGATAAAGGTGGTGGTAGTAATGGTATGCCATTTATTAACAGTAACCCTGCAGTTCCTCTGCCTACTGGTGAAGTTGATTCTGCTACAATACGCCCTTTACCAACCTCTGGCCACCAGGGACAGGTAACCCAAATTTTTCTCTAAACATTGTTATCATGTATGCCTATAAATCGTACATGCAAGTCCCTATTTGTATGTATAAAGTATTTGGTTATTAGTTCTTGATCTTCATACCCAGAAGCACTAAAATTTGGTTCATTTATTCCTTTCAAAGAAAAAACACAAGTTGACACAGAACATAATAGTGAAGTATGCCTACACATATACTTCCATTATTCCATACATGAAAATGTATGTCTATGTGTTGTTTTGCTGTTATGAAAAATGTTAAATGGCTTTTTCTACTCTCTCTCTCTCTCTCTCTCTCTCTCTCTCTCTCTCTACGTTAACATTGTTATGTATCTATAGACATCAAGTTTGTATTTGTATGTATAAAGTCGTTGGTTATTAGTTCTTGATCTTCATAGACTTATTGAAGCATTAAAATTTGTTCATTTTATTGAAGAAAAGTTTAGCACAGAACATAATATTGAAGTATGCCTACACATAGCATATGCTTCCCTTCCCCACATGAAAATGTATAGACGTGTTTGTGTAGTTTTGTTTAATGAAAAATGTTAAATATACGTATATAGGGCTTTTCCTTTTTTTTTTTTTTTTTTCACATTAAGTTTGATGGGATGCTGATTGGGATTCTTGTGTATTGTGGGGTGGGACTGCAGGTGATGGTGGGGTTATTTGCTGTTCAAATGACTCTATTTTGTGTGGTTCTCCTGATGCTGTAAAAAGTAACAAGGAAGAGATCAGATGGCTTGTAATATGTGTAATTAGTAAATCCAGAGTAGGGTAATGTCAAATGTGCACCAGGCATTGTGGTTTGAGTCTAAAGTAACTTTAAGAGTGATGATTATACCCATGTATTGTGATGCTCTTAGTCCCTACTTTGGAATCATTAGCACTTCTCTTTTTTTTTTTTGGGCTAATTAAAATCATTAGAACTTTTGGTCCTTTAGTTTTGGCATGCAATCAATTGCTACTTTTTCTTTTCTACTTTATCCCTGCTCTGTCCTCTTTTGTGTTTTTGGATGAATTTTAAATTTGAAAGTCACAAGACCAATGACTTGCTGGCTGTAATCCCAGCATCTTGGTACTCAAAGCAATTTGGTAGACAGGGACTAGGGAGGGTTGAGGTATGGACTTAGATCCCCCACTACATGAATGATGGGTTTTACCATTTAAATAACTCTCGTGACCTGTGACCCATTTGCCCAAATATGTTTCAAGAAAAAATAAATGGGGGCCTGTGGCTGGATGAGTGGTGGGCATACACAGTATCTAAGGTGCATCATATAATAAATACACTATCACGTGGTATAATTAACTGATCTATTATAATATGGGTGAACATTATTAATACTATATCCTATAAATATAAACATGTCGTCCAACAATATTTTTATACGCGGATTAATTATACCATGTGATGGTATATTAGTTATACCAAATAATTTTTAAAAAAATCATCTCAACATAGGATGAACATAAGAACTATCCATACAATATGTGGATATCAAAATAGACATGGAATGTCAGTTTAACTCATATAGTGATATTAATATGATGAAGTGATTATGCTGCAGTAATAAATATATGATATATGCAATGATGAAGCCTTTTATAGTAGACTTTCCTCTGGGAGCATAACCTGTTGTTCAGTAACTACTTTCAATGTTACAAACTTTTAGTTGTTGTAAAAGTATGTGGAAATTAGGGTTTGTGGAAAAGAGGAGGCAGAGAGAATATGATCAGTCTCTTTCATTCATGTTATAAATATCCTTATATAGAAGTAGGGTTTACTAGGATTTGTATATTTACTAGTATGCCCCTACAACTAATTACAGGAATAGCCACATATAACAATATATTTACAACATTAGTGACTTTTTGCAATGTCCCTCATTTTCTTCTTTTTCTTTATTGTAATTGAAACACTTCGATCGGTTGAGATTGGGAATGTACATAAGGAGTCCTGAATTTCTATCTTTTCCTTTTGTCAAGCAGTACAATTCATTTTAGAGTGAGGTTATGCAAATCACCCACAGTTGCTGAGTTGACCACCCTAACATATTTTGTTTAACTTTTTTTCTATTTTACCCTTTATTGTAAAAACATGAAGAAATCACCCAGATCCATTCGGTGATTATCTACCGAAACATTCACCAATGTTCGGCAGATAAGTGTCGAATAATCACAAATATTTCGGCAGATAACTGTCGAATGCCTTTTTCATTTTCATTTAGTGGTTATCCACCGAAAAATCCACTAATATTCAGCAGATAATTGCCGAATAACTACAAATATTTCGGTAATAATTGTCAAATGGTCCGATGAACAAAATTGAACTTTTTTGTTTTAAGGGTAAAATTAAAATTTTGAAATAGGGTAGTCGAAATATCATCACTCTTCATTTTATTAAAAAATTTCCCAATAGAAAACATATCATATTCTATCCTAGAATGTTTTGTTATATTGAAATGTATGGAACCGTAGTCCTATCATAATCTTAACTGATCTATTTATCATTCCTCATCACTTGGAGTAACCTTAAGTGCTTGCAGCCTTAGATTTTCGGTCAACAAAAAAGGTTTGATGTTTGTCAAGCTCAACCCTAAATTTGATTAGACCCAAAATCCAACTAAGTATTTCCTATGGGCCAATGTTCTAACTTGGGCTGAGATTATTAAGCTAGCTGGGCCAAAGTGCCTATGGCCATCTATGTACAAAAAGGTGGGCCATATTTTGTACATTACAAGCATGTCTGGAACTTCATTGAGGGCTTTTCCTGGGCAACTGCATGATTTGGTATCAAAGAAAGCAGTTGGCTTCCCGCCAAGGCAAACAATATTATGGAAAGCAAAGGATTTTAACCGTTCTAACTGCCCTCCAAGAATACCAAATTAGGAAGCAATGAATATGTACTTTGTTCATATGCTCACAAAAGACCACTATTATGGGCTCTTTTAACATGCCCTTCACAAGTGCACATTCTGCTCTACCCATTTTATTAGGTAAAATCTGGAGCTTCTAAATTGATTTCTAATACCAGAAGCCCAGCAATGGATCTAGAACTGGGACTGAAGATCACCCATACCATAGATGATGTTGCTTCCTCTGCCGATTTTCGGATTGTCAAGGACAAATCAGGTCCTCTTTTCGTATCCAAGGAAACCGAAAGCTCATTCATCCTCACCATCCATCTCAAAGGTCAATCATTTTTTTCAATAACCTGTGTGTGTATGTGTGTATGCGCGTATTTTTGTTTATGAAATTTTTTGGGAAAATGCAGGTTACAGAAGAGAGCATATTGAAATTGATATAAATGAAAATGGGACTAAGATTGGCATTTTTGGGGAGAAGCAAGTTCAAGAGAAGGTGATGCTGGGATGGATGATGTACAAGAAAGAGGTGGAGACAAGGGGTTTTAGAAAGGTCTTTCGAATTCCACATGGAGTGGTTTTGGATCGGATCAAAGCCAAGTTTGATGAACAAGAATCAATTCTCACAATCATCATGCCAAAATCGGTGAAAGGAGTTGTTGGGGTTGGGATTGAGGAAGTGAAAGAAGATGGGATGGATATAAGAAGACCACAGATGACACAAACTGCAGCTGAAGAGGTTCCTGAGAGTGATGGTTCAGGTGAGCCTGAGAGAAAGAGAATGGAAGAAATTGTTCGGGTTAAGGGAAAAGGGGTTGATGAAGAGGGGTCTAAGAAAGAGATTGTAGCTGATGGAATTCTTGAAAAGGACATGAGTGGAAGTAAAATGCAAGAAGTTAAAGATTCAAAGATTCAAAGTATAAAAGATACAACAAAATCTGCATCTGAAAATAGTGAAGAGCCAAAGATTGAAGAAGGTGATGGAATTGAGAAAGAGAAAGTTGGTAGAAAGGAATTGGACAATGAAGAAATTGCAGCTGATAAGGTGCCAAAGAGAGAATATGCTAAAGGGACAATCAAGGAAGACACTGATAAAAGCACTGAAGTAGTAACTCATGAAGTTGCAAACCCATCACAAGAAACTCAGGTACCTGAACCTCACTCAGAAGAAACAGCTTCTGAGCTCCCAAGTTTGAAAGATCAGATGAAGAAGCAGAAGAGTTCAGAAGCAGAAAGAGAAGTGCCAAAAGCCGGGCTAGAGGAGGACGTTCGTAGTAGGCCAGAGAGCAGTGAATCATCAAAAACTGATCAAGTTCAAGGGAAACAGTTCACAGATGAAATCTGTAAAGAAGGTGATGTTGTTGAACTACAAAAGCAAGAACCCATTAAAGAAGATTCTGCTAATTATCAACATGAAAAAGGAGAAGGAAGTCATGGAATTGCAAATGAAATTCAACACATGGAAAAGAAGAAGGAAATTGAGAAGTGTGAATCTCCTGAAAGGGAGAACCAAAAAGATGGGGGTGAGAAATCAACTCTAGAGAAGCAGCCTGAAGGTTTAGAAAAGTCTAAGCTGCTGTGCTCTCCTTTTATCATTGCAGGTTCAGCCCTTCTGGTCTCTCTTGTAATGCTAGCAATTAACAGGTTTAGAAATAGAAAAAGATAGCTTTTTCCTTCTGTGTACTATATCCATCTTGTCAACCTTTACATTTAAATTCAATTAACAATTTTCTTTAAGCAATTGTATCATCAAACTTGAACATCAAGAGTAATATTGTCATTACATGTTATCCTAAACCAACTACTCTCATCTAAACAGGAGAAAAAAACAAGAATAATTCTTACAAAGAATATAATTCAATGCAATAAAAGAAAAATGATAAAAACTATTTCTAGCTTTGGTTAGAGGCTACAAGAAAGTTGTAGTGGAAACTGATTCTGCTTCAGCCATCTCCTTTTGGAAACAGGTCGATGTTCAAAAGCTGATGATGAAGCTCAAGAAAAACAGTTTACGGATGGTATTCGTAAAGAAGGCGATGTTGTTGAACTACAAAAGCAAGAAACCATTAAAGAAGGTCCTGCAAACTACCACCATGAGAAAAGAGAAAGAAGTCATAGAATTGAAAATGAAATTCAAGAAGCAACAAACAACATTGAAGAAGAACACATCAAAGAGAAGAAGGAAGTTGAGAAATGTGAATCTCCTGAAATGGAGAAACAAAAAGATGTGGGTGAGAAATCAACTCAAGAGAAGCAGCCTGCAAGTTTACAAAATTCTAAGCTGTTGTGCTCTCCTTTTATCATTGCAAGTTCAGTGTTTCTTGTCTCTCTTGCAATGATAGCAATTAATAGGATCAGAACTAGAAAAAGATAGTTTTTGTTTACTATATCTACTAGTACTACTACACTATTATTACTATATATATATAGCTCAAACTCTCACTTTTCCTGTTGTAACTGATGATGTATCTAATTATTTATCTTTTCACTATAAATCCTAAACTCAAAATACTCATAAAAAAAAAAAAAAAAAAAAACAGCAATCCTATTCCAGAATAATGCAGGGCAACTAACAGTTAGTCTAGTAGTATTTCTTTTCCCAATGTTGGGAGAGGTTTCGGTTTGAATCCCGCCACCCCCAGATAAAAAAAAAATGTAATAAACTAAAAGTTCAAATCTTGAAATAAAAAATTAAATTAAACGCTTTTTTTCTGCATTTATGTTATCATCTAGTGGTGTTTGTGTTTATTTAAGCTACACGTATTTTCTCTAAATTTGAAAAACATGTATATACAAAAAGCAACAAATTTAAAGCTTAAGCCATTTCGTTATTTTTTTTTTCATCATATGGGCTGGACCAGATGGATCACTCAAGCCCATCAAGCTCACCCTGAGCCCATCCAACCCATGCAGAGCTACGCATGGAATCTGAATAGTTTTACTTGTCGTTAGCCTCTGGTCCAGACTCCAGACAGAAATTGGAGCAGTTTTAGAGCTCAAACCCTCTGTCCCAAAAGAGAAACTTATTGTTCCTGCCACATGGTAATGTTGAGTGGCTCAACAGTTCAGTCCAATTAAAAGATGACATGTGTTTAGTTTTGATGATAACTTCTTATTTTTTGAACATATGTCATCTTTTAATTGAACTGTTCAACCGCTAAACACTACCAGTAAAAACAACTCTACAAAAGACGTTACTCATTTACAAAGATGCAAAGAAAAATTGACACTTGGATTCCTAGTCCTTACTTTGACTAGTTTTCCGTGATGCTAGCCGACCTGAGGTTAGGGATATAAAATTTCCAAGCATCAATTTATTTTTTTATAAAAAATATGGAAAATCTATGCTTTATTGTTTTTGTGTATTAAATTTAGACTTTGTTTGTTTGACGGGGAAAGCTAGAAGAGGAATAAAAATTGTGCTCCATCTCTTGACAAGTTGCAACGTATATTTCACTTCTTAGTTCCAACCAATAGAAGGCAAGAAGAGCCATTGGTATTTATAGCCTAACAGCTAATAAGCAGTCATGAGGGAGGCAACTGCTTTGGCAGCCTGTTGTGTCCATTTGTAGGGTAGATTTGCAAGAGCCTAATAATCTCGCTAGTACAAACATTGCAAACACATAACCATTGCATATTTAACTCCAGCCAGAAAAAGTGGACAAAAAATAGCTTTTGGCATTTAAAGCCTACACTTTGGCAACAGCTAACAGTGAGTTAAAGGAGGGGTCAACTGCTCTGGCAGCCTCTCATATTTACGAGGTAGCCATGCAAATGGCTAATTTGCAGTCTTGGGTGATGTTACAAGCTACCAACTGCATTATTCAGCAAATTGAGGATAAGACAGCGATGGATTGCCCCAAAATTTCCTGGAATCTAACAGACATACCAAACATAGCTAGAGGCAATCTCCATAGACGAATTCAAATTGGCTTAAATTATGCAGAAGATTAGTTATGCATATATGGTGTAGTCAAAATAATTGGCAAGGAACCGAGTTGTTCCGGCCCATGGTTTGCTCCCCAGTTTTGAATCCGGGTCGGGTCGACTGGATGATTTTTGAGGTTCCCAGTTATCAGTACTACCTGCTATCAAGTATTAAAGGTGGCTGCCTATACCTACACCCTTGTATAGAATTCTGATATGGCAACTTCATTACCTCTGGATAGCATATACCTAGACCCTTGTATAAAATTTCTGACTGCCCTGGACCACCTACACCAAGTAACATCAGTAGGAAAAGCTAAATATAGAAGGGCAGAAAGAGAGGAGGGGGAAAGGATAGAAAGCAATGAAAGATAGGAGGGCAAGCTTCTCAGAGCAGAGGACTTTAGTTTAGCGGAACCAACGTGCGTAATTATTTTACGCAACAATTAGGCAAATAGGCAAATCATATTGGAGAACTTTGCATATGTATCCTTCTTTCTATTCAAGGAAAAAAGTGAGGTCCAAAGTAATCAGGCTAATGTCATGGGCAAGAAACTGGAAATCAACCAAGAATTGAAAAATGAACCCTACAGGCTACTGTTAGCTGAAGAAATTTCAAATTCCTGTCTGCAATAAAAGAGTGGGAACTTGCATAAATAAAAAAACCTGGTCAATCTCAGATGCACTGAGAAGTGCAGCATTTACCAAGGTTTGGAATACATAAAGCCTAACTCAACTGCATACGGAACTGAGCAGACTTGATATCAACCTCTTCATTTAGAGGAAGTTGAAGCTAGCAATTGCAATATCATAAGGAGAAAATTCCAACAACAATTAACAACAGCAGACCATTTTTTTTTTTTTTTTGTCTACTCACTCTGGATTAATCAATCAAAATATGAGCAATTGTAACAAAATGATGAAGAAAGCAAACGGTTGCTCTCCTCAAAGACAGCTGCTGAGAATGAGTATATGATGTGACAATGTGGAATAGCTTTTTACACTAATTATGGCATCGTAGTTTCTAAGTTCAGAAGAGAGTAAGCAATTCTGATATAAAAAGCATTGTAAGCAATCTACCTCTCACAAAACTGGCCACATGCTAGACATTATTTGCATGTGAGGGGAATGTAAGAAGGGGTTGTAACTAGCCGGATACACACAACACAACTGAATGAGAGGAGAATAAGCATATAGATTATAGAACCACGCTGCTGCAAAATGACATTTGGATGATTTTATTTCGTATATTGTGATTAGATTCAAGCACAAAGCCATAGTATATAGAGCAGGCTTTCCGAGGCCTCCAATTGCATACACACACACACACACACACCATCTTCTCTCTCTCAGTTTCTTTCAAACACAAAGCCAGGTTAGGGAACAAGGAGAAACTTATATAATCATTGAACACAAAATCAGAAGCAGCAGCCAAAAGCTTGCTGAAAGATTCCATTATACAAAATAAATACCCAACAACAGAAAGGCAAAAAAAAAAAAAAAAAAAACAGCAACATCGACCGAGCGGAGGTCCATTGCATATTCCTAATTTCTTTACACAATATATGGTGATTGATTAATTGATTAAATACAAGAGAAGGTGATCTCCTCCTTACCCAATTTTATTGCCGGCAGGCAGAGGCCTCCAAAAATGACCTGCATCCTCTCTTCGATCTACTTGTTGTTGTTGTTGTTGTTTCACATGTCACAAGCACTTCATCATCTTGGTCGCAATACAAATCGGAGACCCGAAATCACACACTATTGGCTCTTCCCAAAGAGTCCATACCCTCTGTTCGGCTTCTTACAATTCCATGGAAGACCTCCCTGACCTGGCGCTCCAAGGGGTCCAACCCCTCCTTTATGCCATCGCAGAGGTTGGACAGTTCCTGCACTCTCTGCCTCACCTCCCCCTCCTTCTCCTCCGCCAGCGGAAACTGAACGGAATCCGCCAATTCGCTGATCACCCGCGAGCACTTCTCCATCTTATGAATCTCCTTCATCAAGCCGCAGGCATTCTTCCGGTCCCGCCGTTTCGACTCCTCCAGAATCCGCTCGTGCAGCGACAGCAGCGGCGCCGCCCACGAAAAGGTCCTCGGAATGGAGAAATGCACCTGGAGCCCGCGGTCCTGGCATGGAATGGCCGCCACCAGGGCCCACATAACGAACAACAACACCCAATTGATGGTGAAAACCGCCGGCGCAAGGCCATTGGTGGCCGCAATTTCATTGGGTCTCGGCGGATTCAGGTTGGTGGCAATGGCCTGGAGCTGCCTGGCGGCGGACCAGGACCGCGAGACGCTCCACGACAGCGATCGGAAGTGACCCAAAGAGCGGTGGGGGTCCTTGGTGGTGCTGGAGGGGTTGTTGCGGCCGAAGGATCGGTTTCGGTGGGCGAGGTTGGTGGCGTTGGAGTCCTTGTCGTCGAGCATCGAAATGGCCAAATCGATTAGGGCCTTCTTGGCCCTCCGGAATTGGCCCTCGCCGAGGGTCCTGTCGCGGTCCAAAGCGCAGAGCACAATCTCGAGCAGCTTCTGCCACTGCCTTATTTGCTCAATCCCGTCGCGGATGGCATTGCAGACGTCAAGGGCCTTGACGCTGCGGTCGAAGTAATCGGACAGGAGGCGGTCGACGGTGGGCCTGCTGACGTGGTGGTGGTTGGGGGCTGCCTTGTTGTTGGTGAAGATGAGGAGGAGCTTGAACTCTTGGTGGATGCGGAGGAAGGCGTCGAGGAGGTCTCGGAGCCAGTGGAGGGAGAGGAGGTCGTCGGAGGAGGAAGAAGACAAATTGTGGAAACAATCGGCCACATGGGTTTGGAACGAGTCCAAGTCCACAGATTGAGCTTGGGTTTCCATGGAATTGAACTGGTCGCGCCGGAGGCTGAAGATGGAACGCCCCGCCAAATGCTTGTTGTGGTTGTTGTTGCTGTTGATCAAGGCACCACCACCACCGCCACCGCCACCTGACGAGCCCTTTTGTTGGTATTCCGTCGCTGGCATTCTCTCACATCACCCACCCGCCCAATATCCCAATTATTGATTCGATATATCAATTCCCCAAAATTACTAATCACAACCTCAACAAAAATAAGCACCAGCTTTTCTTTTCAAGCCCGAACACTCACACAGAAAGAAAGATTGAGAGAGAGAGAGAGAGAGAGAGAGAGAGAGAGAGAGAGCCCTAATACAAATGGAAGGTGAGCAAAGGAGAGAGCGTTCGCGTTTTATGGTGGTTGGGGTTTGGGAAAGAAAAAGTGATTCAACTTTTTTACCATAATTGGAAATTTAGAAATCTTAATCACAGTCATCTGTGCTACTGTTAATTAAGTTTGTTTATTTTACTTTTTTTTTTGTAAAATAATAATTTGTTCTCGGAGAATTGTGTGTTTTTTCAATTAAATTTATGTAAATGAGGTATAAATTATAAGGCTCATTACAAATAAGTTAATAAAATTTTCTGCAATTATATTTTGATCAATACATTTTATTATAATTTTATAAAAAATATTATTTACAATACATTAATAAATATATATTATTATTCATATTTAGATTTGTATTAGGTTTGTATTTAATTACTACGCAGTAAAACAGTTTAGATTTTGGACAAACCTAAACCATAAGCCATAATCTCTGGAACCCTAAATCTAACTTTATTTTAAACCCTAAATCTCATTTATATAACTGCACTTCATTTCTATGCTCTAAATTAAATTAAGGGCAACATTATAATTTTACGTCTATAAATAATAAAAAAAAGGAATGAACAAATTGATATTTCTCAATGCACCAAGATACATGACATCATCAAGTGAATTTGGCTTAGTGACTAAAATGGAATATGAAATTTTGTATTAACTTATTTATAATATTGAAACTTTTAAATTGAAAAAAAAAAAAAAAAAAAAAAAAAAAAAAAAAACAATTGATTGTTCTTACTTCTTTCCAATTCGTCCTTGGTTATAATTTGTATACAATACTTAATTACTCGAACTAATTAAGTTTATCATTTTCTTTCTTCCTTTGCTAAGAAATAATAAAGTTTAGGCTCCATTTGTTGTGTTGTGTGTGCAGGTTACGTGCACTGCACACGGAGTGGACACGCCTGCTGCAAGTCTCTCACTTCACTTTTAACCTCTCTCTCCACAGATATCTGAGTACGGATTGCATCTTGACCATTGGTCACTTTTAGACTACATTTGGTTTTTGGTGCCAGTGGGGTTTTTTTACGGTGCTTTCGCGACTTGGTGGCTTACGACGGAGTCGTCGTACAAATGGAGTGCATACATCGACGCTACAGTTGGGTCTTCGTTGCCGCGTAAACTGGAGGATCCACGTCCGACAGACTGACTCGTTCCTTCTAGAAGGCGAGTGAGGGAATTAAATGGACAGAATTGCCCTTTCCGTTATGAACAAGAAAGTGTCAATTCCCAGTTTGCATGCGACTTGGACTTACAGTATGTTGGTCCCACACTTCCGATTTCAACTCTGAGTTACAGCACTTCAATATTTCAAGTGTTCAACTCACTTCATCAAATTGCAAAGATTTTTAAATTCATATTAAACAGAAAAACAGAAAAACAGAAAAAAAAAAAAAAAAAAAAAAAGATTCACAAAAATCTACGGAAAAAGGTCGAATTTTTTATTTTTGTCTTTATATGAGAAGGATAATGAAATGAAGATGAGAATTTTTATTGAAAAAGAAAGGCTTTTTTCAGTATTTATTAGATTTGTTTTCAACATGAAAGGGATTTCAAGTAGAACTTTATGTTTAGAAAGAAATTTATTTTATGTTTAGTTTGTATATTAATATCTTAAAGTATTTTCATAAACTCTATGAAGTAGATTAGATTAAAAATTAATTAACGATATGTGGGTTAATGGGTTATATAGTGAAAAAAGTATTTCACCGTTCAACAACTCGTTTATTTTGAAAAAAAAAAATTAAAAAGGCTTTTTAAGGCCCAAAATCAATAAATGGCTTCATAGGATTCGGAGTATATAATACTCGTATCCCGAGCTTTATAATCCCAAAATTTCTTAAAACGATTTAAGCCATTTGTTTGATAGAATACGGATTGGATCAAAGTTAAATTACACACAATATTTCGATATAATTAAACACACTTCAAAATAGTTTATATTAAAAAGTCAACCTGTTAGGGTGATGAGTTCACAAAAGACCCTTAAACAATATTTTACAAAAGACCCCAACCAACACACTACAGATATTTGAAATATATTACAACTTTAACGGAAATAAATGACAACAACAAAAGAGAAAGTAAGGTTCTAATGGTAGTAGGAAAAGAACATGGTAAAGGACCTAGAGACCTTGTATAAGCCAACCAAGATATAGGAGTGTCACGCCCAAACTGATTAATTAAGATCGTTAAACTTAGGAACAGCTGCAAGAAAGCAAGTAAGGGGTAAGCATCACATACGTTCATAGCTTCCCCTCGGGAGACCCTAGCTAAGTTTGAAAATAGTAGGTTAAAATAAACATATACATATATGGTCAGAAGAGAAAAACAATTGGAAAGGATTCGCCACAAAACCAGTAACAATAATGATAGTTGAATTTCCACAATTTTTGAGTACGAACATGCAGTCGTTTTGCAAACGTTTTGAGAGTACTCTATAATGGAAACTTACCTAATGATCAAACACATTAATGAACAACTATGCTTACCAAGCAAAAGTTTGGTACCGTAGCGAAAGTAGTCATCTCTGATTAGTACTTTATAAGCTAGCCTCCCTATTAGACATTCGACTAACTCGTCCATACAAATCCCTTCCGGAAGCTTAGGGAATCGAACCCAAGGTTATAAAAATACAATCCTTTACTCTCATATCATCAATCAGTTAACACATGAAAATCCATACGATATGACAAGCAAAAACAATGCATTTTTGCACGCAACAATATTTATTATCATACATATACACAATAAAAGTCTCATAGACAAGGTGTGAGGATTCCCCCTACTTGGAGTTCAAGTTTAACCTGATGATACGGTCCAACAGCACCAATGTACTTGACTTCTTCTCTCGGTAACTAAAAAGTCCACGTCCAACAATAATTCAGTCAAAAGTAATTTTGACAGAATTTCAACATGACCTTTCCATCATGTTCCCAGAAAATTCCAGAAACCAGTCTACTAAGACCAATCTTCATGACCCCGCACCCCGAGGCAAACAATCATGTCATGATCTTTTGTTCAGTAACCGAGTAACGACTCAATTTCTGAACCCCTATTTTGTTTCTACTCAAGTTCATTCTAATAAAGTCTTGGAAGTTGATAAGTTAATGCCTTACGATATGCCCAGATAAGTACATGAGAGATTGAGGGATATCAAGCCTAGTGTCCAACGCCCGTTTGCTCATGGACTTGCCTAGATAGCACATCGTTTGGCATTAATATATCTTCTTCAATATATTATTAGGTTGATTAATTAACAAAAGTCGAGTAGCGTTTCGATTATAACTAAAACTTAAATAATTATTAATTTAAATAAGCTAGGTTATTGGGTTACCTGGTTGAAGACTTCCCAAGGGCAAAACCTCAGTACTATTTTGTTTTCTAATTTAAACACAACAATTGTCTAGTTAACATGATAAAATTCTAACAACATTTCAGCAGAACTTCGACTAGGTTTAGGGCCTTATCTTAGCCTTTGAAGATGAAAACCTAATTTCTGTAGAATATTAGCCTAGAAACCATATGGAAAGATCGGGCTCGGCATCACAATCGCGTGGTCGAAAATGGATCTCGAATCGAACGTTGGATGAAGAAATTATGATGGAAACAAGTTGGGGAGTTTCAGAATAGAGAAATGGACGAATTTTAGAGAGAGAAGCTCTCAAGGTGATGGTGTGATTTAGAAATGAGAAATGACTTCCTATTTATAGGATTCAAGGTGAGTACACTTAGCAATTCTAGGTGGGTCTACTTAGCACTTTGGTGGATACAATGAGTAAAAGAGAGAATGGGTGGCAAATTGTGGGCGTGACACGTGTCCATTACTTGGCCATCACTCCATTTTCTTGCCAAGCACTCCTTCGTTGGATCAAACTTGATTAACAGTTGAGATCATGATCCTTGTTTTCTATTTTCGTTTCTATTTAAATGTAACGACCCAACCCAAAGTTGACTTTTAAAAATAATGGACTTTCATCTTTGACTTTGGGCACGTTGGAAAGCTCTTGAGTCCACGAGTTCGTAGACACGCGGCACGCGTTAATCGGAGCTACGGTTTGAAAGATACGAGCATTTGAAGGGAAGGGCAATTTTGTAATTTTGTAGGAGTGGGTTTTAAATACCCAAAAATCCAGAAATTTCGGGGGGATTCTCTCACACTCTCTCTCCTCTCTCCCCGATACTCTCTCTCTCTCGCCCATTCAGTACCGCCGCCCTGTCACCGGCGCGTGGGCGCGCGTCCGGCGGCGGATGGAGGCGGACGAAAGCTCTCCGAGCTCGCCTCTCCTCCCTCCTCCTTCCTCTGTAGATCGTTTAGCCCAGAAACCCCCCAAAAATCGAACCCAGTTCAGGCCGATTGGGCCTCCGGCGACGACTCACATTTTCCGGCGGATTTGAGGGCGGCGACCACTTGGGTTTTCTTCCCCAGGCCCCGGCGAGTTCAGCCATGCCACTCCTTTGCTCCGGCGACCACCCCCGATGGAGAAATGACGCGAAACAGGGCCGATCCTCCTCGCCGGCGATCTGCGTTTTTCGGCCACGATGCGACGCCGGACCCACTGGGTATCATACCTCTCGTCACGGCGAGTTCAGCAATGGTGTCTTCCTGCCCTGACGATGTCCCACGGCGGAGCAATGAGCTCGGGAAGCCAAGCCAGCCGCCGGCTTCCGCCGTCGATTCCGGCGTTTCTGGCGACTTTTGGCCGTCGGTCCAGTTGACAAAATCGATCCTCTAGGTACGAGTAATCTTTCCCCTAAAGTGTTGATGTTCAATTTTGAGACTTTAGAAATTTGATTTTTGGGTTTACGTCTATTTTGAATATCTTGAGGATCGGACTCAAATTTGTGATGTTTATGTGCAATTGGAGGTTCTATTATATGATTAGGATTGTTCGGAGTTGAATTTGGATATTTCTAGGTATGTGCCGCCGCTGCCACCGACGGCTCCACCACTTGTGGCGGTGAGTTGGGTGGTTTTTCTTGTTAATCAGCCTCCCCAGGACTCTTAGAGGCCAACCCTAGGGTTTGTTTACGTGTGGGTGAGTATTGGGTGTACTTTGGGGCTGGGTAGTCACCGTACGTGGTGGTTACCGCCCATTTCGATCATTGAACGGCCAAATTGTGAAACCTGAATATTTGAATATTGGTTGTCTGGTCATAACAGGTATACGGATTCAGGAAATATCATTTCCGATGCCGTTATGCTGCCGGATTTGGTATCCGAGCAATGGCACTGTGAAGGGTAGGATTTGGATCATGAGAATAAATTGATGAGGATCTGAGGTTTAGGAATTTATTTGGAATGTTAGAGTTTGTCCTGAGGAAGTATTGGAATGATTTGAGTGACAAACAAGGGAAGGGTCGTGAGTAGAATTCAATCTCGGAAAGGTTTCGGTGTAGATCGGAGTAAACAGTGAGTGAATTTTGTTTATGATTGATTATTTATCCAATGATGATTAAGACGTTGTGATTTGAGGAGAGACACCTCCTTTTGATGAGTGGGTTTGATAAGGATAATTTGGAGAAGAATATTTAAAGACTGCTGTATAAATGCACGTGTTGACCGGACGAGCCTGCTCGTATGGAGAGACCCCTCCGTACGAGATTGTGGCCAGGATACGAGCCTGCTCGTTCGGAGAGACCCCTCCGTACGAGATTGTGGCCAGGATACGAGCCTGCTCGTATGGAGAGACCCCTCCGTACGAGATTGTGGCCAGGATACGAGCCTGCTCGTTCGGAGAGACCCCTCCGTACGAGATTGTGGCCAGGATACGAGCCTGCTCGTTCGGAGAGACCCCTCCGTACGAGATTGTGGCCAGGATACGAGTCTGCTCTTACAGAAGGACCTCTATGTGCGAGATTATGGCTAGGATTTGAGCCTGCCCGAGTGCGGGATTGTGGCCAGGACATTTTCTACAGTACAGGTACGAGAATGATGTGAGTTTTAAGAATTAGTGTTTTGAGATATCAGATTTCAAGGATAAATTCAGTTCAGAGTTTGATTTACGGTTGAGGGGATGTGAAAATGGTTTTGAAAGAAGAGATTTTTGAAAGTAAGTATAAAGCTGGAGGATTTCCATGAAACGAAGTGTGTGAAATTAGATAGATGGTTGTTTGGTTGCTTGTATTGCATTTGTTTGCTAGGACTTAGTAAAGTCTAGGCTTGAATCGTGAGGACGGAAATGATAGTGTCTATGCGTTGAGGATATTAATTAGAATGTGAATGATTGAGGTTGAGGTTAATGGTCGATTGATTAGGCAATTGATTGGTTGGAATGATTATTAATATTATTGGTGGGATTTTGATGTGAATTTGAGGAATTTGGTTCATCTTGTTGCTTGGATGATTGGTGATGGAACTATTATGAAATTGAATAATTATGGATTTTATTGTGGATTATTTATTGAGTATGGAATTGAAGAAATTATTGAGGACAATTATTATTATGAAATTTCACTCATACGAGCTTTAGTGAGCTTACCGGGTTTGTTGTATAACTCGGTACACCATGGATGCGGTGTAGGATTTGTGTTTTGCAGGTTAAGCAGACTGAGGAAGCAGTGGGAAGAAGACGAGGCAGTGGGACCCAGAGAGATTTATTTAAAATGTTTTTGACAGAATTTTATTTACTTATGTTGTTGTGTATGGCTCAAAAGTAAGAGAAAGCAGATTTAACAGTTTGATGTTCAGTATTTTCATGGCTCGAGGTTTGAGGTGTTTCATTAAATCTTGTCTTTTCTCTAATTTCTTTTGAAATTTACCAGAAATTATCTCGTAGTCGTCAATGTAATCTAAGAATAAGATGCCATTCGTGGTGTTCTATATTATCTCCCCATATTTTTTGTTTCTCCAATGATTTACACGTTTTCTCCAAACAATTGAAAATATCTTCAAAAGTGTTTGTTTACCTATTTTCTTCAATTTTTCTAATTCCTCAAAATTACAATCTAACTTCCGAAATTCTTTATAAATAATCCGGTCCTCGGATAATTATGATCTTAGTACCATTGGGTTCGTCTTATCGAGTACTTCAATACTAAGGCCTCAAACTGTTTTTGCAACGACGATAACCTAGTTAAATAATTTCGGGAATACTTAGAAATGGTTTTTCTTAATTTCTAAAAATAATAAATAAATTACTAATAATCTTAAATAAATTTCAGAAAATCAGTAATGACTCCAAATAAATCTCAGAAAATTTCTATAAGCTCAAAATAAAATATAGGAAAATTCTAGGGCGTTACACCTGGAATGTTGAACTTGATGCTGTAAGGTCGGTGAACGCGTTCAAGCATCATACAATCTTCTTCCTTGGTGTGACTGTTGATGTTATCCGCAATAGTTTGGGGATATCTTTGAGGGCAAATTTGGTTCGCAACGACTAGAACCTCAACCTCACTTTGGGACGAGGGGTTTAATGGAACAACATTAGGGATCTCCGAAGTACTCATGGTAAAAGATTGAATAGGGTAAGAGTAAAAAATTAGGGATTTGAGATTCTTTGTTCTTCCACTCAAAGTAAGCAAAGAAGATATTTACTTTTTCCTATGAGTTCAAAACAATTTAAAGGAAAATGGGGGGTAACTGATGGGCCTATTATTTGGATTTTATTTCTAGTACTTATTTTAGTACTTTTAAAAGCCCAAATCCTTTTTTAATAAAGACTCAATTAATGAAGCCCAGTTCGAAATTAAAGTCAATTATTTAAAACTATGGTTAAATATAAAAATAGTTCACGAACTTTACAGTGAATTTCAATTTGGTCCATTAACTAAAAAAAATGTCAATTTGGTCCACGAACTTTCCAAGTTGTATCAAACCAGTACAAATGTTAATTTTCATCAAAAATTAATGGAATTGATCACATGAAAATGTGATGAACAGACTAAAATGCCTTTGAAAATGTAGTCACTTGCTGTGCACATTACCAATTTTCGTTAAATTTTTCGATGAAAGTTAACATTTGTACTGCTTTGGTACAACTTAAAAAGTTCGTGGACCAAATTGACACTTTTTATAGTTAGTGGACCAAATTGAGATTCACTGTAAAGTTCGTGGACCATTTTTGTATTTAACCCTTAAAACTAATGATTAAGATAAAGCTTAGACAAACTGCATCAACAATTATTTAGAGAACCAACCTCGTAAATTCAGGAATTAACTTCTTAAAGAGCAAGGATATAAAGGCGAGAAGATCAACATAGTGAGGTACGAATCTTACTACAAAAACATCTTGGAAACTTTAATATCATAAATAAGAAGACTAACTTAAGCATCAGAGATCCATTGAAGAGAAATCTCCATCTGGATCATTAGAGCTTCGGTTTCATTTTGTAGGAAAAAGAGAATATCTATTCCAAGTCTTAAAGAATTCGACAGCTCTGCTGACGTGTGCATAAGAATTCAAGGCTCATCAATGATCATTTTAGTAAAACTAACATACTCATAACACACTAACTAAACATATATGCCGAGAGAGGTTTGAGAGGTGCTTGCAGTTGCAAGTAAGGAAGTATTGGTCCTACCTCCATGGAGGTGCCTTATATATAGAAAAAGATGCACACCTTTATGAGAAATCCTAAATAAGTTTATTTTTAACTTCTTCAAATTTTTTTATATTTTTTTTCTAAAAAAAAGGCTAAACAAGATGGCAAACACTAAAGATTAAAACCACACTAACATCTCGCTCCAAACATATCACAATTGAAAAGGAGTAACATACTCACTCACATTAATTGAAAAGGCATACCCTTTACAAGAATGATTATAATTAAAATAGAATACTTACATAGATGATAAAAGATAATACCTTATATTTATCTTTATTTCAAAAAAACAAAAAAGAGATAAAAGGCAATAATATTATATTAAACTTTGGACAAATGGACAATATAACACAATTTTAGCAGAGAATCTCATTTATTTATATTTGTATTAAAAAAACAATTCACGTGTGGATTGCTACTCCCTATACCCGGAGGACATGGAGTTGATCGACTGATGAATCTGACTTGCTTTTATCAGATGATCAGAAAATTTGTGATTTTCCAACATTAAAGGAAAATTGAATAATTTTTATAGGAGACACTGAATTTTTTTTATTATTATTTATTTTCCTATTCAGTTGTCCAGAGACATGAATCTCTAAACAAGCATTTATTTTATCAGTAGTGCTACATATACCACATTTTTATACCATAATTTCATACCACCTTATGTGGCAACTTACATGGCATTCATACATTAGATATTAAAAAATAAAAAGAAAAACCCAAAAAGGAAAAGAAAAACTTTGTCCAATAAAGTAATGACACGTCAGATGGTATAAAAATGTGGTATAAGAATGTGGTAAGTATAGCATTATTCTTTATTTCATATCAGGCATTATTTTTAAATTTCATGACAAATATCCCATTTAATTTAATTATTGCTTGGAGGTTGGAGGATACCCATAAATTCGGGTCAAAGCTAGACTGGCTCTTGGGGTAGCCTTCAGATATTTCAATTCTTTTTTATTTTTCTTCATCCTAGTTTTCTATTATTTTCATTCCCTTATGTTAGACAGTGACAGTTAAAGTCAAAGCCCCTATATTAAAGGACTTGGTCAACAATCTTGTTAACCAAAAAACAAAATAACATGCAGATCATTCTTGTTAATTTATTCATAATATAACAAATATAGTATGTGCAATATAGAAAAACTATAAATAATTATCAATTTATAGAAATATGGAATAAATACAAAATGATAAAAATATATCAACAAAACATTACATGACTAGGTTTAGTCCACCATAGCCTATCCTATCCCACCATAGCCTACCCCAGCCAGCTCCGGTTCACTCCATATTGAATATTAGGTTTCTCCCATAGGCTTCAAATTGCTCTGTAATTGTTTGGGCCATAAATTGGCATTTACCATGACAAGATGATCGGAAAAGAGAATGAGAAAAATAGAGAAGCCGGCCTACATCTTTTAATTGAGTTTTCAACAAGGAGGCCTAAGTGAGGAATAAAATAAAAAACTTGCCGTGCGTTATTTTCTTTGAATTAAGAGAGCTCAAAAGGGGGCTGCTATGGGGTCCCAAAATCACAAGTTGCAAGAGAGAAATATGTTACTAGCATGGTTGTTGATTTGATATAGAGAAATCATTGAAAGAAAGGGCTGCAGTGATACCTGCGTGCATAAGTAAAGGAAATATAAGGGGATGGCTGCAGTGGTATTTCATGAGATTGAGGAGACTTTATAAGTGCCAAAGCCAATTGGATTTTGGCTACCCGTGTGTGTGGAGTGCATATATATATATATGTGTATGAATAGTACAAAAGAAAGTAGCGTGACCTTTTGTACTAATATATATATTATACATATATATACAAAGTGAGGTATATATCATACATGTCTAGTTGGCTATATATATATTAGCTAGTATACATATCTAGTTGGCTGAGTTGGTGAGTGGCGTTAATTGCATGGTGTATGTGCATATATATGTCTATATATATATATATATACATGCAATTGAAAACATGGCAGTAAGTGGCATGGCCTTCTATATATATATATACATATATACATTATTTTATTATATATATAGTTAGATATTTGGCTTAATAATATATGTATATTTATATATGCCTAGCCAAATACATGTTTTTAAAGACCAAAAAGTGGTTTTTTACTTTTAAGTGGGCCCAAACTATTTTTGAAAAAGAGACATGGAAGTTGGCCACCTAAAGCCTATAAATATTTTGTCCAGCCTCATTCTTCTTGTTTTGTTCGGCCTTCTTTTTCCTATTTTGTCCAGCCTCTCTCCTCTCATTTTCTACTAAAATTTCTTATAGGCTATCCAGGCTACTGCCAAACACAAAATATCCTATGATTGGCCTGGATTGCTTTTTTCCCATTATTTTCATCCACCCAGCTACTCTATCACTTTTCACACCTAAATACCTTCTACATAGCCCGAGCAACTTTCTTTCCTTATTTTTTATGTTTTGATCGTCCAATCTCTTTTCATGATTATTTCGCCCAAATATCAACTATGTTGATCACTCAACCTTGTGAGCATGATGAATTAAAATCTATCCGGGTTACCCCACCCTTGGTTTCAAAAGTGTTGTTCGCCCACTACATGAGGCCAGGAGAAATGGCTTATATGAGGCCAGAAGAAATGGCTTATATGAGACCGGGAGGAAATGCCTACAAGAGGCTGGGCGAAAATATTTTATGAAGTGGCTTCAAAGGCCTAGAGAAGGCCGGATTTTGGCGAGGGATCATGAAAGTGGCTCGACTTGTGTGAGTGAAAGGCCAAAATATTTTATTGAGTGGCTCAATCCATTATGTCGTATTAAATAAAAGAGTGATTCCGGCCTATTTAGAGGCCGGGTCATCTCTTTCTAGTGTTTTTATAGAATGAGTTGGCCCATCTAAATGCAATTTGCTAGGCCATGTATAATTTCAAGCAAAGAGAAATAATTTTGGCCTAGCAAGAGGTCGGGTTATGAATTTAAAATAACGAAATCGGTCCAATTGAAGATAAAAATGGGCTAGGCAGTTTATTATTGGGTATAAAAAATAAAAATAGGTGGTTCTAGCCTAGTTTTGAGGCTGGGTTGTTTCATTTTATTTTAATTTTTTTTTAATTAAGTTTGGGTCTCAATATTTGGGCCGAATTTTTATTAAGTTTAAAGCCTCAAAGAGTTTGATCGAGCCCGAAAGCTTCTTGATGAAATTTCTTAGCCAATAATGGCTCTGCCCAAGTCACATAAGGATTTCTCATCCACCAAGAAGTTCTACTTAAGCTAGAATTTCGTCTAAGTAAAGAGTTCAAATTTGGAAAGGATTCCCATCGACCATCAATGCTCAACATCACGTGGTTATCAAGGAAGAATCCGGTCGAATCCTAATTTCAAAAGAGTTCAAGTCCCATCTGTACAAGGAGTCTAGAAGGAATTCTGGGCCAAGTAATGGCCCATTGCTATCCTAACCCTTATATATAGACGCATTCAGAAGAGAAAAAAGGACATTCAATACACAGCAATCAACACACAAATTTCTCAAGCTCTCAAGAATCTCTCAAAGTTCTTTTGCTTTCGATTTTACTTAGTTGCTACCGTCCAAGGCGCTTTTAAGTTTTCAATAGTTCTAGTTCACTAGGTTTGTAGCTTTGCCATCATCCTTCCCAAAGACTTGTGGTATCGATTTATTTTTGTTCTTTACTTTTTATGCAACTTTGTTTGTCTTTATTTCAACTTTAATGCAATTTTTCTTTCATTTGCCCTCAATCTAATGCTTGCTATTTTCATTATTTCTTTGAATCTTGAAGTTAACTTGCACCACTTTGTATTGAGTTTCATTATATTTTTGTTATCCATGGTTTCTTTGTTTTTCTTGGGCACTTGCACCACTTTGTGCACGAGTTCGATCACGTAATTTTAAGGAGGCCAACTAGTGGGTCGGATTCCGATTCTGACTAGGCCTTTAAGAGCCTTGTCCCCGAGGCTAGAAAAAAACCTAGGCCAAGAGTGGTTCCTAGCTTGGCCGATCAATCGCTTGATAAGAATCAATTTAGGCGCAGTTACTCATCCCAATCACTATCACATTCCGATCGAGCCAAAACTTGGCTTGACGGTGGCACGCCCCATATTTACACGAAAACGGACGAAAGTGTTGCTTTTGGCCAACCTTGGCTAAAAACGAGTGAACAGTAATGTTTTGGTATATTGGTGTGACTGTCATGCATACAGTCACAGTTAATTGTGATTTCATGGAATTTATTAATTTTTTAGGATTTATAAGGGTTTAAGGGTTTATTAATTTTTTAGGATTTATAAGGATTTAAGGCTGTAGATGTGGACTTTTGGACTAAATTACTAAAGTGTAGAGACTAAACACTAAAAAATAAATAATGAAATAAGTTGTGACTGTAACTCAATGAAAAAGTTGTAATTATCATATAATCACCGTCACACCCCGAACCCCGGGTATGCAATAGATGCACCTATCTTGAATGTCTTACGAGATTAATGCCACCAATCAAGCATTTATCCCCTAAGATACCCAAGATAGGTTGAGCATTTTTAATTAATGAGATCGGGTTGAATCAAAGATAATAAATAGCGAAAAATATGTGAAGTAAAAATAAATTTTTTTTTATAAAACCAACCCCCAAAGTTACAGTAGTTCGCTGCAACCTTGAAGAATTTCATAAATTCGAAATATATAGTCAGCATATTATAAAGGATTCAAAACTATGCAAACGTAAAATTAAAGTGAACAACTCAAAATCATCTCAAATCAATAGAGGAGAGATCAACAAAACATGCTTGATACGAAATATCGAATAAACAACAACATCAATTGAATCCAAGAAGTTGACAAATCTCAAGATGCTACTCCGCTCGACGCTCGACCAAGTTCGTCTCTTTACCATGCTCATATCTATAAAAACATCAAATAAACAAGGAACAACAAAAACAATGTAAGCATCTCAAATAGTCCTTAGTTTCCACCACAATTTTCAAATAGAAATATTTAATTTTATTCAACGCTTAAAACAAGAATTTTTCGAATATAAATCAAATTCCTCAAATTTGTTTAAAACATGCTCTCCAATGGAAATAAACCAACATGATGAATGTATTAGTTCAAATCAATTTCCTCAAGATAATATGTAAAACTTATTTAGATCGTCATGCATAAACCATAAACATCGATTTAAACTTAGGAAAGAAGATTTTAAAAACCAAATTCTATCTCAAAATCTTTTAGCTTAAGTTCAAACACAATATAGCCAAGAATAGAATTTAATCATCAAACGTATAAAACATTTCAAAAACATAAAAATCAGTCCACTCACAATGAGAAGTCTAGCTTCGATCCTCCACCGGATCGTCACGAGCAACGATCATCTCGCCTATAAAATAAACAATCAAAGAAATACAATTAGTTCCTACTCAAGACACTTAAATGTAAATGTGCATGTGCTCAACTTAACGTCACACCCGACTCTCGTTCTAACTCGACGGTTCACAACATCCATATGTAGACCCAAAACACGTACGTAAACACTCCGCAAGCTCCCTGGCTCAACCTAACCAAAAACTTTCTAACCAAGATCGATAACCAACTTTAAAGTTGTCCTAAAATAACCTACAGTCGCAAAAAAAAAAAAAATAGTTAGGGTTCGAAGTTGCCGTGTGTGCCGCCTGAGGTGACTATTTAAGTCCAAATTCAACCAAATAAACTTAATTTCAACAAAAGCCACTAAATTTATCAGTCCTAAACAGCTATTGGGTCTCCTTAGGACGAAATTTGTCCAAGATAACACCATAAAAGCCTCCAAATCCGAAAACCCAATAAAAATCTGAAATGGCATCGAACCCCCAAATTTTTTATTTCCACAAAACTCAAACTAAAAAAACCAACTTAGAGAGAAATGGAAGCCCATACCTCAATGAGAAAAACCACTAAAACCCTCTAAGATTCGTGTTGAAAACTGGCCGAAAATTGGAGAATTAAGGCCGGCGTTTCTGTGAGAGTTTTTTTAGCAGAGGTCGTGCAAGGGGGCTGGGCTGGCTGGAGGAGTGGCCGGGGAAGTGGTCGGTGTCGGGGGAGGCTCACCGGAGGTTCCAGGTGTTCGGAATAGCCGGCGACGGCTGGTGGTCGCAGATGGGCTTCCTCTGGCCTTGTTCACTCACGTGTGTGGGCTAGGCTACAAGGGTGGTGACTGGGAGGTGATGGTCAGAGCGGTGATGGTTAGAGCGGTGAGGTCACGCCGGTGAGGCTGGGTCAGCGGGTGGTGGTTGGCGGTGAGAGTGGTGGTGTTGGCTGGTGTACAGGGGTGGTTGCGGGGAAGATAGTACATAGAGAGAGAGAGAGTGCAGGGAGAGAATGAGAGAATTGAAGAGAGAGTGAGAGGGGGAGCTGATTTAATTTGAGGTGTTTGGGTTTTTGAAATTACTCAAATGCCTTTTTCTAGAAAAATCTCCACACTTCCTACCAAAAATTTCAAATTAGAACACCGTTTTTGCCTACGCGTTTGGAAACTCGAGTTCTAATTAGCCGTCTCGAGCTTAAAGGCTACAAATTTGAATGTTTAAAACGCCCCTCTAAATACTAGAATTCCCTTCCAAAATTTTAATAAAGTCCGCCCAATAAGATTAACTTTTTATTTAAAAAAAAGACTTAGGGTCGGGTCGTTACACATTGGAACCTTGCTTTCTCTTCTATTGTTGTCATTTTCTTTCCTTTAAAGTTGTAATGTATTTTGAAGATATTTAGTATTAAGGGTCTTTTGTGAACTTGTCATCCTAAGGTGTGATATGGTCATAAATTTACATCTTTTTATATTCCTCTTACTTAGTTTTTGTAAGTTCATTTGATTAAAAGTTTTAAATTTCATTTAGTTTTGTGTTTTTAGATTCCGAGCAATAAAATGAGAAATTTCACCATTTATTCTCCTTAATAGATTTTAACATGAATCTAATTGGAGATAGAAGCTAACACCTTGAAGTTATTCCAGGTTAAATTTTGTGGCATTTGAAGACTTCTAAGGTGTTCATTTTGAATTTCAAAATCAGCCCAAAACTGCACCCGAGGAGAACTGAGTAAGCTGCATTGTGTGGGGCATAACTTTTTGGTTTGAGCTTGGATTGAGGCATATAATATATGGTTGTTAAGAAGACATCCATGGTTTTCTATTGATATATAAAACGTAAATTTCTGAATTGGGTAAGACCTCCAAATTGCTCTCCAAAGACAGCTCAGATATCCTGTCAGCAAAAGGATAAAGTGGTCTCAAGGCATCTTTCCATTTTGGGTAATTGCCTATCACATGCTCTCTTTCTTTCCCCTTTGTTTGCTCATTCTAAGCAAAATTCAGAAACCACAGTGTGAAGGCTCTAAATGAGGCAAAGAGAACATCTACCTATCTCAACCTCCTTTAAGGATCATCCATTAAGGGATAAGATGAAATATTCTCATTTTTGAATTAACCAAACTTTATCCCTTTATTTCCTTTAATCCTAGCCACATATTCTAGACATAACAATTCACCCAAATCATAAAACACTCTCATTTTCGAGCTCCCCCCTCCATCCTCTCTAATTTCACTCATTTCATCATTCATTTTATCATCTCATCTCAAAAACACACATCTCATCTTCCATCTTCCAAAACCCTAGCCTTTTCTCATCTCTCTTTATCATTTATTTTCTCTATCGTCTCTCCATCAACTCTCCCTCTCCAAAAAGCCAAACACACACTCATCTCCCATATTCACCACCATTATTGCAAGAGGAGCTTGGAGGCACTTGGGATAAGAAGCTATTTTGGGCATCCTTGGAGGAGTAACACCCATTGGGAGCTTGACTTCAACATCTAGAGTTTTCTCTTTTCCTTCTTGTTGCCATTTATGTTTCAATTTGTGATGTTGTTTGTAACTTTTATGGCTAGTGAATAGTTTCTTGATTTGGGGCTAGAGATGTAGCCCTAGCCCAACCATGTAATAATGACTTTGTGATTTGTGATCTAAATGCCCTTTTGGATATATATGTTCATATGCTAGTTTAAAGATCATGACTTGTATCTGTGAATTTACCACTTGTGCATATGAGAAATGTTATCATGTAAAAATAGGAGATTGGTAACCTTTAGTTTCTAAAGCTTGTTGCATAAGAGCATGGTAATTTAAAAGCACCTTGGTTGGATTGTTTTAATTACTTGGATTCCTCATCCTTATAACTTTATGCACCTAGGGTTTGCTATGACATTAATCTTAGGTAGTTACCTATCACCTTGGTTGGGATAGTTAATAACATGAAAGAGAATGTGCCATAATTTACCTTGATCGGGGGTTAGGATGGAATCTAATCTATCTAATTTGGCATAATCACTAATTGCATTGTTTGTTACATGAGAGGGTTAGTGTGAACCCCTAATAACCCCAAATCCTTTATCATCATTGAATTTAATTTGTACTTGAATTTCTTGCATTTCCATTTTGTTAGTTTCAAACTTTAGTGTTACTTATCATCAATCAACCAAACAACAACTTAACACTACACATTTTCACATACCATTATGTTTAGTCTTGGCTTTGCATAGTACATAGTAGATTGTTTGTTAGTTTTATAACCCTAAAATCAATCTAGCTTGTGGTTAAAATCTCAATCCAATCTCTTGGGTATGACAACCTCCCACTTCCATTTTCATATTAAAACTTGAAAACCTTGCACTTGAGGTAGAATAATAACAAGGTGTTCGCTTTTTAATATAAACTAGTTTGAAGTGTGTTTAATTATATCAAATCATGTGTGCAATTTAACTCTGATCCAACCCGTAATCTATCAAACAAAGAGCTTAACTCGTTTTAAGAAATCTTGGGATTATAACACTCGAGATACGAGTATTATATTCTCGGGGACTCTTAAGATGAGTGCTGCTGTAGCAATCCCGACCAGGTTGGGACGTTACATAACTAAACTAAAATAATATAAAATTTTAGTAATTAAATTATTCTAACAAATATACTACGTACAATATTGAAAAAAAAACACATAAAATAATATCAATTTTTTAGAAATATAGAATAAATACCATATGATAAAAAAAGAGTGCTACTATTCTCACCTCCATGTCCTATTTTTCCACCCACCACTTTATAAAAATATTAATCACTTGTTTAACTTTTGTGAAATGATCTCTAAAGACTTATGTAAAAAAAAAAACCCTGAATTTTCGGCTTGTGGTAATTTTGTTACTTAAGTTTTCTAACCTTGTTCTTAAGGTTTATGTAAAAGAATTGCAATTTTCCTTAAACTTTTTTTTGACTAACCAAGACCTTTGATTGTGGTTCTAGAGTTTAGTTGTGTGAAATTGAATTTTAGAAAAGGAAATTCAAGAGTTTGGTGATTATTTTATTTATTTTCATTTTTCATTATTAAGTTATGAGAGGAGGATTTTTCATAATTTTTCTGGAAGTGATTTAACTATTTTGAGGCTATAGGAAATCAGTACTCATCGATATGACTCCGTATGATTTTTTGAGAAATTATTTGGAGTCCCGAACTATTTTTGGTGAATTTTTGAAGTTGGAGAAATTAGAGAAACTAGGAAAAAGAAAGAAATTGAAAATGTTGTTGACCGGGCCGACAGAACGACACATGGTGCGCTGTCATTGGCCCAGTGTGTCTGATGACAATCAAAGGTCATCCGTACGTCCGCCCGTGTGATCTGCCCATTGGACCTACTGATGCGCTAGGATCATCTGGGCCAATGCGCCGCCCGTGTCAGCGCCTATGCGCGAATGGACAGGGTCATCTGGCCCAGTGCATTGGCTATCCCTTTTGTGTGAAGAGCTGGTCCAACCTACCCTCCCCTTTGACCCAGTTCGTTTTCTCTCTATAAACGAACGACCCGCCGGTTTGTGCATGACCCAGTTCGACTTTTAGCTTGTTTTCACACTTTTTTGCATCATATCCTACATTGGAAACTTACAACTTCTTCCCACCCCCTTGTGTCTATAAATAAAGACCCTTGTACCTCATTTTCACATGCACTATCAAGTGAAGTTAGAGTTACTCACTCCTTGGTTCTTTGGGAGTCTCTCTAAGAAGAGACATACCAAAAGGGAAGAAATTTCTCATAGTTTAAAAGTTTTCTTTAGAGAGTTTGCCAAGGAAAAGAAGTCCTAGAGTTGGAGTCTAGCTTTGGAGGTCTACCACCGGATAAATATTTTATTATCTCTACTTTATTTATTTTTCTTAAACTTTAATATTATGTTGCATGCTTAGATTAATTAAGTAAGATTTATTTATTAATTAAGCATGTCTAGGTTTATTTTGAAGATTTAATTGACTAATTTATTTGGTTAATTAAGCATGATTAGTTGTAACCTTAATTTGAAGATTTAATTAAAGGTTATTAACATGTTAGGCTTAGCAAGACCCTATGGTAGAGATTAAGTTGAATTTAAGTTATTATCCAACTTTGGTTAATTAGTGGAATATTTTGGAGAAATACTAATTAATTAAGATACTTGGATAGTAGCTAGATTTGATTTATTCTAACCTAAATTAATTTGTGGAATTTCTTTGTACTAAAGCAATTAGTTAAGTGGTTTGACTTTATGATAAAACTTGAAAGAGTCGAGTTTAGTCAACTTACGACTAGAGTCTTTAGGGATGTGTGACCTAAAAAGATGAGTCATAACGAGATTGTGTTGAACTTAACTTTTGACTAAATTGTCGTATTGTCGGACACTAGGTACACCAGTTACGGAGGATTTCTTTTTGACATGACAAGAAGGCGATGGATTTGAGACGGATGAGGATGCAGAGGCTATGTAAAAGAATACGTGAAGAGCATTGGATTCTAGGTATGGAGATTTATCCTACATTCCTATCTATGAACTTTGTGTGTGTTTGTGTTTTTAAATTATTATAACATGCTATTATTATGATTAGTTTAAGAGTTAAGGTAGCCTTTTCGGTGACCTTGTGTTCAAGCCCCTAAACCTTCTAGAAGAATTGATCAGTACATTATAGGGAGTTTAGCCAAGCTCACACGTGGCTACGTGTGCTTGTGCGAGACGGGGACCCATGATTGATCAGGTGGCAGTAATACGGTGTCTCAATTGAGAGTTCTTATTTCTGTTTACCACGACACTCTTACTATGGATGCTATTTCTTTTAATAGCTGGCCTTAGTTGTACCATTGTGTATCAACCATCATGTATGAATGATTTGTTGTGAATTTGCATGATTATAATCATATTGCTGTACAAGTGAGTCATAAATGTTTTGAAAAGATTTCAATGGAAAGTTTTGAAGAACTTGTTTTGGATGATTTAAGAATCCGACGAAAAGGGATTTACACTATGTTTTTCACTGAGAATGGTTTTGTGGTTTTCAAACCAAGTAGGGTCCCTTGAGGGGAAGCTATGATCATATGAGATTCTTACCCCCTACATTGTTTTTGCGTTCCTTGTTTATTGAATGTTTTTATAAGTATGAAGCACGGTAAAGAGACGAACTTGGACGAGGGTTGAGCAGAGCATCATCTTGAAACTTGTCAACTTCCTGGATTTGATTGGTGATGTCATTTACTTGTTTTCTCGTATTGAGAATGTTAATGATTTTTCTCTATTTTTTGCAGATGGTTTTGAACTATTTACTTTGATTTTACGTTTATGATCATATGAGATGCTTACCCCCTACATTGTTTTTGCGTTCCTTGTTTATTGAATGTTTTTATAAGTATGAAGCACGGTAAAGAGACGAACTTGGACGAGGGTTGAGCAGAGCATCATCTTGAAACTTGTCAACTTCCTGGATTTGATTGGTGATGTCATTTACTTGTTTTCTCGTATTGAGAATGTTAATGATTTTTCTCTATTTTTTGTAGATGGTTTTGAACTATTTACTTTGATTTTATGTTTGCGCAGCTTTAAAACCTTTATTTTATATTTGCTATGTATTTCGAATTCATCTAATTCTTCAAAGTTACAATGAACTACCGTAACTTTGAGGGTTGGTTTTATAAAGAAGTTTTGTATTTGTTTCTCCTGTTTTCGCTATTTAATTATTATCTCTGATCCAACTCGTACTAAACCCAAACGGTTTAACCTGTCTTGAGTATCTTGGGGGGATTAATACTTGATTTAGTGGTGTTAATTCCTTATGGCATTCAAGGTAGGTGCCTCAGTTGTATACCCGAGGTTTGGGGTGTGACACTACCCACCCACTTCTCTACACTCACCTAAACTCATTTCTCACACTTTAATATACAAGGAAAATCACTTAGGATTCATGAACAATAATTTCTTCTTTTTATTCACAATCTTACTCTAAGATATTGCTTCCAATATCTGATTTTGTCTTGATCATTCATATTCCCAAATCCTGCTTTTTTTAATTGTTTTGTTTGATTTCTTCTCTTATTCACAATCTCACCCTAACATAAAAGTTCTTGGGCACATTACAAAGTACAATTTATGGGTTAATTTAACCATGACCCCTCCTCTCTCACTCTCTTCCTATCTGATATAGGAGTATGTATAAGGTTGTATATCGGTTCAAAATTTGTGAGTGGATAGAGTTTAGGGTTTATGAAAAAAAGAAAATATAAAGGAAGAAAAAGGGTGGAAAGTGTGTTTATTAGTAAGGTTATTTTAGAGACATTGGGGGGTGAACAAATAGGATTATTATTTCTTAAAATTTACAAGTGTAATTTGGTATTAGGTGCCACAACAGCCTAATTTACTGAGTTAAAACATCACTCAGTAACAGTACTCCAATTTTTCATTTAAATGATAACTCAGAGACTAATCAAACAAGCATAAATCTGATTCTCAGATTGACACTCGAAACCAATTCACAGATTTTCCAAACAACACAAATCAAACACACACAAGGATTATGTGACAGCCTAGGCACTCAAAGGATTCATCAGTATAGGCATCTCAGTGCTATCAACAACTACAGTGGTGTGTGTATGGTTAGCAGATTCAACTTATCATTTGGTTTCAAGTTATCATGCACATAAGTGAGGTGTTTATTGTGTGTTTATGATTCTATTTTATCATTAAGCAACATAATTGAAATAACTCGAGGAGGAAGACACAATATTGTTCACCCAGAAAAACCACTAAAGGGTTAAAAAAACTAGAGTTCTTTTTCGGTTGACCAAGCAATCCACTATTAAGAGTTTCAATACAAAGAGACACATAAACAAGCTCAATCACTTAATCCTAACTCTAAGTGGCAGCTATTTACCCTTGTGCATCTTTATGCAAACATCTTGAGTCTACCAGTCAGTCATTCATGTCATTGGCAGCTCTTCTTTTAAGCTCTTCAATGCACAGCACTGACGACAACCAAGCACAACGGATCCAATGATAATGCTATGAAATGCAAGTATCGATTCTTTAAAAAAATTAGCTCCCTCAAGTTACAAAACTTAAAGGAGTCAATGAAGAATCCAAAATCTAAAATATATATGAGTGTTTGATGAATATGAAGAACACACAAAGCACACTCAGATTTTAGAAATAAATTTTTCATTAGAAAAATAATGTTCCTCGTTGGTATATTAAAACACACTCTCTCTAAAATACCCAAGGCGTAAATTGTAGAAATGAAAGAGGTGAAGAAGAATGTGTGCCGTACCCAAGTTTTGATCAAAACCAATGTCATCTAATTTGGACACATGGAGGATTCTTACTTGATTTAGCTAGAAGACAAATCTAGCAAAAAGAATATCCAAGTATCATGTCATAAAGGGATAATGATGAGAATGATGATGTGGCTGAAGAAGGAATATTGGGAAGAAAGAATTTCAGCTAAGAGAGTGTTTCCAGCTGTGTACGTGAGTAAGTGAGGAGGATGATGAATAGTGCATGTAAGATGTATTAAAACATGACTAAAAGCATGTGCACTGCACATGACAATTAAATCAAGAATGGGTTTATAGTAATAATATTCTTTGACTAGTCCAATACCAGTACCATTTAACACATGTAACGGCTGAAATTGATAACCATATGATAGGCCCAAATACCAATACACATAACCTCCCAACACCATTTAACACATGTAATGGGCTGAAAAAGAAAACCATATGACTGACCTAAAAACCAACACATATAACCACATGGGCTCAGCACATGCCATTTTAAATGAAGAAAAATAAAGATTGAAGGCATGTTAATGACACATCAAACATGCAAAAATGTGATGCATGAAATTCATTTTACCTTAGAGTATCAGGTCTTTAAATTTCAAACTTGATATCTTCAACCCAAAAAGCAAACCTTAAGAAAATAAAATTCTTAGAGCTTGTTGAATGTGATAATAGTCGAATGATTACAATGTTTTTGGCAAGGATAAGCCAATTTCTAAATACTTAAAACTAACAATAAGGAGGTGGAATTATAGGGTAGGTGGAAAAATACACTACTACAAAAAAGCTTACAAAAAAGCTCATACATATCACTAGATTAATATCAGTTTTAAGGGTATTCAATATAATATGGTTTTTAATATCGTTTAAAAGTTTTTTTTTCAAAAAATGATATTTAAACTAGTTTATATATCATCAGAATTTTGAATGTGATATATTATGTTGGACAAATTTATTAACCCTAATTTAAAAGTGATATCTATACAAATAAATGATGCTTAAATTTTAGAATGGGAAAATCGGGGTACTGTTCATGACTTAAAAAAAATTTGGTAGCCCGCATTTATACACTTAGACTCACACACCCACACTTAGTCACTCACATCCAAACTGAACCAAACCCAAACCCACACCCTAACTCATCATCTTTTTCATCAATTTCTAACGAAGATATATGGATTGAGCTCGAAGGTTAAGCTAGCTAGCTGGTTTTCCAATCCACCCAACCTTAAGACGTCGAGAGCGAACACTTGCAAATCGAGATCGATGGGTTGAGCGCGCGCGAAGGCTTGCAGAGAGCAAAGGCGACAGAGAGATAGAGATAAGTCTGAGAAGTCGCAAAGAGAGAGAAGAGAGAGAGAGAGAGAGAGAGAGAGAGAGAGAGAGAGAGAGAGAGAGAGAGAGAGAGAGAAGATTCTGAACAACGTCGCGAGATCGAGATCGACCAAGAGAACCCTTCCCGATACCCCTACCCAGCCTTCGTGATTTCAGGTATTTGATAAGATTGTTTTGTTATTTTTTCTTTTTAATTTGAAGTTTAGATTCCGGATTAAGGGTTCTAATATCTGCAAGTTGTTTGAACATGTATGCATTACTATTTGGGTGTTTTGTTATTTGGGTGTTTTTGGAATTTGGATTTGTTTGTATTTGGGTGTTTTGTAGATTGTTTGAACTTGGGTTTGTTTGAATTTGGGTGCTGGAATTGTTTGTATTTAACTGAAATATGGAACTTGGGTCGACTGTGTTATGAATTTGGGTATGTGGTTAATTTGTTTGATTTTGGGTTTGAGGTCTAATATATTATGTGGCTTTTGCAATTAAGGGTAGAGTTCTAGGTAAAGATATATAGGTTTAAACCCAATACATTGCCAGGCTTCAACTAGGTCATATGGTGTCAATATAATTGAATATTTGATGAGTTCTAGGTAAAGGTATATGTGTTCTTTAGATGAGTTTCTGCTAATTAAAATTGACATTAATATTAGTTATATATTATCAGTTAATATGCTTCCTTTTGCATATGTTTACTTGGGTTTATATTGAAATGGTGTTATTTTGTGTAAAAGTATGGATAAAACATGGATGCATGCTGATAGAAGGTCTGTGGAGTATGAGGCCCTAGTTGAGAGTTTTTTGAGAATTGGATTACAGAATGCTACCAATCCGAAGTACATCTATTGTCCTTGCTTGAAATGTGTAAACTTGAAAAGGTATACCGTTAGAGTGATTAGGGAGCATCTATAATTTAATGGTTTTGACATAAGGTATGCGAAGTGGATATGGCACGGTGAAGTTGATGGTTGTACAAGTAGAGATACAAAAAACGAAAGAGAACCTAGTGTCTGTGGGTCCGAAACAGTAAACATGTGTGAGAGTGCCTTTGATAATTTCAATGATAATCCATACGAGTTTAGTCATTATGTTGATGAAGGATTGAGACCCTTATATGATAATTGTGTGAAGTACAACAAGCTATCTGCATTGGTTAGACTATTCAATCTGAAGGCAAAACATGGGTGGTCTGATATTAGCTTTTATGAACTGCTAGTTGCTATTGGTGATATGCTGCTAAAATTAAGGTCATGTGCTACCCTTGTCTATGTATGAGGCAAAGAAGACATTGTCTGCTTTAGGAATGAAGTATGATAAGATTCATGCATGCCTAAACGATTGTATTTTGTATAGAAATGAGTACGAAGATGAAAGTAGGTGCCCCAAGTGTGACCAATCTAGGTGGAAATTAAACAAGCAAGGGGTTGAGCAAGAAGGGGTTCCGGCAAAAGTCTTGTGGTACTTTCCATCTATTCCAAGGTTTAAACGAATGTTTAAATGTGGTGAGACATCAAAGGATCTTACTTGGCATGCTGATCATAGAGTCAACGATGGCATGCTACGTCATCCAGCTGATTCTCCGGCTTGGAAGTTGGTTGACCATAAGTGGCCAGATTTTGAAAATGTGCCTAGAAATCTAAGGTTGGCTCTTTCGGCAGATGGGATCAACCCACATAGTTCCTTAAGTAGCCGATATAGTTGTTGGCCCGTCATCTTAGTGACGTATAACCTTCTTCCATGGCTTTGCATGAAGAGGAAGTTTATGATGTTAACTCTTTTGATTTCCAGTTCTAAGCAGCCATGAAATGACATAGATGTCTATTTGCAACCATTGATTGATGATCTAAAAGCATTATGGAATGGAATTAATGGGATGTATGATGGGTTTAGAAAAAAACACATTTACCTTGAAGGGTGTACTCTTGTGGACAATCAATGACTTTCCCGCTTATGGTAATTTGTCGGGGTGCACCATTAAAGGGTATAAAGCGTGTCCCATCTACGGTGAAAACACGGATAGTGTTAGGCTGAAACATGGTAGGAATAACAGTTTTTAAGGCCACAGAAGGTTCTTGCCACGCCACCATCCATATCGGAATGAAATGACAACGTTTAATAACAAGCAGGAATTTGGTTATGCTCCTAAACCTCTAAGTGGAGAGGAGGTCTTAGCTAAAGTGTCGGGTATCAATTGTATCTTCAGAAAGCAACATGTAGAGCAGCCTAGGTGGTGAAACTCATTTTCCATGTTGGAAGAAAAGGTCCATATTCATTCTTTGACCTTGAATATTGGAAGTCTCTTCACATTCGGCATTCTCTAGATGTTCTGCACATCGAAAAGAACGTGTGCGAGAGTCTTATTGGAACCTTACTAAACATTCCAGGGAAGACAAAAGATGGGATTGCTTCCCGTCTAGATCTTATGGAAATAGGGGTACGACTTGACTTGGCACCCAAAGTTGGGCCGAAAAGAACCTTTCTACCTGCTGCTCCATATACACTGTCTAGGGGTGAGAAACAGGCATTATGCAGATCTTTGATGGGTATAAAGGTCCCAGAAGGTTACAGCTCGAACATAAGAAATCTAGTATCCATGCAAGAGTTGAAACTATTTGGTCTTAAGTCCCATGATTGCCACGCCTTGATGCAACAATTGTTACCAGTAGCCATACGTTCGGTGCTGCCCAAGCATGTGAGATACGCGATTACTAGGTTATGTTTCTTCTTTAATGCCCTATGTAATAAAGTGATTGATGTGTCAAAGTTGGATAAAATCCAATCAGAACTTGTAACGACATTGTGTTTATTGGAGAAGATCTTTCCACCTTCATTCTTCGATATAATGATTCACTTAACCGTGCACCTTATTAGAGAGGTTCGATTGTGTGGACTGGTCTATTATAGATGGATGTATCCATTTGAAAGAGGCATGAAAGTGCTAAAGGGTTTTGTAAGGAACCATAACCGTCCGGAGGGCAGCATCGTTGAGAGTTATATAGGTGAGGAAGCTGTGGAGTTTTGCTCCGAGTATTTGTCTGATGCAAAATCAGTTGGAATCCCTCCTTCGCAAATGGGTCAACCAACCTTTAGCAGACCTATCTCAGGTGCTAAGGTACAATCAGTCCACCGTGAAGACTGGGAGCAGGCACACCGTTGTGTATTGGAGAATGCTGATGAGGTCGACCCTTATGTTGAGTAAGTTACATTTTATCCACCACTAACACTTATAGAATAACTAAGTTACTAACACTTATATAGTAAGTTACAATTGGTTAAATTTTATGAAATCTATTTGCAGATTACATAAGGCTTACTTGAGTGACTTTTATAAGAGTAAAAAGAAGAGTGAAAAGTGGATGCTAGATGAGCATAACCGCACGTTTATCTATTAGTTACGTGACAAGGTATTATACTTTTAATTACCCTTTCAATGCACTTACCCTTTGTAAACGTTTGGTAATAATTAATATATTTTAAAAGTGTTAATTAACCATTAATAATTAATATAGGAGGTAGATGAGATAAACAGTGGATCGAATGACATAACACCCTCATTGAGGCGACTAGCTCAAGGGCCACCTATGAGTGTGCTTAAATACGAGGGTTATGAGATAAGGGGTGCCATTATCACACAAAAACACGTGACATGGTACGTTCTGTCCAAAACAGTGGGGTGAGCTTGGTGGCAAATACAATGCAGGTGGCGAGCGCGAAGGATAAAAATCCAGTTTACGCTGATATGGCTTTCTATGGGGTTATCCAAGAGATTTGGGAGCTTGATTATAACGGTTTTTAGGTGCCTTTGTTTAAGTGTGAATGGATAGTGAACAAAAAGGGAATAAAAAACAGATGAATTAGGGTTCCTTTTGGTAAACTTGAATAGGATAGGTCACAAGAGAGACGCATTTGCTTTGGCTGCCCAAGTGAAGCAAGTCTTTTATGTAGAGGACCCACTCGACTCTAGCTGGTCAGTAGTGCTTGCAGCCCCGACTACAGATTATCAAGATGGTGCACATGAGGATGACTTAGGGGACACTGGTGTTCACGCTCAATCCTTTACTGAAGGAATACAATCTATCGAGGAATTTGATGATATACTTGGTGATGGTGATAACACTTACAAGAGAGATAATTGCGAGGGCATATGGATTGATCACTCAAGAAAACAAAAACCATAATCCATGCATTTTTTTGTCATGTAATTTGATGCTAATTTGTAATTTAATTTGAATACTTTCTACTTTCATTTCTTTCATTTCAAGAACGATTTGTATTTTTTTAGGCTGTTTTCCTTGTATATTTTACCAAGTTGAATATTTCATGGCTTACTTACTTAGGCTATTTTCCTTGTATTATTTACTAAGTTTACTAAGTGTTAGTATTGATTAATTAATAGAGGTGAGAGGCTTGTGTTTTCCTTGTGTATATCCATGCTTTCTTATAGATGTGTATACCTTGTGTTTTCCTTGTAGAGGCATACTTACTTAGACTGTTAAAACATTGCTTACAGATGTGTATATATTGATTAATAGAGGTGAGAGGCTTGTGTTTTCCTTGTGTATATCCATGCTTTCTTATAGATGTGTATACCTTGTGTTAATTTCCCTTGTAGATGCTTACTTACTTAGGCTGTTTTCCATGGCTTACTTATGTATGTACTGTAATTTTTGTTTTTAATTACACAATTTTGCTACAGTTTTGATCTTCGAGTAATGGCAACACCGAAAGGCAAGAA
The DNA here is from genome assembly GCF_963921425.1 of Dryas octopetala. Classification (NCBI taxonomy): domain Eukaryota; kingdom Viridiplantae; phylum Streptophyta; class Magnoliopsida; order Rosales; family Rosaceae; genus Dryas; species Dryas octopetala. Next base: position 17,779,750 of record NC_141373.1, read on the forward strand.
GGGAAAAAGAAAAGGCAGGAGAACGCCAAAAGGAAAGAAAGGTGCAGTGTCCACACCAAAGGCAACCAAAGTCCCACCTGAAGATGAGGAGAATGTGGATGCCAAAGCAAGCTCAAGTTCGAAGCAAGCGACGATTACTACTGCTGATAGTAGTTCCACTCGGGGAATTACACAGATGCACCATGTAACTGTGAAGAAAGCTTTAGGCCGAAAAGTTCAAGTGCAGTATAATACACATGGTGTACCGGTAGGAGAAGCTCGTCAGACTTTAGCTTCATACATAGGGGTTAAGGCGAGGACCACAGTCCCTATTATTGAAGAAAGCTGGCCGAAGGTGGATAAGGACTTAAAAAAAAAATCTGGGAGGATGTTGAGGTATTTCAGCTTCATTTTACCTATTGTAACCGTTAATTAGCTGCATGTTTATCCTGAGGTATTTGCTACATTTTTAATGATTGTTTGTCCTCATTAACCCTAAATATAGGCTGCCTTTGATCTTCCCTCTACAAGCCTAAAGATGGTGTTGTCTTCAGCTAGCATTAAGTGGAGAACATTCAAGACTAATCTTACAAAAAAATACATGCTTCCATTCAAGGACGATCCAAAGGCTTTGAAACTCACACCCAAGCAATATGAGAACTTCATTGAGAAACGACATTGGGAGGCATTTGTTGCACGCCGACTATCAGACTCATTTATGGTAAGCTTGTTCATTTGTGCTAGCTGCTGCCAAAAGCTGTTGCTCCAGCTACATTTGATATTTGCAAAGTATTAAATTTTGGTTATTTCAAGAACCCATTTTCCTCATGATATGTGTTATAGTTTGGTTCCTTGTACTTAATTGTAGGAACTACATGAGGCACAAAGCAAGAGAACTGCAAAGAGGAAGTATCACCATAGATTGTCGCGAAAAGGATATATAGGCTTGAGGAGGATTTGGTAAGCTTGTGAATGGATATCTGCATGTCTAGTTTAACTAGCATTTTTCACTTGCTTTTTTAATGTTAAATTTGGTTCTATGGATAGAGGAAACAAAATGTGGCATTGTAGGATCTTGACCATTTTGTTCTATGGAAGAAGGCACGTGAAGATTCTAATGGGAACTTAACTGAGGAAGTACAATCGGTGGCTGATGTCATTGTAAGAATTCTGACCTGTTATTGTAGTGGATTCATAATTGATGAGGTCATTTTTGTGTAATGTAATTTGTCATGGACATGTGGCAGGACGAATTGCTGGAGAAAAAGAAGCAAGGAGAATTGAAAGTCGAGGGTGCAGTGGACGTTCTAACTATGGCTTTGGAGACTCCGGACACCCATGGTAGGGTAAGGGCAGTAGGGGGACTGTCAACCCTACCACATACTTCAACATTCCCAGAAAACCTAGGGAACTAGTCTCAAAAAATGAGTTGGCGGCCATGTTAGAAAAGGAGCGTGAAATGTGTAAAATGTTGTTAGAGAGAATTGAAAAGTTGGAGGCGCGCGAGAATGAGAAGGGTGTTCTTACACCTAAGACACTTCCAGGCCATGGGATTGTCTCCGATAAAGCAAGCTGCCAGGATGAGGGAAAGTGTAAGGCTGCGGTGGTTGAGCTAGAAAGGAAGGAGTCAGTACACAAAGACGTCATCGCTGACTGCACAGTAAAGGTATTGGTCTGAGATGGTGTTGTTTTAGCGTTTTGAATAGCACTTTATTTATGTATTGGTATGTACTATGTTTGCTTAGGAAAAGTCTTGCAAACTGACTTTGGGAACTACTAGAAAGATTGTTGCATACAGTTCAATTATTGATCTTGCATCTAAGGAAGTGCATGGGGTTCCGTTGGGTGATGCCAACCTGCGGGTTGCAATTGACATTGCCATTGATGGACAAGCTTTGCTTCCCATTCCAGTCCGAGAAAAGTTAAAAACCGTTGATGATGCCGTTGGCAGCCATGTCGCTTGGCCTAAAGACCTTGTAATTGAATACAATGATAAGGTAAATATAGTACGTACTTTCATTACTTATGTCTCTTTATTTTTCTTTCATTACTCACTTAACCTTGGGTCTTTGTGCTTAACGATGGCAGATGCAGAAGAAACAAGTGCCTGGCAAGGTGAAGGAATTATTCAAGAAGGATGCACAAGCTGAGAAGCTTGTGCCGACAAATTGCAAGCTATTGTATCATTATGCCCGGGAAGCAATGTATGAGAGTGGAAAAACAATCACATCTGAGATAGAGGAAGAAGTCTTTGGAGAAGTCCGAAAACTATTTATCTTGAGAGAGGATATAACTTCCCTCATGGAGATGCAGGAACTCTCTGCGACATGCATAGTGGTTTATATGAGGTAGTTAAGTTTAATTGAAAAGCTAGTCATGTTTTGTCCTACTGATCTGCTCTGATATGTATTTTTTAATTAAATACTATTAGGCACCTATATGATAAGCTGGTCAGGTCCAAGATGATTGATATGGTTGGTTTGGTGGATCCGGCCCGTGTTTCTGTTGGAGTAGCAAGCTCAGAGAAACGATCAACCTACATGGCAGCTCGTTTTCAGCAAGGAAAAAGCGATCGTGTTTTCTTGGTGCCTTACAATTCTGGGTAAGGGTGTTTAGATGATTAACTGACTTTCTTGAACCTTTTTTATGCCTACCATTTATTCATGCATGCTAATTATAGTGCTACCCTTTTTGAAAGGTCGCATTGGACGTTGACCATAATTTCTGAAGATAAAGACATTGTTTATATAATGGACCCTCTTGCAAAACCGACCTTTGACCAGGGATGGATGGACATTGTCAACACGTGAGTTGATGCTCCCTTATATATTTATTGGTTTATGCACTAGGGATAATTTATTGGGGTGTAACTGATTGTGTTGTTTTGTTGATTCAGTGCGATTAGACAATTCAATGTAGTTACGGGTAGGTGAACTCGCAAAACAATACAGTGGAAGCATCTTTCAGTATGTATTCCAAATAATTCATTAATGTTTTCCTAATTACTATTTCTGCCATTCCTATTTAAAACCTGTATGAATACACACTAACTCTATATGCATGCCACTGTTTTCTTCTTGTGGTCAGTGTCCTAAACAACCTGGAGGGGTTGAATGTGGTTACTACGTTATGAGGTACATGAAGGACATTATTGAGGATACGAATCTTGAGTTTGAGAGCACGGTAAAATCGAATCCAAATGACCTTCACGTACAGTATATATTTGCTTACATCCTTGCTTGAAGTTTCTGAAATTTTGGTTAACTGCATTGCTTATATTGAATACAGCTGGAACCTACTCAAATGGATTTTCTTCATCAATTATATTCATGTAAAAAAGAAAAAATTAAAAAAATTAAATTATAAGATTAAGAACTATACTTTCTATTTACCATCTCTCGTTTCTCCTTGCAGTAAAGAAGGGTTCCATCTGAACCTGCCTTAAAAGACTGGTCAGTACCAAAACCACTCTTGGCCATTATCATGGTTGTCAAAATTCTGTTTTCTACAAGCTATATATTGTTCCTTTCTTATGTAAGCATTCAACTTGTACTAAGTTCTCTTTTGTTTGTCACTAATAATACATCAAACTTAACCATTCTACTGCATGTCTAATTTCTCTTAACCTTTGAAAAGTTGTCTAGCATCTATTTCCCACGGTGTTAGTTATGTGAATTTGCACAAGCTAGCTGCAAGCATTATTTTAGTATGAGCAAGGTTTAAGCTACCTTACTATTGAGCTGATGCAATTTTCCTTTGTGTTTTCAGTGGAGCAAATCGAAGATCAAGCGATGCAGTTACACCAAAGACCAAATTGATGATGTTCGAGAAGAATGGGGTGACTTTGTTAACTTGAATTATGTGTAGGCTTAGGTATATGTGGTGATGGCTGGATGTGCCATTTTGTGGATATTATAGAACTTAGATCAATTAATTTAAATGCTGCCATGCCCATATTTTGTAAAGGGGAATGGGGAATTGCATGCCTAGCCTATTGCCTAATAGTTTTTGTAAAGGGTAGGTTTTAAGTGATGCCTAGCCTAGCTAGCTTAGACATATTTGAAGGAAGGGGTAGTTAGAGATGATGAGATCTCCTCCTAATTTTTGTGATATGACAACTTTTGGGTCCTTTGAAATATATGACATTTGATGAATGGAATGGATTGTTGAATGAAATGAATCAGTTTAGCTTATCTGTGCAGGTAAAATTGGTCACTAAATAAATATGCACTGGATGGTTCAATGGTGTTAACCAATTATATCAGTTTTTTGAAAATAAATCCGATATTAAAACAGGTGCCACATAACCCTAATTTCGAAATATATTAGATCAATTCTAATGTAAAAACTGAAATGGTATAGAGAATAGATATCTATTTTGGGAATATAAACTGATACCAATAATGGCTTCATAATCGGTTCTACAATAAAAACACATATAATAGATGTCTTGATATCATTTTTTATCACCAATACCGATATCTATAAAAATATTTATACCCGTTCCATACTTTTTAAACATATAATTCAAATATACGATATCATTTTTAATCACCAATACGGATATCTATACAAATATTTATACCAGTTCCATACTCTTAAAACATATAATTCATATATACGATATTAGTTATTATAAAAATACCGATATCTATGAAAATATAAATACCAGTTTTATATTTCAAACACATATAATTCACATATCATATATCATTTATGAGAACTAATACCGATGTCTATGATACAGTGTATACCAGTTCCGTAATTCAGGAACATATAAGTCTGATCTAAGATATCGGTTATTATACACAATACAGATGTCTATGGAAATAATTATACCAGTTATACGACTAAAACTCATATTATTAATATATATGATATCGGTTATAAATATAATACTTATATAATATATTATAAATATATCATTTATTGTGTTTTTAACCATCCGGGAAGGGAAAATATATCGTATTTAAAAAAGAAACTGATTTAAAAACCTCTATAGATATCAGTTCAAAATTGATATGTAAACCAATGAGAATAGATATCACGCTTTCCAATATCGAATTTTAGGGGCCTTAGATATCGGTAAATTACTGATATGTATGAGCTTTTTTGTAGTAGTGATAAGACATGAAGGTGGGAATAATAGCACTCTAAAAGAAATTCAGCAAAACAATATATGCTTTTTTTTTCTTTTTTAGTTTAGATATTAACTAGAAGCAAAATCTTTTAGATTAGGGAACCAATCTTTGAATGAAGATTTTCTTTTTTCTACTTTTCGATCCACGGCTATCGCTCCGTAGTTTTTTGGTATATTGGTGTTATAACACCTCAGATTTTTGCAATCCTATCGTGTTTTGACACGTATTTTGAATTTCTTTTGTCCTTAAAAACTTAAGATTTCTTAAATTGAATGAAGTTTTCTTTAGCTTTTGTGCAATTAACTTGTACTATTAGAGATTTAGAGTTGAGCACTAGTACCCTTGAGTGTGTATTTGGTGATTATCAAGTTGGAATTAATTTTTGAGAATTAAATTCACTGGAGTTGAATTTTTTCGTAATTTTTCTGGAGATCAATTTTTTGTTTTGAGGTTACAGGAAATTAGGATTAATCACTACGAGTCAGTAAAATTTTTCGGGGAATTATTTGGAGTCCCGAGCTATTTTTAGTGATTTTATGAAGTTTGGAGAAATTAGAAAATAGGAAAACAAAAGAATTAATTTTGTTTGCTAACTGGGACTGACAGTGACACGTGATGTGCTGTGAATGGACGAGTAGGCTGACGCGGCGACAACTGGAGCCAAGTAGACGAGCTCACACTGAGCTTCCGTACGCACGTCTCACGTAATCAATCTCCGGGTTTTAATCTTAGCAGCACAATCTCATTAATAAGGATTGATCTGGGCTGTTCGTTTCATTAAAAGTTGGTCACTGTTCACGCTGGGTTAAGCTTACCCGTGTGTATGCTTGTGGGTCGACCCGTGGATAGTTTGTGAGTGTAAACTAGTATTTTGATGGGTATTGTTGACCAACTTCGAATTTTAAGCCGCTTTTCAGCATTTTTAGTGCAATTTGTCCTACATTGAAGATTTATAACTTCTTCCAACCCTCTAGTGCATATAAATAGAGACTCTTGTCCCTCATTTTCACTTGCACCACCAAGTGATGTTAGAGTTACTCACTCTTTGGTTATTTGGGAGTCTCTCTAAGAAGAGACATACCAAAAGGGAATAAACTTTTCATAGTTTAGTTTTGGAAGTGTAAAGAGAAGTCCATAGGAATAGAGTCTAGCTTTGGAGGTTTATAACCGAGTAAGTACTTTATTATTTATGCTTTATTTATTTTTTTTTTTATGCTTTAATAATAGGATGCATGTTTAGATTAATTAAGTAGGATTTATTTATTAATTAAGCATCCCTATCCTTATTTTTGGAGACTTATTTGTTTATTTAAAGATAATTAGCATGCTAGGATTAGCAAGTTTCAATTGTAGAGATTAAATTGGATTAATCTAAATTATTTTCAGGATTTGCTTTGAGTTAAAGCAACTAGTCAATTGGTTTGACTTTAAGATAAAAATTGAAACTTGTGAACCCTTAAGTAAATTGTAAAGAGAATATTTTAGTTCACTTAAGACTAGAAACGAGCGACATGTGACTAGAGGAAAAGGTCATACCATCTTCCCTTATTATTAATCATCCATAACTTAGAATCTGTTTTCTTTTGTCAATCTTGTTTTTACCGGATTACCCAATTACCAAGTTACTGAGTTACTAAGAGGTTAAGGTTTCTATAATTTTATCTAGTTATGGAGGATTTGCCAAGATAGGATCGTGCGCGAACGTAGAAGGCTTGTCGAAGAGAATACATGAAAAGCATTGGATTCCAAGTAGGAGGATTTATTCTACATTCTTGACTATGGACTTTGTGTGTGTATGTGTAGTTTTTAAACTGTTATAACATACTATTATGCTTATTGTGTTTGGTCTGAGAGTAAGGGTAGACTCGTCGATGACCTTGGATTCAAGTCTCTAAACCTTCTAGAAGAATTGATCACTTACGTTATGGGGTGCTTAGCCGTGTTGTCACGTATATCGTGTAATTGTGCGAAGCCAGGGCTCATAACTGATTCGGTTTCTCAATTGCGAGTTCCTATCTCTGTTTATTAGGGCACTCTCGCTATGGTAGTTGATTTCGCAGTTGACATCATAGTTGTACATAATATGTATCGACCATATGATTTATTGTTATTTATGGGTTTTTATGCATGTTTACCATATACTGCTGCAGTTGAGGTGTTAAATCAATTTTGTGGAAATGTTTTGGGATTCTGGAAATCAATCTTTCATAGGAAAATGTTTCTAAAGGTTTTCAAACCTAGTAAGGTCCCCTGAGGGCAATGGGATGACAGTTTCTCATTATAAATCTGTAAAATCATAATTTTGATCAAATCACACAACGCAATATACTAGGCCTGCTAATTCTTTAAGAGGCTTATCTAAAAGATTCGCGATATAACTAGGAAGACGTTGCAGTTTTTATTCTGTACATGTTAGATCATGAATTAGTAACTGCATCCAATCTCCAAAAAATCCAAATTGTTTCGAATCTTCTCTTTTTCGAATGGAATTTTTACGGAATCCCCATGAATAGGATCAAACCTTATTCTATAGTATTTACATGAGATTCAAGACACGCATAGTTTCTCCTCCAAAAATAATTTCCCCAGTCGGAGAATGCATTAGATATTTACGTAAACCGGTAGGTCCTTGAGCAGATCTTACGTTAGCCCTAAAAGTTTAACTTTAGTTCAAAATGATCAATATGTAGAATCAGAACAAGTGATTGCAGAGATTCGCGCGGGAGTATACACGTTTAATTTTAAAGAGAGGGTTCGAAAACATATTTATTCTGACTGAGAGTGAGAAATACACTGGAGTACCAATGTTTACCATGCGCCGGAAATTACAAGGGTATCATCCCCCTTAGAACAATGTTCTCTTTCAGATCTTTCAACCAATCAATACGACCCCGGAGAGCGTCTTTTGCTAAAACTTGACCAGTTTCTGAATCTTTAGCACAATCCATATATTCAGAATAGGTCCAAAATTTAATTGAATAGATGTATCTAGGGAAAATTCACCGATTCTTCCCTTTCCTTGGGTTATTGAACATCCTCCTAGAGTCCGGCGAATGCTTGTCAAAAAGCATTTGTAACTAATCATGTTGGGGATTTTGGTTTATTATTAGGAATTTTATGTTTTTATTGGATAACGGGTAGTTTAGAATTTAGGGATTTATTTGAAGAAAAATAGATCACTACCTATCACACACCCTCTTTCTTTTCTTCTTTCACATTTTTCCCAATTGATTTCGATCTAATCCTTACCGCCTCCCCTACCAAAGTGTTTCAAAGAAAGGTCATTCTGACTTAGGTCTGCCTCACGGGTGGATGAATCAAGATAATTTTGAATCAAAGCCTTAGATTTTTGTCCATCCCTCATTGTAATAATATCTTGAGGTTTGCATCAATAACTTGGTATTAATTTACAACTCTAAGCTCTAGATCATCCCTTTCATGCAATGGATCCTGGGGGAAAAGTGTTGCTAAATTTATACCGTCCGCTATTTCATTTATGATTATAGGTCGAACCAAAACAAAAGCGGTGTGATCCACGAAATAACATAAAAATGAATTCATTGAAATAAAAAAGAAGATCTTTTACTCAATTTATGTCTTTTTGACATGAATCAATAAAAAATAAAAAAAATTTTTATCCGAATAGATTAGATTTCATCCAAATGTAGTAGTATAAGAATGAAAAACCTTTATGAATTTTCTAAATGTAATGACTAGAAGAGCTAGTAATAATAATGATCACTGAAATGGAATATTACTATTGAAATTGCATTCTTGTGATTTGTTTAATTGTTATTTTCTTTTATGGTTCATATTCCGGATTAGGTTCATTCCTGTAATAATCAGATAAACTGAGTAGCAGACATGATTATTAAGAACTCAACGTGACCTACTCCTTCTTTCCTGCATGCTATAAATGACCTACGAATATGAAGAATAATCCTAGAACAAAATGAGAAGTAGCTAACCAACTTCTAGGAGAGACATAATTGACTGCATTGATCTTGGTAGCTATGCCACCCATAGAATTTAAAAAACCTGAAGGAGCACGAGTCATCTACTCCGAAAACTTTGTTGGGGAGCAATTCTGATCGACCGGAGAATGCAATTGCATTATAAGGTCGCAATTGAATAGATTAAGCAAGTTCAAATTGACACGGAAAAAAATCATTGGCTTATCAAATTATCTATCGAGCCATGAAAAAGATTCAACAAAAGACATAAACAAATCCACTATTTGTTTTACGTCAAGCAATACTTGGACTTACTGTACCAGTAGTGGAGTGGCTTGTTGGTAGCGCTATAGCCTGTTTCCAATACTCGGTGGCTTGATTGAACCAAGTCTCCACAATTTCAGAATCTCTTGGATAATATACATTCCAATTGACCGACTAATTCTAATTGTTTTGTTCTGAAGCAAAGATATCCACAAGGCGGTTCGTCCTATTCAAATATTCACGACCGAAAAGTACTGGATTCTCTTTCGGATAGGCCCTGAAATTCCCAAAGTGATACATTATCGAAGAGCCGTATGTTCTTCGTAAACCTAAGTGGTTACTTTCAATTACGTAAATCAATAGTTCAAACTGCACTCAAAGATAGGGCATTTCCCATTTTTATAGGAACTTCTGTATCCTAGTCGTATTGCGTGGAAGGAGCCAGATGACAGAGACTTTTCTTTTCTCAAAAAAAATGTGGGAGAGATAAAAAAGATGCAGGGTCGTTTGTCTGCTTGGTTAGTCAAACATGGGTTAGTTCATAGATCTTTGGGATTCAATTACAGAGGAATAGAAACTTTACAAATAAAGCCCGAGGATTGGAATTACAAGAAGGTTTTATTGAAAATGTGAGAAAACATTAGGAAAACAATAAATATTTTTTTGTTTTAACCCTACGACATAGAAAGAATAGGAATGAACCGTATAGAACTGTTTTAAATTTAAAATGGATCAGTCGACCCGGTCTAACCATATAGGCTGACGCCACAAATTCCACCCCCCAAAACCATATTTTGACTAGGTAGTATAGATATCATTATGGGAGAAGTTGATCGTTGAAATGATAATTGATACACAAAAAGTACGAGATGTCCATTCTTTTTATAGATTGGAATTTTTAAAGAGGTCTATGGAATTAGTTTACCAAATTAGTCTACGTGTACAATTTATGTTATGCGAGCCCGCTTAGCTTAGAGGTTAGAGCATCGCATTTGTAATGTGATGGTCATCGGTTCGATTCTGATAGTAGGCTTTTCTCCAATGGAAAATCAAAAATACGCATGTCCGATGAAATGGTTGTTGCTATAAGAACTCAACGTGACCTACTCCCTCTTTCCTTGTCTAATTCAAGGGGGATCCTATTGAGTTCTTAATAATCATAATATTTTTTTGTATAGATGTTTTCATCTCGCACAGCTCCTAAGTGATAAAAGGAAGAAGAACTCATCTTCTTTCTTTTTTTATTACCTTCCTCATGTATGTAGAAGACTGAATCCATTCGATTTCTAGATGTAGGAAAATCTGTAAACTCTGGAGCAACAGCCTTTGCATAGGCCCTGAAGCGTTCAAATCCTTCCTCGAAGCATCGCTCTTTTTCCTCCATGGTCGCGTGGTGTTGGTGAAGGATTGTGGTGTCTAGGTCATCCTTCAGCACTTCTCAAGTACATGTAGCGCCCGCGAAGGTGAGCAGTGGTGGTATGAGTCTCGTACAGTTGTGTCTAGACTTTGAGAAGCTCGGTCTAAAGCCTATTCACCATATAGCTCTAGTTTCTCGAAACATTGAGAAAGGAACTCAGAGTGGCGGCATTTTCAGCTGCCAATCCATGAATCCAATCTTCATCCCCATCAGAATCAGATGCTTGGGTCAAATAGGACCTGTCTGGTTGAGAACTTGGAACTAGGGGTGGTACATTGGGGCGGGGCGAAACTTCGCTCGAGAAATCTCCATTCGAAAGAATGGAGACAGAATTCGGCATTCCATTACTTGGGATGGAAGTTGGATTATTCGAAGAGCTTGCCATTTCTTTACTAGATTGTTAAGTTTGAAAGATTTTTGGGTAAATAAATTGGTTGGTGAGATCAGAATTTGTAGACTGAATTGAACAACAGGAACTGAAGGGACGTGTCTAGAACACGTACCCAATTCTCGTTGATCGTGCCGAAGAAACCTTTGGGGTTCCAGAGGAAGTTAATTCTAGAGTTGCGACGATTCGATTACAAAGACAAACCCACGTCGCGACCTTTGAAGACCAAAAGGTCATGATGAGTTATTTCCCTTTTTTTTTAGAAAATAACTCACATCTAGAAAGCTTGGGCTTACATTAAAGTTCAATAATTTGGGGGCCTGAATCTAAATACAATTTAGATTTAAGTAGAGCCTGGGAACAAATCCATGAAAAATGGGGCCCGATGAGGAAAATTTTGATTCAAACTGCGCATAAACAAATTTTGTGCATAATTATAATTAATGAAATTTCATTGGTGATCATCATCCCCATGTTCAGGAGTAATGGTATCTAAATTTCTAATGTCAAGAAATATATACTTTCTTGATCTTCTCTTTACAGCTTTCGAAGCCTTCCAAGAAGCAGGCATTGACCACTTCGATGTATTTTGGGAATCTTCAATGAAAGGAAGTGCAAGCTTTTCTTTCAGGTCCAAGTTCTTCTTCTGAAGCAGTTGGAGAGCACTTTCCTTCTCGGCCAAATTAGATTTAAGAACTATCAAAGAAACGGTGTTTTCTGCAACCTCAAGTTCTAAGCTTAACACCCACGAAGAGTTAGCCTCAATTTTAGCCTTGAGTTCTTTTAGAGAAAGCTCTTTCCTTTCAAGGAGAACTTTGGAATTTGATAGTTCAGTGTTACTTTTCTCCAAGGATGAACCCATAGCAGCTAAATCTTTCTGAAGACTGGTAAGAGAGGCTTTTAATTGGGAATGCTCGCTGGAAGAAGCCTCACGAACTTGCTCAAGTTCCTTGCGGCTAGCTTTAACCTCATCTTCGAGTTCATCTCTTAGCCTCTGCATGTCAGCATTTACCTTCGCTTTATCAAGCAAAGACTATAGAGAAAAAAACATGGGATAACATTAGAATAAGCATCCAGCTATATTAATGCCAGAAAAGCTTTTAGAGAGATAAAGTGATGATTGAAAGAACCTTCACTTGAGCTACAACGCCAAAAATGCAACTTTCTTCAATGCTCATGTCCCTAATCAATGGGTCAGGTGAAGGCATAGTTAAATTTGAGTCCTCAAGGATCTTCAGCATTGTCGCCTTGAAATTCTCAGAAGAATTGGGGGTTAGATTCGAAAGGTTCTCCAACTCTCTAATTGGAGGAGCAATTAGAAGTTATTCACTTGACTTATCGGCTACTTCACCAACCTCTTGCTCTGAGCTACATTCCTTGGAAGGAGATTTTTGAATCTCAAGCTTCCTCTTAGGTATGCATTTGAATTTTTTTAGGGGCATGAGGAGGCTGGGGTTACTTTGAAGTTCCTTCTTTCTCTTTGAAACCTGGCTCATTGGAACCATGAGTTTTTTGGTGGCAAATGCGGGAAGAAGAGAGATCCCAGGTTTACTAGAAGAACCATCAACCTTTGGATCAATTTTCTCATTTGTTTCAGTGATAACTTTGAGGCTAGGACTCGTTTGAGCAACCACAGTTGAAACACTGTCTCCTAAAGGTGAGATATCTCTAAGACTTGTGATTTTCTGAATCCTTTTTCCTTCATTTTTATTGAGAATAGGACAAGCCCTCCTATTCTCTGGAATACCCTCAAAGTTCCACTTCTAAGGAACTGGGAAATCTTTAGGATCATCGTCCCCAAATTCCCAATCCCCACTGACATGCACAAAACACCCTTTCTAGTCATGATTGGAGGATGAATTGTCAGTAATTAGTGACCGTCTCTTTCTGGGAGTTAAATACCAAAAATATCCTGTGACCTTTTCTGTCAGACTTAAGTTATAAAAATGCATGATCTCCCTCACTGTGAGATTAGCCTCACTTATGTTTTCTCTATATCTACCCCTCAATAAATTTCACCAAGTCAGAACATGAAGAAGGGTTCTCCAGCTATTGGGGACAAGCTGAGCTAGGGGGAGGTCAAAATACCATATGAACTCTCTAATGGTGCGATGAAGAGGAAGACCAAGACCAAACTCAAAAGGTTGCAAAAAGAAGCAGACAACATCTTCCTAAAAATAAAGACACTTGGCTTTGGGACCTAGAGTTGAAAAGACAATCTTGTGAGGTCAATGAAGGCGTTCGAGCTCTGAACAGTCCTTACCTGTCGCATGGCTCGGAATGCCATCTATCCCAATAAGCGGATATTTTTGGGGTCGATTTTCATCAGCAACCACCAAGATTTCAACGTCAGATTGTTTCGGAGGATCAATTGGAACTAGAGGAATCTTGGACGAATCCATGTCACTTTCTCAAAGGAAAATCTTGATATTTCTCGCTTCTAGAAAAACTAGAATGAAACCTAAAAGTAGAATGGAGCTTCTTCCTTAAGGTTGCGAACCTTAAAGAAGAATTGGGGGTAACTGATGGGCCATATTTTGGTTGGTATATTATTTTGAGGCCCATTCTTCAAAGCCCAATAACTTATCAACCACAAAGCCCAAATAAACCCTTTCGTTAGTTATCAACAGATAATGAATTCAAAATGACAAACTGCATTGGCAGTTAGATACTGACTTCAACAGTTGGTCCTAGAGAGGTGATAGTGATTTTACCACCTGCAAAACAAGGGTCAAACCATACAAAATACTTGCAAGAGAACAAGGTTGTTGTAGTATAGAACGGCTCAAGCAAGGTCGATCTCCTCAGGGACTGGTATAAACAGTGGATGAGTTTTGGGGTATTTAACTCAGTTAACTCTATAAACTGGACTAAATTAACAATACTAAAGTCCTAACCTACGTGATGTAGACAAAGTATCTAAAATGGGGAATTGATTTATAGACTAATGATCTAACAAAATACGCAAAAATAGCAACAAGAGGTAGCGAGAACAACTTAAGAAAATCAAATTGACAAAGCACTAAGGCTCAGCCTTCACCATTAACAATCCTACGTATCTCTCTCAATTACTTAAGTGATGGAACACACGCCACTTTGAAGGTTAGGTTTCCCTTATGTAGGCTTTACTCGTGACATTCGAGCTAAAACGTATACCACAACATGCAATTCGTCCATGACATTTAGATCAAATTTGAATATGAGTGATTCATTAAACTTTGTGGAAACCTTTTGATAAACCATGCAATCCTTAAGAGCGTGACATTCGCCTTAAGAGAAATTACAATTCTCAATCACAAGAAGCTATGGCCAATTTTTAATGTGACATTCATTCAAAATTGCATCAAATCACTTTTCTAAACACCCTAATGATGATCAATCATCAAGACACAAAGATAGTATAAAATCAGTAATTGAGAATATCAAAGTAAACATGGACCACACTTAAGCAACCGAAAGAAAACTCTACGTATTCATGTTAAGGCTCACGGCCTCACCCTAGCAAAGGGATTAGTTCTGCATAATCATATGGAATAAAAACATGAGAAAATAAAGACACCCTTGACAGCAAATACAGAGGCTGAATGTCCCCTGTTGCACGCAGCTCCCAGCAAATCCTTCTCTCTTCGTCCCCTTTCCTTTTTACTAGGGCATCCCTCTTATAGGTTTTTGAAAATAGAATCCTAACTCCATAGGGACTTCCAGACCGTCCAAGCAATCCTTGGCAGAGAGGGAAACTTAAAATAATAAGTTACTAATTTTAACTTTCCTATTCTTAGTTGGACATCTCAGCAGTGCACCGCCTTTGAACGTTGGATGACCAAATCATCTTAGAATTTGATGAATCAGATGGCGTTAGAAAGGTATGGATGTCAGCTTCCAAAGTCAAGAAGGAAGTTTCTTTGAATAATGCTTTTAGAATGGACTTTCTTCACACGCAAGCTTCGGAGGTTTAATCTGTCCAGTCTGGAGTTTGGGCTGACTTCACTTGAAAAACTGTATCAATTGGCTGGGTGGAAAAATCTACAAAAATCACACAATGAACTTCAAGATGTGTTCTTTCATCTCCAACCGACTTTACTCAAAAATTCCTCTGTTTGCATGTATTTTCACCAAATGCCCTTATGCTGCTCCTGAGACAGAAAATGTGAGAAAGTATCAAAAACACTTACAACCTTCTAATAAAATGGCACAAAAACTAAGTGAAAGAGGTATATACATGTAGTATAATATTCATCTTATCAAACACCCCCAAACTTAGATTTTTGCTGGTCCTCAAGCAAAATAAAACAAAGAACAGAAACACAAGCTTTAGAAAATGGATTTTTACTCCTTCATTAATCCCAGGAACTTATGTCACCTTTAAAAACAATTAGAGATTAGCTTGTTTCAATTCCCTACTCAGAGGTTTTATAAAGAACGAACCAACAACTTCCACAATCCATTTCAAAGCCAAATAAGACTCAAAATGTCATATAACTCTTAGCTTCAACTTCGAATTCTCACAGGTGTTTCTCTCAGAATAAAAGCACTCAGAAGTTGGTTAAAGATCTCTCTCAAACATGTGTGAGTAGATTGATGTAGATAAGAAAAGCTAAATCTCACATATATATCATGAAAAACGAACTAGAGTGGAAATTAAAATTATGATCTCATGAAAGGACACCAATTACCATGAATTTGAACCAGATCTCAACTAACTCCCCATAATCATACCATATTGCTCTTAGGATCTAGTTAGGACTTTTTCTTTTAGGTTGTAATGAGCAGCTGAGGGTGAAGGTTAAAGGACTGAAGGATAAAGGAAACACAAAGATCTAAGGAAGTGATAGAAAACAAACTCATGGTTCTTTGGCATTTTTGAACTTTGCGGCAAAGACTAGCTTTTTTGAACTTTCAACTTTATGAATTTTACACACATACACCCCTACTTCTTCTTTCTTTTTTTTTTTTTTTTTTTTTTTTTTTTTTTTTTTTTTTTTTAAGGAGAGGTACGGCATAGATGTATTCTTTGACTTCTTGATCTTTAACAACACATTTTTCTTTTCAAGCCTTGCGCAAATTCTCTTTCTTTTTCTTTTAACCATAAGCGAGCCTCTACAACTCCTTAGATAAGGTAGGATAAGATAATGAAAGGGCGATTCCCCCAAACTTGAGGATTGGCAGAGATAAAAAGGTGTAACAAAGGAAAGGCTTTATTTTAAGGCTCAACCGGGTGACTAAGGATAAAATTGTATCAAGGTTGGCTTGAAAGGCTAGCAAACGTTCCAAAGATGGCCTACTGTCCTTTCCTAAAAGCAAAATGATAATTAGGTGTAACAAAGGAAAGGCTTTATTTTAAGGCTCAACCGGGTGACTAAGGATAAAATTGTATCAAGGTTGGCTTGAAAGGCTAGCAAACGTTCCAAAGATGGCCTACTGTCCTTTCCTAAAAGCAAAATGATAATTTCATGACAAGCCTTGTTAAGATGCAAAGGTTCATATTGATGATATTCATAGCAATTGATCAAAAGAAAGATAATGAGATCATCTATATATCAATAAAGAGCACAGAAAGAAAAATAGAGTTGATTTGTAATCCCTCAGAAATAAAGAATGGTTGCAAAAACTCACAGGGTATTAAAAGTCTCCACAAATATGTATGTAACAATTCAGCCTTATTTAACTCATCAATTTCTTGCTTTAGTTATATGGTTCATAAAATTTATTCCTTTTGTCTAAGTAAAAGAAAATTGAAAAACACATGTAACAACCAATATTTTCCACCCCCAAACTTAATCCAAGCAGTGTCCTCAATGCTAAAAAAAAAGAAAAACAAATAATGCAAAGTATAGAGAGGGCAAGAAAAGAAAAACAAAAGGAAGAGGACACACCCATGTTGGCTCCAGCGTGTGGAGGAATTGAATGAGAAAGTGGAGGATGATGGTGGATATGTGAGATGAAGAGCTGCACAAAATGGAGGTGAGATGAAGCAAAAGGATGCCCAGACCCGAGACTAGGAGGAATGTAGGCAGCAGCGTTGTTTTTTTTTTTTTTTCGATGAGAGCTTTTAGCGACGGTGTTTTTTCCAGAAAACCGCTGCTAAAGGGTGGCAGAATTCTTTTTGCAACGAAAAATCTGATGAACAGCCCCTGCAAAAGGTTTTTAGTGACGGCAGCTGAAGAACACCTGGAAAAAACAGCAGCAGCAGTTTGTGCCAAAAAATGAACTTCTCAGCACCCCAATTCACAATTTAGGGCCAAAGGCACCCCCAAACTTAATCCTAAACATCATAATGCCCATATTAAACATGTCTCTAGCACCAGATTCTCACCAAAAACACCATAATTCGCATAAGGCTCTGAATTAGAAAATGACCAAAATGAGGCCAAAAAGGCAAAATTGTAATGCCATGTGCTCTAGTCCAAAACAGCACCCAAGACAGCTTTGTAGGGTCACAACTGACCTGGAGGAACCATCCCTTAACCAAAAATAACTGAGAAATTGAACTTGGGCACATGGGAACTTCAAAACTACTCCTAATAAAACAGCTACCCAAGATGGACTTCCTCTATGATGTTCCTTGCAGAATTCACTCTTACACATCATATTGGACATATAGAAGCTCATGTTCAGGGGGGAGGCTACTCTAAAGGCCTTAATGCAAAATTTGGGTGCCTCAACCCCCAAAATGTAGGCTTTTGGTGTCTCAGCTGGTACTTCACATTTGTTCTCGGTCATGTGAGTATGAAAGTCACTTCGCCAGTCCACAATAAGACTTAGGAATTTGCTGGAGAGCTCGGAACAACTGTACCTACAGCAAGATACCAGAATTAGAACTTAGATGCAAAAGAATACGTAAAAAAAAACAGAAAATCACTAAAAATAAAAAAAGAAAAGATAAGTGCTTGGGTTGCCTCCCAAGAAGCGCTTGATTTAATGTCTATAGCTAGACAATGCTGAAGGCAATGTGGCTCAGTCGGCAGGTGCTGTCAAAGAGAGGGACTCTTTAGCAAGATCATATGGGGATTCCTTGTAAAGCTTCAGGCGGTGTCCATTAACCTTGAACACAAAACCAGTATGCATATTTTGTATATCAACAGCTCCATGAGGATAAATTTGAGTGACAAGGTATGGACCATTCCAACGTGATTTGAGCTTTCCTGGAAAAAGCTTCAGCCTTGAATTAAAAAGCAAAACTTTCTGGCCAGGATGAAACTCTTTACGAAGAATGTGAGCATCATGAAACTTCTTGGTCTTATCCTTGTAAATCTTTGCATTCTCATAAGCCTCATTCCTTATTTCTTCAAGTTCATTCAACTGCAACTTCCTTTTCTCTCCTGCTGCTTGG
Organism: Dryas octopetala; assembly: GCF_963921425.1. NCBI lineage: Eukaryota > Viridiplantae > Streptophyta > Magnoliopsida > Rosales > Rosaceae > Dryas > Dryas octopetala. The sequence goes on from NC_141373.1 coordinate 17,798,222, forward strand.
GAGTCAAAATTGAGCTGCTTAATAGCCCAATATGCCTTGTGCTCAAGTTCCATAGGCAGATGGCAGGCTTTTCCATACACCAAACGAAAAAAAGACATCCCAATTGGTGTCTTATATGCTGTCCTGTAGGCCCACAGAGCATCATTAAGTTTTAAACTCCAGTCTTTTCGAGATGAGCTCACCGTTTTCTCGAGAATTCTCTTAAGCTCTCTATTGGATACCTCAGCTTGTCCAGATGTCTGTGGATGGTAAGCAGTGGCGACTCGATGAGTGATATGATATTTGGCAAAAAGGGCAGTGATGGTGCGGTTTAAGAAATGCTTCCCCTCATCACTAATGACAGCACGAGGGACTCCAAACCGTGGGAAAATGGTGTTCTGCAGGAAACCCAACACCACAGAACTTTTGCACGTTGGAGAAGCTATTGCCTCCACCCACTTAGAAACGTAGTCCACAGCGACTAAAATGTACAGATTGCCATGTGAAGAGGGGAAAGGCCCCATGAAATCAATGCCCCACACATCGAACAATTCAATCACCAAAATACTCTGCTGGGGCATCTCATTTCTTTGAGATAGATTGCCAACTCTTTGACACTTATCACATGCACGACACCAAGTATATGCATCCTTAAAAAGAGACGGCCAAAAGAAGCCACTCTGCAATATTTTGGCTGCTGTCCTTCTTGGGCCGAAATGCCCCCCACATGCATAGTGATGCGCAAACTTCAAAATGCTCTCTTGCTCTTCCATGGGTACACATCTTCTAATGATTTGATCTGCACAATGCTTATAGAGATAGGGCTCGTCCCAATAATAGAATCTGACTGTGGAAAGGAACTTCTTTTTCTGTTGAGAGCTGAATTCCTGAGGAACAACTCCACACGCCAAATAATTTACAATGTCTGCATACCATGGCACATGGTGGGAGATACTGAAAAGCTGCTCATCAGGAAAACTTTCGTGGAGTGGAAGTAAATCCTCCTCTTCATTGCTTGGATTGACAATCCGAGAGAGGTGATCTGCCACCACATTTTCACTTCCCTTTTTATCTCGGATCTCCAAATCAAATTCTTGCAGAAGTAAGACCCATCTAATCAATCTTGGCTTGGCATCCTTTTTAGACAGTAGATACTTGAGAGCAGAATGATCGGAATATACGATGACCTTAGCACCAATTAGGTAAGATCTAAACTTCTCAAGAGCAAAAATCACCGCAAGTAATTCTTTCTCTGTAGTAGCATAATTCAGTTGAGCATCATTTAAGGTGCGGCTGGCATAATATATAACATGGGGGAGCTTGTCTCGTCGCTGACCAAGGACAGCACCTACAGCATAGTCAGAGGCATCGCACATAAGTTCAAAGGGCAAACTCCAATCCGGGGCTGTAATGATGGGGGCTGAAATAAGAAGTTGTTTCAATGCATTAAAGGCGTCAAGGCATGCTTTGTCAAACGCAAATGGGACGTCCTTTGCAAGGAGGTTGCATAAAGGCCGGCTGAGCTTGGAGAAGTCCTTAATAAACCTCCTATAGAACCCAGCATGTCCAAGGAAGGACCTCACATCCTTCACAGAGGCAGGTGGCGGCAGTTTGGCTATCACATCAACTTTTGCTTTGTCCACCTCAATTCCCTGACTTGAGACTAAATGCCCTAACACAATACCCTGCTTAACCATAAAATGGCACTTCTCCCAGTTCAGAACAAGGTTAGTGTCCCTACATCTCGCCAAAACCAAAGATAAATTATCCAAGCACATATCAAAAGAATCGCCAAATACTGAAAAGTCATCCATAAAGACCTCAATGATTCTCTCAACCATGTCGGAGAAAATGCTCATCATACACCGTTGAAAAGTGGCCGGGGCGTTGCACAAACCAAAAGGCATACGCCTATAAGCAAAGGTGCCAAAAGGGCACGTGAACGTGGTCTTTTCTTGGTCCTCCGGGGCAATGGGAATTTGATTATAACCTGAGTAACCATCTAGAAAACAATAATGTGAATGCCCAGCTAACCTTTCGAGCATCTGATCAATAAAGGGCAAAGGAAAATGGTCCTTCCTAGTAGCAGCATTGAGCTTCCTATAATCAATACAAACTCGCCATCCGGTGGTCATTCTTGTAGGCACGAGCTCATTGTTGTCATTCTTCATCACAGTAATGCCAGATTTCTTCGGCACTACTTGGGTAGGGCTCACCCACCTGCTGTCAGATATAGGATAAATAATGCCTGCATCCAGTAGTTTCATCACCTCAGCCCTGACAACTTCCTTCATAATAGGATTTAGACGTCTTTGAGCTTCAATAGTGGGCTTGGTTTCGTCTTCCATCAAAATCCTATGCATACACATGGACGGACTAATGCCCTTGATGTCAGCGATAGTCCACCCAATCGCACCTTGATACTTGCGCAGCACCCTTAGCAATTTTTCTTCCTCGGTATCATTAAGATCAGCAGCAATAATGACAGGTAAAGTCTCATTCAACCCTAAGTGAGCATACTTGAGATGGCACGGCAATGGTTTGAACTCCAATTTGGGAGCTTGCTCAATGGAAGGGGGAAGGGCCGACTTAGGTGTTCCAAGACTCTCATACACATGTCGCCACTTTGGGTACTGAAGTGGTGCTTTGTCTAGGGCAGCAATGAGATCCACGACTTCGTCTTCCATGTCAAAACTAGCATCATGGCTGGTAAGGCAGTTTTGTAACTCATCTTGAGAAGATCTTGAAACAAAATGGGCATGTACTATCCCATCCAAGACATCAACACGGAAACACTCTTCAGGCTCAGATGGGAGTTTGGCGGCCTCATACAACTTATATACAACTGACTGGTCCTGTATTCTGAATGTCAAAGTGCCCGCTTCAACATCAATAAGTGTCCGGGCAGTGGCCATGAAGGGTCGGCCCAGAATGAGAGGGATGTCATCATCCTCTACCATGTCAAGCACTATAAAGTCAGCTGGAATATAGAATTTATCCACCTTAATAATGAGATCTTCGATTATGCCCATTGGGTAAGTGACAGATCTGTCCGCCAATTGCAAACTAACTGAGGTAGGTTTCAGCTCCCCTTTCCCTAGCTTTTTAAATACAGAGTAAGGCATAAGGTTAATGCTAGCGCCATGGTCAATTAGAACTTTTTGAAGTTCAAGATTACCAATCGTGCAAGATATAGTGAAACTCCCTGGGTCTTTCTTCTTAGGTGGAAGCTTATGAAGAAGGACTGCACTGCATTGCTCCGTCAAAATCACCTTCTCATATTCTAAAAATTTCTTTTTGTTGGAACACAACTCCTTGAGGAACTTGGCATAAGATGGAATTTGTTTTATTGCATCCAGCAGGGGTAAATTGATCTGGACCTTAGCTAAAGTCTTCATGAACTCTATGGCTTGTTGGTCCTTGGAACGTTGTTGCTGCCTCTGAGGAAATGGCAGTGGTGGCACGTAAACTGGGCTGTCACTTGGTGCAAAAAGAGTGCTAGAAACCTGCGGAATGTGGCCTGGCCGTGCCTGGGCTTTGGCATCCTCTGCTGCTGGTCGGGTTAGGATATCACTGCTGTCACTAGGTTCCTGATTTGGCATGGCAGTGGCCTTTGGCAAGCTAACTGGCACTTCTTCCAAGAGTTCCTCTTCTTCTGAATCTTCATTATTCAAGTCCCTATGTCTATTGTCATAGCTCTTCCCATTCCTTAATGTCCTGACGACTTTGCAGTGCTCTTGGCCTCTCGGATTTGGCACGGGTTGGCTAGGAAACCGTCCTTTTTCTCTCTCACTGTTTTGGTGGGCTAGCTGCCCAACCTGCTGCTCTAGGTTTTTAATGGATGCCTTCACATTTTGCATATCTTGTGCATTGCTCTCTATATATTTTTGAGTAGCCTCCATGAATTTTGACAATTGATCTTCAATGGAAGGCTTGGGAGGCACGGCTGCTTGTTGATATGGTTGCTGATGATATGTCCGGCCTTGTTGGTTGCCACCCCAACCAAAATTGGGATGATTCTTCCACCCTGGGTTATATGTATTGGAGAAGGGGTCGTTCCTAGGCCTATTATAATTATTCATCATGTTGACATGCTCTTGCACAAGCTCTGGAAAACTGTCTTTGTTGGGGCACTGTGTAACGTCATGAGTTGATTCACTACATATGGCACATGACTGTTGTGGACTTGGTATTGAAGAAGCCTGCAATAACGCATCAATCTTTGCGTTGAACGTCTTTTCTAACTTAGCAATTTGGGCAGAAACATGAGGAGAACCTTGAGACATTTCGAAAACTCCTCTCTTTTGGGTTTGTTCTTCTGTCCATTGTTGGGATTCAGATGCCATCATATCATACAATTCAAAAGCTTCCCTTGCTGATTTAGACAGTATAGACCCTCCAGCGGATGCATTAACTTGGCTCTTCGTGACTGCATTGAGACCGTCGTAAAAGATGTTCATTTGAAGGTCAGCATCAAACCCAGCGTGAGGGCATTTGACGTAGAGTTCATTGTACCTTTCCCATGCTTCATGGAACGACTCATTCGGTTTTTGGGCAAAGGCTAATATTTCTTTCTTAAGCGCAAGAGTCTTGGAAGAAGGGAAAAACTTGTTGAGAAACTTATCTTGCAGTTGTGCCCACGTTGTAATACTATTTGCAGGGAGTGAATGTAGCCACGTCTTGGCCTTGTCCTTTAAGGAGAACGGAAAAAGGCGTAACTTGATAGCTTCAGATGAGAAACCCCTGATTATGGTATTGTCACACGCTTCAAGGAAATCAGCCAGATGCATGTTAGGATCGCTGTTTGGCAAACCATGGAACGAGGGCAAGATGTTGAGGATGTGAGGCTTAATTTCAAAGGTGGTGCCGTCCTCCACAGCTGGATAGGTGATGCATCTTGGCAGTGCATTGGCTCTTGCTGCCAATGAATTCCTCAAGGGTTGTCCTGCCGCAGGTAAAGCAAGAGCCATAGCTACGACAAGTGGTCTCTGTGACGATGGTAATGAAGATGGTGTGACAATAGATGTGCTATTCTCAGATTCACGAAACAGATTGGCAAGAGAAGTGTCACTTAGGCTGGAATCTTGTGCTAAATATCTTTCTCTAGCTAACTTCCTTGCAGTTCTCTCTGGTTCAGGGTCGTAGGCAGCAAGAGTTTGATTCTGGGACCTTGTTCCAATCACCATATACTACCTATAACCTGAAGATACAACCAAAATAATATGTCACAAATAAAGAACACAAAATACAATAATAAAAGAACCAACTAAACAGCAAATTTTTTTTTTTTTTTTTTTGATTTTTTTTTTTTTTTAGAAAGTAACGAGTAATTAGCTAACTAAGCGAAATAAACACAAAAACTCGGGAACTGTTGGCACAGTCCCCGGCAACGGCGCCAATTTCTTGATAGTGATTTTACCACCTGCAAAACAAGGGTCAAACCATACAAAATACTTGCAAGAGAACAAGGTTGTTGTAGTATAGAACGGCTCAAGCAAGGTCGATCTCCTCAGGGACTGGTATAAACAGTGGATGAGTTTTGGGGTATTTAACTCAGTTAACTCTATAAACTGGACTAAATTAACAATACTAAAGTCCTAACCTACGTGATGTAGACAAAGTATCTAAAATGGGGAATTGATTTATAGACTAATGATCTAACAAAATACGCAAAAATAGCAACAAGAGGTAGCGAGAACAACTTAAGAAAATCAAATTGACAAAGCACTAAGGCTCAGCCTTCACCATTAACAATCCTACGTATCTCTCTCAATTACTTAAGTGATGGAACACACGCCACTTTGAAGGTTAGGTTTCCCTTATGTAGGCTTTACTCGTGACATTCGAGCTAAAACGTATACCACAACATGCAATTCGTCCATGACATTTAGATCAAATTTGAATATGAGTGATTCATTAAACTTTGTGGAAACCTTTTGATAAACCATGCAATCCTTAAGAGCGCGCGTGACATTCGCCTTAAGAGAAATTACAATTCTCAATCACAAGAAGCTATGGCCAATTTTTAATGTGACATTCATTCAAAATTGCATCAAATCACTTTTCTAAACACCCTAATGATGATCAATCATCAAGACACAAAGATAGTATAAAATCAGTAATTGAGAATATCAAAGTAAACATGGACCACACTTAAGCAACCGAAAGAAAACTCTACGTATTCATGTTAAGGCTCACGGCCTCACCCTAGCAAAGGGATTAGTTCTGCATAATCATATGGAATAAAAACATGAGAAAATAAAGACACCCTTGACAGCAAATACAGAGGCTGAATGTCCCCTGTTGCACGCAGCTCCCAGCAAATCCTTCTCTCTTCGTCCCCTTTCCTTTTTACTAGGGCATCCCTCTTATAGGTTTTTGAAAATAGAATCCTAACTCCATAGGGACTTCCAGACCGTCCAAGCAATCCTTGGCAGAGAGGGAAACTTAAAATAATAAGTTACTAATTTTAACTTTCCTATTCTTAGTTGGACATCTCAGCAGTGCACCGCCTTTGAACGTTGGATGACCAAATCATCTTAGAATTTGATGAATCAGATGGCGTTAGAAAGGTATGGATGTCAGCTTCCAAAGTCAAGAAGGAAGTTTCTTTGAATAATGCTTTTAGAATGGACTTTCTTCACACGCAAGCTTCGGAGGTTTAATCTGTCCAGTCTGGAGTTTGGGCTGACTTCACTTGAAAAACTGTATCAATTGGCTGGGTGGAAAAATCTACAAAAATCACACAATGAACTTCAAGATGTGTTCTTTCATCTCCAACCGACTTTACTCAAAAATTCCTCTGTTTGCATGTATTTTCACCAAATGCCCTTATGCTGCTCCTGAGACAGAAAATGTGAGAAAGTATCAAAAACACTTACAACCTTCTAATAAAATGGCACAAAAACTAAGTGAAAGAGGTATATACATGTAGTATAATATTCATCTTATCAAGAGGTTATCTCCATCTTTCTAGGAATCAACCACCTTGAGTTGATAGTATAAAAGCTCGATAAGGACAAGGATACCAGGGACGAACAAGAGAACAACTTGATATACATTGGATTTGATATAAACATGCTTACTAACTTAAGCTTCGGAGTCCCTAAGAGGAATATCCTCACCAGGGAATCTTCAGACTTATTTTTTCATGGTGGTAGGGCGAATAACGAATCAAAGGAGCACCTGAAGACCCAAATTATCTTCTCATCATCCTATATCGAAAACGAAGGCTCATCAGGAAGTAAGAAGCCCTTTTGGCATCTCTTTATCTGCAAAGAATTCTCGGTGTGAAAACACAGAGATTTTGGTGTTTATATACGGTATCCGTGATTCCTCTCAATTTGTAATTAAATACACAAATTAATTGGTTTTGTTAGGTTAGCTATATGATGTAGATTATCAACGATTTCCACATAAGGTGGTAGATAATGTCTTGAGTAGGGGTGGGTGCGGTGCGATTCGACTCACTTTTCCCTCGGAACCGTGCACCGCATCAGACATGAATAGGCGGTGCGGTTCGGTGCTTAAAACCGTGAAAAAAATAAAAAAACCGAACCAAACCAAACCATTTTGAATGCGGTGCGGTGCGGTTCTCCCCACGGTTCTGGGCCTAATGGGGCCTCACACTTGTTTTTTTAAGCCTAAGCCCAATTATTTATTGATGCAAACTCATCCTAATTAACAAGTTTTGGGACTTTGGGGTTTGGTTGGACAAACTAGTTTATGTAACTAGACTATATAGAGTATATAGAATATATAAAATTTTAAACTTTATGGTTTAGGGTTTAGAGAATGAGAGATGAGTTGCAACCAAACCCTATACCATAAGTTTTAAATCTTTATACTATAAACCCTAATATCCTAAACCTTATACCATAAATTTTAAATCCTATACCTTATTACCTTATATGGCATATACCCTATATACACTTATATAGTATATAACTATATATTATACCCTAGAACTATAAACAATTAAAAATTTTAGTATATAGAGTATAAACTATAAATAATATACTAATTTTTTTTATATAGAATATAAAGAATATACTAATTTTATTATATAGGGTAATGGGTATAACTAAAATTATATACTAAAACATTATTAATTTATTATTATATTATATATCTATAAAATAGGTCATAGGGTTATATAAAATATATTTTAGGGTTTAAACCGTAAAATATAGCTAGGTTAATATTAATTTTAATATTTTATTAGGGTTTAAGGTTTAGGATCTAAAGTGTATAAAAATGTGTACAAAAAGTGTATAAAAAGTATATAAAAATGGTATAAATATATATATATATAAATATATAAAATGGTGTATATGACAATATGTGTATAAAAATATAAAAAAATATATTTTTTGCAAGTATGCGGTGCGGTTCGGTTCGGTGCGGTTAAATAAGGTGTAGAACCGGAACCGGAACCGAAGAGAAGCAGTGTGGTTCGGTTTTTTTGACGGTGTTGACTTTTTTGGTCAACGCAGTTTTTTACAGTTTTTTTGCGATGCGGTTCGGCCGGTTTTGGCGGTCCGCGGTTAATATGCCCACCCCTAGTCTTGAGCAGTTACATATCGAGGACCCTTAACACAAACAAAGATGTAAAATTCCTACCAAAATAACTGGACGTTCCAACCAATAAAAAACCCAATAAACCTAAAAACAGAATAAAGGCCCATAAGAAATTACTTGTTTTTCGAGAACCCTACTCAAAATGAAAGTCTACATCTCGCATCCATTCTCCACCACATTGTCATAACAAAAATATCGTATTTGTGATGCACGCATTATTGTATTAGACCCAAACAAAGGCAAAAAGGGGGTCATTCGTCATTTCGATTCCATTAGTAATAAGGATTCATAATATCACACGTTGATCAATCAAAGAGAGATTCAACAACTAAAAGAAAGATCGATTCTTTGGGATCCTTCTTCTCTTCAAACGACAATTACTAGAGATTCCGGCTTCATGTAGGCGAGTTGTAGCCTACAATTCAAACTGAGGACGAGTTTTTGGAGTTAGCCACCCTCGCAAGATCCCGACCCTTTGTCCCGGCCATTGTAGCACTGATCGAGCACTCTTGCGCCGAAGATGAACGAGGCTAAGCGATCTACAGCCGAAGCTGTGGGATGTAAAAATGCATCGGTAGGGGAGCGTTCCGCCTAGCAAGAAGCCCTCGCGTGAGTGACGGTGGACGAAGCAGAATTACTCGAATGTCGGTTGGGCAGTAAGGGTCGGTTGGGCAGTAAGGGTCGGAGAAGGGCAATCACTCGATCATTCTTAAAACCAGCATTCTTAAGCTTAAGACCAAAGAGTCGGGTGGGCAAATTTTAACAAAGATAGCTCACCTCTGCAACATCCAGTGTAATAATTTAAGATTATAAACTTATTTCACCAAATATGGGTTCCTTTCCAATAATAGGAGAATGTTCTTCTTGTTCTAAAACTTTTTATTGGCATTGGAAGCACATCACATTATGGCAGGGTAACGTTTCACAGTTTTATGAGTCTTCCACTTATTTGATGGGATGGTTAAGAGATTATCTATGGTTAAACTCTTCACAACTTATCAATATGAATCCCCATCTAAAGAATCAATGACTTCTTCGATGAGTATAATAAAAGAAAATCACGTAATCTTTTTATTAGCATTTCGACGAGGAAGTCATTGATTGAGAAATTGACAGATGCTCCATGCTATCATAGTAATTCTTACTTTCACATGTGCGTTTTATATTGAGAACCCATTTTGAACAATGTTATTTTATTTTAATCATTTTGTAACTCATGTGAGTTTTACTTATACTTTGGTAATTACCTTTCTGAGGTGTTGATTTAACTATTTCACACTAGCGGGTTGGTTATTTTATATCTATTATTTATTTTAATTTTATTGTTTTCTTAAAGATTCTGTTGTGTAATGAGTACTCTGATCTAACCCGATCCATTTAAATAAATAAAAAAAGCTCAACCCTTCCTGAGCATTTCTAGGGATCAACACCAGTGGTTTGGTATTGATCTCTTGGGATACTCAAGGTGGGTACCTCTGTCACATACCCGGAGTTCAGGGTGTGAGAGGTGTGACTGTCATGCATGTGCAGTCACAATGGTGACTTTATGAAATAAGATTTTAGGTTTTATAATGATTTAAGGCTTCAGATTATGGTTTTTGGGCTAAACCGTTATACTGTAGAGAGTAAAAAAGTAATAATAATAATTTGTGACTTCAATCAATGAAAAAGTTGTCATTGCCATAAAATCACAATTAAGATATTCTGGTAATTTAACAATAGCTGAATAGTGGCCATAGGAAAAGAAAAGGACAATATAGCTTAATAGTATTATGTTCTTAACTTTTAGAAAGATTTTTTTTTTTGTTCTGGTAAATTCATAGAGAAGACTTGGTGGGGACTTCATATCCAAGTAACTCCATAGTCTCCATCCATTAATTTTTATGTTGTGGGAAATGCAGAGTGGTACATACCATTGACTTCTCAATAAGTTTCGAATCTGAAAAATATTCTTTATGAAAAGTTAACATCATCGTCATTGGTTCTTGGAATTCACTTTTTATACACATAACACAATTACAAATATCGTGAATAGTTTTTTATTATAAATGACATGCCAATTTTATTTTACAAGAAAGCCAGCTTGCATCCCAAACTAGGCTAATACTAATAGTCTAATACTCAGCTTGATTGTCCACTTGTTATAGCTTTCAAATTTCAAGAACTAAACAGATTTCCATTGGAAAAATACATGATATACATCATACAAGGTAATAAAAATTATTTCGTAAATCTATGATTTATTTTTTAAGAATTGAAATCTATAATTTTATTAAGAGAAGTCATTTTCGTTAATGGAATATAGAAAATGTCATCTTTACTTTATTTACTTCAAAGATAATCTGGTAAGTACCTCAGCCCACTTCCAAGCTACTCACTATCTTGCATTTTTCATCATAATATTTCTACTCTACTTTTATCACCTATCTAGTAATAAAAAAGTTAACTACAAAGTAAATGTTTACTTAATGAAACAAAAATCAACTTATCATGCCCCAATAATTGCAAATGATCATTTGATCGATCATGTAAATGACATTTAATTTCTTCTTTGTCAAGGGGAGATCTTGAGTTCAAAACTCATGCATGACAGTTACTTTATTTAAAAAAAAAAAAAAACATTCACAAAATAATTTATTGCTGTTTACTTTCAAATTTTATGATTTTTATTTAAAAAAATGCTCGAAAGATAGAATTCAATTTGAGAGCTTCTTTAAGAAAGTAAAGAGATATATCATTAGACCAATGAATAGTGGTCAAATTTTTATGTTCAATTAATTATATATTTAATAACTGTAATCACTTAGTCTTGAATCTTCAGAAATGTTGTGATAATTAATTGTGTAACCACTTGGTCTTTTTCTTGAAAAATACAAACATAGAACTAATAACCTATGTACCAAAAGTGCGGGCCTACAATGAACAACCTGAGGCAGCCACAAGTTGTTGTCCATCTTATTAAATTGGTATGCCCCAAGTTGTTGTCCTTTGAAATATTGTTTATAACTTTATATTGTTGAGGGCCTTGAGGCCACAATTCTCAATAGAATATTGAGAAAATTATATGGCATGAAGTGTGAAATATACATGTTTGGCTCTATTCACACGTCTCCTTTCTACAATAAATCATGGGTATGTCTCTGCCCTAAAAAACAAGAAACCCACAAACCCATCATTCACCCATTTAAATATTGGATGAAGTGTTATCTCTTTCAACAATTACGCACGTGTTCAAGAGGGAAAAAGAGAAGAAAAAAATATAAAACTTGTTACTTTCATGTTTCTTTCATTTACGTACATAGGGCTCTTCCCTTCTTGGCGCTCAAGATTCATATTTTTATTGAGAGAAAAATTTGTGCAATTTCGTATTATGTAAGAATTTTGAGTGCATAAATATTTACTTGAAATATAACAAGTGTTCAAATTTGATTATAATATGGTTATAAAGAACGCTCTAAAATCATTTGGTTAGTAAGTTAATATAATGTTAACTACTCTGTTGGGCCCACCGTACAATGAAATCTTAAAATTCGAATCGTTTATTTTTTAAGTCATACTTCAAAAATTAACTCAGTATAAAATCTTCAAAATCGGAAATCATTTCGCCATTTGATTATAATAACAACTATTTATATGCTTTTATTGAAAACAATGATCATCTATTTATTTGATCACAATTAGATGCTAAATGTTTCCGATTTTTAGTTGATTTTTTGCAATGATAATCTTTGGAGTATGACCTAAAAAATGAATAGTTCGGCTTAAAAGATTAATTACGTGGTAGGTCCAAAACCATAATTAGTTTCGTATTAACTTGTTAACCAGCTGGAAACTTTAGTTCCTAGCTGAGGGTGGGCTTTGCTCACATTTCTTGTAGTGCAGTTAGCTTTAAGAGCACTCCTCATTAGATCTATACCATTATTTAAGAAAAATTCTATCATACAAATATGCATGATATATAAAGATATTTTTAATTCTTAAATTCTGACAAGTTCATTTTTCATTATCAAAATACAAAATTTTCTATAGTCAAATTTATTTATATATCATATGGTGTAACATGACAGAAATAATACACAGGAAACAATTTTCTTATAAAATCATGAGTTTGTAATTTTCTTACGAAATTATGAGTTTGTAATTTTCTTACGAAATTATGAGTTTGTAAGGGTCCGTCTGGTAATGTTTTACAGAACAATTTTTAAAAAACTGTATTGTAAAATGAAAATGACAAATTAAATTTTTCATTCTCAAAATATGAAAAGGCGTCTGGTAACGTAATTGAAAAACAATTATATAAAACAAAAATAATGAAAACAGCTTTGATATTAACCAATTATTACAACCAAATAATTATATTCACAAAATATATTAATTATAAATTATTATTAACCAATTTCATAAAATATATAATTAAAAAAGAGAAAAGTTTCACAAAACCCAACCCACTTCAGTCGGTGCGACTACCTTGGAGGTGGAAAAGTTGTGGGTGACCTTATTATTAATGGAGACAAGACTGCAAGCACCTATGATCTAGTTAAACGAATGTATTTTCTCTATGTAAGGGTTGTTAAGGTTCGTGAGCTTCTTCCCATGGATGTTACAGGAAGTCTTGATTCGTTTATTGAAGCGAGAATTGAAAACTATAAAAGGATTATGAAGTATATATTTTGAGAAATATGTAGAGAGAAAAAAAAAAAGGAATATAGGAGAGATGAAGAGAGATGGGTGAGGTGGGCAGCGGCGGGGGGTATGGCTGCCGCCGGAGGTGGGTCTGGCTAGGTGGGGAGGAAGTGTAGATCATATGTTTTTTCATTTTTTTCATTTTTCATTTCAGTTGTAAATTTTTTTTATTTGTATTTGTGTTCTCTATATTTTCTAAATTCACTGAAAACATTATTTTGTAACGACCCGACCCAAATTTTCACTAGAAATTTAAATTTTTATTTAACTATGTTTTTAAGAGATTTTTTTTTTAAGGATGTTGAATTTTTATTTTGAAGATTTTGAGACTTATTTAGAAATTAAAAAGGGTTTTGGGTTGGGCTTGACCCAAAGTTGACTTTTAAAATTAGGTGGCTTTTGATTTTGACTTTTGACCCATTGGAAAGATCTCGAACCCACGAGTCCATAGACGCGAACTGTGCGTCAATTCGAGTTTTGGTTTGTGAGTTACGGGCTTTTGAAGTGAGGGGCAAAATTGTAATTTTGCTCAGCCTAAGTTTTAAAAACCCAAAAACTGAAAATTTGTTTTCAGTTTTCTCTCTCTCCTCTCACGGACTACTCTCTCTCTCTCGAAGCTTCCTCCCCGCGCACACGCCCCCTCCCAGTCACCATCGCCGGCCGGCCACTGCCGACCTCGACCTACGGCGAGCACCCCGACGCTGACCACCTTCCCCTTGAGTCAACCCTCTCTCTCTCTTCGACGCTTTCTCCCCTCTCTTTCCCTCTGTGCGCGCAGCACCACTATCGGAGGACAGCTTCCGGCCACTGTCCCAGTGGTACGAGGCCATCAGCGTGACCCCTGTGGGCCGGCCGTCTTCCCTCGAGCTCCCCTCCGCCGACCGGTGCCCCCTCGAGCAGAAGACAGCCGGAGAAAACTTCCCCAGCCGCCGGCTTCTCTTGCTGATTCCGGCCAATTTCGAACTCCAATCAAGAAATTGGTTAGTGGGTTTTCTTCCTCTATTCTTGGGCTTCCAAACCCATATAGTATGGTTTGTCAATTTTGAGTAATTGTGATTCTGAAAAATTGGGGTTTAGAACCCATTTCGGGTTCCCTTTAAGTTTCAGTTTCTGGAGGTGTTCTTGAATGTGTGTGGACATTTTTCACCCCTAGGAACCCTTAATTTATGACTAGTTTTGAGAATTTTAAACAAATTGGAGAAATGAATAGTTTTTGGGTATTTAGGAATTTGATTTTTGAGGAATTATGGGCCATTTCGGGTTGGCCTTGTAAATTTTGTTTTGGAGATTATTTTTGGACCATCGTCGGACAATATTTATTCATTTGAAACCTAATTGGAATCTAGAATTTTAAAGAGGTTGTGAAATTTGAGGAAATTGTGGAATTTGATCTTAGAACCGCCACTTTGAGCAGCGGCGACGACGGAGGTTCTGAATTCCCCACTGTCATTCTAAGTTCCTAGCATTAATTTGAATATTTTGACTAAGTTGGTTGGCGATCTTGGGTGTCGTAGGTCGAAACGAGGATGTTTTGGGAATAAGTTTTAGAGTCTCATCGTTTTAAAGAGGCGACTTCTAACCATAGGGAAGAACGTGAAGTAGCTAGGACGTCGGGTTTTCTTGTAAGCACATACAGTTTATTGGTCGTTGACATGGGTCTAATTGTATGCTATTGCTTTTATTAGGCGAGGCGACCGTAGCTCGTGACGATCCGGCGGAGGATCTAAACTAGATTTCCCCCAATTTGTGAGTGGACTTTATTTTTATAAAAGTTTATGTTTCTAAATGTTTATGATTTCATTGATTTAATGGTGGATTTGTGTTGAGAATTATTATTTAAGTTTCTTCAAATGATATTCTGGTTGAGACTAATGACTTTAAAAATTGAGATGTTGTGAGTTGAGGAAAGACACATGTTTTATGAGTTGGGTTGTTAAAAGGGAATTGTGAAAAGAGTATTTAAAAACTGATGTATAAATGCACGTATTGACCGGTCGAGCCTGCCTGTGTAAAATGCACGGGATTGTGGCTAGGATACGAGCCTGCTCGTACGGAGCGACCCCTCCGTATGAGATTGTGGCTAGGATACGAGCCTGCTCGTACGGAGCGACCCCTCCGTATGAGATTGTGGCTAGGATACGAGCCTGCTCGTACGGAGTGACCCCTCCGTATGAGATTGTGGCTAGGATACGAGCCTGCTCGTGCGGAGCGACCCTCCGTACGAGATTGTGGCCAGGATTCGAGCCTGCCCGTGCGCGGGATTGTGGCCAGGACATTGTCTACAGTACGGATACAAAAATGGTGTAGTTTTAAGTATAAGTATTTGAGATATCAGTTTATAAAGATAATTTCAGTTCAGATTTGCTATTTTTTCAGCTTGGAAAGTTTTATTGCTTTTTCAGTATATTGAGGTCTATTGGAGATCGATGATTGTCGAAAATGATTTTGAAAATAGTATTTAAAATTGGGGGATTTCAAAGAGCAACGTGAAGTCTTAGAGTTAAAAGTGATTGAGAAGGGTTTCCTGAAGAGATATTAAATCTTTGATTACATTTTCATTAAACTGTCCACTTACTGAGTTATCTTACAGTTTCTCTTGTTTTGTCTTAAATTGCCCCCCCCAGGTAGTACTTTTGGTGGAGGTCGAGCCAATCACGCCGAGGCCGTTACATCCATATCCTTACTCGGACACTATAGGCATCATTTTAACTTTGTAAAACTTACTTGTAATAGAATGGAGGCTCTGATAACCACTTTAAATATTAAGTTGGTTTCTCTGTGAAATTGTTGGGTTTGAGACCCTTTTTGATTGCGGTAGAGGTGGCTGCTGTTTAGAAGTGCTTTTTAACAGGTTTTGAAATTTCTGGGTTAGTCCATTTTCAGGGGAGGTTCTGCCGAATTTCCGGTAGGATTTTCCTTGATTTTGGATTCCCGCAGGACCTCTTCGGGTTTCAAGGTGGAATCCGGGGGCGGTCCTGTCAACTTGGTATCAGAGCATTAGGTTTTGGATTCCTCAATTTTGCACTGAATGTGCATCCCTAATTATTGATAAGAGTTTGGTTTTCCTATAGGTATTATGCCTCCTCGACGACGTGGCCGACCACCGGGGACCCACCATAGGGTAGCCGAAGGTGTCGATGAGACGACACAGGGTTTCGAGCAATCTATTGATAGGCTAGCAGAGGCAGTGGCTGCTGTCGTTCGTACTAGGGCTTTTCCTGAAGGAGAATTCAGCATTGAGCGTGCCCGTAAGCTCGGGGCCTCAAATTTTTCGGGTACTTCAGATCCCAGTGTGGCTAACGAGTGGATGATACAACTCGAGAGGATTTTTGAGGTTATGGGATGTCCCGATGACCGGAAGTTAGTCTTGGCTACCTTCCTGTTAGTGGGTGATGCTTATTACTGGTGGGACTCGGAGCGATTGGGACTCACGGCAGTTGAGATTTCTTGGGATAGGTTTAGGAGAGCTTTTTATGAGAAATACTATCCCAGAGTTTATTGCGACGAGATGAGGGCGGAGTTTTTGAGGTTGAGACAGGGTTCTATGACAGTAACAGAGTATAAGAGGAAGTTTACTGAGCTTTCTAGATTTTGCCCAGCACTTGTGGCAGATGAGACAGACAGATGCTCAAGGTTTGAAGAGGGTTTGAAAGACTCCATTCGCACGGCAGTCACTGCAGCTAACCACTCCACTTTCTCTTCACTGAGAGATGCTGCCATGAGAGTTGAGAGATCTTTAGCTGAGCGGGGCAGCAGCGAGGCGAGACGTCGCCCTTTTTCGAGTACTTCAGCGGGTGGTCCTAGTCAAGGACCATCCAAGAGGGCCAGTTTCAGTTCCAATTCTTCTGGGAGCGGGGAATTCAGAGGTTTAAGACGTGACTTTAGGGATAGTGGAGGATCTGGGCATAGACAGAGTCATACCCATCAGTCTGTGAGTAGTTCGGGTCGAGGCTCAGCACAGTCGAGCGGGTCCCAAGATAGACGCCATCGTGGGACAAATCACCCAAAATGTAGTACATGTGGTAGGTACCACACTGGGGTATGTCACGCGAGTAGTGCTGGATGTTATCATTGTGGGCAGACGGGTCACTTTGTGAGGGAGTGCCCAAAGTTACAACAGGGTATTGGAGGAGTTTCAGGTTCAGCCCTTCCTCTGGGATTGACTTCCGGGGGCCAGAGTCAGGGGCAAAGAGTAGTGCAGACTGCGGGTACTACATCGAGTGGTGGTATTCAATCCAGCTATGTCAGCATGGGCGGAGGACAGCAGAGGGGTCAGCCAGGACGTCCCAGGGACCAGGGCAGAGTCTTCGCTATGACGCACCAGGATGCTTTGGCTTCACCGGAAGTCATAATGGGTACGATTTCTATCTTTGGGCAAAATGCATGTATTTTGTTGGGCCCTGATACCACACACTTTCCTTTATCATTTAAGGGTTGTTGTAGAATCTAGAAGTTTGATTTACAACTAGTTGGCAAGATTATGCTTTTTGGCTTCTACCTATCCTTTCAAGACATCTAAATTTCGAGGACGAAATTTTTTTTTAAGGGGGGAAGGTTGTAACGACCCGACCCAAATTTTCACTAGAAATTTAAATTTTTATTTAACTATGTTTTTAAGAGATTTTTTTTTTAAGGATGTTGAATTTTTATTTTGAAGATTTTGAGACTTATTTAGAAAATAAAAAGGGTTTTGGGTTGGGCTTGACCCAAAGTTGACTTTTAAAATTAGGTGGCTTTTGATTTTGACTTTTGACCCATTGGAAAGATCTCGAACCCACGAGTCCATAGACGCGAACTGTGCGTCAATTCGAGTTTTGGTTTGTGAGTTACGGGCTTTTGAAGTGAGGGGCAAAATTGTAATTTTGCTCAGCCTAAGTTTTAAAAACCCAAAAACTGAAAATTTGTTTTCAGTTTTCTCTCTCTCCTCTCACAGACTACTCTCTCTCTCTCTCTCTCTCGAAGCTTCCTCCCCGCGCACACGCCCCCTCCCAGTCACCATCGCCGGCCGGCCACTGTCGACCTCGACCTACGGCGAGCACCCCGACGCTGACCACCTTCCCCTTGAGTCAACCTTCTCTCTCTCTTCGACGCTTTCTCCCCTCTCTTTCCCTCTGTGCGCGCAGCACCACTATCGGAGGACAGCTTCCGGCCACTGTCCCAGTGGTACGAGGCCATCAGCGTGACCCCTGTGGGCCGGCCGTCTTCCCTCGAGCTCCCCTCCGCCGACCGGTGCCCCCTCGAGCAGAAGACAGCCGGAGAAAACTTCCCCAGCCGCCGGCTTCTCTTGCTGATTCCGGCCAATTTCGAACTCCAATCAAGAAATTGGTTAGTGGGTTTTCTTCCTCTATTCTTGGGCTTCCAAACCCATATAGTATGGTTTGTCAATTTTGAGTAATTGTGATTCTGAAAAATTGGGGTTTAGAACCCATTTCGGGTTCCCTTTAAGTTTCAGTTTCTGGAGGTGTTCTTGAATGTGTGTGGACATTTTTCACCCCTAGGAACCCTTAATTTATGACTAGTTTTGAGAATTTTAAACAAATTGGAGAAATGAATAGTTTTTGGGTATTTAGGAATTTGATTTTTGAGGAATTATGGGCCATTTCGGGTTGGCCTTGTAAATTTTGTTTTGGAGATTATTTTTGGACCATCGTCGGACAATATTTATTCATTTGAAACCTAATTGGAATCTAGAATTTTAAAGAGGTTGTGAAATTTGAGGAAATTGTGGAATTTGATCTTAGAACCGCCACTTTGAGCAGTGGCGACGACGGAGGTTCTGAATTCCCCACTGTCATTCTAAGTTCCTAGCATTAATTTGAATATTTTGACTAAGTTGGTTGGCGATCTTGGGTGTCGTAGGTCGAAACGAGGATGTTTTGGGAATAAGTTTTAGAGTCTCATCGTTTTAAAGAGGCGACTTCTAACCATAGGGAAGAACGTGAAGTAGCTAGGACGTCGGGTTTTCTTGTAAGCACATACAGTTTATTGGTCGTTGACATGGGTCTAATTGTATGCTATTGCTTTTATTAGGCGAGGCGACCGTAGCTCGTGACGATCCGGCGGAGGATCTAAACTAGATTTCCCCCAATTTGTGAGTGGACTTTATTTTTATAAAAGTTTATGTTTCTAAATGTTTATGATTTCATTGATTTAATGGTGGATTTGTGTTGAGAATTATTATTTAAGTTTCTTCAAATGATATTCTGGTTGAGACTAATGACTTTAAAAATTGAGATGTTGTGAGTTGAGGAAAGACACATGTTTTATGAGTTGGGTTGTTAAAAGGGAATTGTGAAAAGAGTATTTAAAAACTGATGTATAAATGCACGTATTGACCGGTCGAGCCTGCCTGTGTAAAATGCACGGGATTGTGGCTAGGATACGAGCCTGCTCGTACGGAGTGACCCCTCCGTATGAGATTGTGGCTAGGATACGAGCCTGCTCGTACGGAGCGACCCCTCCGTATGAGATTGTGGCTAGGATACGAGCCTGCTCGTACGGAGTGACCCCTCCGTATGAGATTGTGGCTAGGATACGAGCCTGCTCGTGCGGAGCGACCCTCCGTACGAGATTGTGGCCAGGATTCGAGCCTGCCCGTGCGCGGGATTGTGGCCAGGACATTGTCTACAGTACGGATACAAAAATGGTGTAGTTTTAAGTATAAGTATTTGAGATATCAGTTTATAAAGATAATTTCAGTTCATATTTGCTATTTTTTCAGCTTGGAAAGTTTTATTGCTTTTTCAGTATAGTGAGGTCTATTGGAGATGATTGTCGAAAATGATTTTGAAAATAGTATTTAAAATTGGGGGATTTCAAAGAGCAACGTGAAGTCTTAGAGTTAAAAGTGATTGAGAAGGGTTTCCTGAAGAGATATTAAATCTTTGATTACATTTTCATTAAACTGTCCACTTACTGAGTTATCTTACAGTTTCTTTTGTTTTGTCTTAAATTGCCCCCCCCCAGGTAGTACTTTTGGTGGAGGTCGAGCCAATCACGCCGAGGCCGTTACATCCATATCCTTACTCGGACACTATAGGCATCATTTTAACTTTGTAAAACTTACTTGTAATAGAATGGAGGCTCTGATAACCACTTTAAATATTAAGTTGGTTTCTCTGTGAAATTGTTGGGTTTGAGACCCTTTTTGATTGCGGTAGAGGTGGCTGCTGTTTAGAAGTGCTTTTTAACAGGTTTTGAAATTTCTGGGTTAGTCCATTTTCAGGGGAGGTTCTGCCGAATTTCCGGTAGGATTTTCCTTGATTTTGGATTCCCGCAGGACCTCTTCGGGTTTCAAGGTGGAATCCGGGGGCGGTCCTGTCAATTTAGTCGTTTTCTGAATTTACACTATAAACAAAAAATTCTATTTTGTGTTTTTTAAAAATTGTTTTCTCAATATTGCAACCAAACGCATTTTTGTCATTTTTTAAATTTATAAAATGAAAAACTGTTTTGTAAAACGTTATCAAACACACCCTAATTTTCTAGGTTTTTTCTGTTTTGACCAAAGTAATTTTCTAGGTTAAGACTTAAGAGTCAAGAGACTAGGGGCAAAACCTTCCAAACGAGAGATAGCGATTCCAATAGAATTGGTCGTTGAATCATTGGGCAATTTCAGTTGATGCTAAGGATGGAATGGGACGTGTGGGCCACTGTCATTCTAATGAGTCTAAGGAGAAGAATAGAGGGTCAAACTATATGACGCCATTCACTAAATGATTGAGAAGTAGTCTTCCTGTTCATGCAAAGCTATCTTCATTTTATTTTATTTTAAATTTCTTGGTCATGCTATTCAACTATGATACAATTTGTGTAGAATAATTTACATAACATGATTAGGATTTTGGACAAGAAAAGTAGATTAGTTTAAAAAAAATAAAATATCAAAACCCTGAATACATTGTAATTAAATAGATTTGAAAACACTAGATACAATGTAAAATTTGAAATGATTATATATTGAAACATTTGAATCCATGTATCCATTTTAGTTTTTTCACTCAACTTTGTTAGAAGATATCCCAAGTTTGAAATCTCTTGTTCAAATTTGAAAACTTTATTTCCAAATAGAGCCTAATTTTCTCACCAATTTGATTTATGAAAACGATATTTGCACAACTTGTAGTAAATAATTATAAACCCCCTAATGATAGTCCAGTTAATTTATAGTGTCCTAAATTTAGTTAGATTTTTGCTTAAACCCCCCTAAGTCAATACAGATTGAGTGACTGATGACTTTTTATATTTGAAAATATCAATTTTGCCCTTTTCTTTTATTTCATTGCATACATTAATTAAAACAATTATAGTTTTTGTTTGAATCAGGGCTCTCTCTCTCCCTCTCTCTCACCGATCCCTCTGTTTCCGTCAATCCTTGATCGTCCGACGGCCGATGCCGGCGAGAGCGAAGACGATGACTCGCTTCCTTCCCCTTTTACTTGCGAGTAGGTTGCACTTCGAGATGGAGGCAGTCATACTACAAAGCGCTACGAGACATGGTGATGGGATTGAGAGCCTAGGATTTGAGTTTGATATTGGGGATGATGATTGAATATGCTAAGATCACAGATGCTAAGATCGAAGATTCTAAGATTGGAGAGGTTGATCGAAGATGCTACTAAGATCTTCAGTAAGATCTAATTAAGCTCCTCATCGCTTTTAGATCTGTATTTATGCTCGTAATAATTTCTAGATCTAGCTTGTAAATCTTTGTATGCGATTAAATTGATTGTTGTTCATTGGCTGTGTGATGTTGTAGTTATGGTTGCTAATTCCTTTTGTAGATCTGCTACAATTATTTATTTGGCTGTGTGATGGTTGCTGTGTTGGCTACTCCTCCCATCTCGATGGCTTGTTGTGTTGTTTTTTTTTTTTTATAACGTTGCTGTGTTCTTTTCAGTGAAACTAAATTCAGTGAAAGTGTATGAAACGCCCCGAACCTCGGGCCCATGAAAATACTGAACATCAAACTGTTAAATCTTTTTTTCTCTTACTTTTGAGCCATGCACAACAACATAAGTAAATATAATTCTGTCAAAACATTTTAAACAAACCACTGAGTAAAAACAATTAAACAAATCTCTCTGGGTCCCACTGCCTCGTCTTCTCCCCACTGCTTCCTCAGCCTGCTCAACCTAAACAACATCATCCTACACCACATCCATGGTGTACCGGGTTATACAACAATCCGGTAGGCTCACTAGAGCTCGTATGAGTGAAATGACATAATAATTGTCCTCAATAATTTTCTCGATCCCCAAACTCAAAAACAATCCGCAAAATATCCATAATTACTTAATCACAAAACATTCCACCACCAACCATCCAAGCATCAAGATAATCAAAAAAAACTCCTCATATGCACATTAAATCTCATCAATAATAATAATAAAACATTCTTACAAATCAATTGCCTAATCGTTACTATCAACCTCAACATCAACCTCAAACATTCACATCCTAATGAATAACCTCACGACATAATCACCCTCGCTTCCCTTCTCAAGCTTCAAGCCTAAACCTTACCAAGTTCTAACCAGCCCAAGTCCTAACGAACAAAAGCCATACAATACACGGTATAAACAAACATTTTCTCCAATTTCACTCACGACGCTCTTTGAAATCCTCCTAATCTCACTCACGTCGCTCTTTGAAACCCTCCAACTTTAAAACTATTTCTCAAATCCATCTCTTCTTTCAAATCCATTTTTAAGTCATCTCAAAACTGTGATTCGAACTCTGAAGAATAAATAGTATTTTCAAGTTGTAAAACTGTTAAAATAACTGAAATAAAAACACAAAGCTCTACTGAAACTGTTATTAAAATATTTACTGATGTAATTTCATTTCTCAAAATGCCCCACAAACTGAAATCTTACGCCACAAACTGTAAATCGCTCGCCACTTCCCATGCAGAGCGGATCGATGCACGGGCAGGCAGGTATGCTCGCTACTTCTCGTGCAGAGCGAATCTATACACGAGCAGGCAGGAATGCTCGCCACTTCTCATGCAGAGCGAATCAATGCACGAGCAGGCAGGATGCTCGCCACTTCTCGTGCAGAGCGAATCTATGCACGAGCAGGCAGGAATGCTCGCCACTTCTCATGCAGAGCGAATCAATGCACGAGCAGGCAGGATTTCTCACACAACTTAAGTCACAACATTCTCAGAACCATCTCATAACCATCCTTGTTTCACAATGTATAAATCCCCCATGTATTACTCCTCAGATTCATCTCTACATATGCATCATCATCAACACTTGTTGTCAGACAATTTATTCTTTAAACATTTACTCTCAGTTTACTCCGAACTATGCCGAATCAAGGAATCCCTTCCGAAATTGATTCTTGCTCATGACCTTTCACTTGTTTATTACCCAAATCATACCAAATGCTTCCTCAAAAGTAACTTGATTATTCTGTAAGATAATTACCTAATCATTTTCATTAATCCTCGACAATAAGTGTTTCTTCTCTAATCCAGCAATTATTCTCGGGTAACCCTATAATTCCTAAATAATTTCCTAACCTCAAATCCTCATCAATTCATTCTCCTAACTCAAAATCCTACACCTAGTCTTCTCTAACGTAAAGCAGCAAATCCATAAAACAGACAATTAAACCACGGTACTCTACAATATAAGCAGATAAGTTTCACTCACAATTTAACTACGTAAAAGACCGAAATACCCTTCACGGTGCCATTGCTCGGATACCAAATCCGGCAGCATAACGGCATCGGGAATAAGATTTCCCGAGCCCATGTACCTGTTAAGACCAGACAACCAACAATATACAATAGATTCTTTAACTAGCTGTCAAACAACCGAAACAAGCGGCCAACCACCACACACGGTGGCTGCCCGGCCATTAACAACACACAAAAATAACCCCAGATAGTCACCGAACTTAAAATTAAGCTACTAGAACTCTAAGGAAGTGGAAAAATACAAGAAACCATCCAACCCGCCGCCACGAGGGGCGGGGCCGACGGTGGCAGCGGCGGCACAAACCTAGAAATACTCAAATTCAACTCCAATTAATCCTAATTGCATAATAAAACCTTCAATTGCACAAAATCCACTCAAATTCAAGTCCAATTTCAAGAAATTCGAAATATAACAAACACCCTAAAATCAAATTTTCAATTTCTCAAAATTGGGAAAACACACCTTAGGGGAAAGATAGCCCGTACCTCGAAGATCATTTTTGACAACTGGACCGACGGCCAAATCTCGCCGGAAATGGCCGAAATCGGCGGCGGAAGCCGGCGGCTGGCTTGGCTTCCCGAGCTCATTGCTCCGTCGTGGAGCCTCGTATGGACGAACGGAGACCATGGTTGAACTCACCACGACGAGGGGAACAAAGCCCAGTAGGTCCGGCCATCCAATTTCTGCCGGAACAGTGCAATCGTGGTGGTGCAGCCGCATCCCTTGTGGCGTCGAATCATCGTCGTGGAGCGTTACCGGCGTGAGGGAAGGGCATGGGAAGACTCGCCGTGGCCTGGGGAAGAGAACCCAGGTGGTCCGGCGCCGCAACTCCGTCGGAAAACACAGATCGCCGGCGAGGACAACTTCTCTGTCTCGCGTCATTTCTCTGTCGCCGATGGTTGCCGGAGCAAGGGGAGGCCAGGGGAAGGAGGAGGGAGGGACGGCGATGGCGGGGAGACAAAGCCCGATCCCAGTCGCCGCCGCACGCGCCCACACGCGCCGGTGGCGGTGGCGGCGAGAGTGAGAGAGTGAGGCACGCGGGAGAAGGAGAGGATCAGAGAGAGAGGAGAGAGAAAAAAAAATGTCCAGAAATTTCTGGATTTTGGGTATTTAAAACCCACTCCTACAAAATTACAAAATTGCCCTTTCCTTCAAATGCTCCTATCTTTCAAATCGTAGCTCCGATTGACGCGTGCCGCGTGTCTACGAACTCGTGGACTCGAGACCTTTCCAACGTGCCCAAAGTCAAAAACGAAAGTCCATTTTTTTTAAAAGTCAACTTTAGGTCGGGTCGTTACAGTGTATTATTTTAGTAAAGGTGTAATTGCTTTAAAATCTGCTAGAATTCTTTCGTGACATTATGTAGTTGAATACTTTAAATTCAGGAAGTTGCTGATATAGCACAATGGGAGGATGAGCAAATTGAATACATTAAGGGGAGGGTGACTGAATAGAGAAGGCAAACAGAACTTAAGACGGGAAAAACCCATGCTCAGGTTTTCATAATCATTATGGCTTATGAACTTCCAAAAATCATTAAAAGGATTTTCTATCTTCAAATTTACATCTTTTTTAGGTTGCATTGGATGAAGCAACTTTCTTGTTGGATCTAGCTTCCATTGAAGGGACTTGGGATGACTCTGTGGAGTAGGTTGCTGATTGTTATAAAGAGGCTGGCCTCCATGATATTTGGAAATTTGTACTATACAGAGATTGATAATGAAGATAAAGAGATACAGCTTCATGACTGGAGAGAGATTTTATGTTGAGTAATTAATTTGTGGCAGATCTTTCAGAGTATGTGTCTGTCACCTTATTTGTTGACATATTTTATGGTACATTGTCATTTTTTCTCAATTTTGTTGTGAAAGCTGGTAATTGCTTTTTAGTCAATGTGTAATTGTTTTTCATCACTTAATTCAGTTTCAGTAAATGAATTCATAACTGAATTCTTCAATTTAGTGTAACTGAATTTCTTAAATTCAGTTTCAGTGTAATTGAATTCTTGAAATTCAATTTCAGTGTAACTGAATTCTTGAAATTCAATTTCAGTGTTTGATTTTAGTTTTAGCGAAATATCGAGTTTTAGCAAAAAATTTAGTTTCAGAAAAAATTAGTTTCACAAAAATTTAGTTACAGTACAATTCAGTTACAATGACGTCAGCGTGCGTCAGCATGTGTCAGCGTCCGTCAGAAGGGTAATTTAGGATTATAAGTTATAGGGGGTTTTGAGAGAGTTTTTAGATGGGTTGGGGGGGGGGGGGTTTAGGCAAATTTTTTGAGTAGTTAGGAGGTTTAAAATTACAGACTATATATATTATTGGCCTATTTCCTAATAACTTAGGATTTTTTGGCACAATAGTTGTCTAACAAAAGATAGATTTTATATGGAAAAAAGGCTTTTGATTGAAAAAGCCTCGACTACATATTTAACCTACTCAAAAATCACCATAGGAAGGACTTTCATTCTTAAGGACAAAAGTGCTCGGCATTGCACATCAATATGTGACACCTTGAATTGCTTTTAATTTATTTTCAAGTTATTTGAACTTTTTGGGCAATATTATAGATTTTTTATAACTAATGAATTTTTTTGGTGAATTATTAGAAATTATTAATTGCGTTTTCCAAGTCAAATGGTCAAAGTTGGATCATGATGGGAAAGTACTCGTGAATTCAAACAAATTTTGGATGTGTCGATAGGAGTTCAGGAGAAATTGTTATAATTTTTCAAAGTTGGATACAAATTATTTTGATTTTTCGGAATTAATTTTGAGGGATTGAAATTTTTAGAAAAAAAACAGAAAGTCAAAATATTATTTTGGAGGTCATAGATAACCTGCTCACTAAGACGAGTTTGTAGGATTTTTCAGACTTCTGAACTATTTTTGGTGAATTACTGAAGTTTGGAGAAATTAGAAAATAAGAAATTAAGAGAAATGTTGGCATTGACGTTGTCAGGCCCCAAACTAGGGCCTAGGCAGAGGCCTCCGCCCCAACAACCTTAGAATACGATATCACGCCTTAGCATCACTATTCCAAGTTTCTGAAGACGAGTTAAGTCTTTTATTAATGGAAAACGGGCTGGATCAGAGAATAAAGTACACAGAGGAAATCATAAAAACATACCTCAAAATATAATTAAAATAAGCCAACCCAGTAGGGTATTTAGGGTTTTACAAAATAACCCTTAGCATAACATGACATTAGTAAAAATCATGTTTGTGAAATAAAACCCAAAGCGGGATACCAACCAAATACTAGAAAGATGTTCTGAGTAATTACAAAACGGATAAAATGATAGTAATAAAACGGGTAGAAGACCCAACAAAACAACACGTTTAAACATGAGGAAGACCTGAGGATGCCCAGTAAGATATACGAGTGCCTCGCGCGTGCAACTTCTTAATTAAGATCATCAACTAGAACGTTATCTGCAATCACAGATGAAAGCAAACCAAACAACTTAAGAGGTAAACATCACATATGATCATAGCCAGTTATAAGATAGTTCATAAAGATTCACCAACAATCCAATATCAAAGTTTAATCGTTGAAATCCACGAAACTTTTGATGATGAGCATGCGACTTCTTTAAAATGTTTATGAGATCCCAAAGTATCATTACCTGATGATCGATCACTAACGGCCAACTACATTTACCGCATCCATACTCAGTGTAGCAAGAGTATCCTTTACCATGGTAGTAACCCTTAAGCTAGCCTCCCCAGAAGGACAAATCGACTATCTCGTTCGTACATACCCCTTCCGAAAGTTTAAGGGATTAAAACTCAAGCTCACCGTTTTTCGTGACTCTTTACTCTCAGATCATCATCAACAACAAAACCACGCAACATTGCATACAAAAACAATGCAGAGTTCACAAGCAATATATTTATTATCATACATACATGCACTAAAACAGTCTCAATAGTCAGGGTGTGAGAATCCCCCTACCTAGTGTCCAAGCTTAACCTTTGTGCACTTCTACAGCACTAATGTCCTTAAATTCGTCTCTGGGAAACTGAAAATCCAAATCCAACAGAATACTGACTTTAGTTAAACGGTAAAATTTACAGAGTTTCGACATGACCTTTCCTTTCGGTCATGTCTTGGAAAATCCCATAAACTAGTTTACTAAGACTAAGTCTCTGTATTGTCGGGACTTAGGGTTTTTACTTAAAGTCTGATTTTATTTATAAGTCTGAAAATTTAACCAATTAAAGTCCAACAACATGACCAGATCAGTATCGGGGATCTTGGGGGATCAATTTCAATATCCTTAAGTCGGTAGAACAACAATAGCCGATGCTGATCTCGACATCACATGTTCGGTTAGTTTAATAGGGTGGCCTCAATTC
Organism: Dryas octopetala; assembly: GCF_963921425.1. NCBI lineage: Eukaryota > Viridiplantae > Streptophyta > Magnoliopsida > Rosales > Rosaceae > Dryas > Dryas octopetala. The sequence continues at coordinate 17,826,537 of NC_141373.1, forward strand.
ATTATTAGATTGATTAATTAACGAGTAATTAGTCATGCAAGAAAAGTAATTTAATCAAACTTTAACTTTATTTGCTTGCTTCTTAGTAAAACTAATTTCTTTTAATAATAGCAATTCCCATAATCCAATTTGATTTTACATAATTAATTGATTGTAATTAATCCAACTTTAATCAACTAATTATGCAATTAAATCTAATTTAGACATGATTAATTAATTTAATAAATCCAACTTAACTAATTAATCATGCATAAAAACTTTAGAGAGAAAGTAAAGATTAAAATACCTGGTTGTAGTCCTCCTTAGCTTAATCTCCACAAATATAATTGCTAAAACAAAAATTAAAGTCTAATAAGTAATTAACCTCAAAATGAAATCACTTAACTGAACTCAAGAGTCTTACCCAAAGACCTTACCAAGGCCAACATAAAATTTGGCAGAGTTTCCTCACAATTTGCCAAAATTAGTATAATGAATAAATAAAGTTAGTATATTTTTTATACTGTATAATTTAATTATACACTAAAATCTAAACCCTAATACTCTATATACTCTATATACCCTAATACTCTTTATACTCTATAATCTATACATTAAACCTTATATACTCTATATTCTTTAGGATATTAGGTTTTAGGCCCTTTAGAATATACTTTATATTCTTTAGAGTTTAAGGTTTAAAATAACTAAACGAAATTTCAAACATATTTTTTTCTTTCCAATTGCCCAAAGGCCCCAAACCCCCCCTCATTTTTTTTTCCTTTCCTTACTTTTTTCCATGTGCCTCTCTCTTTAGTCTTTTTTTTTTTTTTTTTTAATCTTTCTTTCCTTTTTTCCCATGCCTCTTACCCAGCTAAGTTTTGTCTTCATTGAGTGTAACAATCCAAATTTTGGCTTATGGTAATTTTGTTGCTAAAATTTTTCAAATTTGTTTTAAGATTTATTTAAATGAATTAGAAATTTCCTTAAGTTTATTTTAACTAACTTAGACCTTTTGTTGTGGTTCTAGAGCTTAGTTGTGTGAAAATAAATTTTAGAAAATGAAAATTCAAGAATTTGGCGATTATTATTTTTTTCAGAATTAAATTATGAGAGTATGATTTTTCATAATTTTTCAGAAAGAAATTTGACTATTTTGAGGTCATAGGAAATTAGTACTCATCAATATGAGTTCGTAAAATTTTTTGGTGAATTATTTAGAGTCTCCAGCTATTTTTGGTGAATTTATGAATTTGGAGAAAATAGAAAATTTCGAAAATTTTGATAATTTCAATAAATTTCGATAAATTTCGGTAAATTTCAGTTAAATCTTCACGAAAAATTGTTAAATATGTGTTTCGATTTCAAAACCCTAAAAAAACAAAATTTAATACCTTGATCCAAATAAAATTCTGAAAAAATCAAATAATAATCTAAAACAATTATCCAACTTTGAAAATCCGTAATTCTTTCGTCCGAACTTTGATTCCAACGAACCAAACATCGTTATTCTAAAAAAAAACGAGCTCTACGTTACCAAGGTCTAACTACAATCACTTGGATTTTAGAAAAATTAGTCAACTCTAAGAATAAGACCAGATTCTAATAAAACAAACTAAAAATTAAAATACAGTATAAGCAAGGGTCTTACAATCTACCCAACTTAAAATAAATCTCGTCCTCTAGATTACCTGTTTACTCAAAGAGGTGAGGATACTTCTTCCTCATGTCCGATTCTAGTTCCCAGGTTGCTTCTTCGACTCCATGATGTTGCCATTGTGCCTTAACTAACGACACTTTCTTGTTTCTTAGTTGCTTTGTCTCATAAGCCAAAATATAAACAGGGCCTTCTACGTAAGACACACTTTGCTCCAAAGGCAAATATACCCCAGGCATAATTTATGGAAGTTCAGGTGCACTTTTCTTTAATTGGGACACATGAAAAATATTATGTATGTATGATAATTGCGGTGATAACTCGAGCCTGTACGCAACTGGCCCTACACGCCCAATAACCTCAAAATGTCCAACAAATCGAGGAGATAACTTCTCTCTTCCTTTAAAACGAAGGATTCCTTTCCGCGGACTGACTTTGAGAAAAACAGTCTCTGACTTGATACTCAATCGACTTTCTTCTTTGATCAAGATAAGACTTAATTATGTCGACTCTGAGCAGTCTTTAATCGATCTTGAATCACTTTGACTTTTTCAGTCGTTTCTTCGACAATTTCGGATCCCAATAGGACCTTTTCACCAGTTTTTGTCCAACAGAGTGGTGATCTACAAGGTCGTCCATACAAAGCTTCAAAATTAGGGAGCCATGCCAATACTTCTTTGATGGTTGTTGTTGTATACGAACTTGGTTAATGGCATATACTCACTCCATTTGCCACTAAAATCCAAACATACAAGCTTGTAACATATCCTCAAGAATTTGAATCACTATTTCAGATTGTCCATCTGTCCGGATGATAAGTAGTACTTAGAATTTTTGTGAAGAATCTACTTATCCAAATAAAATTCTGAAAAATCAAATAATATTCTATAACAATTTTCTAGCTTTGAAAATCCGTAATTCTTTCGTTTGAACTCCGATTTCGACGAACCAAACGTCATTATTCTCAAAAAAACGAGCTCTACGTCACTAAGGTCTAACCACATTCACTTGGATTTCAAAAAAAATTAATCAATTCTAAGAATAAGACCAAATTCTAATACAATAAACCGAAAATTAAAATATGGTAAAATCTAGGGTATTACAGTAGCGAATAAAGCTATTTTTGTATTAGCTCTAGACCAACCTTTGAAAATAGAATAACCTGAAAATACAACACGAAAAATTTTCGGGGACTCACAGATACTCTCACAGTCTCACTACAATTTAGTTTTTACTGATAATCTAGTAAGGATAGTTGTTCCATATGGATAGGTCATCAAGTATGATTCTAAGCTTGGATCCAAGAATGGTTTGCGAAAGCGGTGTAAGCATGCAATTGGCATCTGATAAACTGATATAAATTCTCTAATTTCAAGATACTGATCCAAGAATGATTTGTCTTTATATGAAATAAATATTTGAATTACTATTTTCAAACCTATTTAGGGTCCCTTGAGAGGAAGCAATAAACGTATGTAATGCTTAACCAGTTGGGTGTAGATCACGTTCCAATTAACGACTCGGATTGAGAGCACGACCTTGCTTCTTGTCTATTGCAAGACTCTAATCTGGTTTGGATCCTTTCTGTCGGGCAAGCCTACATCATTGCTGATTCCTTTTGCTATCTAGTGTTATCATTTGTCATACTCTTGTATTTATTTCAGACCTTTGTCATATAGCTTTTGGGTTGGTTATATTTATTTGAACATCTTCTTGTAAATGTTCCTCAAAGTTACATCTACCGAACTTGTGACCTTGGTGAATTGGTTTATTATATTTAAAATGTTTATCTTGCAAAATATTGTATTTAAACATTCATTTTCCACTAACACTAAAAACTCTGATCAAACCCATTTTTGTAACGACTCGACCCAAAGTTGACTTTTAAAACTAAGAGACTTTCGTCTTTGACCTTGGGTCCGTTTGATAGATCTCGAGCCTACGAGTTCGTAGACACGCGGCACGCGTCAATCGGAGCTACAGTTTGAAAGATACGAGCATTTGAAGAGAAGGGCAATTTTGTAATTTGGTAGGAGTGGGTTTTAAATACCCAAAATCCAGAAATTTCTGGACATTCTATCTCCTCTCTCCCCGATCCTCTCCCTCTCCCGCGTGTCTCGCCCTCTCTCACTCTCGCCGATCTGCCACCGGCGCGTGGCGGCGCGTCCGGCGGCGGATGGGCTGGGTTTTCGGCCCACCAGCATCGCCGCCCTCTCCTCTCTCTACCCCTGGCCTCCGTTCAACCCAGAAAAGCCCCGAAAACCCGAAACCCAGCCTAGACCCGATTTGAGCCTCGCCGTCGATCTGACTGTTCCGGCGAGATTTGGGTGGCCGGACCCACTGGGTCTTGTTCGCCTCACCACGGCGAGTTCAGCCGTGGTGTCCTCCTGCTCCGATGATGCTCCACGACGGAGCAATGAGCTCGGGAAGCCAAGTCGGCCGCCAGCTTCCGCCGCCGTTTTCGGCCATTTCCGGTGAGATTTGGCCGTCGGTCAAGTTGTCAAAAATGATCCTCGAGGTATGGGCCTTCTTTCCCCCTTGTTATTGCGTGTCAATTTTGAGAATCTAAAGATTTGAAATTTTAGGGCTTGTACCCATTTCGGGTTTGCCTTGAATTGAGCCTACTTGAATGATTTCTGAGTTGTTTTTCCATCCAATTGAAGTGCCTAGGTTGAATTTGGGTTGATTTTTTTAGTTGAAAAATCAGTTTCTTAGATTGTGCCGCCGCAGCCACCGCTACCTCCGCCACTTGTGGCGGCGGGTCAGCGGCCGTATGTCTCTTTTTGCCCACATTGAACTTCTAGGAGATCCTTGGAGGTTGTTTGGTGAGTTCTGTGAAATTTCTGTGTTGTATAAGCCGGGCAGCCACCGTGTGTGGTGGCGGCCGCCCGTTTTGGACGATTAAACGACCAATTGTGAATTATGTATATATTTAAGTTGGTTGTCTGGTCTGAACAGGTACACGGGCTCGGGAAATCTCATTCCCGATGCCGTTATGCTGCCGGATTTGGTATCCGAGCAATGATACTGTGAAGGGTATTTCGGTCTTTTACGTAGTTGAACTATGAATGATACTTATCGGATTTTAATGTAGAGTACTATTATTGAATGGTCTGTTTTATGTGTTTGTTGCTTTATGTTAGGAAGGCTAAGGGTAGGGTTTGGATCATGAGAATGAATTGATGAGGATCTGAGGTTAACGAGTTAATTTGGAATCTTAGAGTTTGTCCTGAAGATAATGGTTGAATTAGAAAAGAATATTTAAAGGCTGCTGTGTAAATGCACGTGTTGACCGGTCGAGCCTGCCTGTGTAAAATGCACGGGATTGTGGCTAGGATACAAGCCTGCTCGTATGGAGAGACCTCTCCGTACGAGATTGTGGCCAGGATACGAGCATGCTCGTATGGAGAGACCCCTCCGTACGAGATTGTGGCCAGGATACGAGCCTGCTCGTTCGGAGAGACCCCTCCGTACGAGATTGTGGCCAGGATACGAGCCTGCTCGTTCAGAGAGACTCCTCCGTACGAGATTGTGGCCAGGATACGAGCCTGCTCTTACAGAATGACCTCTATGTGCGAGATTATGGCTAGGATTTGAGCCTGCCCGAGTGCGGGATTGTGGCCAGGACATTTTCTACAGTACAGGTACGAGAATGATGTGAGTTTTAAGAATAAGTGTTTTGAGATATCAGATTTCAAGGATAAATTCAGTTCAGAGTTTGATTTACGGTTGAGGGGATGTAAAAATGGTTTTGAAAGAAGAGATTTTTTAAAGTAGTTATAAAGCTGGAGGATTTCCATGAAACGAAGTGTGTGAAATTAGATAGATGGTTGTTTGGTTGCTTGTATTGCATTTGTTTGCTAGGACTTAGTAAAGTCTAGGCTTGAATCGTGAGGACGGAAATGATAGTGTCTATGCGTTGAGGATATTAATTAGAATGTGAATGATTGAGGTTGAGGTTAATGGTTGATGATTAGGCAATTGATTGGTTGGAATGATTATTAATATTATTGGTGGGATTTTGATGTGAATTTGAGGAATTTGGTTCATCTTGTTGCTTGGATGATTGGTGATGGAACTATTATGCAATTGAATAATTATGGATTTTATTGTGGATTATTTATTGAGTATGGAATTGAAGAAATTATTGAGGACAATTATTATTATGTAATTTCACTCATACGAGCTTTACTGAGCTTACCGGGTTTGTTGTATAACTCGGTACACCATGGATGCGGTGTAGGATTTGTGTTTTACAGGTTAAGCAGGTTGAGGAAGCAGTGGGGAGAAGACGAGACAGTGGGACCCAGAGAGATTTATTTAATTGTTCTTACTCAGTGGTTTGTTAAAATGTTTTTGACAGAATTATATTTACTTATGTTGTTGTGTATGGCTCAAAAGTAAGAGAAAGCAGATTTAACAGATCGATGTTCAGTATTTTCATGGGCTCGAGGTTGTGGGGCGTTTCAAGTGGTATCAGAGCAAGACCCGGCCGGAAGTGTGTGGATTGCAAGACCCAGGGACCAAGACCCTGAGTGGGCGGCTGCGCGAGGCAGTGGCGAGCCACCAGGTGAGGACAAGTGAGTGATCCCACACTGCCCGGGTGAGGATTGGTAATGTTACAGAAGGTTTGAGAAGCCACTTTGAGAAATAAAATGATTTTCGAGTGATTTCAGAAATGTATTTTATTTGAGCCATGAAAATATTTGAGAAAGTTTTGAGAAATAGCCCCTGCACTGTCATTGTCTCTCTGCTCCTCAGCAAGTTCAGGAAAGTTGGAAGTTTGAGACTTAGTATGAGGTTTGAAGATAGAAAAGTTGGAAGGTTTAGTAAGTTTATTAATAAGAGGTCAGAGGGTCAATCAGAGTGGCGCAACGGAAGCATGGTGAGACTTAAATAAATCACGTTGGCACGTGGTCAATAGAGGGATCAGCGAGGTTGATAGGAGGTACGAGTTTGGGCATCACCTGTCTGTTACGATATATGCTAAATTTCGAGGACGAAATTTTTGTAAGGGGGGAAGGTTGTAACGACCCGACCCAAAGTTGACTTTTAAAACTAAGAGACTTTCGTCTTTGACCTTGGGTCTGTTTGATAGATCTCGAGCCTACGAGTTCGTAGACATGCGGCACGCGTCAATCGGAGCTACAGTTTGAAAGATACGAGCATTTGAAGGGAAGGGCAATTTTGTAATTTGGTAGGAGTGGGTTTTAAATACCCAAAATCCAGAAATTTCTGGACATTCTATCTCCTCTCTCCCCGATCCTCTCCCTCTCCCGCGTGTCTCTCCCTCTCTCACTCTCGCCGATCTGCCACTGGCGCGTGGCGGCGCGTCCGGCGGCGGATGGGCTGGGTTTTCGGCCCACCAGCATCGCCGCCCTCTCCTCTCTCTACCCCTGGCCTCCGTTCAACCCAGAAAAGCCCCGAAAACCCGAAACCCAGCCTAGACCCGATTTGAGCCTCGCCGTTGATATGACTGTTCCGACGAGATTTGGGTGGCCGGACCCACTGGGTCTTGTTCGCCTCACCACGGCGAGTTCAGCCGTGGTGTCCTCCTGCTCCGATGATGCTCCACGACGGAGCAATGAGCTCGGGAAGCCAAGTCGGCCGCCAGCTTCCGCCGCCGTTTTCGGCCATTTCCGGTGAGATTTGGCCGTCGGTCAAGTTGTCAAAAATGAACCTCGAGGTATGGGCCTTCTTTCCCCCTTGTTATTGCGTGTCAATTTTGAGAATCTAAAGATTTGAAATTTTAGGGCTTGTACCCATTTCAGGTTTGCCTTGAATTGAGCCTACTTGAATGATTTCTGAGTTGTTTTTCATCCAATTGAAGTGCCTAGGTTGAATTTGGGTTGATTTTTTTAGTTGAAAAATCAGTTTCTTAGATTGTGTCGCCGCAGCCACCGCTACCTCCGCCACTTGTGGCGGCGGGTCAGCGGCCGTATGTCTCTTTTTGCCCACATTGAACTTCTAGGAGATCCTTGGAGGTTGTTTGGTGAGTTCTGTGAAATTTCTGTGTTGTATAAGCCGGGCAGCCACCGTGTGTGGTGGCGGCCGCCCGTTTTGGACGATTAAACGACCAATTGTGAATTATGTATATATTTAAGTTGGTTGTCTGGTCTTAACATGGTTGTCTGGTCTTAACAGGTACACGGGCTCGGGAAATCTCATTCCCGATGCCGTTATGCTGCCGGATTTGGTATCCGAGCAATGATACTGTGAAGGGTATTTCGGTCTTTTACGTAGTTGAACTATGAATGATACTTATCGGATTTTAATGTAGAGTACTATTATTGAATGGTCTGTTTTATGTGTTTGTTGCTTTATGTTAGGAAGGCTAAGGGTAGGGTTTGGATCATGAGAATGAATTGATGAGGATCTGAGGTTAAGGAGTTAATTTGGAATTTTAGAGTTTGTTCTGAGGATAATGGCTGAATTAGAAAAGAATATTTAAAGGCTGCTGTGTAAATGCACGTGTTGACCGATCGAGCCTGCCTGTGTAAAATGCACGGGATTATGGCCAGGATACGAGCCTGCTCGTATGGAGAGACCCCTCCGTACGAGATTGTGGTCAGGATACGAGCCTGCTCGTTCGGAGAGACCCCTCCATACGAGATTGTGGCCAGGATACGAGCCTGCTCGTTCGGAGAGACCCCTCCGTACGAGATTGTGGCCAGGATACGAGCCTGCTCGTTCAGAGAGACCCCTCCGTACGAGATTGTGGCCAGGATACGAGCCTGCTCTTACAGAATGACCTCTATGTGCGAGATTATGGCTAGGATTTGAGCCTGCCCGAGTGCGGGATTGTGGCCAGGACATTTTCTACAGTATAGGTACGAGAATGATGTAAGTTTTAAGAATAAGTGTTTTGAGATATCAGATTTCAAGGATAAATTCAGTTCAGAGTTTGATTTACGGTTGAGGGGATGTAAAAATGGTTTTGAAAGAAGAGATTTTTTAAAGTAGTTATAAAGCTGGAGGATTTCCTTGAAACGAAGTGTGTGAAATTAGATAGATGGTTGTTTGGTTGCTGCATTTGTTTGCTAGGACTTAGTAAAGTCTAGGCTTGAATCGTGAGGACGGAAATGATAGTGTCTATGCGTTGAGGATATTAATTAGAATGTGAATGATTGAGGTTGAGGTTAATGGTTGATGATTAGGCAATTGATTGGTTGGAATGATTATTAATATTATTGGTGGGATTTTGATGTGAATTTGAGGAATTTGGTTCATCTTGTTGCTTGGATGATTGGTGATGGAACTATTATGCAATTGAATAATTATGGATTTTATTGTGGATTATTTATTGAGTATGGAATTGAAGAAATTATTGAGGACAATTATTATTATGTAACTTCACTCATACGAGCTTTAGTGAGCTTACCGGGTTTGTTGTATAACTCGGTACACCATGGATGCGGTGTAGGATTTGTGTTTTACAGGTTAAGCAGGTTGAGGAAGCAGTGGGGAGAAGACGAGACAGTGGGACCCAGAGAGATTTATTTAATTGTTCTTACTCAGTGGTTTGTTAAAATGTTTTTGACAGAATTATATTTACTTATGTTGTTGTGTATGGCTCAAAAGTAAGAGAAAGCAGATTTAACAGATCGATGTTCAGTATTTTCATGGGCTCGAGGTTGTGGGGCGTTTCAATTTTACTTGAACAAAAGGGGTTTAACCTATTTTGGGAATGTTCGAAATTATAAAACTCGGGGTATGGGTGTTATAACCTTGGGCATTTTCAAAGTGGGTACCGTTGTGGCGTTTCCGTGTTTTGGGGCGTTGCAAGTAGCACTTTTGTGAACATTTTGGCGGTGCAATTACACTTATATATCAAAAAAAAAAAAACTCAAAATTCTAAATCTTAACCTCGTGAATCCCTGAAAACATAACATACTAAATCATATATAAATCCACTCAAATAAGACCAAACAAAAAAAATATATCAACAAACATGTAGAAAAAAAGATTTTTTGCACTATAATAACATTTGAAACTGTTACTATACTCCAATAGGCGAGCGAGCACTTGATGAACATGGCCAAACACTCATCATTCGATACTGAGTTGATAAAACACAGACATGCATCCATCAACGCGTTTTTGTTATATGTTTTGTCATTGTGAGTTAAAAATAATATATTCTCACTTTTGAGTCTTCTTAAAAGTTTTTAGGGACTTTTTAGTATTTTTTAAAGAATTGGAACCCATATAAAAAATAGCAAGTCAAAAAATGTTTTTGGTCCCTGTATTATGGATGAGTCGTGTCATTTCAATTTAAATTTTTTAAGAACCATATTTTCATTAATGTCACAATCAAATCAATTATGTCAAAATTGTCTACTTCATAGCCAATCAGGTGGTGCTACGTCGGCATTTTTCAACTCGGTTTTGATTAATTTGACCTAATTGCAACATTAAATATAGTCCTACAAACGTGCAAATTGAAACGATGAGACCAAAGTACGACTTACGCCAAACTACAAGAACCAAAAGTGACCTTCCGCCAAAATAGCAAGTAACTATCCAATTTGGATCTTAGTAAAGCTGTTATTTGGAGACTGACTTGATGGATCTCAACAGTGGGACCATTTTTTTTTTTTTTTTCCATTTACTATTCAGCAGCATAATAGTCAAATAGCCATATCCGTCAACCTTGCCAGGTATCTTGACCCTTGACTTTTGAAAGATTCAATAATTCATCAAGTTCAAAACACTAGAAGTGAGGACCACACTAGACCACAATGCCTCAGCCAGTACTCAGTAGTCACAGCTCTAAACAATTAAAGAAATCAAAACAAAATCTTAATGAATGCTCTAGTAGTGCCAAGTTGTCGATATGGGCTTTCGCCCCCACACCCTACCTCTTCTTCAAAGATTAGATAATAAATAAAAAGGCAAGGAAACGTAGAAAAAGGAAAATACACAAGTTAAGGAATCTAATCTAACAACCACCACTACCATTTACTCCAAAAGGAAAAGAGTTCATATAACACACTTGAATTTTTTGCTCACCTGGCCTTGCTCAAGGTAGAAAAGCTTCAACATATATTTCATGTAGCAATAAAAATTGCAGATGATTAATTAATGGGGTTGACTGCTTACAATTCTGAAGTGTAATACTACATGAAAGTGAAAGTCATCTTACATGGATGAGATGACAGTTGTGAGTTGAACAAGCAGAAGGGAAATCGATTAGCAAAACATTTCATTGTTTGTTTCGCTCTCTTTAGCTACAACATCGGCCACAAAGATGCTACCCGAGTCGCACCATCCACCCAGAACATCCCTGTTTTGGCACTGCAACAACACATGAAGTTCGAGATTTCACTGGTGATTCTATGTTGCACATTAAAGCTGTCATTGTATGGAATAGAAGAACACCTAATTTGATGTTGGACCAAGAACTAATTAACCTGATTCTATCACTCCTAGGTCAGTCAAAAAACATCTTGGTTTTTTCAGGTAGAACAATTTGGACTTCAATAATTTAAGCGTAATTTGACATAGTGCTACATGCTATTACAGACTTCAAATTTATTATATCATATAAATAGTTAAAAAAAATATAAATATTCAAATTTGATATCAAACTCTGGGTTGCCTAAAATTTTATTACAGAAGAAAATAACTATCATGACTGCTGGTCCCAAGTGAAAACCAATTCCATCTAAATTGGTTAGGTTTATGTCATCAGACTTTTTTCTCTACTTTTTTTTTTTCGGTAAAAACTTTTTTCTATACTTTTCAACAGAAGAAAATTAACAAATATGTTTTTTTGTTTTTGGTTAAAATTAATGAAGTTGTTATAATCAAACCAATTTCAGCTTTTGATTGAAAGGGCAACACAATTAGCCTAAGAGAGGGAGTCTATATACGAGCTATGCTGAGCATTAGAAGAATGCAATACCTTGCTAAAACCAAGCCAGTTTGAATCTCCTCTAAATGAAAATACCTTACTGCTTTCTTTCCACTGTCCACAAAAGATCTGCAAACACAGTCATAGGGTGATGTAGTCAGAACTGAGAGTAACAAGTCAACTACTAAGAAGGATGTCCAAATGATGCATAATATATATTTAATACCACAAGATAACCAAAGTAACTTGGGTCATGCTTCTATTAAAATTTAAAAGCAATTTGCTAACTTACAAAACATAGACATCCTTATTATTTATGATAAGACAAAAGGTGAGGCAATTTTAGCAGGACCCACCATATCCAGAGGCTTATTAATGAGAAGTAATATTATAGAAAAAATTACGCAGTTTCCTCTAGGCCAGCCTCTTGAAAATTAAACGCAACCAAATGTTCACACGCTGGGTCTAAAACCATGAGACTTATTTCTATGCTTGTCTATTGTGTCTCCAGATTTTCTTTTTCCTTATATATATATATATATATATATATATATTTAACTAGGATTTTAATTATTGTTATATCTTATGCACCTAAAAATTACATTACTCCATTTATATGAATGATTTTCTATCTGGTAGTGAATATATCTCATGGCTTTTCTAGGACAATGGTCCAATGGGGCTATTACATACTAAACCGTGCTAGACAACCAGAAAGAATGTTGCAAAACAAGTTGCTTCTTTTGGGGTTGATTTAGCAAAGCAATGTTATCACCACTCCCCAAGGACAGATTTTGATAAGCATCTACAGACTAATATACGAACTGCATCAGAAAAATAAATAAAAAAATTCCATGCCCTATCCTGATACAATCTATAGAAGTGGTTGCATGTGTAAACAGGTTCATCATTTACCGGGCTGTAAGATAAATATCATAATAATTTAAGAATCATCTAATAAGTAGTGGAAGTACTTTGTGTTCATAACAAAGTAAGGAAGCACTGTTAGTTTTTCTTTCAAAACAACATAAATCTATCCAACCAATCTGATAAAAAAAATTAAACTTCCATGTCAGATGGAATAACAAGGAAAGTGATTATTGAAAGTAACAAACTACTAAGGGTAAGCAGAAATAGTTCACCTGAAAATGAGGGTTACGTGTAAAAGAATCAACTAAGAGACAAAGGACATCATTACCATAAATGTTAAAAAAGTGATCACCTCATAATCAACCCCTTGTATATAGAGATAGTCAGAGTCCACCGAAGAGAAAGCAAGCCCAGTTATCTGCACTAGTGACAAAAGATGTTATCTCCAGCAGCCATATCCCAAAGAATGAAACAACAAAGAAATTCTGTAGCTTAAACAAATCAGTGGAAGTTCACTATATTTAAGCATGGTGTTTAACTTCAGCCCATTACTGTTGTATTTGACCATAAACACGACAATTGTTACCCTGGAATGCCAATTAAAAAATCTCATCAATGAGATTGTCTGATCACATGATTATGAACCTGGGAGATCTATAAAGCATGAGGTGGAGGTAAAGCGCCTGTAGTAAGATCTAAGGTCTGTAGGTAAGAGATTTGCATCCTACACTATTGACATTCACAGATATAAAAAGGGCAATCTGTTTTCAAAAGTTCCAGTCATTATTAATAAGTCCCAATCCAAAACAGTCCTTATTTTTGACAATTACCATAACTTTAACAAACCCTAAATCTCTTCTAAGAATCAAATTTCTTGTTGATTCCAAAATAAAATTGCAAGCCATATAGGGTGCAACTAAAGGCTTATAGCCACAACTGGGAGGATGAATGGAGAAGAAAGTAAGGTATAGGGGATCTGAGATCCTTTATTGGTAGCCAACAAAACTTCTGTAGTTGCAAGCCACGTATTGAAGCAATAATCCACATATATGGGTATATTATCATGAAAGAGCAACCACTTGCCATTGTTAGAGAAAGAATGAATGTGGTTGCACAATCAATACAAAAGGCCATCTGTTCACCACTCTAAAATAAACAAATTAATTGTCCTTTAATTTATTTTTTAAAAGCAGTTCCAGAGAATTCTGAGGAGAAAAACATGGAGTGAAAAAAGGAATAGGAAACTGTAAAAAGAAGCATAAACAAAGACATGTCATTATATGTTAAAACTGGCCTCATATTTCGAGCAGTGCACCCATCTTGATAATGCTGACCATCTACATCAAATAAATATATATCATATATCAGGTTTCACTTCTCAGTTTTGCAGAGGGCCAAAGAAAAGAGAAAAAAAAAATGTTCCATTTCTTTTCCCCAACTTTTGAATACCAAATGGAGCCTAACAAAGACATAAAATACTATCAAGCAGAATATTATTGCATCCATTATTTAACAATTAATCAACAAGAATCAGATATAGCAAAAATAAGTACAAAAACTGGACATGGTTATTAAACAAAATGGTACCAACCTGCGAGGATCGTAGATTGTCACTGTACGGTCAGCTCCGCCAACTGCAATGTTCCCATTTGAAGAACTGCAGACAGCATAGAAGGTATCACCAAGGGAACCACATATTCGTTGTAAACAGCCGCCATTTTCTTTCATTCTCATGTCCCATATAGTCAGCTACAGTTAGTCCAACAGATGAAGCATTCAAGCAAATAACTGAAGGATAAAGTTCGTGATAACATTTGAAATCCTAAAATGCATAAAAGCTCTACCTGGCAACCTTCAGTGACTGCTAATATAGAACTTTCATTTCCAAAATGCGAACTTTGCATGAAGTTCAAAGATGATGGATACAAGAGTCTGGAAAATGGCTATGTTAATAACAAAGAGTACTGAAAAACCAATAAAAATAAGAGGTAAGTGATGAAAATTAAGGGGAATGTGCGCAAAAAACAACATATGCAAAATTTGTAGACATAAATAAATAAAAAACTGATAGAAAACTACTTATCATCACAGAAGAAAAAATAAATAAAAAAAAGAGGGAAAAAATTATTGAAAGAGAGGACATTTCCCAATTAGTGGTTGCTGGAAAATAATCATCTCAAAAGATCCCGAGAGAATGAAAAGATTGACTAAAAGAGCAAATGAGATAACAAATGTGCAGACACACACACACATGCAGAGAAGCAGGGGAGGGGGGGGGGGGGGGGGAAGAAGAAAAAAAGAAGAGAGAGGACAGTTGGGCGCTTCTTTTTCTAGGAGAGGACAAATTAAAATTTTGTGATTTAATTCAACCCAACAAGTATCAGTAAGGAAACGTTTCACAATGAGAACTCACTTATAAGCATTAATACTGGTCATACAGATTTTTTCGTTTGTTGATTAGTTCAGCATAAATGCTAAACACTAAGACCATAAAATTATGTGATGTAGCCACTCAACACCCATCTCCCTATGAGATGGTATGCCATATACTGAAGTGGCTCGGACCATACTATTTGTGAATTTCCCAGCTGAAGTGATTTATTCAAACTTTCTATGTTCTTGACAATACAAGTAATGTATGGAGTTTATTTATTTATTTTTTAAAATAAATTATTCAGGAACCACATGTAACACTTACGTACATAATGTCCTGACATGGATATCCTGGTCATAAACATCAATAGTTTTGCAGAAGCTACGAGCAACAGCAGCCTGGAATAAGAGGTCATTAAGTGTGATAAAGAAATATAGGGTAGGAAATACTAACCAGAGAACAAACCATAGTCTCCCAAGTACTATTAAGTTGAATATTCAGAAAGTTAGGGACAGTGTCCTAGACAAAAGCACATATGTCCTGTTCTTTTTTTCTTTCATTCTTATGACATTAATCACAGGAATGATGTCTCCATATGACATTAATAAAAAATGTTCCCATCACTTTGATTTATTATGTAAAATTATAGTAGTTTCATTTCATTATCTCTTATAAACTCAGCTTCTCTGAATAACACTTACGCCTACAACTCCAAATCTGTTTGTTTTTTTTTAACTCAAATACTGTAATGACTTTGATATGTAATTTCAAGAGCTTAGTGATACTGGAAGTCTGTCAAAAAGGTCTTAGAATAAAAAAGAATATTGGAACATAAAAAATTAAGAATAAAATGAAAGGTTTTACTGATAAGTGAGTAACCAGTACATATTCAAAAACAAGGTTTCATCTAAAACTTTCTCTTAAAAACCTCAATCATCTAAATATCAGGTGATAGTAGATGTCACAACTAAAAAACTAGAAAATAAAATTTAACAGAAATTTTTTTTTTATAATTAAAAAAAAAAATTGTCAAGAATGGAAAACAGACCACTTAATTGTATTTTCATAACAAGGTTCAGCTGTCTCAGCTGGCTGCTCAAAATGAAACATCATGTAGAAATTCAGATCAAATATCAAAACTAAGAGTCAATTAACTAAATCACTCAGTACCATAGGCCACTGTGTTGGACTGAAGCAAAGTCCCGCCCAACCACTTTCTCCAATGCCACAATCACGAGGCAGTACTGAATATGTAAGCCTCTCTACATCTGAAAATTCAACAGGAGAAATTAATAGGCTAATTCTACAATTAGTAAGCCAAACACAAAATGAAACAGAAGCCAGAAAGGCAACAAGTAATATGAACATAGAATAAACCATTTTTCATAATTCAATTTATGCCATAAAATCCATGCCTCTTGTACCTGGTAAAATGATGCATCAAATGTATCTAATTAATATACGGAAACAAAAAACCCGACTGGTTTGGCAAACCATGTTGGCATTTTAATATCTGCTCTGATGGCCATTGTAATGTCCACTAGCCTGTTGCACATGCTCCGGGTTTGCAAGACTATCTCAATCCCAAGACAAAACACATAAAGGGGTAGTTCTTCTTTTCTTTTCTAAAAAAATTAGGAATTTTCTCATGAGTGGGAAAGGAAATTAAACTTTTCATGGTCATGCCTTAAAATATGTAGTTACTACTCCATAGTCACTCAAATAAGGTAACTCATTGACAGGTGTTTTTTTATTTTTCATAGTGGAAGGTTTTTTTTGGTCAGATTGTGGAAGTTCAAAAAGGAAAGCAAAGGTAGTTACTCTTACTCAAGAGTAGGAGAGGGTAAAACATACTTTTGTCTGCATCTTTTATTCTAATGAATTATTTAGGTTTATGTCATAAGGTGGATATGCATTAGGAAGTCACTTTTGGATAATAGTGTAGAAGTAAAATTGACGAAAACTAACAAGCTTTGAAGAAGCCTATATGACAGAATGGTTAAATTAGGCAAAGATCACTTATAGCACACTAACAGAAAAAAGGCAATCAAGGCAGGCCCATATGCCTCATCATTTCACTTACATGATTGAAATCTTGTATCATTGTATGCAATAGAATGAAATTCTTATTTATAAAAAAGAAGAAATCATCATTTCAAAAGACAGAATGGAAAGGTCAGAGCCACTTAAGACAACAAAGGCCCACTAGCCTGCATGCATGATACCAGCTTGCCATTGGAAACCAACCAGCTTGACCTACCAAAAGGATAACACAATATTTCTCCAATTTTCAGGTAAGAAGAAACATGTATGCTAAGTATACGAAAAAAAATTTAGGGCAGAGATTTAGTTGAATAGGATTCATTATTCAATAAGGGCCACCAATTTCATTTTCCTTCCTATTTAAAAAACATAAATTCCAGAAAGTCTTACTAACAAATCTTCATAACAAGGATATCACCACAAACTAAAAAAAAAAAAAAAAACAAAGGGATTGCACTATAAACCAAAACTAAGAAAACTGTACCTTCGTCCAAAAAAGAAAACTGTACCTTTACCAGTAGTGTCTAGTTTCGATACGATAAGGTGACCATAAGAATCCACAGTTCCCAACAATGAATAGCCAGTGCCTGCATTTGTATCAAGATAGTGAACTATAAGTAAATTACAAAAAAGTCCAAAACCATTCAGAAATAATTTTTTTTGTGTGCATTTTCTTAAGATTTCTCTACATATCTGAAATGAGATCATCAGCCTCTAAATAAAATTTTCCGCATTTAAAAGGCTTACATACATTTAGAAGTGTAAAAAGCTGTTCCTCAGCCCAACATTATTCCCAAAACCTTACCCGAACCCCATTTCTCACTACAAAGCCACAAGAAAACGGATTTTCCCTTGGAAAGATGTCTTTCCCTGGGAAATGACTTGAACTTCTTACCACTGTCTTGGAATCCCAATCATTCTCGTGCATACGCTTATTCAGACAACATGCCAAAAGAAATCCATCTCCAATGGAATTCTTCACAACCACTTCCCAAGTAGTGCCTCATTTCTTTTCACCAAATTACTCACCTCTAATCCCCCTTTTTTTTTAATTCTAGATACTATATCTAATCTAATTAGATGCTCCTTTTTCCCCTCCTCAACCCCTTCCCATTAAAATTCCTCATCACATCCTAAAAGGAGAAAGGCATTAAATCGAAGAACAGGTTAACACAGACTGAGTCAAAGTTAATCTACCTCCCCTCAATAAAAAGCTTTCTTCCAGCCTTCTAGTCTCTTCTCCACAAAACACTGAATCAAAGTTAAATTGGTTAACACCCTTCCAACTTAGAGCCTAAACCCTAAGCCCCATTGTACAGCCTAGAGTAATGAACTACTTATCGAGAAAAAAAAATGAAGAAACAAAATGAGATTGAGCCTCCAAAAAATGAAGGGCCGATCGAGCAGCATACGAACCCACAATGTAGGATCCAGGATCCATTTTTAAGAAGCTATACGGCCTTTACCCAAGAGCATAAAACCTCACACTATACCTAAAGTAGTAAACCATGTCCTAAACGAGAAAACAAATTAAGAGGAAAAAGAAGAAACAAAGTGAGGTTAAGTGGTTCCAAGCATCGCTCTAAAAATGAAGGTCCCCTCGAGTGGCATTGCGGTAGAATATATATAATATATACACAATATATATACTGTGTGATCAGCTTTCAACATAAAAACAACCATTACACAAGATTCATTATCAAAACTTTCATTCCCACAAAAGTCAACCAACTAACTGAACAGATTAAGGTTTATTTGGCAGTTTAGGAAAGATAGAGAACATAGAATCTGCAAAAACATTTGGGGGAGGAAGAAAACAAAACAAACATAGGTTTGATGTTAGTGAATTTGGTGGAAGGGATAAAAATGGAAAAGAAAGTAAGACTCATTTTTTAGAAAGAAACAAACTTTATTAATCTTTTCAAGGAATGATACAATAGCAGTAGACAAGAAGTCCACTGAATTTATCCTAAGGCTGCCTTCCAATTTAGAAGAATAGTTGAAAGAGATTGATCCTTAAATTCTATTGGTAACCCCACTCCCATTTTCCACAATTCCTCTTTCCCTTCATACCATATTGTGGAAAAGTACCATGAACCCTTCATTTCCCCTTCGTTTCATCTATAAGGAAAACCCAATATGTTAGATCCCAAAATTTAAGAATGACAGGATGGGCGGAAAATTCAAAATGGGATAAGATAACATTCTGCAGAAGCACAACCTACTAAAAAATAAAAACCAAACCTCAACGCAACTGTCACTTACTCTCAGTTTCAGCAAGCACTATACTCTGAATTTCTGAACGATGAGGGCAGCGGTTAACCATAAATGAGTTCATAACCTTCAAGAATTCAGAGCATTGAGAAAGAATAAACACAGAATATATTGATTACTGAATAGTCCATCTTCAATTCATGAGATCACATACCTGCTTCTGTACAGGGATCAGAAGGCTTTCCTTCCCTTTGCTGACCAGAGAATCTTCCAATGGAATCTGAAGCAAATCAAATGAAAATATTCAAAAAACTTCTAGCTTAACCACCATAATTTTGACTTGTAGCATATCAGCAAATTATGTCAAACATCATTCAGATAAATGCCCAGTAAATTTTTACTCTTGTTTTCAACTGCAATTTTGTTTCTCTATTGTGGCAAGTTCCATCCCATTGAATGTAAAATAAACATTTCGCACTTGAACTTGGCTATCTCACTCATGTTTCCCTCAACATTTTCTAAAATGACAGGTTTAAGACATTAAATTTTGTACTAAACAAAATGCGGTATTAGATATGAGCTTCACCACCAATAAGACTACACCAAACACTAAATTCAATCAACAAAAAAGCAAGTACCCAATTTTCAAGACTATAATACAGAATTAACTTTTAAAAAAAAAAAGGGAGTGAAATTATGACATATATGTAAGAGATGGCAAAAGTTTTCAAATTCCTACTTTTTTTTTTTTGAATCCCAAGGAAAAGAAGTGTGAAATTTCATTTATCTATACTATTATATAAAGCCAGAACTTCTGGAGTTGATAAAAAAAAAATTAAAATCCAAAAAATTCGCACACTTAGAAAGAAAAACAGTTGCAACATGATATTTATACAAAACAGTGATACAACACAAAAATAAATAAATAAAAAAGCTGTTTTTTTTTTTTTTTTTGTTAAGAAAAAGACTATTTCTGGCCACTAAGTTATGCAAGTTTTTGTAGTGATTATAGAATGTATATATATAAGCATATATGTACCTGGAGCTTGTAAATGTGGCAACCGGAGGCGATGTAGACCCAACAAGAAGACCTGTCCTCACTAACCTGAGAAAGAAATGATAATAATAATTATACAAAACAAAATAAAAAGAAAACAGAAAAAGAAGAAAACATCTGACTGAGGGGAAGGGTAAGAATTAGGGTTAAGGATATTAAGTTTGGGGGAGTACATGTAGAGCGAGGCGATTGGACTGGAGATTAGCAGGAGAAGGATTCTCTATGAGAGAGGACGGCACCACTGCCTTGCTCAAATTCTTGGCCTCCAACATATCTCTCTCTCGTGCAAATTGCTATGCGTTTTGGGGCTCTATAGACTTAGGTGGCGGGAATTGTCACTAGTGGGATAACGGCTATAGTAATACAACAACGTCAACAGGGTAATATAATTCTTCATCTAACTTATGTGCTTTTTGTTTTGTCCGTCGGAAACAATATGTTACAGATAATTAGATGTTTTTTCTAATTGTTATTTTTGAATAAAACATTGTTTTGAATAAGTCATTGTATGTTTGTTTTAGTTAGTGGGTTAGTGAGATATTGTAAGACCCCGTATTTTTCAAGGAGTTATTTTAAATATTTTGCAAATTTATTTTAACAATTTTGGGATTTATTTGGAAAATAAAAAGGGTTTTGGTTTAATTTTTAATTTTTGTTTTAAATTGGGCTTGACCCAAAAGTTGACTTTCAAAATAAATGGGCTTTTGATTTTGACTATGGACTCGTTAGGTAGGTCTCGAACCCACGAGTTCGTAGACACGTGGCACGCGTCAATCGGAGCTACGGTTTGAAAGATACGGGCTTTTGAAGCGAGTGGCAAACTTGTAATTTTTTTAAAGGTGGGTTTTAAATATCCAAAAAGTCAGATTTCTCTCTCTCTCTCTCTCTCTCTCTCTCTCTCTCTCTCTCTCTCTCTCTCTCTCTCTCTTCGCGCGATTCTCTCTCCCTCGCTGCACAGTGCAGCCGCCACCATCACCGGCGCGTGAGGGCGCGTCCGGTGACGGCTGCCGGAGGTCGAAGCCCAGACGAGGTCGTCTCCCTCCCCTCTTCCTTCCCCTGATGGCGGCGAAGCCCAGAAATGCCCGAGACCCGAGACCCAGTTCAAGGCCGATCCGTGGAGCTCCGGCGTCGACGTGACTTTTCCGGCGAGTTCGAGGCCGGCGACCACCCTCATCTTCTTCTACTCGTCGAGCCGAGCACGGTGGTGTGCTCCGATCGTCCACCCAACGCTCCCCGACGGCGGATCAAGGCTGAGATGGCCGGCGACTTCTCCGGCCAGTTTTGAGCATTTCCGGCGAGAATTGGCCGTCGACCCAGGTATAAAGGTTGATCCTCTCGACGTCTCCGTCGTGACTGTGTGATTCGTTTACGTTGATTTTGAGTTTTGAAAATCGTGCAGGTTGACCACCACGGACCACCGCGGGTCCCGTCGCGTTTGGCCACACCGATGGCTGGGATTGTTGATTTTTGGCCTCTGGCCAGTCACCCGAAGCTTGTGGTACACGGGCTCGAGAAATCTCATTCTCGATGCCGTTATGCTGCCGGATTTGAGATCCGAGCAAAGGAGCCAAGAAGGGCATTTTCGTCATTTTACGTGGTTAAACAGTGAGTGAAATTAGTTAGTTTAACTGTTTGCTGGATTTCTTGTGTGCACTTGTCTGCTAGGACTTGATTTGACTAGGACTGGGTAAGTCTAGGCTTGAATCTTGAGGATGGAATTGATGAATGGTTTATGCATTGAGGTTATGAGTTAGGATGTGAATGATTTCGAGATTGAGGTTAATAGTTGACGTTTAGGTAATTGATTTGCCAGAATGATGATTTTTATATATTGATGGGATTTGATTTGAATACGAGGATTTATGATTTATTTCGATGCTTGGATGATTAGTGATGAAATTATTGTGTGATTGAATATTTATGGGTTTTATTGTGAATTATTTTTAGCATGGAAATTGAAAGATTATATTGAGAATTATTGTTTAAGTCATTTCACTCATACGAGCTCTAGTGAGCTTACCGGGTTATTTGTTTGAATGACCCGGTGTACTATGGATATGGTACAGTGTGGTTATTGGTGTTTTGCAGGTTAAGCAGGCTGAGGAGGCAGTGAGGAGAAGACGAGGCAGTGGGACCCATTTTAATTTGATTTAACTGATTTTATACAGTAAATTTTACATAAATGTTTTGGGCTCACACTCTTATTTACCAAATGTATTTAATTATTATGTTAAGTGCATGGCTCATTCTTTGAAAAGAGGTTTAAAGGACAAAGTTTCAGTGTATTTTTGGGCCATAGGATCGGGGCGTTACAGATATGGACTCTTAGGATAAGATAGTTAGTCAGTTATCTCCTTTTTAGACTCATGTTAACGTTGAAAGTGTTGTATGTGCTCCTACTTTTAAAACAATGTTGTTATAACTCATGCCTATATAATGGCTGAGTGAATGAAAGAGTGAGACATCAAGAAGAAATTAGTTGTTTGTTATCTTAAACAGAGCTCTAAAGGTCAAAGCTCTTCAATTAGCCTTAGCCATTATCAATAGTTCTATTTTTCTGTTAGACCAAAATGATGTATGATCTTTTTCTTAATAAATCAAATGATTTCAACATGGGTTACCTTTTTCATTGGGTCTGCCTCCACCCATTTGGTGAAGTAATATGTGGCGACCACAATGTATTTATGTCCCATCGATGAGCCTGGGTAGATTTTGCTAATCATATCCATAGCCCACTCCCTGAATGGCCACGGCTTGATAACTGGATTCAAATAAACAGCTGAAACATATAATAGCCGTGCCTATGAATCAACCACCTCATTGTGTTCGGCTTGATGGGCACCACAAATTCCAATATGAACCTCAGCCATTGCTAGCCATGCATCACTGTTTCCCAAACACTTCATTAATAATTCATCAACACCCTTCCTATAAAGAGTCTTATCAATAAGCACATAGTTTATGGCCTGATACCTTACTTTCCTTAGATGAATGTCACTTGGTTCTGTCAAGTATTTAATAAACGGCCATCTCCAGCCATCTTGATCTACATCTATGCACACCATCTCGGCAGCCTTTTGCTGTTCTCGAAGCTTCGGTAATTCTCGGTGTTTAACTTAAATGGTCTGAGATTCAACCCCTGACGAAATACTGACCCTCGAGGCTACACTTGCCATCTCATTTGCTTCTTTGTTTTCTTCTTGTGGGATATATCCAAAAATAATTTCTTCAAAATCCTCGGCAAGCTGGATGACAATGGACTAGTACAAGCTCAAAACCTCATCAATGCACTTAAACTTCCTGGTTACTTGATTGATCATCAGTTGTGAATCACAATAAACCACTACGAATTTTGCACCTATACGATTTTATCTATTCCACATCTTTAACTATTAATAAATAAAAAGAGATCGCGAAGAATTCATAAAGAAAATACCAAGTCATCAACGAAAACAGAAAGAGAGGGATTCAAACCCTCAGTACGATAAACTCATACAACGGATTAGCAATCCAACGCTTTAGTCCATTCAGCCATCTCTCCTCTCAATTGAAAATGGACAATACTATGTTAAATTATAAGTTGTTACATTATAAGTATATCTCTCTTAATAGATCTAACCCAATCACTAAGACTTCATACTCGACTTGATTGTTGGTGCATTGGAAGCTGAGCTGAAAAAGTATAACTCATCCCTTTTGGAGACTTGATAATTATCTCAGCCCTGGCTGAATGGTTTGGACTTGATCCATATAACTCTTCCACTTCTTCAATTTCTTGAGCAGTGTGATGAGCAAGGAAATTCGCTAAAGCCTGGCCCATCACAGCGTTATGCGCCACATACCGAAAGGTAAACTCTAATAATGCCATGGTCCATTTACCAATTTGGTCATGTATTGTAGGCTCTGTGAGCATATACATGATTAGGTCCGTTTTGAAGATGATATAGACCGTGGTCAGCAGCATGTAATGCTGTAAATTCATTGCCGAAAAATATAATGATAAACATAACTTTTCAATTGGAGTGTACCTTGTTTCCACGTTCGTCAAGACTCGGCTGAGATAATAGATAGCTTGCTCATTTCTTTCATCATTGTCTTGGGCAAGCAGACTCTCAATTGAGTTTCAAAAGTTATTATATATAACTTCAACGGTCTCCCTCGTTTTGGCGGTGTTAAATATTGGTTGTCGTGCTAAATAGTCTTTTACGGTGTCAAACGCTTCTTGTTGTTCTTGACCCCAAATGAATTCATCATTCGTCTTAAACTTAGCGATGCCATGAAAGGCTGCACTTTCCCAGCTAAATTCGAAATAAAAGGCTGTAGAAAGTTAATCTTCCTTAACAATGATTAGACTTCCTTCTCGTTCTTTGGTGAAGGTGCCTTAATGATAGCCTTGGCCTTATTCATTTTAAGTTTTTGTTCTCGCATCCTAACAAAATCCTGCCTCAAGTGAGCCAAATTTCTTTAGAGCTTGATTTCACCACGACATCGTCTATATAGACTTTAACCATGACTCTATCATGTTATAGTAGATTCCATTCATTGCTCGCTGATAGGTTTCTCATGCGTTCTTAAACCAAAAGACATTACTATTAGACATAAATTGTATCATCTTTTTATACACTAACTCCTTCATTTAGCTTGTAGGAAATTGAAACTTTTGTAAGTGTTTGTTAGTTTTTCTATTTTATAGGTTTAAGAAGCAAATATGAGAAATTGAGCTAAATAGGCCCAAATTAGAGAGCAAACAGACTATAATCAAAGAAATAAATGAGATTGGACCTAAACAGCAACATGAGACCAAGTACAAAGCTCATGCCGCTGCCTAGAGCCCTACAAGGCCACACAAGGGTGCAGCCCACATAAGGATCGAGGGGCCACCATAAGGGGCTGAGCACAAAGCCCACACCAAGCCGCCCCAAGGCCTATACGCAAGCCCACCAAGGGGCAGCCCGAGCACACCACAAGGCAAGGCCTTGCCATGGCGCCCAAGCAAGCTTGCTTGCACAACACGCATTCATTGCCACACTTCCTTACCGCCCATCCTACTTGTGCTCCAAGTTTCCTAGCTCCACTAGGAATTCCCCTATACAGGAATAAATAGAGTCTCTCACCTCTAATTCATTTACCAATTCACAGTTCACTTTCACATTCAAAGTTGAGAGAGAGGAGAAGGGAGAAGGAGAGAAAAAAGGAAGGGGCTTAGCCGTCGGCCACCCTTGGAGTCTTTGCTGCCGCCAGCCTTCAATTTGGTTTCTCTTGTTCTTCCTTTTGTTTTTGTTTTTCTTTGTATTTCTTATTTCGTTTTGTAGACATGATGTTATTTAATTTAGTTTTCCTTTTAGTTATGGATTTCTTTATGTTATTCATGATCTATTAGACGTCTAAATTGACATGTTAAATTGAGAATGAAACCCTAATCAAGGTTAAACCATAAACATGTGACCTGAAACTTAGTGGCCAGCCAAAGGTCATGCACGGATAACAATGTCTGCTAAAGTGTTAAATTTTTAATCTATGTATATCTTCTAACTGAATTTAATATTCTATTCATTAATCTAGAAATCATTAATATATTAATATAGAAATAAAATAATTCATAATCATCCAAATTCTAGAGTATTGAGCGAAAGGTTACACCTATGGGTTAGGTCAACTTTACTCCACAAACCTTTGGTAGTTGTTTACAGTCTTGAGTAGCCGGTCGTAGCTGAAAAGGGAACATGTATAGTTAAATGCTTAGGGAAACTGTTTAGAGAACTAAGTTCATGCTTAAGGAAACATAATCTGTAATAGCAGTTGCCACTAGTAACTAGCCAAACCTAGCTGGTAGAAAAAACTTTAATACTAGGTACTTTGAGTGTAGAGCATAGCGCCACTAATGGTGGTATTTCTGAGATTAGGGTGGATTCTAAACTTTAGCATGTCAACCCATTTACTTTTCATGCACTTAGGCTAGTCTCACCTCTCAATCTCATTCTTTTATTGCTTTCAATAAATGATAGTCAAGTGGATGTGTGACTCGCCAATTTATTCCTCGTGGGATCGATCTCGTACTTATACGCTATCACTCTACCCAGAAATTCGTATACTTGCGAGCTACAATTTGGTATTCATTTCAAATCTCAAGTAAAACAAGTTGTGTGAAAAGTGGCAACAATTACTACCCATTCATAAGTCTCAATAGGCGGTGGGCATCTCAAAGCCTTTTTATGAACAACTTCTTCGGCTATAAAGATCTGGTTGTACCTTGCATGTCCATCCATAAAAGACAAAATTTCATGATTGGCCACCCCATCAATCAATAGGTCTGCCATGGGCATTGGGAACTTGTTTTTGGGTGTAGCCAAATTCAAGTTGCGGAAATCAACACACACCCTCAACTTCCCATTCTTTTTAATAACCAAAACCACATTAGAAACCCAAGTAATATACCTTGTAGTCCTTATAAACCTAGCCTCATACAGCCTCCGAACTTCTTCCTTAATTCTCCTCTAAACTTAGGCCGGGAATCGTCATGGTGACTGGGTATTTGACTTAAACTCCTCTTTGAGATGCAACCTATGCTCGACTAAACTTCTGTTTAGGTCGGGCATCTTATGATAGTGACATGCAAAACAATCAACATATTCTCTTAAAAGGGCCACTACCCGTGTCTTCAATTCTTCAGATATTAGTTGGCTGATGAAAATTGGGCGTGGATCCTCATCCATGCTGAGATTTATTACTTCCAAAGGTTCATGAACCTTGGCATTAGCATCTTCTAATTCAGCTGGTGTAGGGTCCAACTCTTGCATATCCAGCACTTGTCCTGTAACGAGCCGACTCAAATTTCACTAGAAATTTGAATTTTTATTTGTTGTGGACTTAAGAAGTACAAAGTAAAGTTGAGTGGTGGGACCCAAGAAAAATTTTGGTAAGCTAATTTGGAAACATAATAAATTTTGGAGGTTCTTGGAAATTTATTTGAGGTTACTTTGATTTTTGAGGAATTAATTGATGTTATTGAGGAGTTATTTAATTTAATGACATCTATTTAGTAATGTTGGAATGTATTGGAATAAAATTAGGGAACCCAAGTTTTCGAAGTTGAGGTGATGGAAAAAATAGTACAAATCAAGATAAACCTATAGGAATTTACGGAACATTTTTCAGACCCCGGATCCGTTATTGGTGAATTATTTAAGGTGTGGATAGTTATGGCCTTAATGAAAATTTTTGGGTTTTCAAAGGGATTTAATTAAAAATTACAATCTTGATATGGTTGGATAGTCCTTAAACTCCTGAGCGCGTAGGTGAAAACAGATTTCGATTCCGAGCTACGTATAAAATTTTTTTTGGATAATTAACGATTTGGGGACATAATTGAAATTTTGGGAAAGCTGGATTTTAAAAAACCAGCACTCTCTCTCTTCTCTCCAGAACATTCTCTCTGTCTTTCTGTCTCTCTGTCACTCTTTCTCTCTCTCTCATCTCTCTCCCGCACACTCTCTTCCCGCACCCTAGCCCTTCTTCTTCCTCTTCATGCTCCGCCTCTTCATCATCTTTTGCTGCCTCTTAATCCTCTTCCACTGCCTTTTCTTCTAAATCATCTTCATGCTCTGCCTCTTCCTCCTCTTCCTTTACCTTTTCCTCATGGCCTCTTCCTCCTCCTTCTCCGCTTCCTTGTCATCTTCCTCATCTTCCTCTATATCATTCTTCTTTTGTCTAGCCTTGGTCTTAGGTTGAACAACAGAAGTCCCCACTCTAATTCCACTACTCTGCATAAGTATTTGAATGTCTGATATCATAAACAGTCATGGCTTTGTTATATTCAACAATTTATTCATGGTCTTATCCAATACTCACAATCTGTGACTGTAACGTATGCATAAGCCGGTCATAAATACCCTTAAAAGTTTGCAGGTCAACAATCTCTTTTCTAGGTCGCAAGTTCCCTGCATGCCTTGCTCAAAGAATTGCACTTGGAAAACAAAAGGGATGTCACCCCAGCATTCATATCCAAAAGCTCCACCACAGTATCAACACTCACCTACAATTGATTATTATATATTTGAATATTATATATTGCACATAATATATCATAATCGTTACACGTCAATTAAAAGACAACACACTTACATATCTGCAATCGTCTATTTATTTTATCAAAGTTTGATAACTTAATAGTTTCTGATTTGCTTAATTTTTTGCAAGGATGCATGATTTTTGAATAGACTTAAAAAATAGACGGTTCAGATCGTTGAAATATAATGTGGAGTGGGCCCCACATTGGGATCCCACAAATATGGGATCCCACACTTGAAGCTCTCTGTATATATATATATATATACAGGCCCATTCCGTTGAGGTATACCTCAATTTAAATATAATGAGGTATGGCTTGTGGGACTTATTCCGCATTATAATTTGATGATTGAAGCCGTTTATTTTTTAAGTCTATATACAAAGATTGGATTACAAAAAATTAGATAACGTTTAACCATTTGATTAAAAGACCATCATTTCAAGTGTTAATAAAATTCATATATTCGTCTATTTATTCTATCACAATTAGATGTCTTAATAGTTTCTGATTTACCTAATTTTTTGCATGGATTGTCAATTTATAATGCGGAGTGGGTCCCACAAGCCATACATCAACATGTTTAATATAAGGTATACCTTACGGAAGAGGCCTCTATATATATATATATATATCAGTCCTGGTCGATCAGATGTCCTTACTTTAAAAAAAAATAAGAGCATCCTCTCTGGGTACTACCTGACAGTGTAGTCTCATAATCGGAACCATTCATGTTTTAGATCCCTCATCAATTCAAGGGTCATCCCTGTAAAGAATCAACCAAATCGGTAATTGTTTGGTCATCAAAACTATGCAAACAAATACGAACGCTAAAATTGAAATGAGATTGACTGTAATAAATTGGCTAAACAATTTCCGATTTGGTTGATTTTTGAATGATGTTCTAAGATATTAACGATTTCGATCATTGAATTGTAGGTCCAAAATTGATGTTCTTACTTTCTTAAAGTAAAGACATCCTTACTTGAAAATTTTCATATATACATATACAGAAACCGATGCAACCACTCCGCCCAAAATCGTCCCGACGAGTGTCGGACGTGTCAATGGCGGTATTGCAACCAATTCGACGGTGAGCGGTGAGCGGTGGGCGGTGGCGGTATCAGTATGGCTGATCTGTCAGTATATTGATACCAACATATATATATATATTTATTTTTCAAAATTTTAGGGTTTTTGGGGTTTGGGGATTAGGGCTTGTAATCTATATAATCAAGTCAATTCATGATCAAAGGCTCTGATCATGAATTTAATTGATTTTGGGATTGGAGCTTTTAGGGTTTGGGGATTGGGGTTTGTAAGCTATATAATCAATTATATTCATGATCAAAGGCTCTGATCATGAATTGAATTGATTCTGGGATTGGGGGCTTTTAGGGTTTTTTTAAATTGGGGCTTTTGAGGTTTGAGGATTTGCGCTTGTAAGGTATATAATCAATTCAATTCATGATCAAAAGGCTCTAATCATGAATTGAATTGATTTTGAGATTGGGATTGGGGCTTTTAGGGTTTTTTTAAATTGGGGCTTTTAGGGTTTAGGGATTGGGGCTTGTTGTGATACCCGGAAAAATTTGGAGCGAATTTTTTTTCGCGGTATTACTTGACCATGGTTGGCTTGTAGGTCGAACCACCACTTCTATTTCAGTTGTAAACATGACTCGTAGTACTTTTGCTTATGGTTGGAACTACCCTTGTCCTTGTTGTTGTTACTTTTTCTTATAAATTTTATTTTGTTGCTCGTGCCTTGCGAGAGAGACAAGGATTAACGGTAGTGACCTTGGGAGGGATAATGTAGTAATTTCACACTCGAACTCTTAGACCCGAACTTGAGGGCGTGACACGTGGCAAGAGGGGCCGGCTTCCCATTTCTTAGGAATCCCATTTAATTTTCCTTAAACCCAATTATTTGTTTTGGACCCTAGTGAGTAACTACAAACCCACAAATAAATGTCCAACTACTTGGAGTCTTAACCAAGCCCAACTACCTAGTATTGGTCTTAAACTAAGCCTAAGGATTTTTCCTTGGAACCCAGCCCACGTTGGATAGGATCACCTGGAGGCTTGTTTTTATTCCTAATTATTTCAGAACCCCAACCAAGGCAAGCACAAAGCCCATGACACTCTATTAAAAGCCTAAGTTCAGACTTCACCACCCACACACGCTACAGACCCCTCGTCTTCCACTCTCTCTCTTTGTGTTTCAAGCTCTGGAGTTTTCTCTCCAGCCAAACACATCTGAACCAGAGGAGAAAGCCACAGAGAATTGAAGAACAAAGGTCCTTCCAGACCCTAGCCACCGAAGTCCCAAAGCTCTAGACTCACACCAGAAAAATAAAATAAAAGACCCAAGCTTTGTTAGCCATGGTGTAGAGTCCGAAAGTTACAGTGACCTCTTAACCCCTCCTCTACTTTCTCAACGTCCAACCAGCGAGCAATCTTCCTAGAAGAAGTCTGAGTGGTGAGAACTACACTCAAACCAGGTAATGCAACCAAACCCGAGCCTCCTACCTTCAAGCCTTTGATTTTCACAATCAGGTTGCACCATTCTTGTTACTGACCCTTTTTCTCTTACAAAACCTGTTTGCATGTTGAGTTTGAGCAGAAAGAGTTCAAGCCCTGGTAAGACTCGAGATCAAGACCTCCCTTTCCTTTAATTTCCATTCTAGCCAACGTGATTCAACCTTGTTGTGACTGGTTTGTGACATGCAAGGCCACCTTTGAAGTTTCGGGAAAGAAAGGACCGAACCCTCTCCTTGTTTTCAGATTTGAAGGACTGATCCACATCCTAGTTAAAAATCTTTGAGAAATCCCAGAGGAGAAGATTTTTGGAGCTTGCATGTGAACAGATCTTTGATTGTCTCACAAAACGAGCTGTGCTTGGGGTAAGGAGTTCTAAACTTATTTGTGAACCTTGTGAATCTATCTTGGTGTTGCTTTGGGCGTGTTGGTCTGCTTGGTTTGGCAAAAGAGTCAAGAGTTTTGAGTTTTCTGTCAAAAGCCCCGTTTTTCTGGTTTTCGTAATCCCTGACCCCGAGTTACTATTTTTAAAAACTGTACCGTTTGACAAAGTATCTCGACCTGATTTTTGGTATGCATAAACTAGACATCCTAACGGTCATTTAGAGACCAAGAACACCTCAATCGGACCTCTGACGAATTAGTTATGAATTTTCTAAGCTGACTCTGATTTTCTGAAACCTGACAGTAACGTTTTCCTTTTTACTTGTCTAAGTTTTGAGTCTCCCTTGTGTTCTAGTGGTTTCAACCTAAAATGAGGTTGATGGGATGATGTTATACCTGTTTTGATTGGTTTACTTACATTGGATCTTGCGGTTTGAGGTTTTGAGACATTAGTCAATCCACCTTGAATTTGGAGGATGAGCATTGCTCCCAAATCATAGGCTGGATTGATTGGCGAAACTGTATTGATCCAGAACTCCAAACTACTTGATAATTTTTGTGAGTGACCCTCTGCATGTCTAAAATCATCCCACCAAATTTCAAAACTTTTGGACTGTTACTTATTTTTTTAAAAATCCGGGACTACACCTTGTTCCAGTGATCCTACTTGCTGGCAGTCAGCTACCTTCAAATCCTTTCCTTTTAAAACTCATCCATTTGACCACCTGAGTTACTTACATCATTATAAATCTGTTTTAAAGACCACCTAGCATCCATTTAAATGTTTTCACTCTTTGGATTATTTATTTGGTGTCCGGGACAATCCTAGCTTGCCCAACAAGTGCGTTACCTCGGTAAAACCCCATCCTTGAACTTGGTTGTGACCTGGTGTGTTTTGTGTACTGTTGCAGGAGCCTTGTTAGTTTCTTGAGAGCTTTGAAGTTGGGGGCAGCTACTAGAGAAGGTAGGGGGGGCTTGCCCAAGTTAATTTTCTAGAAACTAACAATTGGAGAGTCTTGCTTGTGCTTGTGCATGATTGGTTTTGTGTGTACATTGTAATTGTGATATTTGCATCCATGGTGGTTAATTGTTGTGAAATCTGGAACCTACAGGCTTAGTACTTGCTTATTTGCTAATTACAAATTCTAGTTAAACTATAGGATTCATAAATGGTTAGATTAAAGGCCTAAACGCCTAAGGAAAATTATGTGCTATTTGATGATTAAAAGAAATATGTCAAATTATCGGATTAGAGTCACTCTAAAAATTAAAGGTGATTTATCCTTATTTGCTCTGCAACCCGCCAGCTTGATTAATGAATTTTCCTCATAATTTAACCAAATTAAAAATGGTAACGAGGCTTATAAATTCCCTTTGAACTACTTGTGTGACTTATATTTCAGTATGTGAAAAACCTTGTATCATTTCTATGATTAATGGCTATTGCTGAGAACCCTTAACTATGTAATGGTTTTGGATTGATAATGTTGTTATACGTTGAACACTGAAATTGATATTGAGCATGTGCATTCCTCCATGGACTTGATTTTGGCATAGGTTGATGCTAGTGGATTATGCGTTCATGCATCATAATTATTCTCATTGAGTATTTGTGAAACTAATGAGAATTCAGTGTTTGGACACCTAGTCTTAGAACGAGGGGTTGCGTGAGCGACCTTGGGTTTCGATCCCCTAAACCACAGTGGAAAACCCAGTGAGCAGTCGGCCCCCTGGTCAGCTCCCCAGGTTCGGTCAGAACGTACTGGGATAGTACGGACCGCGTGGATACATTTGATTTGGTAGTATACTGGGTTTGCGACCGTGGAGGTACCACGGGTCGTGAGGGCCGTTCTTATCACTAATTTGCGGCAGGAGGGTAGGCCGGGTAGTGATGGTACTGCGGTACAGGCTATGGTGGTCCACTGTTATTTAGCAGGTAATGATATGTGCTTCTGCGGATTGGCAAAGGTACGCGTGCATAAGATATTTGTTGCATGCATCTCTGACATTTTTGCCATGTAAGTACAAAGTGACAGGTCTTACATGATGAACATGATATAGCTTGTCATCTCGTAATTTATTACGCTTTTGTATGAATTGTGATTTATGGTGTGGAGCCCTGTTTGGGGTATGGTTGTCCTTAAACGACTTGCTTGTTAAGTAAGATAAAACTTGAGATTGTGTGGACACATTTTTGAGTCGGGTGAGCCGAGCAAAGGATCCGGTGGTTTGGTGATGCTCACCCCTACATAGATTTTTGCAGGTTTGACGTTATGGTGATACTAGTGGAGATATCTGACGACGAGACACCGCCTACTTCGACGACAATTGGGTATTCGAGTTCTAGCAGTTCCCTCATGAGCGAGTGAGTACCGGACCAGTGTCATAGACTCTTGCACTTACCCTTCATTTGTCTTTGGCTCATTAGTGTTACAAATGTTTGACTTACTCGGGGTTTATCTATTGCAAGACTATTCTCGGGGGTGTGTCGGGTTAACCCCGGATTACTTGACTTGTAATTTGGCTATCTGACCTAGGTCGACCAAGTTACTTAGATCCCGAATCTTACCTAAATTAATTGATAATAATTAACTCGGGCCTAATATTAATAAATGAATTAGAAACACACCTTCCGACGAGCTCCCTATTTAGTGGACGCTCCGCTAGTTAACTCTGCCTACCTATTTTGTACATGGGTAGAACGGTAAACTCAAGGCTTGTGCTTCTCAGTTAATGTGAGTTTGAGCCGTCGGGGGTGACGGTCAAATTCATGTTAATTGAGGGGTACGCCGGCTGCCACGAGCTCAATTTCCCCAGGCCCGGAATTGGGGCGTGACACTTGTAATCTATACAATCAAGTCAATTCATGATCAACGGCTCTGATCTTGAATTGAATTGATTTTGGGATTGGGGCTTTGGGGTTTGGGGATTGAGGCTTGTAAGCTATATAATCAATTCAATTCATGATCAAAGGCTCTGATCATGAATTGAATTGATTATGGGATTGGGGGCTTTTAGGGTTTTTTTAAATTAGGGCTTTTGGGGTTTGGGGATTAGGGCTTGTAAGTTATATAATCAATTCAATTCATGATCAAAAGGCTCTAATCATGAATTTAATTGATTTTGGGATTAGAGCTTTTAGGGTTTTTTTTTTTTTTAAATTGGGGCTTTTGGGGTTAGTGGATTGGGGCTTGTAATCTATATAATTAAGTCAATTCATGATCAAAGGCTCTGATCTTGAATTGAATTGATTTTGAGATTGAGGCTTTTAGGGTTTTTTGAAATTGGGGCTTTTGGGATTTGGGGATTGGGGCTTGTAAGGTATATAATCGATTCAATTCATGATCAAAGGCTCTGATCATGAATTGAATTGATTCTGGGATTTGGGCTTTTACGGATTAGAGCTTTCTGGGTTAATTATTTGGATGCTTTTATTGCAATTCTAGTTAATTGGCTCAATTTAACATTTGTTATTCACTTATTTGGATGCTTTTATTGCAGGGTTGCTGATTGCTTACTTGTGGATCCATTTGGTTGCTGATTGCTTGCTTGCAGAGTTGTTAGTATGTTTGAATATATATCAGTATATTTCATGGTTTTCAATTGCGGTAATGTAGTTAGTATTGTCTATTTTAATTTCAGGTTGTGAATTATGTTTGTTGTATCTTGTAATTGAAATAGACAGTAGGATGATAATTGAAATTGACTTAAAGGTTGAATGTATGAAATAGTATGAAATGAATGTTTGATTCAAATTGGTTAATACTTATAAGAGCAAAATGTACTGTTGGTCCACTTACTTTCACGTTTTTTCCAAGTTGGTCCACGATTTTTTTTTATACCAAGTTGATCCACTTTCTTTTCGACGTTTACCTACTTGGTCTATTCCATCAATTTTGTTAAAAAGAAGGACAAAATGGTCTTTTTATATTAAATAAATTTTTAATTCTATTTCTGATTTATAAAATATTAAAACTAAAAAAGAAAAATAAATTAAAAATTAAAAAAAATCACCAAAACAAACCCCAAACCCACCTGCAGCCCCTCACACAACCCCCTTACTCCTTATTGGCCAACCCCACCACCACTGCCCAGCAACCCACCGACCACCCTCCCCACCTCTGCAACAGTTGGCGACCCCATCTTCCCCCTCCCCTCTCTTTCTCTCTCCCTCTATTTCCCTATCTCTCTTTGCTTCTCTTCCCTTCCACCACCATCTACATTGGCCACAAAAAGGCACCACTTGCGGCGTCAACGTGTCGGTGCCTATACACCGGACGACAACCCTTCTTCCTCTTCCCTCTCTCTCTTTCTTATATCTTTATCTCTTTCTCTCTCTTTTCCCAAAACCAAATAAAAAATATCCAATTCAAAAACCCACTAATCCAACAAACCATGAAGTGATTGTGAAGTTTGATTTGTAGATCCAATTCAAACAACTTGATAATTCAAAAACCAACAATTATCAAAAAAAGAAGACAAAGCTGGATTTGCAAATCTAAAGAGAGAAAGGAATAGAGATAGGGGAAAACAGAGGGGTAGAGAGAAAGAGAGGGAGAGGAAAAAGGGGGTCAATGGTCGGGTGTGGTGGTGGAGCCAGTGCAGGTGGGTGATCGGGAGGGGACGCTGGTGGGGTGAGTTTCTGATGGTGGATAGAGGGTTGAGGATGGTGGGGTGGACTGGGCATGGGTTTGGGAGGGGAGGGGATGGTGGGTTTGATTTTTTGGGTTTTTTTTTTTCTTTTTTCTTTTTACCCCTTTTTTTCTTTCAAGTAGTTTTTTTTAAAAAAACTATAATAAAAGTGGTTGGGGGTGTGTTGCAGATGAATAAAGAAAGAAGAAGAAGAAAGAAGAAAGAAGAAAGATGAAGAAGAAGAAAAGAAGGAAAATGAATGAAAAGTCTATTATGCCCTCCATTTGATGGAAAACTATTAAAAATTGACGAAATGGACCAAATAGATAAACGTCGAAAAGAAAGTGGACCAATTTGGTACAAAAAAAAAAGATCGTGGATCAACTTGGGAAAAACGTGAAAGTAAGTGGACCAACGGTGCATTTAACTCTACTTATAATTACTTTGACTGTTTGATTGAAATTGGATAATAGTTAATAGTATGATATGATTTATGCATGCCTACTAGTTTAGAATGATTGTACGCTTGTTGTAGTTAGTAACTTAGAATTGCTTGATTAGTTTGTTGTAGTTGGAGGCACCACTCTCTCATTTCCATCTGTCTTTCTTACCAAAATAGGTCATAAATGGCCTATAAAGCATATGCCATATCCCAAACAGTGCATTTAACTCTACGTTACAAAAAAACCAACAAACTAAGCTAATCAAGATGGGATAAGGCATCTGCCCTTGTGCATTTCTTGAAAAAAATTCTATGATGGTACTTTGGTGCTTAGTGCAACCAAGACATGCACAAGTCATTTGATATTTGTAACATTAAGTGAGTTACACATGGAGATTTTGGAAAAAATAAAAAAAAAAACAAGATTTTGGTAATCTTGTGTTGCAAAGGGTGGCAGATTCAATGTTGGTAAAATTTAACATGTATTAGGGGTCTTTTAAAACTGTCAACAAGCTTGTATATGTAGCACATGTGCTAAACTCGAGATACAAGCTTCAAGGCATCAAAACAGTTTTTAAGGAACTTGAGCCAAATAGTCAAAAGATTGAATTCATGGTAGGTGAGATAAAAAAAAAAAAAAACACTTGCTCAATTTGTATAATGAATACAAAGGGGCAAATAGTAATAACATTGTTCCATCTACAACCACAAATCTTGACATGCAAGAAACTGGCCTTTCTAGGTTTGATTTGAAATTGAAAAAAAAAAAAAAAAAAAAAAAAAAGAATGGAGGATGAGACTTCCGAGATAAGCAATGAGGTGGACAAATATTTGAGTGACCCTTTTACAATATTATTCTGAGCCTGCAAATTGGCTCACTTGCAAGTTGCAAACAAGAAAAGAGGAAGAAGGAAACACGTAAAGGAAGAAAAATGTAAAGAAAGAGAATTAACGGATAATTGGCGTAGCATTGCTGCTTCAAAGTCCCAAATACTCGAAGCTAGAATAATATATCAACACTTATCTGCATTTTGAAAAAGAATATTCCAATGGATGACAGTAAAACAAGAGATCTACTCCCAGATAAAGGAAGAGCATAATAGAAAAGCAGAACAAAAATGATTAACGATTCAATAAGCATATCATAGAGAAAAAAAAAATGTCCCTGCACAAGCCTTCAGATCTCATAGCTATATCTGGTGACTCTGGTCATTGATGGTTAACTGCTGGATTACCACTATGAGCCTCTTCACATCTTCCAACTGTACAAAAGAGAGTGGTGGTGGTGACTAGTAGAGAAAAAATGATAGAAAAGCCTCATAATAATAATCCACAGAACTGCTCCCACAAATGAGTTTTCCATCATCAAGCAAAAAAGTAAGAGGAAGAAGAACAAGAAAGAACATGTAAAGACAGATAATAAAAAAAAGTTGGTAGATTGATCATTAGCACAGCATTGCTGCTTCAAAGTCCACAGTTTATTTCTACAGAATCTAATGCATACAGCTAAAAAACCAATCTAGAACAAAGAAAAAAAAAATGGGTCTAACATTGAAAAAAGCAGTACAAAAGGATTTCAATCAGAGTGATGTATAGTTTTCTAGGCTGCATTTTCATCAATACATGCAGTTATGAACTGCTCAGATCCCAGTGCTATCATTGTTCCCCACAAACTCACTTTGGAAGTTACACCAAACACCTACTACAGAGGAGAAAAAAGAATCCATTTCAATATTATGCCACTATAAACTACCAGCAACAAGTAGAAACCATAGTAATGGACATAAGCCGATTTTGAACCAACTTGACACCAAATTCCAAATACCAGAGAAAATAACAATTTTTATGAAAACCCATTTCACAACAAACACAGAATAAACAACCAGTTGCCAAACAAAAGCATAAGTACGAAAGAGAGGAGGAGGAGGTGGTGGTAGAGGTGAGTAAAGGCTAATGAAGAAAACCATGGTTACCTCACTTTAAATCTTCAATTTGTACATCGGGCATTATAATTGACCCAAGAAAGTAATATAACAAAAAGGTATAATATCCATAACATAAGAAAATGAAAGGATTCAATGATGACAACACATATAGCAATGCATGAAAGACAAGCTGTAAGGGTTTGAGTATCAAGGTGGCTTTTATTATACTTTTATAGAGTCTGGCAAGAACAAAAACACAATACCAACAACCATCAGCACTACCACCACCACACAACCACAAAGAGCAGCTGGCTACTCTTCATGGTAGAAAACCCGAAGTTAGGATGAAGGCTCATAATGAAAATCAAAGCAAACAACCAAGAAAACAAGTCTGCATCATAGGGCAAATGTCTAAGATTGACGTGAACATATATGCAAGATACATACTAATTCCCCATTTATAGTGCATACCCTGCTAAAAGAAAAACAAACACATTGACATTCTAACTGTGAACCAGTACAATTTGCAGTAACTGAAGTCCTATAAAACTAATTGAATTAGCATTGCAATGGCACCTCAGAGGATAAGTAGAAATCAATTCAATACAACTATAGCAATAACTAAGCAACAAAAATAATTTAAGATTTAATAAGCATATGTGGGGGGGATGTCTCATGACAAGCCTTCAGATCTCATAGCTATGTCTGGTCATTGACGATTAACCGCTGAATTATCACTATGAGCCTCTCCACATCCTCAACTGTAAAAGCCAGAAAGAGAGAGAGAGAGAGAGAGAGAGAGAGAGAGAGAGAGAGAGAGAGAGAGAGAGACCAAATAGATAGATAGATAGATAGATAGATAGATATATATATATATATATATAGAGAGAGAGAGAGAGAGAGAGAGAGAGAGCAAATAGATAGATAGATAGATAGATAGATAGATAGATACATAGAGAGAGAGAGAGAGAGAGAGCAAATAGATAGATAGATAGATACATAGAGAGAGAGAGAGAGAGAGAGAGAGAGAGAGAGAGAGAGAGAGAGAGAGAGAGTGGTGGTGATGACAACGACTGGTACAGAAAAAGGATAGAAAGGCTACTAACAATAATCCACAGAACCACTCCCACAAATGAGTTTTCCATCATCAGGCTGAAAAAAATTGCAATAAATTCTGAGGCTGCAAATTAGTTAGATCAGAATACATGGTAATAACAAAAAAGAAAAAAGTAATTAAAAAACTGACAGCCACAAGTAGAGCATGAAAAAACACAACACACAAAAGACAAGAAGATCTGATCATTAGCACAGCATCACTGCTCCAAAGCCCCATACTAAAACCTAGAATAATAACTCGACCAGTCATTTGCATTTTCAACAAAGATCAGTTCAATGGATGACGATAAATTGAAAATAGTAACTTGATATTTAATGCAGTTAACCACACCTTAATATCTAAACTATTGCTAGAACAAACAAAAATTTCACTCTAGCATTGCAACACCTAAACCAAAGCATTGCAAAATGATTTCAACCAGGGTCATATATAGCTTTCTAGGCTGCATTTCCATCAATAATCACAGGTAAAAACTGCTCAGAGCCCGGTGCATGTATCATCATTCCCCAAAATCCTACTAAACAGTACCAAACATTCACTACCCATATATAAATTAAAAATAAAAAAATCCCATTTCAGAACAATGATGCATGTGTTGTATGCATGGACATAATTCATGAGCAATTGGTAACTGGTAAAGTTAGCACTTTGCAATCATTATTAAAAAAAGAAAAGATAATGGAATAATAAATACACACAGATGGCTATTTTAATAAGGTTTCACAAACTAATTGAAAAAAGACAGAGTTACTCAAACAGATAGTAAAGTAGGTAGACTGTTATATAATCTGCAATTAGCAATACACAGTTCAAAATTCAAAACCTTGGCACCCGCATAAACGAGATTAAACTAAAAAAAAATAAAGCCTGATTGAAAGTAAGAAGAAAACTATACTATTAAACCCAAAAAAAAAAAAAAAAATCCATTTAATACATCAAAATCTTGTCAAACAACGTGTATAGCAAAAGCCTTCCCACAGCTACGCACACAATGGTGTGTAACTGTGTATACCACACATACATTCACAAAGGATTTATATAGATAGTGGAGGTGTAAGAAATGAAGGCAGCTTGTTCATTGGTGATGGCGTAGGGGAGTATAAAGGCTAATGGGTCAAGATGGGCCAACACATATTGAGATGACAAAGAATAGGACGACATCAACCCACCGAAAGAAAGAAGCAAAACTCATGTATCCAAGGTCCAGATTTTTCACTAATTGACAGTCTGAGGACGGCCATTCTTCAACACCATAAAACCAAGAATATCAAATAAATAGCCCTCAGCCACAAGGATAGTGTGGCTTTGATTTTCATTTGAAGCCTTTCCACATCTTAAATGATAAGAACAACAACAACAACAACAACAACAACAATCACCACCACCACCATCTTGATGGTAGAAAAACGAAAGTGAAGATCAAGGCTCAAAATGAAAATCAAAGCAACCAACCCAGAACGAGTCTGCATCATTGGGAAAATATGTAAGGTTGCACTTGAGCATATATGCAAGCCAAAAGCAATACAAAACGATTGATATTCTAATTGTGCCAAAGTCAACACTACAGGACACCACTACAATTTGCAGTAAACTAAAGCCCCAAAAAACTAACATAAAGAGCATGTCCATGCTGTGGTAAATACAAAACAGAAGAGAGAAACATGATAGATAGGTAAAAATCAATACAATACAAACTATAACAATAACTAAGGAACCAAAATAATTTAAGATTTAATAAGCATATCTTAAGAAAAGAAAATGTCCAACGACAAGTCTTCACATCTCATAGCTATATCTAGTCACTGACGGTTAAAAACTGGATTATCACTTTGAGCCTCTTCACATCCTCAACTGTACAAGCCAGAAAGAAAGAAAGAGAGAGAGAGAGTGATGATGAGGACAACTAGTACAGGAAAAGGATAGAAAAAAGGCTACTAAAAGTGATCCACTGAACCGCTCCCACAAATGAATTTTCCATCATCAGGCTAATAAAAATTTAGCAATATTATTTTAAGGATGCAAATTAGTTAGATCAGAATACATGGTAATCCAAAAAAAAAAAAAAAAAACTCAAGACAATCATAAGTAGAACATGCAAAGACACAGAACACATAAATGACAAGTAGATCTGATCATTAGCACAACATCATTGTTTTAAAATCCCAAATACACAAACCTAGAATAATAACACATTATTCATTTGCATTTTTGACAGAGATTAGTTCAATGGATGATGATACTAGTAACATGTAATCTACCTATACCAATAACTTAGGAACAAGAATAATTTAAGTTTCAATAAGAATGTCTTAGGGGAAAAAATGTCCAATGACAAGCCTTCAGATCTCATAGCTATATCTGGTCATTTACAGTCAACCGCTGGATCATTACCATGAGCCTCTTAACATCCTCAACAGTACAAGCCAGAAAGAGAGAGAGAGAGAGAGAGAGAGAGAGAGAGACAGACAGACAGAGAGACAGAGAGACACAGAGAGAGAGAGAGAGAGAGGTGATGATGACTAGTACAGGAAAATGAAAGAAAAGACTCATATTAATAATCCACATGATTGCTCCCACAAATGAGTTTTCCATCATTAGGCTAATAAAGATTGCAATATTATTGTGAGGTTTTAAATTAGTTAGATTATAATACATGGTAATTAGTAAAAAACTCAGGCAACCACAAGTCAAACAAGCAAAAAAAGGGAACACACAAATGATTAATAGATCTGATCATTAGCCCAGCATCACTGCTTTAAAGTCCCAGAATACAAAAATCACCTTAACATTGCAACACCTGTTACCGTCCTGTACCACACCAGTGCAAAATGATTTCAACCAGGGACATATATAGTTTTCCAGGCTGCATTTGCATCAATAATTGCAGTTAAAAACTGCTCAGAGCCCAGTGCATGTATTATCATTCCCCACAATCCCCCTTAACAGTTAACGCCAAACACCCACTACCCATTAAAAAAAATTTCCATTTCAAAACTATGCCATTATAAACTACCAACCACAAATACAAACCATAGTCATGCACATAAGAATATTTTGCACAAACTAAACACCAACTGCCGTACAGCAGGTAAAAGAAATAAGAATGTTGATGAAAACACATTTTAGAACTCGTGCCATATAAGCAGTCAGTAGCTAATAAAAGCACAACTATGAAAGTAACGAAATTTGGGACC
Organism: Dryas octopetala; assembly: GCF_963921425.1. Classification (NCBI taxonomy): domain Eukaryota; kingdom Viridiplantae; phylum Streptophyta; class Magnoliopsida; order Rosales; family Rosaceae; genus Dryas; species Dryas octopetala. The sequence goes on from NC_141373.1 coordinate 17,868,884, forward strand.
CTATTATACATGCAAGGGTCATACTGACTTGTTGCAGAATTTAGATCAGGTTTGGGGCTAAATCCCGAAATGGATAGTTGCATACAATACAATCTATGCAAATGCCCTCAGATCTCATAGCTTTGACGAGTCATTCACGGTTTAAAGCTAGTGCATTTATCAAAAGCCTTTACACTCCACATACTGAGTAAGTGTGTGTATGTGTGTATGTATAAGAGAGAGAGAGAGAGAGAGAGAGAGAGAGAGAGAGAGAGAGAGAGAGAGGGTGGTAGTGAGTAAAGGCTAATGACAAAGAACAACCATGCTTTCCGCTCTTTAGTTTTTCAATTTGTCCATCATCAGGCATCATAATTGAACCAAAAAAGAATGAAAATCCAGATCACAAATGCAATGTACATCTAAATTATAAAACTTCATTAAGCCATTCCTACCTTGACATATAAACAAGTAACAAATAATTTGATGGGCGCTCTAAGAGTTCAATAGTTTCAAAAGTTCAGCTCAAAGTAACAGGGTTCCAACACCTGATTATACATACAGTACAAGGTTAAACCAAACCCACACCAAATCAATGGGCTTGCTTATCGTATCGACTGTTAGAGGCTCTGAAATTGTTCACTCTGGGAGGATACTTTCCTGCGTTGAAGAACTCCATAAGAATTACCGATTGACACATTGTCAGCAGCCAGTTCAGATTGCCTCTCTACCCAAAGGCAAAAGGAAACTTGGAAGGCAGGATATTAATGAGAAGATCATCACCTTAGCTTTAGACATTACAGGTCACCCATTTACCTTTCACTGAAAATTAAAAAACCAAATTAAAGTTTTGAGCCCTCAGACCTCATAGGAATAAAATGCTGGAGACAGTGAAGCTTCACCGAAAGCCAGTCTACATTTAGGAACACCACCGGACCATCACCACTGATAATAATAGTAAGAAGAAGAAGAAGCAGCAGCAGCAGCAAGCAATGATGATGGTCAGAGTAGTGCAGTAAATGGAGGCTTAAAATAAATACATCCTAATAAAGAGTTTCCATCATTGGGGATATAAAAAAGTGGCAAGTATAGCATTATTGATAAAAAAGAATGGGCAAAAGCATTACCAAAAGAAACCACAATTTACGTGGGGGCACCCTGATTTTTATACATAGCATGCATCACCTTGTAGACATGAAGATGCATGTGTGTGTGTTTTTGTGCATGGACATAATTCATGGAAAATCAGCCACTGGTAAAAACACTTTCCAATCATTATTTAAAAGAAAAGGGAAAATGGATTAACAAATACACACAAATGATCTTTTATAAGGAACATTTTACGATCTAACTGAAAAATGATTGAGATATATTCAGCTCAGAATTACTCAAAGCAGATATCTAACAAGGTAGTGTGTTCTATAATTAATCTTATAGCAATCAACCGTTCAAAATTCAAAACCTTGGCACCAGCTTAAACAGGATTACACTTAAAAACTGATAATAAGGAACTGTTTAATAAAAAACCATTCAATCAATCGCAATCTTGTCAAACACGCCACAAAAAAAAAAAATATATATATATGCACTCCAAAATAAACTTCCTACATCCAATCCATGCACTCACATAGGAGTGCAGGAGGTTAAGTTTTAACTCAAGTAACATTCTGTCAGATCTCTTATCATCAAATCATTACCTGGTTAATGCTAATCGAATCTACCAAAAGCCTTCCCACACCGACACACACACACTGACACACACACACACACATGTGTGTGTGTGTGTACATATATGCAAAGGGTTTATATAGAAAATGAAGAGGTGAAAGAAATGAAGGCAGTTTGGTCATTGGTAATAGGGTAGGGGAGCACAAAAGCTAATGACTGATCATAATACGTGAATGTAAATACGTGCTAACACATGAAACAGAAAGATGAAGATATATTTTTGACAACGTGTAGGACAGATACATCATAATCCAAAATTATTATTCAAGGATGGTGTGGCTTTGATTTTCATTTGAAGCCTATCCACATCTTAAATGACATGAACAACAACAACAACCACCACCACCACCACAAAGAGCAGCTGGCTACTCTGATGGTAGAAAACCGAAAGTGATGATCAAGGCTCAAAATGAAAATCAAAGCAACCAACCAAGAATGAGTCTGCATGAGAAAGATTTCACTTGAGCAAATGTTCAAGAATCATACATAATAACTTCACCTAGTACATACCTAACCAAAAGAAAAACAAAGTGCCAATGTCAAGTTAACCGCATTACAGGACACCACTACAACTTGTAGTTAATTGAAGTCCCATAAAATTAATTGAATTAGCAGTGCGAGGGAACCTTAGAGAGCATGTCCATGCTGTGGTAAATACAAGACAGAAGAGACTTTAGAGGAGCATGATGATAAAAAATACAATTATAGGCTGCATTTACATCAATAATTGCAGCGAGTGCATGTATTATCATTCCCCACAATCCCACTTAACAGTTAACACCAAACACCCACTACCCATTAAGAAAATCTCCCTTTCAAAACTATAACATTATAACCTACCAGCCACAAATACAAAGCATAGACATGCACATAAGAGGATTTTGGACCAACTAAACATCAAACGCCGTACACAAAAGAAATAACGATGTTGATGAAACCCCATTCAGTACTAGTGCAGTACAAGCAATCAGGAGCTAATAGAAAGCATAACTAGAAAAATAAGGGAAATTTGGGACCAAATTACACATGCAAGGGTCAAACTGACTTCTTGCGGAATATAGATCAGGTTTGGGGGACAAAACCCCAAATGGGTAATGAAATAAATGAAATTGCCCTCAGATCTCATAGCTTTGAACGAGTCATTCACGGTTTAAAGCCAGTGGCGTTCATCAAAAGCCTTTACACTCCACGATACTCTGTGTTAGTGTGTGTATGTGTGTCTGTGTGTATGTATATATATATATATGTATGTATGTATGTATGAGAGAGAGAGAGAGAGAGAGAGAGAGAGAGAGAGAGAGAGAGAGAGAGAGAGAGGTGGTAGTGAGTAAAGGGTAATGAAAAGAAACAACCACGCTACCGCTCTTTAGATTTTTAATCTGTCATCATCGGGCATCATACTTGAACCAGAAAAGTATAAGTCTGATAAGTTTGAAAAAAAAAAAAAAAAAAAAGGAAAAAGAAAATGCAAAACCCTATTAGAGAGATAGAAGGGGAACATTTTTGCAGAGAAGGATTCGAAGACGACGCCATAGGCGTGAAAGAAAAGCTATTAGGTATTAGGAGTCTCGACTCTCGAGTGGCCTTTATAATAGAGACTTCTGAAATGCCGAAACTACCCTTTAGTTTTTATTTAAAATAAAAAAGGGTAAAAAATCATAAACCCCCAAAACTTAGAGTAAATACCCTTGCAGTCCACTGCAGCAAGGGTATTACAAAATAAATCCACTATAGAGACATTTGCAGCTTTAATATCACTTCTACCTTTTTGGCTGTTTACTCTTAGGCCTTCCACTATGCTGCCGGATTGTGTGACCCAAAACCCATTTTGGGCCACAAATGGGTCACACCCTAACACTATGGGCCGAAATGTGTGACCCAAAAGAGGGTGTAACCCAAAGTGTAACCCAAATGTGTGTTTCAGTGTGACCCAAAATCAACTATGACCCAAATCAACTTTAAGCCCACGTGAAGGAGAGAGAAACCGGTTTGGGCTGAAGAGAGAGGTGGGCCCCGCGCCTGACAAAGCTGACGAGCGGCTGCTGTTGCTGACGCAGGTGTCGGCTGACGCAAGCAAACTCGGTTGCAGCGCTGCCTTCCTTCGTTCCTTGACGCGTGGCTGAATGGGATACTCACCAACGGTCCAGATCGGCCGACCGTTGGTGATCAACGGCTGCTGCGTTTTGGCTTTTTTTTTTTTTTTTTTTTTTTAGATGGGCCGGAAATGGATCAACGGCTGAGATTAATGGACCGTTGATAATCAACGGTCCAGATCGGCCATATCCTTTTTTTTTTTAACAAATATTTAATAAATCATTTAAAATAGATATAATATCCGAAAAATTGCCAAAAAATTTCGAAAAAATTTTAAAAAATTCCCCAAACCCTCCAACAGCTATATTTTCAAGGATGCCTATATATATCACACAACACTCATATGGTTTCATCACAATTTACAACATTTGTTTACCAAATTTACACAAAATTTTTTTTTCTTTGTCATGGCTCCAAGAGGAAGTGCTTGGTTGGTAGCTGAAGATGAAGCCCTAGTGATGGCATACCTAGAGAGGTCTCCCGACGGTTGTCTTGGTGCCCAAATTAGAGCCGCCATGCTTTGGGAACAAATTTATGAAATTTTCAAGCGTAACATGGGGGGTGAAACAATTCGTAAGGTTGGCGGTGTTAAAGCACGATTCAAAGATATTGCGCGTGATTGCAACAAATTTTATGTTTGCTTATTGGAGGCCGAGCGAATGCGTGCAAGCGGTGCAAATGATGCCAATGTGGTAAGTTTTTATGCATTTATATATTTGCATGATTATTTTTTGTTTTATCCAATTATCAAGCATATTTATATATTTGTATAATTATTATATGTTTTGTTTATAAATGAAGCATACTTTGTATAATGGTATTACTATTTTATTGTTTTGTATATGTATCAAACATATTTATATATTTGTATGATTATTTTTGGTTGTGTTTATAAATGTAGCATATTTGTATAATGATATTATTATATTGTATTTTCACTATTTTGTTTATCTATCAAGCATATTTATATATTTGTATGATTATGGTTTTTGTTTTGTTTATAAATGTAGCAAATTTACTATTTATTTAAGTTATGTTTGCATTTCCACAAGAAAATTTATATATTTTAATTTTAATTTTATTATTGTAGTTTACGCAAGCACTTGAAGGCTTTCGAAACAAGACTGGATTCAAGTTTCCATGGGTGCACATTTGGGAAAAAATAAAGGAAAGTGCAAAGTATGCTGCCGTTCATGCTCCTGTTCGGGTTAGTGATTCAGAGACCCCCGCCACCGACGATGCCGACACTCCCGCCGATGATGATCCCGAGGAGACCGATCCAGTCATACCACTTGGCGAGGACGAAAACCCACCACCACTCCAACCATTCGGTTCCTCGCGGCCAAGGCCACCAGGGAGAAACCATGCAAAACGGGCCAAGGCAGCCGAGCCCGTCCAAACTCATATGGTTGAGGCAGTAGATCATTATAATGAAAATTCAAGGATTTTCATACAAACGAGAGTTGACAGAGAGCGTGCAAGGAGTGAAAGAGACGCCGCAAAGGAAGCAAGAGAAAGGATGAGGATCGAGAGGCAGCTAGAATGGGAAGAACAAAATATTATGGGCCAAGACCTCTCCAAAATGAATGATGGGCAACGGATGTATTGGGAGCAAAAGATGGCTGAAGTCATTGCAAGGAGGCAAATGCGTGCTAACCACCATTCGGAGTCCACTCTATCTGGATACTACCCGGATCTTTCCAACCTCACTCACTCAAACCAGGGGTACCCGCCTAATAATTAGAATTAGACCTTGCTCTTTAATTGTGTTTTTTAGTTTGAATGTTAATCTTGTTTTAAATTATGTTTGCTCTTTAATTGTATCCTTTAATTTGAACGTCAATCTTGTTTTAAGTCATGGTTTGCTATTTATTCAATTAATGTTTGCATTTCCACCCAACATTGGATTCTCCTTTATTAACCACAGACTGATGCATGCTTTACAGTAGATAAGACTGATGCATGCTTTACAGTAGATAAGACTGATGCATGAAATGACTACACCATCATAAAGCAAATGAATGTGGACCATTCATTCCTTATCTCAAATGCAAGTGGTTTCAGTATAAATACCACTATATTTACCATGTTACACTCAATCTTATTTCAGGATCATTTCTCATTCCATAAACACCCAAATGAATACTTTGTATGTGTATTCATCCTCCTCCTCGTCTTCGGACTCTGATGCTGAATGAGATAGGGAAGAGGATGGAAGGGAGATGGTGGGTAAGTTGATTGTGTCAATGGGTCATACCGTCGTCGCCGGTACACCAAGGCATGGCGGTACTTCTTCAAATCGCCGGTACACACACCGGAATCGAGAAGCCGCCCACGAACGTCTCATGGACAACTACTTCATCCCCTCGCCAATCGAGGACACCGTGACTTTCCGCAAGCGATACCGCATGCACCAACCGCTATTCAATAGAATTCTCGAAGCGGTCTGCCTCCAGGATGAGTATTTCCGGCCAACAGTTGATGCCGTCGGTAGAGTGGGTTGCACACCTCACCAAAAGGTGACTGCAGCACTGCGGGTGATGGCATATGGCATTCCATATGATTTGGTCTCAGAGTCAATGACCATTAGCCAAACCACCATACGACAATCATTCTTGAAGTTCGTGAGAGCCATCACTGACGTCTTCGGACCAGAGTATCTCCGGAGGCCTACTCCGACCGATTTGAGGGAACTTTTGCGAAAGGGGAGCCGTAGAGGATTTCCAGGTATGATTGGTAGCTTGGATTGCATGCATTGGGTATGGCAAAATTGCCCAATGGCCGAGCAAGCTGTGTACCGTGGGCATTATCGTGTCCCAACAGTTATCTTTGAAGCCGTTGCTGGGTACGACACGTGGATATGGCATGCAAATTTTGGTATACCTGGGTCGAATAATGATATCAATGTGCTGGACTGTTCTCATCTCTTTGATGATATGATTTCCGGCCGAAACCACAGGGTGAAATTCACTGTGAATGGGATAGACTACACCATTCCATACTTTCTTGCAAATGGGATCTACCCTCAATGGTCAACTCTTATCACTACATTGCACAGTCCCGTTCTTCCCCACCATAAGTTGTTTGCCGCTCGACAGGAGAGATACAGGAAGGATGTGGAGAGGGCGTTCGGAATTTTAAAAGCCCGGTGGCAGATTATAAAACGACCTGCTCGTTATTTGCGTCCGATTGAGCTTGGGTATATCATGAAGGCGTGCATAATATTGCACAATATGATCGTGGAGGATGAGCGCCCTGAGGATGACGGTAGGGATGACCCAATAGACCCAGAAGCGAGCACTAGAAGGGCAGAAGCTGAATACGAAGGTGTAGAACCATGTCCGACCGGTGCCGCTCCATCATCATTACCTGAGATGAATGTTCGTCGGAATTTGCTTAGGGACCGAAATGTCAACGAATCCCTAAAAACTAATTTGATTGAGCACATCTGGATCCGAGAGGGGAACCCACCACTTGCCCCAACATATTGACGACCTGGATCATGGTTCGTCAATATTGTTCTCATTATGATTGTTGTTGTTGTTTTTTCTTTAAATCATCGTATTGTTCTTGTTTTTTTTTCCTTTTAGTGATCATGTTGTACTTGTTTTTCCTTTAAATCATCGTGTTGTTTTTCTTGTTTGTGGTTGTTGAAGTCCCGATGTTGTAAGGCTTATGTTGTCTAATTTATGAAATTTTCTTATTTTAAATATATTCAATATTGACCTTATTTTAAAGATCTCATTAAAATAAGATCACTAGAATCATTTTTATTATACTTTAAATTTAAAATTATCAATTAAATATCACTTAATCAATATTAGACATATTTTAAATATGTATAAAACACTGTGACCCAAAATGGGTCACAGCACCATAAATGGGAGAATTGGGTCACAGCACTATTTGTGACCCAAAATGGGTTTTGGGTCACAAAAAATGGCTTTACCATAGTGGAAGGCCTTACACATGGAGTCATGGACCAAGCAACAACAATAGAAAACCGAAAAGAAGACAACAACAACAACCAAAAACATTAGAAAACAAATGCATACTTCATATATAGACAAGAACGTACTACACATGCAATGTAACAATCTGACTTAAATTTTTATTTAACTTTGTTTATTTTAAACGAGGAATAAAATTTCGGGTTTCGAGAAAATTTCGATAGAAATTTCAATAGAAATTTTGATGAAAATTTCAAAAAATTTTAAATTTTGACAAAAATTAGACGAAAATTGCTATCAAAATACGAAAATTTTGAATGAAACTTTACCATGTGTTTATTTAATATATTATCTACTAAATTGATAAAAAATATTGAAAAACTCAAATTATATAGTAGGTTTCATGTGATATAAGATAAATATAATGCACGCTGGAGACAAATATTTTTAAATAAAATTATTATAATAAATAAATAAAATTATATATTATTTATACTCTATAATCTGTACACTAAACCCTATATATTTTTTAATCTATATTCTATATTGTTTAGGATAGAAGTGCTTTTTAAACAGGTTTTGGAATTTCTGGGTTAGTCCATTTTCAGGGGAGGTTCTGCCGAATTTTCGGTAGGATTTTCCTTGATTTTGGATTCCCGCAGGACCTCTCCGGGTTTCAGAGTGGAATCCGGGGGCGGTCCTGTCAATTGTTTTGATATGAGTTAAGGAAATGAGATTTTGAGATTTTGGTCGCATTGCATGATTTTCATAAGAAAGGTTTATGAGAAAGGTTTTTGGGTATTATTCTAAGTTGTTTATGATTAAAATTTCTATTTCTTGGGAAAAGATTCTGATCGAACAGCTTTCACGATTTGAGAATGATTTAATTTAAGCAGATTTATTGAAGAAATTATATTTTCAGTTTTTATTTGGATGAGTATTTGACTCGGTGGTGTATGACCAACATTTGTTCTGCACTTGCCTAGTCGACGGTGTATGACCAATATTATATATTTGCTCTGCACTTGCCTAATCGACGGTGTATGACCATTATTATACATTTGTTCTGCACTTACCTAGTCGGCGGTGTACAACCAGCATTATATATTTACTCATCACTTGCCTAAAGATCACTCGACGGTGTATGACTAACATTATTAGCTCTGTGTGCATGTATGACCAGTTTTTCCTCGGGTACTAGTGTGGCGTGAGGTTTCTGTTGTGGAATATTTTTGAGAAATGATTTTACATCAGTAAATATTTTAAATGACAGTTTCAGTAAGGCATTGTGTTTTATTTCAGACATTTTAATAGTTTTACAGTTTGAGAGTGTTATTTGTTCTTCAGAGTTTGATTTACAGCTTTGAGGGGATTTAAAAATGGATTTGAAAAATAGTTTTAAAACTGGGGGATCTTTAAAGAAATGAGTTCAAAGTAAAAGAGCAGTTTTATAAATGGTTTTCAAGGGTCGTGTTTTAAAGTTCATTTTTGTCCACTCACAGAGATTATTCTCATGTTTTATTTTTTTTACGTTTCCCCCCAGGTTTTAGAGATCGCTGAGGTCAAATCGAACCACGTCGAGGCTTCAGTTTTCCATACCATTCGTCTGTCAACATTGTTGGCATAATATTCTTGTCTTATTTGTTTTTATGTATTTGATGTTGCAAAAATTCTATTTAGTTATGCTTTATTTAAATTCAGATACAAATTTTGGATCACAGTGGAGATTAGTGGGCCTAACACCCAGTTGGTGTTGGACTCTACAAGATCAATCCGGGTTCCAGCGTGGAATCTGGGGACGGTCCTGTCAACTTGGTATCAGAGCATTAGGTTTGAATTCCTGTGGACTCTACACTTAGTGTGCATCCCCTAGTGTTCAGAAACGTTTATTCTCTTAAAAGATGGATATGCCTCCTCGACGTGGCTGACCTCAGAAAAGTTTGTGGTGAGTTTTGGGGAGGATAGTTTGTTTAATTAACGTGAGTGTTACATTTGCGGTATGCCTATTTCAATCTTGGCTCATACTTGTGACGACTTTTCGATAATTAATACATGAGGAATTGAGATAGTGGAAACTACCTTGACTTTCAACCTTAGAAAAGTTGGTTGATCGTACTCATTAAAAGCGCTTTTTAAAAAGTTTTGACACGACGCTTTGAACTTGATTTGAGCAATTAGCTAGGTTGAATCTTTTGGAGAATAACGTTGTTGAATATTTATTGATTCACTCTAGTGAGTTTAAATAGTGAGGAAGTAACATAGTTAAACATAAGGGAAGTTGATGGATTTAAATTCTTTGTATCGTGTATGTTTGAGATAGTGATAGTATAGAAGTTCATATATGTTATGGAAGGTTATAAACTCTTAACGGAAAATTTCACTTGTGATCAAAATGATGTTTTGGGTAAACCAATATCAAGCGAAGTGTGGAGTAAAACTGAGACAAATTTTTGAAATTAAATGTGGAGGGAAAGTTGCGATTAATGTTATTATATGGTGGCACTTGGTTAATTTTATTTCATGTTTATGGATTGGATTAAGTATATTATAAGAATGATTAAGAGTACTTTTATGGTTTGATTTTGTTTTGGAAGTTCATGGAGGAGAATTAAGGAAACTGAACAGGGTGACACGACCTTAGATGAAGAACGATAAGAGAAATTAGGAGGTAGTAAGCATCTAGGAAGTGACAGCCCTAAGATAATGAATGCAAGTAGTATTGATAAAAGAAAAAGAGGGAAGAAGTACATTGTTCGTCAGTAGCATATGAAGGGGTGAATTAAGTTAAGAGTGAACCCGAAAATTTATAGTGACCCACTAAACTTTCACGACTAAAGGTTAATGATTTCTCGATGAATGAAATCACGATGCTCAAGATTTTCATCGGATTCTATCTTGAATAATATTAGATTTTTTTTAGAGCTTACAAAGTCAATCAGAGTGGGCAGCGGAAGCGTGGCAAGACTTAGACAAATCACCCTAACATGTGATCAACAGAGGCATTAGCGAGGAAATGAGACAGCTTGGGCTAGAATTCGAATTTTTTTTGATCAAGACAAAGGGTTAATTATATGGGCTACAGTTACTGGACACACAAGTTGAGGATTTATAAGTTAAGTAAAATAAAGGAGACAGTACAGTACACGATCATGCGCTGATAACGATCTTGATATCTCCCCGTGAATTTTATTGGATGTACATGGAAATGCTCCCTCGTTACCTATTCGTAAGACCTACTCTTTTGGTAGAGTGATAAAACTTTTAGTTGTTTTACCTAACGAGTTACAAGGCGCACCATCACTATAACTTCGAGATAGTAGTTTGTGGGTCACCTTTTGGATTTTGACATAGCGACAATTCACTTCGAAGAGTAATATACTTTTGTCTGGATTGAATGCATTGAATTGACATATGGACTATAATGTACACACTCACTCAAGCATATGTTTTATGCCTTGTTATTAGCACTAGAGCAAAATCTAGGAAATATTTTGTGCTTATGAAATTCATAGTCTTATCTTGTGTTTTTATTTATTGTGTGTTTTGTTTGCTCAAGGACGAGCAAAACCTAAGTAAATTTGGGGATATTTGATATGTTCATGAATTCACATCTTTTTATATTCCTCTTACTTAATTTTTATGAGTTCATTTGAATAAAAATTTAAATTTTATTTAGTTTTGTGTTTTTAGCTTCCAAGCAATAAAATGAGAAATTGCACAATTTCTTCTCCTTAATAGATTTTGACATGAATCCAATTGTAGCTGGAAGTTAACATCTTGAAATTATTTCAGGTTAAATTTCGTGACATTTGAAGACTTGTAAGGTGTTCATTTTAAATTTTAAAGTTAGCTCAGAACTGCACCCGAGGAGGACTGAGTCAGCAACATTATGTGGGGCATAACTTTTTGGCCGAAGCTTGGATTGAGGCATATGATATATGGTTAGAAAGAATACATCCAGAGCTTTCCATTGATATATGAAATGTAAAATTATGGGTTGGTTAAGCCCTCCAAATTGTGCTCAGAAATCCTATCAGCAAAGTATAAATGGTCAAAAAGGTATCTTTCCATTTTGGGTAAAAGCTATCACATGTTTTCCTTCATGCTCTTGGTCTAGCCATTCTAAGCAAATTTTGATTCCAACATTGTGAAGGCTCTAAATGAGGCAAATTGGGCATCTACTTATCTCCACAACCATCAAGGATCAAACCTAGGAAGATAAAATAGAATATTTTCATTTTTTTTTTAACTCACCTAACCTTATCACTTCATTTCATTTTCCTAGCCACATCAAACTCATCACCATATATCACATAGACACTCTCTCTCAAAAATTTCGAACTTACCTCTCCCATTCTCTCCAACTTCACTAATCTCTCAACACACAAACCCTAGCCTTCTCCCTTCACCAAACCAAACCCTTTCTTCTCTTCTTTCCATCATCTCCATTATTTTCTTTTCTCCATCTTTCCTCTATCATCTCTTCCTCTCCTAGAAGCCAAACATCATTACAATACATCTTCCATCCACCATAGCCAAAAATCACCTCTATCACCATAGAATAGTGGAGCTTGAAGCATTGGAGCCATGAAGCCATCTTAAGCATCCTTGGAGGAGTGAAACGACATTGGAGGTTTGGTTTCACCATCTTGTGCTTTTCTATTTCCTCTTACTTTTATCTATGTTTCTTATTGTGATTTTGTTTGTACTTTTAATAGCTATGGAGTAGTCTCCTGATCATTTGGGGCTAGGGATGTAACCCTAGCCTAACCATGTAATGACTTTGTATTTTGTGATATAAATGTCTTTTTGGATATATATATACTTTTATGCTATTTTAATGATCATGACTTGTATGTGTGAATTCACCATTTGTGCATATGAGAAATGTTGTTACGTAAAAATTGGAGATTTGTGACCTTTAGTTTCTAAAGCATGTTGCATAAGAGTGTGGTAATTTAAAAGCACCTTGGTTGAATTGTTTTAATTGCTTGGATTTTTCATCCTTAGAACTTTATGCACCTAGGGTTTGCTATGGCATGAATCTTAGGGTTGGCTATCACCTTAATTGGGGTAGTTGATAACATGAATGTGGATGTGCCCTAATTTACCATGGTTGGAGATTAGTAGAGAATTTAATAAATCTAATTTGACATAATCACTTAATGTGTTGTTGTTACATAAAAAGGTTAGGGTGAACCCCCTAACAACCCCAAATCTCATATCATCATCAAACTTTAATTTGTAGAATTTTATGCACCTAGGGTTTGCTATGACATGAATCTTAGGTAGTTAGTGTAACGACCCGACCCAAATTTCACTGGAAATTTAAAATTTTTATTTTTTTTATTTTTTATTTTTATTTAACTTTGACTTTACAAGGCTTTAAAGGAAGTTAGTTTGTGGGACCTCGGAAAAATTTTCTAAATTACTTTGGGAATTTCTAGACTTTAATTATTTTTATAAGAAACTTATTTGAATTTTAGAATTTTATTTAGAAGCGTATAAGATGTTGAGATGGTGGGAAGTTCAAATTTATAAATTGGATTATAAGATGTTGAGCCTGTTTTATGTTTTCACCAAAAAAAATGAATTTGACGGAAATTGGATTATTCTTTTTAAACATTTTAAATTTTGTAATTTATAAAAGTTTGACCCAAATGTTGACTATCATATTTAATTAGTTTTCGATCTCAATTTGGGCTTGTTGGAAAGGTCTCAAGTCCACGAGTTCGTAGACACGAAACATGCGTAAATCAGAATTACAGTTTGAGAGTTACTGGCTTTTGAAGTGAGGGGCAATTTCGTAAAATTTCATTTAACGATTTTTAAAACCCAAAAAAAAAAATCAGTTTTTTTTTTTAAAACTCACTTTTCTCTCTCCTCTCTCATGACTCACTCTCCCTCCCGTTCTCTCTCCCCGACGCACCATCCCTCCCGGAGCGCTCTATCTCTCTTTCTTCGCCCTTCCTCCCTCGTCGTCTGGCCAAGAGGCGGCGACGCCACCGCCTTAGCCCTCTCTCTCTCTCTCTCTCTCTCTCTCTCTCTCTCTCTCTCTCTCTCTCTCTCTCTCTCTCTCTCTCTCTCTCTCTCTCTCTCTCTCGCAGTGCAATATGTGCGCAGTGCGCGCAGCCACTGCTACACACCGGAGCTTCTTGCTTTGGCCTTCCCTCGACGAACGGCGACCACCGGTGTGCTCCTTAAACCGCCGCCGACTCAACCCACCCCTCCCCGTTGCGGACCGGCCGCCACGTGCAGCAAATTGACGCGAGGAAGGGGAGTGATGCCACCGACCTTTCTTGCCGATTCCAGCCACCACCGAGCTCCGATCACGAAATCGATAGGTGGGTTTTCTTCCTCTTTTCATGGGCTTCCAAACCCATATGGTATTACTTGTCAATTTTGAGTATTTGTGATTTTGGAAAATTGGGGTTTAAGACCCATTTTGGGGTCCCTTTAAATTTCAGTTTTGGGAGGTGTTCTTGGACGTGTTTGGACATTTTTCACCCCTAGGAATCCTTAATTTATGACTAGTTTTGGAAATTTGAAGCAAATTGGAGAAATTGATAGTTTTTGGGTATTGAGGAACTTGATTTTTAGAGGTTTACAAGCCATTTCAGGTTTGCCTAAAAATTTGGGTTTGAGGATTATTCTTAGATAATTTTTGGACAATATTCATCCATTTGAAACCCCAATTGAAGATCGAAAAGGTTGTGGAATTTGGAGAAATTGTGGAATTCGATGGTGGTGTCACCACTTTGAGCGGCGACAGCGGTGGTTCTGACTACCCCGCTGTCATGTTGATTATCTAGCATCAATTTGAATACCTTTACTAAGTTGGTTGTCGATTTTGGTAGATGGAGACTGTTCGGGTGGACCACAGTTTATTTGAGATCGAAATTGGACACTTTTTAGATAACGAAGCTATCCTCAAATGATTTTCTTGTTTTAGGTGAGCCACGTGCAGGGTTCATTTCGAGATTTTGGTCTAGTTTGAAATCTTGGGTGTCGTGGGCTGAGCCGAGGATGTTTTTGGAATAGGTTTTAGAGTGTCATAGTTTTAAAGAGGCGATTTATAACCATAGGGAAGAACGTGAAGTAGCTAGGACGTCGGGTTCCTTGTACGCACACACACTTTATTGGTTGTTGACATGAGACTAATTGTATACTTTTGCTTTTTATTAGGCGAGGTGACCGTGGCTCGTGACGATCCGGTGGAGAATCGAAACTAAATTTCCCAATTTGTGAGTGGACCTTGATTTTAATAATTTATGTTTTGCTATGTGATTTCAATCCCTTTGATTTAAGTTGAACCTATCTTGAGTTTTAAATCCGAAATTTCTCTCAAATAATCATTTATACTCGTTGATTTCCTCTTATCTTGAATTTCATAAATTTTACGATCAAGAATTGTTTCAACATGTTTTATATGTGTATTCTTGTGGAAAGTACCTTGATTGGAAATGGCATGTTTCAAATTTAATTTGTTTATGGGAGGATTTATTATATCTGGTATGATTATCGTAATGATTATTTATTTTTGGGATGTGAGATGTTGTGATTTGAGAATGCATACTTTAACAGAGTTAGATTTGTTAAGGAGAGTTTTGGAAGGAATTGAAAAATGTTTAACCATTTATCTCAAAGTTAGTAGAGATTTAAAGAGTATTTAAAAACTGCTGTGTAAATACAAGTACTGAATGGACAAGTCTGCCTGTGTAAAAAAAAAGCACAGGATTGTGTCCAGAATAACAGCCTGCTCGTGCGGAGTGACCTCTCCGTACGAGATTGTGGCCAGGATTTGAGCCTGCCCGTGCGCGGGATTGTGGCCAGGACACTGTCTACAGTACGGGTACGAGTATGGTGTATTTTCATTATTCTTCGAAGGAATTCTATTACAAAAGTTAAACGATAAGTTTTTTTATGCTTTATCTTGATTCTTGGACTTCTAGTTTTGCATGATACTTCTATTTAGAAAGTTCTCAATGAATGACTGTATATCGGTTTTATTCATGTATCTTATGTTAAATGGTTTTATGACGTTTTAGAACAGATTGCGAAATAGTTTTAAAACTGGGGGATTGCAAAGAACGATTGTGAGGTTTTAGAGATTTTTATTTTAAAACTTCTAAAAGAATAATTAAATTCTATGTTTCGTTTTCTCAACTCGTCTATTCATTGAATTTATCTCATGTTTTTCCTCTATATTTTGTTTGAAAATTTTCTCCCAGGTAGTAGCGGTGGTGGAGGTCGAGCCATATACGTCGAGGCATAATTTTTCTATTCTCATTCCTCTTACATTAGAGGTGTCAAACAGGCCGGCCCGACTCGGCCCGGTCCGTTTAAGTTGAGTTCATCGTGCTTTCGTGCCGTGCTCAGGCCAACTCATATAGTTAAGACCTAAGCCCAGCACGGCCCGCGGGCCATTTGTGCTCGTGCTCGTGCCGTGCTTTAAAGGGGCCGGCCCACAGACTTTTTTTATTTTTATTTTTAAGGTGATCTTATAATATTTTTTCTTATTTATAATTAAATATTATATTATTTTTTATGAAAATTGAATATTTTTTATAAAAAGTTCTTTAAAAATGGAAAAAACAATGTTAAAATAGTCGTGCCTAATTCGGGCTCATTTCGTGCATGTGCTCGTGCCGTGATGGGCCCGTGTCGTGCTCGTGCCGTGCCCGATGGGCTAAAAACTTCGGTCTGGCCCGGCCCATTTAATCGTGCCGTGCCGTGTCGTGCTCTGGTTGGCTCGACCTAACCCGTTTGACACCTCTATCGGACATTGTAGGCGACATGTCCAACTTATTATATCTTTTAGCTTTAGTATGAAACTTGTTGTATTAGTAGCTTTGATAACCGCATTTGGATCCTACGAATATATTATTTTTTTTATTTGTTGAGTCTGAAACTCCCTGTTGTTTGCGGTAGAGGTGACTGTTGAATTTTAGAAGTGTTATTTACAAGTTTATAAATTTTTGGATTAATCTAATTTCAGGGAAGGTTTTGCCGAATTTTTGGTAAGATTTTCCTTGATTTTGGATCTCACAGGACCTCTTCGAATTTCAGGGTGGAATCCGGGGGCGGTCCTGTCAATTAGCTATCACCTTGATTGAAGTAGTTGCTAACATGAATGTGGATGTGCCCTAATTTACCTTAGTTGATGATTAGAAGGGAATATAATACATCTAATTTGACATAATCACTTAATGTGTCGTTGTTACATGGAAAGGTTAGAGTGAACCCCCTAACAACCTCAAATCTCATATTATCATCAAACTTTAATTTGTAGTTAAGCTTGCCTTGTCTTTAAATTTTCAAAATTTGCATTCCTTTGTCAATCAAACCACAACAAACCAAAACACTACTCACTTGCACATATCACTATGCCAGATGGTGGCTAGTTTGTACATGGTAGCCGCAAGCCGACTCTCTTTTCCTTCCGCCCAGCAGAATTGCATTTGATTAATCTTCTTTCAACCAACCAGCAGGCGACACATGTCCCACCTTCCAGACTTCTCCAGCTGCTTTCGCATCTCAGCACTTCTCTCTCTTACTGTCATTGCGTTACAGTTGTTCCTCCCAGCCTGTAGTTGCGCGACATGTGGTAGAAATCCGAGATATTTTCAGCCTTGCTCCAGCTCTTTGGGCTGATATTTTCCTCATTTCTAGCCCTAAGCTTTGCCTATATAAGGAAGCATTCAGCCCCTTTACCATATCTTTTACCCTAGAATTTAATTTGCTGCCTTTTCTAGTATTCTCCTAGGATTTCTCTCTCAAGTCATTTGGCTATGATGTTTGAGAGAGAATAGGATGTAATTTTCTTGCATTTTAATTAATGAAATTTTAATATTATGTCACTCTTCTCTCTTCTCTCTTCTCTAATCCTCTATTTATTTTATGCCTTTTATTTTATGTAGTTCTTTACTTTATTGTTAGTAGTGTTATTTATTTTATTGTTCTTTAAATTTCATGCTCATTTACCTCTCTCTTTATTTTTATCTAAGATATAAACTCATGGGTGGTCACTAAACCCCCTTACCTTGGTAAGGGGGAAGCACCACCATGAACATTATTAAGTGAGATCTTTATGTTAAATTTTCCCTTGTTTAAGATTCTACAAGTTCTAGATTTTGATATTAAAATGAGAAAGAGATCCTCTTTCACCCATAATGTCATATATTATGGGTTGTTAGATCTTCTTTCCACATTTTAGCTTTATGGTTAATTGTTTTAAACACAAACTTTTTGAACTCTAGTTGTTCCTTAGTTTTAGTTCACTTGAGTTGCTTAAAATTTGTACTTTCTAAGAAAAATCAAGATCTACCATATAAATCTTCAATTTTTGTGCTTAATTCATATTTATCTTTGTAAGAGGGCATCAAGTGACTCTTGAGTGCCCTCCTTTTTGAGAAAATTACTAAAAATCTCATTTAATATATTCATAAGTGGTGTGGAACCCTAACCTTGGTTCTTATACCATTGGTTAGTTTCTAAAACCAAAAAGTTGTTATTTTCCTTTCTAGATTTAATATTTCAATTCTTGCACCTTTATTTACCTTATTCTCTTTTCATTTACTTTATTTGCTTTTTAATTTAGTTGTATTTTATTTTAAGTTGCCTCACAAACCAACAAAATTTTCAAACTAGGTGAGCTTTAAATTAACTTAAGTTTAAGCTTAGTATATTGTTTTTCATCACTCCTTGAGGTTCGACCTCGTTAATATACTACTAGACTCGTATATTTACGAGTAAATAAAATTTTACAACACAAGACAAATAATAATAAATCCATACTGCTAAAACTCATAAATTAGAAATCAATGCTTCGAAATATGTAATGGCAAAGGATGAAGAGGGGTTCGATTTTGAAACCTGGATAAAGGCTAATGGTGGTCGAAGTCGGCCAGAATCCGCAAAGACCCACCGAAGAAGTCGCAGGTGGTAAAGTGAGATTCATGTAATACTTTAGGTGGCACGATAATAATTAAGCTTTTATTGGAGCCTATTGTGCTGATACACTTTAAAGGCTTTACATTTGGGGAGCTTAAAAACCATTCTTGAAGAACCATACCAAGAATATGAGAAACACACCAAGGAGAGCATTTGAGTTCATCAAGAAGAGGAATGAAGGTACCCAAGGTGTGTGCATCTTGGATCTTGAATCAAAGAAGGGATTCAAAAATGAACACTCTACCTTTATTCATAAGGGATTAATACAATTTTGCTCCTTAGACTATTACTTTTGTATCAGTTTACTCCCTAAATTTTTAATTTAGAAATTAAGGACTCTGACTTTTTCAATTTTGTCAATTGAGGTTTTTCCGTCAATTTACACATTTTCCATCTAAATCTTTGAATAATGTAAGATCTAAATGGAAGAGACCATTTGCCCTCAAAGATTTGGATGAAAAATGTGTAAATTGACGGAATAACCTCAATTGGCGAAATTGAAAAAGTCAGGGTCCTTAATTTTTCAAATTAGAAGTTTGGAAAGCAAACTGATACATGTATAATAGTCTGGGGAGTAAAATAGCATTAATCCCTTATTCATAATTATGTCTTGAGTTTTTTTTTGTGTCCCAACCACTAAGAGATAATGGGATTAAAGAAGAAAAATTCAATTTTTTTTGCCTTATAGGGTTTAATAGTCCGTTGTAGTTTAATTGACAAAATTAAAAAGTTAAGTACTTTAATTTTTTAAATTAGAAGTCTGTGGAGAAAATTGATACAAGTACAATAATCTGAAAAGCAGAATGACAATTATCTCTAAATATAAATTGTCAAAATTAAAAGAGAGTGAATCAGAGAGGACCCGCTCCTACTTTAATGTTAGATAAATGCTCACAAACCATTGAAGCTACAGTCCTCACTTTGCAGACTACGTTATTTACATCTATACAATGTGCTCTTTCCTTTTTTTTTTCATTATCATTAACATAAAAAATTATAAGGTATAACCGATATACTGCCACGTAATATAACCAATCCGATATGTAAGAGTATTATTAAAAATGTATTTATATTAATAAAATATAATATTAATAACATTCACTCATATTATAACACAGACTGATTATACCATGTATCAATATATCGATTATACAGGATAATTCCTCCATTAACATCCTTACTTATAAAAATTGTTTCTAAGTTTGAAAAATTTACTCATACCTTATATATATATATATATATATATAAATCTTAATAACTGTATTTAGAGATCTTATGCTTGGCACATTATCAATCTCAGTGAAATTGGTATGACAGAACCAATAATATCTCTCATCTGGATCCCTTTCGGCATAATAATCTCTCATCTCATCCCCTCATCCCAGCGTGAGTCTACCAAGTCTGGACTGTTCATTTCAATGCATAAAATAGAGCAAAAGTCTTGACAAAAGGGAGACAAATTCGAAATAAAACAATTAAAAAAACGAGGTAGGGACGCTCCTCCAGTGTGCACTGTTCTCGTTCTGCACTTTCAGTCTACTATGAGTTGTAACCGTGACTTCATACAACAACCACAATCTATAGTAAAAGCCTAGAAAAGATGGCACAGACTACACTTTCTATTTGTTGTCATAATCTCTATTCACATGCTAATTTGGTGTCAAAGCTGCTCAAGCAGATAGCAAAGGCCTGAAATGCAGACAACGGATACCGGTAATCCATAGTAAACATATCCTTGCCAACTTTACCAAACTGAAGTATGATCTTGTCGTGGTCAGATTGGGTTGGCTGTGGTGGTTGTGAAGGTGTTGGTGCACCAGCAGCGGACTGTGTTGCAGCTATCAGCTGAAAGTTTTTGACAGAAGCAACTGTTACCCTTCCACGGAAGTTTAGGCACCAACACTGCAACTGTTCATGCCATCTTGGTGCCTTGTTCCGAAGAATCAATGGTCTCTCCTTTCCCTCATCTTCATAACGAGACCCGGCAATATCAGAGAATCGAGAACTGCTAAACTCAGTTGAATTATCAATTGATTTTGAAAAGGAAATGCTCCGGAATGAGTCTTCAAGGGAGCGTTGGAGAAGCTCAGGCTGGCCAGGGACACTGCCACCAGGCTCCAGGGATGAGACAGGGATTGAATGCATGGTGCAGTGCATCCTGCGTGGCCCCCTAGTGCCAAGCACATTTAATTCGTATGTCACCTGGGCGATATTGTAGCTTCCAGTAGGGACCTTGGGAGAAACCTTTTTAGAGTAAAACCTACGGCTTCGGCTGGGTGGGGAAAGCTGAGCACTGTTGTATGGAGGCTGGGTATCATAAATAATGAATTTGGTGCCTAGAAAATTAGACCTAAAAGAAAGAAAAAAAATGAAAGATACAAAATTAGTATAAAGAAAAAACCAGATGGAAACTATTTTTGGGCCCCTCAATAACCAAAATCATAGGGGAATAATATCTTATAACAACTTGATCAATATATTGTGCATCAATAAATTGATCAGCATGGACTGCCAAAAAGTCAAGAAACTTGTCTACTAGATAAGTAATAAATAAATGTTCCAACAATTAATGCAATATAGAAGCAATACATCAAAAAAAAATTAAAAAAAATCATCAAAATATCAATGCATCTATGAGAACTTAGGAGCACCAACTTTGGACAGCATGCAAAGTGGCAGACAAAGATGGTTCAGCTGAAATAGCAAAGATTACATATATCTACTATACTATTCCAGAAAAGGTAAAATTAATTTAGTCTAGAATCTAGATCCCTCATTTGTGCGCAATAAATTTAAAATATGGCCAATTTTGCAGCTACAGTTTCATACCAAAGTTTCAAAGAATGGCACATTTTTTAAGCTCTTAAGTTGCATACATTGTTGTCTTTTCTGGAGTTGCTGATAGATGAATTTCAGCACAGAATAGAACAGCTTAAGAAAGTGGAACAAAACCCACCTCAGTTTCCCAATGTAAGTGTTGCTTGATCTTGATATGTTATCCGCATCCATGGAGATCACATACTCTGTGCAGGTCGTTCTCCGCGTTCGCTTAGCAGACAGAAGAAATTTCCCATTTTCAACAAGCAAAGCTGCAAAGGCATGGCATTGATCAACATGACACCGTAAAATAGAATCACCAGCAGTAAAGCAATCACAAGGAAAAATGTTTGCTGAAAAGTGAAAAAAAAAAAATTTACTACAAGAAATGTTCCATAAAGTTCAAGGTCCAGTTATTACTATACAACCCCTTTATTATATAACTTTATTTTAATTAGTTTGTGCCACTTGTGGCAATTAATGTAAATACTACAAAATTGGGAACCCTTCTCTTTTTGTAACTAAAAAGGTAAAAAGAAATGCTACCACCTTAGCATTAAGCTAAATGCGAGCAGAGATGGCTGATAAAATATTCCTAGTAAATCACTTGCAAGTTGCAATTATATGAGCAAACACATTGAATTGTAAACAGCAAAAATTAACCACAGGTCCCAATACAGGACAGTATGGCTGACACAGTCACAAAACCAAATAAGCACTTCTCAAGTCAGGTCTATCCCACTGTGGTGGGCATTGAGGACATAGATGCACTAGACATCAGCAAGTAGGGGCTGAATGCACAAGTAAATGAGTTGCAAGAAGATAGAAATGAAAATACACAGCATGAGAAGAGATGGTTGATATTAAGTTGACATAGTTCAACAATGAGTTGTTTGGCATCTATGGAGAACTCAAGAAAGATATCAAGTCGACTCCGCTGGCCTACAAAATGGGTACATCAGGCAGTATCCACAAGATATATTGTTAGCTTTACATACACTGTTGGTGCAGTTTGTAACAGCTTAAGATTTTGAGGTCAAGTAGTTATCTCACGTGGTATTGGAGCTTAGGTCCTGATTTTGAAACCTCCAATCTTCATTTCCTACTTCTTTGTTTATTTAAAAGTTGTAAGGTGGGGTTGCACCTATATGTTTCTCTATGTCTATATTTATTTGCCTCTCTCTACATGTAGGTGCAGGACGACATGATGAGACTTTCTGTGAGGAAGAGTGTCAGCTTGACATACATTGTTAGTCAGTCCATTTCCTAACAACTTAAGTTTTTGGGGTCCAATGATTGTCCAATATGAACAATAATCAGTTTGCTAAACAGATATTTTAAGATATTGGATCAAGTTAAATCCATTAAAGCTAGAATTCTACAATTCCGCACAACCCTGCACTCTACTATCAATCATTCCAAAAATGGAATGTCAGTTTTAAAAAGCAAGAGATAAATTAGCACAATTATTAGTTTAAAAAATAAGCATTCAGTGTCTAATAACACCAAGAAGATTATGCATATGCTAGAACATGGGAAAAGAAAATCAAAAGCAGAGATGGCACTAGATGTCACATAAAAGAGACCAGTCCTAAACAAAACTTTGCTAGTGCCTAGATTAAGCATGCACTGCCAGAAGGATGCTCTTAATGATAGAAAGTTCCAATAATGTTCCATATGGGCATTGCATATATAAAATTGGTTTAAATAGGGAGTGAGAAATCACAACGAATACAACAGAGTGATTAGTATTATTTGCAAATTAGGATCCACAGGATTCATGCCAGATTCTGATAAACATGAGGTATACTCATCAAAGGTAAGAGTTATTTAAGTACCAATTAACTAGAAAAGAAACTCTTAGTTTTGGCATAAAGCACAAAATTTAATATCCATGACCTTTGTGAAACTGTTTTATTAGGACAGTAGACTCAGTACAATGCATGAGCAGCTATTCACAATAATATTACACAACATATTTTCTTGTAAGTTGATACTTTGAAAAGGATTTTGTAGTAATTTGATCATAAATATATTTAAAATCCCAAACAATCACAGAACATGAAATGTCACATTGAACTCGATAAAATTCTAGTCTAGAGAGAACTTTACCAGGGCTAAGGCAAAGGAAAAGGTGGTAAGTTAAATTAGATTTGTCCCTCTTGATAAAGCACTGGATCATATTATCCCGAGATCCTGGCTGTAAAAGACAGTGATTTCAACAATGTGTCAGCTACCCAGCTATCAAAACTATCCTTTTTTAAGAAAGAATCTAAGTACATATATACTGATACAAATAACTTAAAACAGAAAAAACAGGTACTGATATTAAGAGATAAACATTTAGGCATTTTTCTTTTTCACTAAGTGTATCTCATAAGCAAGTCAATACCCCATGATGCTCTCACCTGCTTTAGGGAGACTGGGAAGGTAATCTTCCCAGAGAATTCAGGACTCTTGACAATTTCTTTGCACATTTCCCTCCATGACCTGCATACAGCAGCACAAGCGACAACATGCTTGCGAGCAGGCCATGTACTCTCACTAGCCTCCAATCTTTTGATTACATCACGCAGTAGTTCAGGTGGAAGGCTAGCCCAACGGCTGTTCTGGATTACCAGAGGTTGGTCATGCAGCTCATGGACTGAGCCATGTGATTTCCCCCTGTGATGGCCAGGCAGTCTTACCTCAAAACTCCGTCTTGATAAGCTTCCAAACCCATCCCTTACATCACGAACTATACTGCGAAACGACATTTACTATGGTGTGCCAATAGCCCCAGATGTTATATATATCTTCAATACAGAAGCATAAACAATATTCCCCTTTTAAGTTAGGATGACCAGAAAACTATTAAGAGCGGGTTCAGCTGCAAAATCAACCAAACTTGATTCAAAATTACTGCTACAATGCTTAAAAACCAAGAAAGAAAAAAGGAAGAAGAATGATTGAGAAAAGCACAAAGCAAAAAAGAGAGATTCTCATTAAAGAAAGTCTCAGTCTCACACATGGACTTAAAGCAGCCTAAAGTACCAGACTTTAATCAGATACATCTTTTGGCGGGTTTTAAAGCTGATCTTGTACAACGCACACTACAATTAATTCAAACCCAAATTTCTGTTTGGCTCAGTCTGATCCAGATGAAAACCTTAGAAAAGAAAACCCACATAGAAAATGAAATCTAAAATATTTTTAAAGAAAGAAAGAAATAGTAAACCCTATTCCAATTTTTTTTTTTTTTTTTTTAAAGAAACCTATTCCAAATATAGACAGCATAAATTATGAACCCACAAGATAACTCCAATCTGAATAAAAAATAAGTTGTAAACTCATCTTGGCCTACCAATTTAACTGCTCAAATCCTTAAAACTTTTAGAGTCTGTTTAATAAGTGAAGGAGAGAGAAAGGGACCAAACTAAATTACATTTCCAAAAGACTGTCTGAGAACATTGCTTCACGAGTAAGGTTCTCAGAGATCAGTGAACAACTTGCAACGATCAAAGCCTTCTGGTAGAATTCCTGTAAATATAAATACTGCAATTTTAGAAATGCGGAAAAAAGTAATAAATTTAGTCCACAAAAACAGTTAAGGTAAAAACCACAACAACATTATTATTATTTTTTTTCCAATCGCTAATAATAAAAAATAGATGAAACAAAGTCACATAAGAAGAAATAAATAAATCGTGATATCCGTATTTACTAAAAAAACCCAAAAAATTCTTGCACAAAAAAAAATGAACCAAAGACTAAAATCCATGAAATTATGCAAAATTAGTGTGGAACACACTTCAAAATGTGGAGCTTCAAAACCCTTGCAGGAAAAACGATCTAAAATTCAGATAATATCCATAGAGGATTTACATTCCAACTAAAGAAAACCCATAAAATGTTTCAAGAATCGGAGTTACCGGACTTTCTAAGACCCTTTTGGAACAGAAAAGTAAGAACCCAGAAAACAAACCTTGACAACCAACAATCAGAGAAACGAAACCAGGTGGGCCTGCAAATTCTTCCCCAGAAACAAACAGAAAAAGGAAAGTCCAGGAATTTGAAACTGACGAGACTCAGTACTGCGATCTAAACACCACAGATACCATAAGATCAGAACCAGCTCACCATCTTCTGCTCTCTCCCTCTCTCTCTCTCTCTCTCTGACCCGGACTTCAACTCTTTATTCAATCCAGTTCACGAACTAATAGCTTTATTAACTTAACCCACATTATTTAATTTATCTTTTTTGTCTTAATTTATTTAATTTCACCCACTTGAACCGAACCGAAAGTACCATTATGTCCTTGACGGTTGACTTTTCCGTTTCAGATCAACTCCCTGTGTTTCCGTTAGCCAGCTAACGGGCAGTGGCGTATTTAGTGGGCGAGGCACGAACCAAAACCCCCTTGTTTGAGCTCCGCGTAGTATAGCATCCACCGCTTACGATATCCCGTACTTTTTAGCTTTTACTTATAAGATTTTCCTAGTGCTTCTCATTGTACCCCATTATGGTGTGGACGCAATAGACTTATTGGTCTGGACCGTTGATTTTGTGGAATTTCTCAGGATTTGGGTTGGTTTGTGCATGTGGAAAAGATTATAACATTAGCACGCTGTCATGATTGAAGCCTGTTGGGTAGTGAAATGACAATTCTACCTCTGTTAGATTAGAGTATGTCAATGGTGTTCCTAGTTGCTTGGAGCGTACTAGGAAGCTGCACTGCTGCAGCTCCTGACACGTGTTTATTGTTATCAGCTGAGTAGGGTTGCTGACCACGTCAGCAAACCCATTATCTTGAGTATATCTTCATCTTTGTTGCCTTTTTTTTTGGCCTGATGGAAGACTTAGAGCTAGTTGACATAATCTCAAACTCCAAGTTTATTCAAAAAAAAAAAAAAAGTTTTGTAATGATCCGATCTAAATTTCACTATAAATTTAAATTTTTACTTAACTTTAGTTTTTAAAAGGCTTTAAAGGAAGTTCAGTTGTGCCCCCTTAAAATTTTTTACTAAATTACTTTGGAAGTTTTTGAGAATTTATTTAACGTTTCCACCGAAATTAATTTAACGTTATTTAAAGTTTATTGGGTTTAAAATGATTCGTTTTAAATTGTGAGATCCTGTATTTTTCAAGATTTATTTTGAAAAGTATTTTAAATATTTTAGAAATTTATTTGAGAAATAAAAGATTTTAGATTAAGTTTTAAATTTTATTTTTAAATTAGTTGGACCCAAAGATTGACTTTTGATTTCGAGTTTGGGCTTATTGGGAAGGTCTCGAGTTCACGAGCGAATAGACGCGATGTAAATCGGAGTTACGGTTTAAAAGTTACGAACGAACAAAGTCTGAGGGCACTTTAGACTTGTTGGCATTCTAGAGATTGCTCTAGAAAGATGCATTTAATTTTTTAAAAAATTCTGACTTCTCTCTCTCCTCACTAACGCGCAGACACACCTCCTGTGATACCCGAAAAAAAAAAAAAATATTTGGAGCGAATTTTTTTTTCGCGGTATTACTTGACCATGGTTGACTTGTAGGTCAAACCACCATTTCTATTTCAGTTGTAAACGTGACTCGTAGTACTTTTGCTTATAGTTGGAACTACCCTTGTCCTTGTTACTGTTAATTTCTTTTTATTTTATTTTGTTGCTCGTGCCTTGCTAGTGAGACAAGGATTAATGGTAGTAACCTTGGAGGGACAATGTAGTAATTTCACACTCGAACTCTTAGACCCGAACTTAAGGGCGTGACACGTGGTAAGAGGGGCCGGCTTCCCATTTCTTAGGAAGCCCATTTAATTTTTCCCTTAAACCTAATTATTTATTTTGGACCCTAGTACATAAATCCAAGCCCAACTAATTTCCTTTGGCATGAAAAATTAAAACCAGCTGGGCTCTTTAATTAAAGATGGTTAGCCTAGGCCCAAAACCCAATCAGCAGCCCACCTAGCCTCTAAGACAGCCACAAACACGTTATTTAAATTCTGATGGCTGTTAGTTTTGGAAACCCAACCAGCCATCATTTGTAAACTCATGTACGCAACCCTTTCACCTTCCTCTTTTCCTTTTTGTCTGTGTACTCTTCTCTCTCTGCATTTTTCTCTCTTTCCATTTCCTCTGTAGCCAAACAGTCTTGTAACCACAGAACCAAACCTTAGACAGCATTCTCGAGTTCACTGGGTGAGGAACTTTTTAAGCCGAGAAAGAAAAGTCGAAGGCCATCGTCTCTGAGTTACATGAATAGAAGAGGTGATGACTGATTTTGGGTAGTTTTTCCTTTTGCATGTTACCTCCTTACGTTTCAATAGCCCTTCAGATTCTTTCTCTGAAGTTAGAAATTTCACCAAGGCCTTGAACTAACTTTGATACCTTCATTTGTGTTTTGGGGCTGCTGGACTTTTGTTACACTCAAGGAGAGCGCGCAGCAACTGGTTGAGGAAGGTTTGGATTTCTCAATCCTCTTTTCATTTCTGACTTCGTTCCCAAAAACCTTTCATTTTGTTGATCAAGCCCAGAACTTGGTCATTCTCAAGCTGATCACTAATATGTGTTGTATTTTGTGAATGTATGTGCGATCCGAGAGTAGGTCTGTTTTTCTTGGTAAGTTCCTACCCTTATTTGTGAGTCAAGTTTCTCTTTTTACTTGTTTAGACTGATAGGCTGTTAAGGGTTTCATCCTTGTGAGACCCGGAAATTTTCAAATTTATTTTGTGATTTTTCCGTATTTTCAAAAAAATTTTATAGAATTTATTTGTTAGAAAATCTATTTTTTTTTTCACCTTGAGCTTTAATTTGTTTGACCAATTTTGACTAGGGTTTTGACCCAAGTTAGAACTTTAAAAGGTAGTACTTTTACTCACGAACCCAACGGTGCAAGTCTCGTATTATTCCGAGTCCGGGAGATTATTTTATGAATTTCCTAAATTTTCTTAGTTTGTGGAGCTTGAAATTTTCGAAATTTTTCTAAAGGGTAAATTGGTAATTTGACCTCATAGTTAATTAGTACTAGTCGATACGAGTCCGTAGTATTTTTCGGGATATTTTTCTGAGTCCCGAGCTATTTTTAATTAATTTTTGAAGTTGGGGAATATATAAAAAAGAAAAATAAAATAGGAAATCACCAGATCGCGCCACGTGGCACGATCTGGGCCGTCCATCGCTGCATGACAGCAAGATCTGATGGCTGCATGTGCAGCCAAGTGTTAGTGCACATGCCACGTGTCACTTCCTCATTGGCCCATTTTGTGACGGTTGACTTGAGTCAACCCAGTCAACTCGGATGAGTCAACCGAGTTGACTCACTCACTCTCCCTATAAATAGCAGCGCACCCCCCAGCTCATCCCTCACATTTCAGCCGCACGCTTCCCAAGAGAGAGCTTCTCTCTCCTCTCTCCTCCTTTCTCTCTTTTCTTCAATCTTGTTTTGAGTTTATCTTGAGTTCTGGAGCTCCGATCGACGATCTGATTTCACCTACGCGATCGTGGCGACGAGCTCTTCAATTCTAGTAATGTGAAGGCTATGTTTTGGTGAAGTTTTAAAAAAATCATTTCTGAGCTCCATAGGTAATTTCTTGATCCCCGTCGAATTTCTGCTAAAATTTTGTTAAATTAATCTCTTGTTAATTAGGCTATTTTAATCTTATTACTTAGCAAGTCTAGTAGTACCGAGACTCTGCTCGTGGGAAGTCTTCAACAGGTATACCCTTAACCCAGCTTATTTAATCTGCAGTTATTTAAGTTGTGGTTATAGACGAAACGCCGTTTAACTGTTGTTATCAAATGAACTTAATAAATATTGAGGCCATATCAGTGGTAACTAAATAACGTGATGACTAAGGTCAGTCCATGAGCATACAGGCGTTGGGTACTGAGACAGAGCTCCCTCAGTTTCCCCATGCACTGACCTGGTCACGTTGTAGGTTCATATCTGATCAACCTCCTCGACAATAAATTAAAATAGATATAGAAACCACACGGTCTGACATGACTGTTTGCCTCGGGGTGCAAGGTCATATCGGATTAAGAATTCAGAGAAGCCTAGCAGTTACGCTAGTGCCAAACCTCTGAATTATACCTGGTCTTAACAGACAAGGTCATCGATTTACGTGAAGACCGTTTTTAACACCAGTTGTTGTCAAACTAGGAACTCCAGTTACCTAAAAGAGATCGTTGCGACGTGGCAAATTGTGATTTGTACTCGAAAACAGGCAAAAGCTTTGGACGCTAGATAGGGGGACAACACACTCTGACTAGTGGATTTCTTGCATGTACTATATAATAAATACTGTATGATAAAGATGCATGTTTTTGATTGGCATATCTGCTTGGTTTTATGATGATGAGAATGATGACTGTTATGCATATTCTCGTGAGATTGTTATTGTGTTTGACTTGAGAGTGAAAGGTCCCTTACGGTAGACCCTGGGTTTCGATCCCCAAAACCTCATGAGGGGTTGTACGGACGGACTGGTCGATTGTCCTTCTTGGGAGGCCAGTCTAGGCGGTATAACCATGAAATGGCCACTTTCGCTACCCTGTCCCAGTCAAATGACTGCAGGACTTTGTTATGCTTTTGTGAGAGGGTAGTTAGCCCTAACGGCTGGTCAACAGGTATGATTCTGAACTTGGGCTCGGAAAACTGTATTTTGAAAATTGTATGAGCATGCTACTCGTTTTACAAAGCTTGACAACTGGTTTGTGTTGTGCATTTGATTTTAAATTATCTCAAACTATTTTTCAAACCTAGCAGGGAGTTCTCTGAGGGGGAGCAATGAACGTATGTGATGCTCACCCCTACATTGTTGTTTTTCTCCCTCTCAGGTGCTGCGCGTGTGGACTTTGACGGCCTCGATTAAGGGGGTGGTGGTGCGGTCTCGAGCTTGTCAACTCCTGTGTTCCTGTTTAGTCAGTATATTTCCTTGGGCAGGTCCTTGGTGTCCTTTTACTATTTTTATATACCCTTGGTCATATCTTGTATATGCACTGAGTCCTTGGGTTGTCTACTTTTGAATTATCGAGTCTATATAAACAGTTTCTTTGAAGTTACTCTAAACAATAGTAGCTCCGAGGGTTGGTTTAATTATGAATTAATTATTTCTGAATAAACTTTCCGCTGCAAACTCAAGCACTCTGATCCAACCCATTTTTACTAAACCAAAAAGCTTAACCTATTTTGTGGATATTTGGGATTATAACACCGGGGGATTGGTTGTTGTAGTCTCTGGTATTCTCAAGATAGGTGCCTCTGTTACGTACCTGGGTTTCGGGGCGTGACAATCCTTGATACATGCAAGATCAGAAAAGGGATTTGGTGCACTTGCATGCGGGTTTGAGGGTACTGTCTCGTGAAACCAAGCTGTGCTTTGGGGTAAGAAGTTCTAAACTTATTTGTGAACCTTGTGAATCTGTCTTGGTGTTGCTTTGGGTGTGTTGGTCTGCTTGGTTTGGCAAAGGAGTCAAGAGTTTTGAGTTTTCTGTCAAAAACCTTATTTTTCTGGTTTTCGTAATTCCTGACCCCGAGTTACTATTTTTAAAAACTGTACTGTTTGAAAAAGTATTTCGACCTGATTTTTGGTATGCATAAACTAGACATCCTAACGGTCATTTAGAGACCAAGAACACCTCAATCGGACCTCTGACGAATTAGTTATGAATTTTCTAAGCTGACCCTGAATTTCTGAAACCTGACAGCAACGATTTCCTTTTTACTAGTCTAAGTTTTTGAGTCTCTCTTATGTTCTAGTGGTTTTAACCTAAAATGAGGTTGATGGGATGATGTTATACCTGTTTGATTGGTTTTCTTATATTAGATCATGCGGTTTGAGGTTTTAAGACATTAGTCACTCCACCTTTGAATTTGGAGGATGAGCATTGCTCCCAAATCATAGGCTGGATTGATTGGCAAAACTGTATTGATCCACAACTCCAAACCACTTGATAATTTTTGGGAGTGACCCTCTGCATGTCTAAAATCATCCCACCAATTTTCAAAACTTTTGGACTGTTACTTATTTTTTTTAAAATCCGAGACTACACCCTGCTCCAGTGATCCTATTTGCTGGTAGTCAGCTACCTTCTAATTATTTCCTTTTAAAACTCATCCATTTGACCACCTGAGTTATTTACATAATTATAAATTTGTTTTAAAGTCCACCTAGCATTCATTTAAATGTTTTCACTCTTTGGATTATTCATTTGGTGTCCAGGACAATCTTAACTTGCCAAAAAAGTGCGTTAACTCGGTAAAACCCTATTCTTGAACTTGGTTGTGACTTGGTGTGTTTTGTGTACTGTTGCAGGGGCCTTGTTAGTTTCTGAAGAGCTTTGGAGTTTGGGGGCAGCTACTAGAGAAGGTAGGGGGACTTGCCCAAGTTAATTTTCTAGAAACTAACAATTGGAGAGTCTTGCTTGTGCTTGTGCATGATTGGTTGTGTATGTACATTGTAATTGTAACACTTGCATCTATGGTGGTTAATTGTTGTGAAATCTGGAACTTACAGGCTTAGTACTTGCTTAATTGCTATTTGCAAACTCTAGTTAAACTATAGGATTCATAAATGGTTAGATTAAAGGCCTAAACGCCTAGGGAAAATTATGTGCTATTTGATGATTAAAAGAAATAGAATTATCGGATTAGAGTCACTCTAAAAATTAAAGGTGATTTATCCTTATTTGCTCTGCAACCGGCCAGCTTGATTAATGAATCATTCCTCATAATTTAACTAAATTAAAAATGGTAACGAGGCTTATAAATCCCCTTTGAACTACTTGTGTGACTTATATTTCAGTATGTGAAGAACCTTGTATCATTTCTATGATTAATGGCTACTGATGAGAACCCTTAACTATGTAATGGTTTTGGGTTGATAATGTCGTTATACGTTGAACACTGAAATTGATATTGAGCATGTGCATTCCTACATGGACTTGATTTTGGCATAGGTTGATGCTAGT
Source organism: Dryas octopetala (assembly GCF_963921425.1). NCBI lineage: Eukaryota > Viridiplantae > Streptophyta > Magnoliopsida > Rosales > Rosaceae > Dryas > Dryas octopetala. The sequence continues at coordinate 17,901,349 of NC_141373.1, forward strand.
GGATTATGCATTCATGCATCATAATTATTCTCATTGAGTATTTGTGAAACTAATGAGAATTCAATGTTTGGACACCTAGTCTTAGAACGAGGGGTTGCGTGAGCGACCTTGGGTTTCGATTCCCTAAACCACAGTGGAAAACCCAGTGAGCAGTCGGCCCCCTGGTCAGCTCCCAGGTTCGGTCAGAACGTACTGGGATAGTACGGACCGCGTGGATACATTTGATTTGGTAGTATACTGGGTTTGTGACCGTGGAGGTACCACGGGTCGTGAAGGCCGTTCTTATCACTAATTTGCGGCATGAGGGTAGGCCGGGTAGTGATGGTACTGCGGTATAGGCTATGGTGGTCCACTGTTATTTAACAGGTAGTGATATGTGCTTTTGTGGATTGGTAAAGGTACGCGTGCATAAGATATTTATTGCATGTATCTCTGACATTTTTGCCATGTAAGTACAAAATGACATGCCTTACATGATGAACTTGACATAGCATGTTATCTCGTGATTTATTACGCTTTTGTACGAATTGTGATTTATGGTGTAGAGCCCTGTTTGGGTATGGTTGTTTTTAAACGACTTGCTTGTTAAGTAAGATAAAACTTGAGATTGTGTAGACACATTTTTGGGTCGGGTGAGCCGAGCAAAGGATCCGGTGGTTTGGTGATGCTCACCCCTACATAGATTTTGCAGGTTCGGAATTATGGTGATACTAGTGGAGATATCTGATGACAAGACACCGCCTACTTCGACGACAATTGGATATTCGAGTTCTAGCAGTTCCCTCATGAGCGAGTGAGTACCGGACCAATGTCTTAGACTCTTGTACTTATCCTTTGTTTGTCTTTGGCTCATTAGTGTTACAAATGTTTGGCTTACTTGAGGTTTATCTATTGCAAGACTATTCTCGGGGGTGTGTCGGGTTAACCCCGGATTACTTGACTTGTAATTTGGCTATCTGACCTAGGTCGACCAAGTTACTTAGATCCTGAATCTTACCTAAAGTAATTGGGAATAATTAACTCGGGCCTAATATTAAAAAAAAAAAAATTAGAAACACACCTTCCGACGAGCTCACTATTTAGTGGACGTTCCGCTAGTTAACTCTGCCTACCTATTTAGTATATATATGGGTAGAATTGTAAACTTAAGGCTTGTGCTTCTCAGTTAATGTGAGTTTGAGCCGTCGGGGGTAACGGTCAAGTTCATGTTAATTGAGGAGTACGCTGGCTGCCACGAGCTCAATTTCCCTAGGCCTGGAAGTGGGGCGTGACACACCCCCCCCCCCCCCCGAGTTCTCTTTTCTCTCATTTCCCTCCCCTTCACGCCAAGAGCTTTCTCCAGCAAGTGTGTGGCCGTCCGGCCATGGATAGGGGCGTGACCACCCACCCCGAGCTCGCCTCCTTCCCCTCTTTCTCCCCATGGCCGTTGTTCCCCCAGAAACCCACAACCCAGCCAAAGTCTAATTCAAGCCTCCGGTGGTGATTTGCCGTTTCCGGCAGAGTTGGGTTGTCGGACCACCCATGTCTTCTTCCTCTTGACGTTCTAAGCACAATGGTGTGCTCAGATTTTTCATCCGATCAACCATGGCATCGGTTCGAAGAAACAAACCTACGGCTGTTCTGGCGATTCTTCCGGCGACTCCAGCAGCTATTAGCTGTGACCTAGGTATCGAAATCGATCCTCTCTCTATTTTCTACATGTTTGTGCATTTGGATTGGACTGGAAATTGATATATGAGAATCCTATATTTTGGAACCAACGGCCACCGCGAGTTCGTCGTGTGTGGTGGCCAGTTTGGACTTCCTTACTTGATTTTTGTCCCCTTTCGACTCAAATGATATTTGTGAAATGAAATTTGAGTGTTAGAACTCGGGTTAGCTGCTGTTTGTGTGGGTTTTGGTTTGGGCAGCCACTGTGCGTGGCGGCTGTTTTTCAGCCATGTTGTCATATATGTGATGGAAATAATTAGTACACGTTGTTATTGTGGGCAGGTTGCAAAGAAACTGATCGAGTGTTGAATTTCAATTTCAATGCAAAACCGACCCCGTATCGATTATCGAATAAGCTCTCAAAAGAGGTATAAGCTGGTTTTGTATGTTTGGTTTAAGTTGAGTTGATAAGTTGAGATTAATTATGAAAATTGAGTATAGGACCTCGGTTACGCTACGAGGGTAGGTTGGTCGTTTTAGCTTCTCAATTAAAATTCATATACTTAATCCTCGATTATTAAAGTGAGTGGCACTCTTGTGTTATGTCATTGGAGGCTCGTCTTTGTCACACCCCAATCCTGAATAAAATATAATATCTCGGAGTAAAGTGTGACAAGTTGGTATCAGAGCTTATAAGTTTGAGAAATGGGATTAATTTGGTAGGATTATATTTCATCTACGATTTAAAAGGTAAAGGTAGAAGAAATAATATATGTATGCATATGATTGATTTTTGTTTGCTGGTTGCATTCAATTATTTGTTTATGTTCTACTAATCCTGTGGACAAATTAATTATATTGACAGTATGGAAGTAATTGAAGGAATGGATAGATGGGGGGGTTATCGCATTGGTCATGAGGGGATAGCTCCTCTTAACCAAGCGGTATACGATGAAGCAGTCAATCAGGATGCTCATAACTTTCTGATTAATGAGATTAGAGATATCTTGATTTTGTTTCCTCACCTTGCACCGGAATCTCAAAGGGAAATGGTTCGACACAGTGTAAGAGGACAGGCTCGGGCTTTAGTTGAGGCATTAGAGTTGGCTATGGATGATGAGATTTATGAAATTTCCCGTGAGATAGCAGTATCACAAAATTTACATGCAGAACAACAGGTTATGGAAGCAATACGTATAGCAGCAGTGGCACCTATGTCAGAGATTTCTACAGAGTTAGCTTGTGGCGAGCCCCACACACCCCCACCACCAGTCACAGATGATAGTTCCGACGACGAGTAGGATGGAGAGCACTAGAACTTAACTTAAAGATGACCGTATTTAAGGGGGTTGATTTTGGCAACTAGAAATATTTTGGGGAATGTTTTGGAAATATTTTGACTTAGACACTAGGATAATGAAAATGGATGGTAGGAGTTGTAAAAGATGACAAAGTAAAAAAAAAAAAAAAAACAATATACTGGATGTCTAACTATGATATTAAATGTTTGTTTAATCATTTTGTTGTATGGTTATAGATTATATATATATTTGCGGTAGGGTAAATAAGTTTGGAAATTATTTTATCTTTGTAGAAATGCTAACTAGTATTAACTCTTATTCTATTAAGATGGCCGGAGGAGTAGAGGATGCGAACCACGTGTTGAATGAAAAGGATGGAGTAATCGCCGCTATTCAAAACATGGCAAATGCGATTCGTGAAAGCAACCAAGGACGCCACAAAGAAGATGAAGTGGAACGAGTCATGCGAATTCAAGCAGAATTTCGAAAATCTCAACTCCATGTCTTTAAGGGTATACTAGATCCAATAGTAGCAGAAGAATGGTTACGTCAAATCAAGAGAAGTATGATTAATCAGAGGGTACCAGAAGGACTACGAGTGACTATTGCCAGTTCTTATCTTGAGGGACATGCATATCATTGGTGGGAATCAATTCAAGTGATGCAAGACACAGAAAATATGACCTGACAAGAGTTTGAGAGGATTTTCCTTGGAAAAATATTTTCCTGGAGTTATACGAGAAGCAAAAGCATGTGAATTCATGTACCTTCTCCAAAAGGAAATGACTGTGGTCCAGTATCAAGCCAAATTTGAAGAACTATCACGTTTTGCGCTTTACATGATACCTGATGATGCTACAAAAGCAAAAAGGTTTGAGGAAGGTCTTCGACCTGCAATCAAAGAAAAAGTGGATATCCTTAAATTAACTCGTTATGCAGATGTCGTAGATCGAGCACTTATAGCTGAACGAAGTACTCCAAAGGTAAGGAAAAATTGGATTCATAAGAATGCAAGTGAAGGACCAAGCAGCAAGCGCCCAAGGTTTGGACCTTCTCAACTTCCGCCACCAAGATCAAATATGGTAAACCGAGACTCGATAATTTGCTACCACTGCGGGCAAGCTGAGCATTCCCAACGATTCTGTCCACAATTGCAAACATACCAGGCTCCTCACGCACCTCAATTCCAGTACCGTACTCCGTACCCGCCACAACAGAACCAATGGAGGCCACCAATGGTACAATAGCCACCACGTCCCGGAAGGCAACCCACTCAAATAAGACCTAAACCTCCACCCGGTATAAAATGTTCTGAACAACCTGCCCAGGCAAGAGTGGATGCTATGGGAGCAAAGGCGGAATCAACAGAATCAGAGATAGTGAAAGGTACATTCCTAGTATTTAATTCTTAGGCTAAAATATTGTTTGACTCTGGCGCTACACATTCTTTCATCTCAAAGTCATTTGCATCCATCCTTGGGTTAGAATCTGAATTCATGAAATTTCCACTGAAAGTTGGGTCTCTGTTAGGAGGTGCTAGAAAAATCGATAGAATATGTAAAACTTGCATGATAGAAATAGCTGGTCATAAAGTATATTTTGATTTGATAATAATGGACATGTCGGAGTACGATATCATCCTTGGAATGGATTGCCTCACACAATACCAAGTTATTATCAACTGTAGGAGAAAAATGGTAACAGTAAGTACATCGGATGAACAAACATTTAAATTTTTCGGGGATAGGGAAACTCACCATCCTAGATTAACTGTTAACTTAAAAGATGATGACTTTATGAGCTTAATCGCTAACCTCAAGATCGAAAAAGAAGATGGCCCGTGATTGAATTCATCCCAGTGGTGCGAGAATACGAAGATGTATTTCCTGATGATTTGCCCGGATTACCCCTAAAAGAGAAATAGAGTTCACCATAGAAGTTTATCCAGGCACATCACCTATCTTCATACCTCCACATCGAATGGCACCAACAGAGCTTAAGGAGTTGAAGACTCAACTTCAGGAATTGCAAGAAAAAAGGTTTATTCATCCCAGCACATCACCATGGGGTGTACCAGCTCTTTTCGTGAAGAAGAAAGACGGATCTCTCAGGATGTGTATCGACTACTGCCAACTGAATAGAGTCACGATTAATAACAAATACCTACTGCCTCGGATCGACGATTTATTTGATCAACTGAGAGGATCTTGATTATTTTCCAAGATAGACCTTTGATCTGGATACCACCAACTTCGTATCAAAGAGGTAGATGTACCAAAGACAGTCTTCCAAACTCGATACGGGCATTACGAATTCTTGGTGATGCCATTCGGTTTAACGAACGCACCAACAGCTTTCATGGATATGATGAACCGAATTTTCCGACCTTACCTGGATCGGTTCATGATTGTATTCATCGATGACATTCTTGTCTATTCCTCATCTAAAGAAGAGCATGAACAACACTTGCATTACGTCTTACAAATGCTAAGAGAACACAAGTTATATGCCAAGTTTAGCAAATGTGAGTTTTGGCTAACAGAGGTAAAATTTTTAGGGCATGTAATTTCTAAAGAAGGTATATCAGTAGATTCTTCCAAAGTTGATGCAGTGTTGAAATGGAATCAACCGAAAAATGTTACTGAAATACGAAGTTTCCTTGGGCTAGCCGGCTACTACAGAAGATTTATAAAAGATTTCTCCCGACTAGCTGCCCCAATGACAAAGTTGACATGTAAGGGGGCAAAGTTCGAGTGGAACGAGGAGTGCGAGAATTCATTCCAGGAACTGAAAATGCGATTAACCACTGCTCCTGTACTAATCATTCATGAGCGAGATGTAGGCTATGTAGTATACACTGATGCTTCCTTACAAGGATTAGAAGGTGTCTTAATGCAATCTGACAAGGTCGTAGCCTATACCTCCTGACAACTAAAGTCACATGAAAAGAATTATCCTGCACATGATTTGGAACTTGCAGCAATTATTCATGCATTGAAGGTATGACGATATTACTTATATGGCGAACGTTTTGAACTCTATTCCGATCACAAAAGTTTGAAGTATCTTTTCTCTCAAAAGGAGCTTAACTTGAGACAACGAAGATGGATGAAGTATTTAGAAGACTATGATTTTGGACTACATTATCACATAGGAAAAACTAACGTAATCGCAGACGCATTGAGTAGAAAATCTCAAGGAACGGTGGGAAGCTTACTGATTCAGAAGTGGAAGGTTGTAGATGACAGGACCGCCCCCGGATTCCACCCTGAAACCCGGAGAGGTCCTGCGGGAATCCAAATTCAAGGAAAATCCTACCGAAAATTCGGCAGAACCTTCCCTGAAAATGGACTAAGCCAGAAATTCAAACCTGTTAAAAAGCACTTCTAACAGCAACCACCTCTACCACAACCAAAATAGGGTCTCAGACCCAACAATTTTAAAGAAAAACCATCTAAGAATTTTAAGTGTGATCATCAGAGCCACTATCCTAATACAAGGGATATTTTTACAAGAATATTGATTGGCGCCTACACGGTCCAACTTGAGAGATGGATGTAACTGCCTCGACGTGTTTGGCTCGACCTCCACCAAAGCTACTACCTGGGGGACAATTTAAGACAAAACAAGAAACGGTGAGATAGGCTCAGTGAGTGGACAGTTAAATGGAGATGAAGTCAAGTCTAAATATTTTTAACTCTAAAACCTCACGTCGCTCTTTGAAATCCCCCAGTTTTAAAACAATTTCACAAGTCTTAAAAATGTTACAAAACTCATGAAAAACAATTAATACTCTCAAGCTGTAAAATTATTAAAATATCTGAAATAAAATAAAATGCCTTAATGAAACTGTCGTTTAAAACGTTTACTGGTGGAATATATTTTCTCAAAACACTTCACAACTGAAAACTCACGCCACACTAGTACCCGGGAAACTGCTGGTCATACACTGCCGAGTCATCTCTAGGCAAGTGCAGAGCAAATATACACCTGTGCTGGTCATACACCGCCGAGTCATCTCTAGGCGAGTGCAGAGCAATTATGTACCTGTGCTGGTCATACACCGCCGAGTCATCTCTAGGCTAGTGCAGAGCAATATTTACCTGCTGAATGGGGTACTAATATGACGGTTTTAAACTGCTCATTTATCTTCATAAAATTCGTAACTCAAATCAATATTTCCAATTCAAGACTCATGATAACCAAATAATAAAATCATAATTTAAGAAAACACTTCCAAATCACAGATCCAATTCAACCTCTATTATCTCTCAAACAAATTCAATAACCACATAAATAAATCATGAATTTAGAAAAGCATTTGCAAAATAAACTCCACTCACAGTGAGAAAATCTAATGTCGATCCTCCGCCGAATCGTCGCGAACCCCGATCGTGTCGCCTATAACACAACGATAAAATATGAAATTGGTCTCGACTCCAATACGTTTAATTTTGTGTGTGTTAATTCTAATGTCTCGCTAAACTCACGCTCGAGTAACGGTTATAAATCATCTTCCTCAAAACTATACGCTCTCTAACCTATTCCTAACCATCTCGAAACTTCCCGGCTCACACCAGCATCAACCACACCCAAACTCCTAATTTCTTCAAGTTTCTCATTAGGGTCGACACTTAGAGGTTTACTAGTGGATAAATTTATCCAAAACCACTCCAAAAATTTCCACAAAACTCAGCCATTCATAGCAAATCCGAACTGGGTTCCAACCCCTGAAATCAAACTTCTCAATGTCCAAAATCCTCCAAATTAACTCTGATTTTTGATGCTAAACATAGAACAACCTTCCTAAGAGTGAAAATTATCCAAAACACAACAAGATTAACCCATAATCTCTACATACAAAGGGGAACCCGAAATCACTACAAATCCAAATTTTCAATTTCTGAATACTTGAAATTAACCATTAAAAATACAGGGGAAATAAAGCCTAAGATGGGGGAGAGAAAACCCACCTAAAATCAATTCGAACGGAGGCCAGAGGTGGCCGAAATCGCTGAAGAGAAGGGTGGCGGCTGGATGGCTTTCTGGCGAGTTTTTCCGATGTGCAGGGGAGCTGGGTTGGGCTGGAGGAAGGCCGGAGCTGAGCTGGTCGGCGTCGGGGGAGGCTCGCCGGAGCCTTAGGTCGCCGAAAAAGTGATCGGACGTGGCTAGGTGGCTGAGGCAGGTGCGTGCAGCGGTGGGTTGCAGGCTGTGTGTTGTGGCCCTCGTCGAAGTGGTGGCTGGCTGGCGAAGGGGGCTGGTCTGGGGGGTTGGCGCCGACTCGCCGGTGGTCTTGGGGCGTCGGGAAGGTGGCCGGAGCTGCTGCGCTGGTGAGAGAAAGGGAGGGGAGTGGTGAGTGAGCTCGGGGAGAGAGAGGGAGAAGTGAGGGAGTGCGGGAGAGAGAGAGAGAGATAAAGAAGAGAGAGAAGCCACTAGAAATTTCTAGAGAGAGAGAGAAAAATCAGAAATTTTTTCTGATTTTGGGTATTTAAACCCACTTTTATAAATTTACAAAATTGCCCCTCACTTCACATGTCCGTATCTTCCAAACCGTAACTCGGATTGGCGCGTGCCGCGTGTCTATGAAATCGTGAGTTCGAAACCTATCTAACGGACCCAAAGTCAAAATCAAAAGCCCTTTTATTTTAAAAGTCAAATTTTGGTCAAGCTCAAATTAAAACAAAAATAAATAAATCAAAACTTTAAATCAAAACCCTTTTTGTTTTCCGAATAATCCCAAAATCTTTAAAATACATTTCAACATCCTTTAAAACTTCTTAAAACCATAATTGAACAAAATTTAAATTTAAATTTTCTAGTGAAAATTTGGGTCGGGTCGTTACAGTAGAAGCCATTCGTGAATATGATCTATACGTTGACGCCAATAACAATGATACTTATCTTTGTAATTTAATTGCTCAGCCCAGCTTAAAGAAAAAAAGTTATTGAAAAGCAACAAGAAGATGCATTCTGCAAAACCATATATGAAAAGCTCGCAGCAGAAGATGAAAATGAAGGACACAAATAAACAATAGTTTTCTAACAGACATTAATCGTCTTTACCGAGTAACTATTTAGTCAAATTATGATATCCAATTATGAGATATATAGTAGGGTCTCACACACCCAACAACAAGAGCTTAAGTGAAGTCTCTAGAGTGTGCCCTAACTCATTTTAATTCACTAATAAATATACGACTTGTAAACCACCAAGTCAAATGCCAAGACAATAGCCAGTATTAATTCATATAGAAAATAGCTCAAAAGGAGCATTACTGGAAACTAGTTATGCCATCACAAATCTGTTCTATTAGCAAAGCAAATTGGCAACTAATGTGCCATCACACCCATTTTGGATATCATTCCAATTAATTGAATAATCTTATTAAAAATGGGAGCGTATGGATTGATTCGGATCAATATGGAATTATTACCCCATGCCCATTCTATATTTTTTCCCTGGTTGATGATAGTGGGCACAATTCAAATAATCTATGCAGCTTCAACATCTTCTGGTTAGCGAAATTTAAAAAAAAGAATAGCCTATTCCTCTGTATCTCATATGAGTTTTATAATTATAGGAATTTTCAATAACAATAATACAATTTATCATGTGACTTATTTAATAAGCCAAATTTCAACCATAACGGTCAAGCAAGTAATAAATTCATATAGGTTTAATAGGCTGAAAGGAGACAAAAATTGAGTGAAGCCAGCCAAACCCAGCCACCAAGCGCGGTGGCTGTGGGTTCCAGTTGGGGTTTTAATTTCATTAACAATTAGCTTAATTCATCACACCCAATAGCAAGAGCACGAAGAGAGGACCAAAATCGATACCTGGGTTGCCGAAAAAGCTGTCGGAGCAGCTGCGGGTCTTCTAAACTCCATCTTCTAATCGTGGGTCCCCGTCTCGCACAAACACACGTAGCCACGTGTTAGTTTGGCTAAACTCCTCATAATATACTGATCAATTATTCTAGAAGATTTAGGGATTTGAACTCAAGGTCACCGATGAGGCTACCTTAACTCTCAAACAAATCATAATAATAGCATGTTATAATAATTTAAAAACACAAATACACACAAGAGTCCATAGTCAAGAATGTAGGATAAATCCCTCTATCTGGAATCCAATGTTCTTCATATATTCTTTTACATAGCCTATGTATCCCATCCATCTCAAATTCATCGCCGTTTTGTCACGTCACAAAGAAATCCTTTGGTAATTGGTATTCATAGTGTCCGACAATACGACAACTTAGTCAAAAATTAAGTTCAACACAATCTTGTTACCCTAAACCCTAAAGACTTTGGTCCTAAGTGGACTAAACTCTATTTTCTAGGGTTTCTAGTTTCTAGTTTCTAGTTTCAAGTTTTAACTTAAAGTCAAACCACTTGACTAATTGCTTTAGTTCAAAGCAATTCTACAAATTAATTTAGGTTAGAATAAATCAAACCTAAATACTATCCAAGTATTTAATTAATTAATATTTTTCTAAAATATTTCACTAATTAATCAAACTTGAATAATAAATTAAATTCAACTTAATCTCTAAATTAAGGTTACAACTAATCATGCTTAATTAACAAAATAAATTAAGCAATTAAATCTCCAAAATAAACTTAGGCATGCTTAATTAATAAATAAATCCTACTTAATTAATCTAAGCATGCAACCTAATATTAAAGCCTAAGAAAAATAAACAAAGCATAAATAATAAAATACTTATCCGGTTGTAGACCTTCAAAGCTAAACTCTACTAAGCTCTCCAAGCTTTGGTCTTCTCCTCTAAAAGAAGATCTCAAAATATTTTACTAGAAGGGAGCTTCTAAAAAATATAAGCTTGCTCCAGAATAGAACGAATAATAATTTTCTAGAGAGAAAAGAAAAACCAAAGTTAGTGTGAGAAGCTCTCAAACTTTAGTTGACAGGACCATCCCCCGATTTCGCCCTAAAATCCGGACTGGTCCTGTGGGATCCAAATCCAAGGAAAATCCTACCGAAAATTCTGCAGAACCTCTCCTGAAAATGGACTAACCCAAAATTTATAAACCTGTAAAGAACACTTCTAATATACCACAACCTCCTCTACCACAACCAAAAAGGGTCTCAGACCCAAACAAAAACCACATGATCATAAAGTTCTAGTATGGTTATCAGAGCCACTACTTCTATTACAACAATTTTACAGTTAAAGTTAAAAGGAACTTTCAGAGTGGAAGCGACGCTTACAAGATCCGAGTAAAGAAAATGGGCGTTATGCCTCGACATGATTGGCTCGACCTCCACCAATGCTACTGCCTGGGGGGAACAATTTAAGACAAAACAAATAAATTGTGAGATAAACTCAGTGAGTGGATAATTTTTAAAAAGGAGAAATAATTGTTATTTATCTTTTCACGAATCTTTAAAGAAAGTCAAGTTTAACTCTAACACCTCACGTCGCTCTTTGAAATCCTCCAGTTGTAAAATCATTTTTGAAAAACCTTTCTTAAACAGATAAAGCCATTCCATGCAATAATTTAAATAAACCAAGTATGCTCTAGATTTTAAAGTTCTTTAATTAGATTCGCTAGGCTAGAATTATAAGTTTAAAGTCATCGGGTAAAATTAGCGAATAATACAATAATTTACTTCTTAACATTTTAACAACTCAACTTCGCAAAATCTCAAACAAATGAAATAACACACACCACACTCATACCCGAGCTCGTAAGCAAATAATCTAGCCACATCTCATGCAGAGAAAACTCGAAACAAGGGCAGGTTCGTAATCTAGCCACTTCCTAGGCAAGCTTAAGGTCTAGCCACTTTCGAGGCAGGCTCATCTGGTCATACGTGCATGCAGAGCAGCCCCCAAAGGCCAAGACATCCCGACACACGGCCCAAAGCCTATGTGTGTACTGGAATGGGTCCCAAAGACCTATCCAATCCAACAATTTGAGAGGGTAACAAAGCGAGTGGTTTGTAAACCAAAAGCAAATCGTAACCACATTTAAAACCAAAACCCAATTTCTTTCATTTTTCCTTTCAAACTTCTCTTTAAAAATCCAAACTCATTATAATATGCATTTTTTCTAATCACAACAAGTACAACTAACCATCAAGATGAAAGAATACGAAATATAAACAATCTTTCCATAACTAAGTCGAAATTAAACGCTCTATTGCAAATCATGGTACTTTTAACATGAATTATGTCTAAAAGCATGTTGAGATGTTTGTTGATTGTGAAATTCATGAAATCCGGGATAGGCGTATATAACTAAAATAAATGATTATTTGAGAGACACTTAAAATTAAAACTCCAGATAAATCCAAGTTAAAATTAATGGAATTTAAACCACATAGAAAACATAAATTGTTTAGATCAAGGTCCACTCACAGTGAGAAAATTTAACTTCGATCCTCCGCTGGATTGTCACGAGCCACGGTCATCTCGCTATATAATAAATAATAAAACACCATTAGTCTCGACTCGACAACATTACAAGTGTGTGTGTATACAAGACCTAACGTCACACCCGTCTCTCGTCTGGCACAACGATTTACGACGCACAAATTAAACCCACAAACACCTCCTCAATTACCTGAAACGCCCCACAACCTCGAGTCCATGAAAATACTGAACATCAAACTGCTAAATCTGCTTTCTCTTACTTTTGAGCCATACACAACAACATAAGTAAATATAATTCTGTCAAAAACATTTTAAACAAACCACTGAGTAAAAACAATTAAATTAATCTCTCTGGGTCCCACTGCCTCGTCTTCCCCCCACTGCTTCCTCAGCCTGCTTAATCTGTAAAACACAATTTCTACACCGCATCCATGGTGTACCGAGTTATACAACAAACCCGGTAAGCTCACTAGAGCTCGTATAAAACTGCCCCTCTTGGATGATCCTTGACTAGGGCCACCCGCTGTAGTACTCGAAAAAGGGCGACGTCTCGCCTCGCTGCTGCCCCGCTCAGCTAATTGCCTAATCATCAACCATTAACCTCAACCTCATTCATTCACATTCTAATTAATATCCTCAATGCATAGACACCATCATTTCCGTCCTCACGATTCAAGCCTAGACTTTACTAAGTCCTAGCAAACACATGCAATACCAACAACCCAACAACCATCTATCTAATTTCACACACTTCGTCCTTGGAAATCCTCCAGCTTTATAACTACTTTCAAAAATCTCCTTTTAAAACCACTTTTAAATCCCCTTAACTATAAATCAAGCTCTGAACTGAATTTATCCTTGGAAACTGATATCTCAAAACACTTATACTTGCACCCGTACTGTAGACTATGTCCTGGCCACAATCCCGTGCTCGGGCAGGCTCAAATCCTAGCCATAATCTCGCACATAGAGGTCATTCTGTAAGAGCAGACTCGTATCCTGGCCACAATCTCGTACGGAGGGGTCTCTCCGAACGAGCAGGCTCGTATCCTGGCCACAATCTCGTACGGAGGGGTCTCTCCGAACGAGCAGGCTCGTATCCTGGCCACAATCTCGTACGGAGGGGTCTCTCCGTACGAGCAGGCTCATATCCTAGCCACAATCTCATACGGAGGGGTCTCTCCGTACGAGCAGGCTCGTATCCTAGCCACAATCTCATATGGAAGGGTCTCTCCGTACGAGCAGGCTCGTATCCTAGCCACAATCTCATACGGAGGGGTCTCTCCGTACGAGCAGGCTCGTATCCTAGCCACAATCTCATACGGAGGGGTCTCTCCGTACGAGCAGGCTCGACCGGTCACCACGTGCATTTACACAACAGTCTTTAAATATTCTTTTCCAAATTCTCCTTATCAAACCCACTCATCCAAAAGGAGGTGTCTCTCCTCAAATCACGTCTTAATCATCATTGGATAAATAAATCAATCATAAACAAAATCCACTCACTGTTTACTCCGATCTACACCGAAACCTTTCCGAGATTGATTCCTACTCACGACCTTTCACTTGTTTGTCACTCAAATCATACCAATACTTCCTCAATATTCAATTCGATCGAATCGGTATAATAATCACCTAATCATCCTTTATTTACTTCGACCATAAACATTTCTTTCCTAATTCAGCAATTATCCCCGGGACAAACTCAAAAATTCCAAATTAATTCCTTAACCTCAGATCCTCATCAATGTATTCTCATGATCCAAATCCTACCTTTCACAGTGCCATTGCTCGGATACCAAATCTGGCAGCATAACGGCATCGGGAATTATATTTCCTGAATCCGTATACCTGTTAAGACCAGACAACCAATATTTAAATATTCAGGTTTCACAATTTGGCCGTTCAATGACCGAAATGGGCGGTAACCACCACGCACGGTGGCTGCCCAGCTTCAAATTACACACAATACTCACCAACACGTAAACATACCCTAGGGTTGGCCTCTAAGAGTCCTGGGAAGGCTGATTAACAAGAAAAACCACCTAACTCGCCGCCACAAGTGGCGGAGCCGTCGGTGGCAGCGGCGGCACAAACCTAGAAACATCCCAATTCAACTCCAAACAATCCTACTTAAATAATAGAACCTTCAATTGCACATAAACATCACAAATTTGAGTCCGATTTCAAGATATTCAAAATAGACATAAACCCAAAAATCGAATTTCTAAAATCTCAAAATTGAACTTCAACACTTTAGGGGAAAGATTACCCGTACCTAGGGGATCGATTTTGTCAACTGGACCGACGGCCAAAAGTCGCCAGAAACGCCGGAATCGACGGCGGAAGCCGCCGGCTTTTGTATCGTCGATTCGCCGCCGTGAGCGATCACCGGAGCAAGGGAGTGACGCTGCTGGACTCGCCGGAGCCTGGGGAAGAGAACCCAAGTGGTCATCGGCCTCGAACTCGCCGGAAAAATTGAGTCGCCGTCGAGAGCTTCGTTTCAGAAACGGCGTCGCTGCGCCGCCGTTGCGGCTTGGTTGGCTGATCGGACCCCACTGGGAGGTCGGCGGCGTGGAGGCGAGTCCAACGCCGGTCGGATCACTGAATTCCGGCGCCGGACGACCGAGGTTCGAGGAGAGAGGTCACGGGGAAGAGAGAGAGAGCCAGCCGAGAGGGAGAAAACCAGCGGGGAGAGAGGGATCGGGGGAGGAGAGAGAGAGAAAGGGGGAGGCTGAGGTGGTGTCGTCGCCGTCTCCTGGCCGGACGGCGAGGGGAGCAGGCCGGAGATGAGAGGGTGCCAGGGGAGGGGCGTCGGGGAGAGAGAGGGAGAAGTGAGTGTGCGGGAGAGAGAGAGAGAGATATAAAGGAGAGAGAGAGTGTTCTAGAGAGAGAGAGAAATTTCTAGAAATCTGAATTTTTAAACTCCAAATTTGTCATTTTACGAAATTGCCCCTCGCTTTAAACACCCATAACTTTCAAACCGTAACTCCGATTGACGCGTGCCGCGTGTCTACGAACTCGTGGACTCGAGACCCTTTTCAACGTGCTCAAAGTCAAAGACGAAAGTCCATTATTTTTAAAAGTCAACTTTGGGTCGGGTCGTTACATTACCCCGAAAGCTTCCCGGCTCAAACCAACATTACCCAAACATCCAAAACCAATCTCAAACTTAGAAGAAGATCTGTACAAGACTTATTTCGGTCGAAAAGTTCGTTTTAGAGTAATTCGAAATCGGCAAAGTCTCATATTTTCGCCCCAAAACAACATCGGCTTCTTCAACCACACTCAACCAGCCAAAAATCAATAACCCATTTATAAAATCACTCTAAAACATATCTTATTTTTCACGAAAAAGCAGTGAGGAGTGAAACCACCACTTGTGCTGTTAAAAGTGACTTTTTTCACGACAGATTTAGCCAACTAAAAAGAATTCAATAGAACCCATTCAATTTCTGAATTCTAAATATCAATTGGACTTCCTAAAATTGTAAATTTGTCCAACAAAACCACAAGAACAGTCCTCCAATTGGAAAACCCATGGAATTTTCGAAATGGTCCTAAACCCCCCCATATTTAATCTTCAATAATTTCTCAAAATCAGACATCTAAGCCATAAAAGAGTGAAAACCCATCATGGAGGGAAGAAAACCCACCTGAAAAAGAGTTGGATGGAGGCCGGAGGTGGCCGGAATTCGGCGAAGAGAGGGACGGCGGTTGTGGGTTTTCTGGCATGTTTCCCGCGTGTGTGGGTGCTGGCTGACAAAGGGAGTGACGGGGAGGTGGTGGTCGGCCTGTGGGGATCAAGCCGGTGAGTCCAGATCAGAGGGAGGTGGCTGGCGGCATGATTTTGTGGTGGTGGCTAGTGTTGCACAGTGGGATGTGCAGGAGAGGAGAGAGAGAGTGAGCGGGAGGGAAGAGAGAGAGAGAATTCTGAGAGAGAGAGAGAGAGAGAGAGAGAGTGTGTGTGTGTGTGTGTGTAATTAAGCTTTTTAAAATAATGAGTTGAGTTTAAAATTACTAAAATACTCCTTCTAGAAGAATCTACACCAAAACTCCGATTTAAAAGCCGTTTTTGCCCATGTGTTCAGGGATTCAAGTTCTATTTAATCATCTCAAAAATATTGACCAAAGTTTCATTTTTAAATCACCCCTCTAAACGCTATAACTACTCTCCAAAGACTTAAATAAAATCCAACAATTAAACTGAAAATTGGTGTTCAAATTAAACTTGGGGTCGGGTCGTTACAGATGGTGCAAGTGAAATGAGGTACAATGATCTTTATTTATAGGCACAAGGAGGTGGAAAGAAGTTGTGAGTTTCCAATGTGAGACAAATTGCACTAAAAGTGCAAAAACAAGGAAAAAAGTCGAATTGGGTCAAGATAAACTGGCTAGACTACCCGTTTTGTCTCACAACTCAAAACACACGGGTCAAATGGGTTGGCTGGATTGGACCGATCTTCAATTGAAATGGACGGCTGAGATCGCTTAGGTTAAATGAATCCGGACGGCTCAGATTAGAAGAGCGACGGATCCGGTGTAACGCAACACACTACGTCTTCGTACACTCGCGCGTGTCAACGCCTTTGGAGCCTCGTCAACCTGGCTGGGCGAATGGCAGCGCGCCACATGGAGGCTGTCGGCCTAGTCAACGTTAAACTTTAATTTATTTCTTTTTCCTATTTTTCTAATTTTTCCAACTTCGGAAATTCATCAAAAATAGCTGGGGACTCCAAATAATTCCCTGAAAAATCCTATGGACTCAAAATAGTTAAATGACTTCCTAAAAAATTATGAAAAATTCTCCTCTCATAATTTAATTTTGAAAAAATAAAAATAAATAAAATAATCACCAAACTCTAGAATTTCCTTTTTTCCAAAATTCACTTCAAAGCAACTAAACTCTAGAACTACAATCAAAGGTCTTGGTTAGTTAAAACAAAGTTAAGGAAATCGTTAATCCCTTTAAACAAAGCTTAAAAACAAGGTTGTAAAGCTTAAGTAAAAAAATTAACATAAGCTGAAAATTAAGGGTGTTACAGCTATAGCACCACCATGTGTTGACCAAAAATTTGACAATGTGTCGACCAAAAACTCAGATCTGAAAATTTTGCATCTTCTTCTTCTCCATTGTTTGGTATTGATAGATCTGATCTCTCAAAGAATCAACCATTTTCTAGATTTTTTTTTTGTGGGTTTTGCAGGGCAACGAGGGGGGATGCGAGGGTTTTTTTTTTTTTTTTTTTGTGGGTTTTGTTGGGCGACGTGGGTTTTTTTCAATGGATTTTGCTGGGTTTGCTGCAGCGGCGGGGAATGGGGGCGCCAACAACTGGGGTGGCGAGGGGGGTGATATGTTCATAAAGTCAGATCCATATATTCCTCTTATTTAGTTTTTGTGAGTACATTTGATTAAAAGCTTTAAATTTCATTTAGTTTTGTGTTTTTAGCTTCCGAACAATAAAATAAGAAATTTCACCATTTATTCTCCTTAATAGATTTTAACATGAATCCAATTGGAGATAGAAGCTAACACCTTGAAGTTATTCCAGGTTAAATTTCGTGACATTTGAAGACTTCTAAGGTGTTCATTTTGTGTTTCAAAGTCAGCCCAAAACTGCACCCGAGGAGAATTGAGTCAGCTGCATTGTGTGGGGCATAACTTTTTGGTTCGAGCTTGGATTGAGGCATATAATATATGGTTGGAAAGAAGACATCCAGGGCTTTCTATTGATATATAAAACGTAAATTTCAGAGTTGGTTAAGGCCTCCAAATTACTCTCCAAAGACAGCTCAGAAATCCTGTCAGCAAAAGGATAAAGTGGTCCCAAGGCATCTTTCCATTTTGGGTAATTGCCTATCACATGCTCTCTTTTCTTCCCCTTTGTTTGTCCATTCTAAACAAAATTCATAAACCACAATGTGAAGGCTCTAAATGAGGCAAAAAGAACATTTACCTATCTCAACATCATTTAAGGATCATCCATTGAGGGATAAGATGAAATATTCTCATTTTTGAATTAACCAAACATTATCCCTTCATTTCATTTTAATCCTAGCCACATATTCTAGACATAACAACTCACCTAAACCATAAAACACTCTCTCAATTTCGAGTTCCGCCCTCCATCCTCTCTAATTTCACTCATTCCATCATCTCATCTCATCTCAAAAACACACATCTCATCTTCCATTTTCCAAAACCCTAGCCTTTTCTCATCTCTCTTCATCATTTCTTTTCTCCATCTTCCCTCCATCAACTTTTCCTCTCCAAAAAGCCAAACACCATCACAACACCCATCCACCATATTCACCATTATTATTGTAAGAGGAACTTGGAGGCACTTGGGACAAGAAGCTATTTTGGTCATCCTTGGAGGAGTGACACCCTTTGGGAGCTTGGCTTCAACATCTAGAGTTTTCTCTTTTCCTTCTTGTTTCCATTTATGTTTCAATTTGTGATGTTTTATAACTTTTATGGCTAGTGAGTAGTTTCTTGATTTAGGGCTAGGGATGTAGCCCTAGCCCAATGATTTAATGACTTTGTGATTTGTGATATAAATGTTCTTTTGGATATATATGCTCTTATGCTAGTTTAAAGATCATGACTTGTATGTGTGAATTTACCACTTGTGCATATGAGAAATGTTGTCATGTAGAAATTGGAGATTGGTAACCTTTAGTTTCTAAAGCTTGTTGCATAAGAGCATGGTAATTTAAAAGCACCTTGGTTGGATTGTTTTAATTGCTTGGATTCCTCATTCTTAGAACTTTATGCACCTAGGGTTTGCTATGACATTAATCTTAGGTCGTTACCTATCACCTTGGTTGGGATAATTGATAACATGAAAGAGGATGTGCCATAATTTACCTTGATCGGGGGGTTATGAGGGAATCTAATCTATCTAATTTGGCATAATCACTAATTGCATTGTTTGTTACATGGGAGGGTTAGTGTGAACCCCTAATAACCCTAAATCCTTCATCATCATTGAATTTAATTTGTACTTGAATTTGCTTGTATTTCCATTTGTTAGTTTCAAATTCTTGTGTTACTTATCATCAACCAACCAAACAACTACTCAACACTACACATTTGAATATACCATTATGTTTAGACTTGGTTTTGCATAGTACATAGTAGATTGTTTGTTAGTTTTATAACCCTAAAATCAATCTAGCTTGTGGTTGAAATCCAAATCCAATCCCTTGGGTACGACAACCCCCTACTTCCATTTTCATACTAAAACTTGACAACCTTGCACTTGAGGTAGGATAACAACAAGTTTTTGGCGCCGTTGCCGGGGATTGGAGTCCTAGGACTTTGATCCTAAGCTTGGGTTGCATTTAGGGTTAATTTTATTTAGTATAAAAGAAAAGAAAAAAAAATTTCAAATTTTTAGTTTTAAATTTGTTTTACTTTGTTAAAAAACGTAGTGTTTCTTTATGGATTAAGCTGCTTTGTTTGATTGCTGTTCTGCGAATTTGGTCCGCGTAGGGTTCTTTATTTTTTCGTCTTGAATCCAACCATATAAAGAACGTCAAAATCAGAGCGGTTTAAAAGTTAGAAGCTAAAAACTGAGCAAAGGTCATAAAGTAGTTTTCTGTTGCGTTTTAGTTTAATTGTTTCACTTTTTGTGTATTACTTTGTGTACATTTGTTAGTTACCCTTTTCTTTTATTGACATTGGATGCTATCTTGAGTTTCTTTCTCTTATCCTTGTGACTTATAGTGTTCTTGCTCTCTTGATAGGTGTATGAGTGAAAACCCAACTACTTCAAGTTCACACATTATTTTGAGAAGTGGAGAGGAATTGATAGAGTTTACAAGGGTAGATCAAGAGAAAGAGGTACAAGGAAGACAAGGGAAAAATCACCTCCAAAGGAAGCAAAGATGGGGGATAAGAATCCATCTCCACCACCACTAGAGGAAGAAAGACCCTTGAGAGATTTTACACTACCTCTTTTGGCCACTCATCCTATTGCACGTCCATTTCTATACTAAAACTTGACAACCTTGCACTTGAGGTAGGATAACAACAAGTTTTTGGCGCCGTTGCCAGGGATTGGAGTCTTAGGACTTTGATTCTAAGTTTGGGTTGCATTTAGGGTTAATTTTATTTAGTATAAAAGAAAAGAAAAAAAAATTTCGAATTTTTAGTTTTAAATTTGTTTTTATTTTGTTAAAAAACGTAGTGTTTGTTTATGGATTAAACTTATTTGTTTGATTGCTGTTCTGCGAATTTGGTCCGCATAGGGTTCTTTATTTTTTCGTCCTGAATCCAACCATATAAAGAACGTCAAAATCAGAGCGATTTAAAAGTTATAAACTAAAAACTGAGCAGAGGTCATAAAGTAGTTTTCTGTTGCGTTTTAGTTTAATTGTTTCACTTTTTGTCTATTACTTTGTGTACATTTGTTAGTTACCCTTTTCTTTTATTGACATTGGATGCTATCTTGAGTTTCTTTCTCTTATCCTTGTGACTTATAGTGTTCTTGCTTTCTTGATAGGTGTATGAGTGAAAACTCAACCACTTCAAGTTCACACATTATTTTGAAAAGTGGGAAGGATTTGATAGAGTGTACAAGGGGTAGATCAAGAGAAAGAGGTACAAGGAAGATAAGGGAAAAATCACCTCCAAAGGAAGCAAAGATGGGGGATAGGAATCCATCTCCACCACCACTAGAGGAAGAAAGACCCTTGAGAGATTTTACACTACCTCTTTTGGCCACTCATCCTAATTGCATTGTGCTTCCACCTTGTGCAAATGCATTTAAGATCATGCCGGGTACATTGTAATTGTTACCTAGCTTTCATGGAATAACAAGTAGTGATCCCTACTTGCACATCACCGAATTTTGTGAAGCTTGCTCAACCGTACAACTAAATGGAATTAATGAGGACAACTTGAGGTTAAGGCTTTTCCCATTCTCGTTGAAGGACAAAGCTAAGCAATGGTACGTTATACACGTTGCCGGCCTCAAGTATCCACACATGGGAGGAAATGCAAAAGAGCTTTCTCCAAAAGTTCTTTCCACCATCAAAGACCAATGCTCTTAGGCAACTCTTAATGCAATTTAGGGAGCAACCTAATGAACTATTTCATGAAGCATGGGAGAGATTCAAAGATATGGAAAATGGTTGCCCTAATCATGGTCTCACCAAGTGGATGATTATCAATTTCTTCTACAATAGATTGACTCAAGAGATTAAAGATTTGAAGAGTGGAGCCATCTCCAAGGTGAATTGCAATCGTCTTGCACTTGAATGAGAGTTCATGCCACCTTAAGATTCAAGTGATGGAGATCAACAAGGGGGAGTTTTTCTTGACCCTTACCTTGTTTTAAATTTATTTATTTATGCTTTGTTGTTTTATGTGTTGTTGTTGTGTTTTGTGTTGTGTGTTGTTTATCTTTCACCCCATGCATGAATTTTTCATTGAAAAACTTTCAAAGTCACTTTTTAACATATATTGAGGACAATGTTAGATTCAAGTGTGGGAGAAAGGTAACTTTTGTTGAAAATTTTTAATTTTGTTTAATAAAGGCTAAGAAGAGAATGAACATGTTTAGGTTTTAAAAGTTTCTCTCTTGTTAATAGTGAGTTATGAGACCTTATTTAAATCTATTTACACAAACTTTGTCAAATTGGTGCATTGTAATGAGAGAAACATAGTAAGACTTGTGTGAACCAATTATGCCATATATGTGAGTTTTGAGCCTAATGAAAGTGCATATATTTTTCCTAGCACTTTGTTCTTCATGTGTGATCAATCTTGTGCATATTGCATCTCTAGAACTTGCTTAATATCTCTCAAAGTTTTGTGTCATGTATAAATGCATCTTGGAAATGATCTAGGCATTAGGAATCCACCATGGCCAAATGAGCATGATCCCTAAATATGTTATATCCATTAGATTATCATTTTGTGCCTTTATGTTAGCCTTTCATTTCTTTCCACTACAAATATCATACCCTTTTGCTTAAACACTAGCTTTACCCTTTCCAAGCTAACTAGTGAGCAATATGAGAATAAGTTATGTTAAGGTGCTTGCAAAAAAATAAGTTTGGGGGTTTTGGGAAAGACAAGTGTGGGGGTGTTCTATGTATGCAAAAAACAAAAAAAAATCGTGATTTTGATTGCATGTCCAACTGTCAAATAGGGTGTAGATGTGATAACTTTGATAATACAATTGCATGTCCGGCTTGAAAAAATTGGATAAAAAAAAAAGTTTTATTCAAGAAATAAAAAGTGTTTTTAGTTTAAGTTTGGGGGAATGGTTTGAGGGTTGAGTTTTGGCAAACATCTTAAAGTCCTTAAAGTTTTTAAATCTCAACAAGAGAATTGCTCATTATGTTTCTTGGAATTTGTGATAATCTTTCCTTTTCATTTCTTTAACCCCTCACCCTAAACCCCATTACAACCTAATAAAAGTTCTTTTGATCCAAGATATTTTGTGCATGACTAGTGCAAATGAGATTGAGTAGTAAGCATATGGAGGCATATGCACAACATTGCATTGAGTGCATACATTGTTAGTTTCTAGGATTTGATATATTGGCTTTTCCTTGTCAAAATCATTGTATTTAATTGTATTTAATCACTCACAAGCTCTAGGCTAGAATTAAGGGCAAGATCAATTGTATTTAAGAAGTCAAGAATAAAGTAACAATGCACAAAGACCCAAGGTATACTGCACTTCATGTATTTCATGAAAATAATAGTTTTTTGTCTCTTTGACTAGTCATTCACTGAACATAAGGACAATGTTTTTCACGTACAGTGGTTAACACTTAAGTGACAGTCACTTCAGTGGGGCCATTTTGGGATTTGCTTCTTAAAGCCCATTTCATTTAAAGCCCCTTTCTGTTTTTCTAAACATGCATGTGCATAGTTCATGATTTGGTTCCTTCACTAAATCAATCAGATCAGATCTTGCCTCTCATCACGTTCACGCCACTCACTTACACACCTCAGCACTATTCATCATCTTCCCCATTTCTGAATTTTGCAAAATAAAGAAATATCTGATTTTACAGCTCCTCATTCATATCCTTAGCAGTACTAGGATACCTCTCTAGAACAAAAGAAATATGCCCTTCATTTGTCTCTTGTGGACAGCCATTGATTGGCTTCCACGTGGCTTGGGTAGACACGGTGAGGGTGTGTGTGTGTTGTACGGGTATATGGGTGTATCGGTTCAGTTTTTCCTTTGTGTGTTGATGAGCATATTTTTCTGTGGGTATTCTTGAGTGTTCAAGCTTGGGTAATTTGTGTGAGTGCTCATCCTTTTTCAAGTAAGAAAATGTTTCTGATTTTCAAAAACTAAATGATTTTCTTAACTTGTTTTTCCTCTAAAATCTGAATGGGTTTGAGTGTTGTTCTAAATCTTTTCACATATTCATAAACACTTTCATTTAGATTGTTAGATTAAGGATTCTCCATTAGCCTTTTCATGTCTCTTGCTTGAGAAGGCTGATTTCTATAGAATCTAAATTTGCATATCATTTCACAACACTATCATTGGAATCCACTTACTTGGGTACGATCGGTGCCGTGCGTTGAAGAGCTCAAAGAGGAGCTGCCAACGACATGAATGATTGATTGCTAGCTTCAAGGTGTTTGCACAAGGATGCATAATGGTAAGAAGCTGCCACTTAGTATTAGGACTAAAGTGATTGAGCTTGTTGTGTGATTGCTTGTATTGAAACCCTTGATATTGGATTGTTTGGTCAGCTGGAAAAGACCCCCAGTTTTTAACCGTTAGTGGTTTTCTGGGTGAACAATCTTGTGCCATGTTTGTTGTTCATTTATATTGTGTTGCTTATTATTAATTTGAAAATTGTATCACAAGATCACACACTCCACTTTAGCATGTTAACTTAACCTTTTGAATGCTAAATGAAAGTTGGATAATCTGCCCACACACCACTTTAGTTGTTGATAGCACTGAGATGCCTACACTGATGGATCCTTTGAGTACATAGGTTGTCACTCAATCCTTAGGTGTGTTTGATTTGTGTTAGTTACATAAGTTAATTTTTGATTTACAAGTCAATCTGTGTTTTCAGATTTTAACCACTGTGTCGTCAAAATTGTGTCTGCTTGATTAGTCTCTGAATGATCATATAAAATAAAAATTGAGGTCCGAATACTGACAGTGGATTTATTCATGTTAATTAGGTAGATAAATCACCTAATACAAACTTTCAATTGGTATCAGAGCGCAACTCTAAAAGTTCTAAAAGTAAATAGAGAGATCCTAGGGTGTTATTGGTTTTTAGATGTGTCTAGATGAAAAGAGATCGAGTTGCAGGGTCTTGCAACTCTTCTCTATTCTTTGATGGCAGCAACTACGCTGCTTGGAGAGAAAAATTTGAAATTTTCCTTGATGCCTATGATGAGTTGGCATATGAATATCTCACTATTGAGTGGATTCCTCCCACTAAAACTGTAGATGGAATTGAAATTCCTAAGCCTAGGTCTAAATGGTCTATAGCTGAAATCACAGCATCTAGCTCCAACAAGAAGGCTAGAAATGCTATTGTCACTGCATTATCATCTTCACAATTTGTACACATACAACATTGTGTCACAGCTAGGCAAGCTTGGAATAAGCTTCGGGTAGTTCATGAAGGAGACAAACAAGTTAGGTCACTTAAACTTCAAATGGTACATGCCAAATTTGAAGAAATTAGGATGAAAGAGTCCGAGTCATTCTCCGAGTTCTATGAAAGGTTGGAAGCCCTCACAAATGAAGCCATGTCTTTTGGTAAACCTTATGAGGAGTCTACCATTGTCCAAAAGATTCTTAGATCTCTACCTAAGAGATTTCAATCTAAGAAACATGCAATTCAAGAAGTCCAAAATTTGGATGAACTCAAAATTGGTAAATTGGTAGGAAAGCTTAAAACTTTTGAGATGAAGCTTGAAATGGATGAAAGGAACAGCAAGAAGTCAAAGGATATTGCTTTGCAAAGTGTCAAAGAAATGAGTGAAAACTTGAGTGAAAAATCATCAATGTTCGATGATGAGGTTGCCCTTTTTGTCAAAAAGTTTAGGCGAATTCATAAAAATAAAGGGAGAGAAGCAAGGACTAGTGGTAACAACTTCAAGGAGTTCAAATTCAAACCTCAAGGAGAGAATTCATTTGAGAAAAAACAAGAGAGGAAGTTTAACTTTAAGGAAGGAAGAACAACCAAGAGAGCTGTGAAATGTTACACTTGTGGTGGAATAGGTCACACAGCAAGTGAATGTGCAAATAATAGAAAGAATTATTCCTCAAGTAAGAATAAAGTCATGAAGATCACTTGGAGTGATAGTGAGAGTGAGAGTGAGAACTCAAATGATTATGAGTCTTCTTCTAACATTGAGGGTGATGACGTTGCATTTGTTGCATCAATCAAGGAGATTGAACAAGTTGATGATGGGTCTGACTCAGAATTTGCTCCTGATGATGAGTCTTACACTACACTCTGTGATAAGTATGACTTACTTTTTACCGAAACACTTAGCATAAAGGAAGAAAATCAGAAAATAAAGAATGCTAAATTGAAATTGAGTGAGAAGATTGAATCATTAGAGAATGAATTAGAAAGTGTGGCTATCTTGAAACAAAATCTAGAAAGTCAAGTCAAAGTGCTCAAGGAGAGCAATATCTACTTTAAATCTTTGAATGAGAAACTTTAAAAAGAAGTGAATGATGCAAATGAGAGTATTGTTGAGCTCACATTAGGGCTGAAAAAGTTGATAGGATGCTTAGGATAGGGAAGCATCATGGGGACAAGACCGGTTTGGGTTTTAGTGAAAATAGTTCAAGTGTATCTAACACAAAGACAATTTTTATCCAGTCAAAATCTGATCATGGTGTCAAAAAGGGTCTATGTTTCATTGACATTGGTCAAAATGCATCTCATTCTAAGTCAAGTCAAACTACACCAAGTGTCACACAAATTGATTGTTCTACTTCACATAGAAAAACAAGGTTTGTCCCGGTTTGTCATCATTGTAATGTCAAGGGTCACATTAGACCAAATTGCAACAAACTTAGAAGAAAGAAATCAAATGAAGCAAAGAGAAATATTTCTCTACAAGCGCAAGTGAACAATCTACTCAAAGAGGTAACCAAAATTGCCTTACTTGTTACCCCACTTCCCAAAAATAAGTCAAGTCCACATCGAAGATGGGTTGTGAAGAGCTCCACTAAATGTCTAGTAACCTTGACCACTTTTTCAGCCACTAAGAGGAATATTTGGTACCTAGATAGTGGGTGTTTCAAACATATGACGGGAGATAAGAAGGTCTTTACCTCTTGACCGCTTTTTCAGCCACTAAGAGGAATATTTGGTACCTAGATAGTGGGTGTTCCAAACATATGACGGGAGATAAGAAAGTCTTTACCTCACTTGCTCCTTATGATGGTAATAGTGTGACTTTTGGAGGAGGAGGAGAGAAGTTCTATGTGAGTGGAAAATGGGTTGTACACATTCTCAGTATACCCGAATTGAAAAATGTAAGGTTTGTTGATGGGCTGAATTCTAATTTGCTTAGTATTAGTCAACTATGTGATGAATGAGGTGGTGAAGTGTATATGTCCAAGAGTGGATGTAGAATTGTTGACTCCCAAGGAAGGGAGATCTTGAATGCCCCTAGGTCTAGGGATGATTGCTATGTATTTGATGGCAATGTTGGAAAAATTGAGAATACTTGCAATAGAGCTATTGATGACACTAGCTCTCTTTGGCATCAAAGACTTGGTCACATTAATGTTCATGACCTTTACAAGTTGTCTAAGCATGAAGTTGTTAGAGGTCTACCAAAGATAAGAAAGCTCGAAACTTTTATTTGTGGTCCATGTCAAATGGGGAAACAAACCAAAGAACCACACAAAAGGGTCAAAGACATAGGCACCTCTAGGACACTTAAACTAGTTCACTTGGATTTAGTTGGTTTTGTCCAAACTTTGTCAATAGGTGGAAAGAAATACATTCTAGTCATGGTAGATGATTTTTCTAGGTACACTTAGGTGTCATTTCTTAGGGACAAGTCGGAGACTTTTTATCATTTTGTCAAGATTGTGAAATTGCTGAAAAGTGAAGGTATGTCAAGTCTGTTAACCCTGTTCAGAATTAGATCAGACCATGGAACTGAGTTTGAAAACTCTCAATTCGATGAATTTTGTTGTCAAATGGGTATCAAACATGAATTCTCAGCTCCTATAACACCCCAACAAAATAGAATTGTTGAGAGAAAGAATAGGGTTTTGATTGAAATGGCAAGAGTGATGTTGAATAGCAAAAATCTTACTAAACATTTCTGGGCTAAGGGGATCAACACCGCATGTTACATCATAAATAGAGTCTACCTTAGGCCGGGAACCAAAAAGACTCCCTACGAACTATGAAAGGGTAGGAAACCCAAGGTTACACACTTTAGAGTGTTTGGGAGTGCATGTTACATCGTTAGGGATAGAGAAAATTTGGGGAAATTTGATTCTAAAAGTGATGATGGTCTGTTTTTAGGTTATTCATCGAACAGTAGAGCTTTCAGAGTTTTCAATTTGTGAACAAGTTCTATGATGGAGTCCATAAATGTGAAAATAGATGATCATGATGCATCTATTGAAATGGCTGCAGATAAGGATGGATTGTTCCCTCAATCTGATCCAAAAGAGGATAATTTGGTTAAAAATGAGTCCAAGTTAGGCAGTGATGAATTTACTGATGACTCTAAAATTGTTGAGTTTGATAAGTCAGAGAGCGATCAAAATGACAAAATTCTGAGTGACAGACCTGAAAAACCAAGATGGGTGAGATGTAACCATGGTGAAGATGTAATTCTAGGATCTATAGACCAGCCAGTTAGGACTAGAAAAAAAATGGCAAATGAACTTACTCATGTGTGTTATGTGTCCATTGTTAAACCTAAAAATGTCAAAGAAGCACTCAATCATGAGGAAAGGGTGAGTGCAATGCATGAAGAATTGAACCAATTTGAGAGAAACCAAGTGTGGACTCTTGTAGAAAGATCAGCCAACACAAATGTCATTGGAACCAAATAGATCTTTAAAAATAAATCTGATGAATTTGGGAATGTAGTTAGAAACAAGGCTAGGCTTGTTGCTCAAGGGTACTCTCAATTAGAGAGTATTGATTTTGATGAGACTTTTGCACCCGTTGCTAGACTTGAGTTCGTTAGGTTACTTTGTGCCATTGCATGTCATCTTAAGTTCAAATTGTATCAAATGGATGTTAAAACGGGCATTTTTAAATGGTTACTTGAATGAGGAAGTTTTTGTAGAACAACCAAAGGATTTTGAGGATCCTCACATGAGAGATGATGTTTATAAATTGAAGAAAACATTGTATGAGCTGAAGCAAGCTCCAAGAGCTTGGTATGAGAGACTTCTCATCATTTGTTATCCAATGGGTATCAAAGAGGGTCGGTTGACAAGACCCTATTTGTAAAAAGGTTAAAAAATAATGTCTTGATTGCTCAAGTTTATGTGGATGATATTGTTTTTTGTTCAACTTCAAATTTTCATGTCAAGAGATTCATTGATGTAATGTCTAATGAATTTGAAATGAGTCTAGTTGGTGAAATGAATTTCTTTTTAGGACTGCAAGTTAAGAAAGAAGATTGCGGGATATTTATCTCTCAATCTAAGTATGCTAGAAACTTGGTCAAAAAGTTTGGGCTTGAGTCTTCCAAAGTGGCTAATACTCCAATGATTAAAAGCTCCAAACTTCATAGGGATCCAAGTGGTAAGCAAGTGGACCAAACCTTGTATAAGAGCATGATAAGGAGTCTCCTCTACCTCACGGCTAGTAGACCGGACATAGCATTTGCGGTAGAAGTGTGTGCTAGATTCCAAAGTGATCCCAAAGAATCTCATTTGTTTGCAACAAAGTGGATAATCAAATATGTAAGTGAGACTCTTGACTATGGGTTGTGGTATACTCATGATACCAACACTAAATTGGTTGGATTTAGTGACTCCGATTGGGCTGGGTGTAGTGATGATTTGAAGAGCACCTCCAGTGGTGCTTTCTATGTCGGGAATAACTTGGTGTCTTGGCACAGCAAGAAGCAGAATTCTGTCTCTTTGTCGACTGCTGAAGCTGAATACATAGCAGCAGGGAGTTGTTGTACACAACTCATTTAGATGAGACAAATGTTAGCCAATTATGGAATTGATGAGAAAACCTTTCTCATCTATTGTGATAACATAAGTGCTATAGACATCTCCAAGAACCCGGTCCAACACACTAGAACCAAGCATATTGACATAAGACATCATTTCATTAGAGATCTTGTGGAGAGTGGAACTCTTACTTTGACTTTTGTTCCTTCCGAAAAGCAACTTGCAGACATCTTTACCAAAGCTTTAGAGAATCCAAAGCACATTAGTCTTCCGGAGTCAATTGGCATTTGTACACATGCATGATCCCTTGTAGTTAAATGTGCTTCATTGTTTAAGTTTCTTTTGTTCGATTTAAGTAGTTTCGTTTGTTTTTAAATAACCATTGTGAAAGGTCTTAACATTACTTGTCACACTCTCCTTGATATTCAAAAAGGTTCTTGCATAACATTTGTCATGTCAATAAGCATAATCCCTTCCTTGTCACAGTGGATTTATTCAAGTTAATTAGGTAGATAAATCACTTAATACAAACTTTCATACACTAACCCTTAAATACTTGTGTGAAAATAGAGAGCATTTCAATGAGTGTTTGGTTATCCAAGTTTGAATTGCATATCTTGTGAATGCATTGAATTGACATATGGTTTATAATGCACACACTCACTTAAGCATGTGTTTCATGTCTTGTTATTAGCACTAGAGGAAAATCTAGGAAATATTTTGTGCTTATGAAATTCATAGCCCTATCTTGTATTTTTCTTTATTATGTGTTTTGTTTGCTCGAGGACGAGCAAAACCTAAGTTTGGGGGTATTTGATATGTTCATAAAGTCACATCCTTTTATATTCTTCTTACTTAGTTTTTGTGAGTTCATTTGATTAAAAGCTTTAAATTTCATTTAGTTTTGTGTTTTTAGCTTCCGAGCAATAAAATGAGAAATTTCACCATTTATTCTCCTTAATAGATTTTAACATGAATCCAATTGGAGATAGAAGCTAACACCTTGAAGTTATTCCAGGTTAAATTTCGTGACATTTGAAGACTTTTAAGGTGTTCATTTAGAATTTCAAAGTCAGCCCAAAACTGCACCCAAGGAGAACTGAGTCAGCTGCATTATGTGGGGCATAACGTTTTGGTTCGAGCTTGGATTGAGGCATATAATATATGGTTGGAACGAAGACATCCAGGGCTTTCTATTGATATATAAAACGTAAATTTCGGAGTTGTTTAAGGCCTCCAAATTACTCTCCAAAGACAGCTTAGAAATCCTATCAGCAAAAGGATAAAGTGGTCTCAAGACATTTTTCCATTTTGGGTAATTGCCTATCACATGCTCTCTTTCCTTCCCCTTTGTTTGCCTATTCTAAGCAAAATTCAGAAACTACAATGTGAAGGCTCTAAATGTGACAAAGAGAACATTTACCTATCTCAACATCCTTTAAGGATCATCTATTGAGGGATAAGATGAAATATTCTCATTTTTGAATTAACCAAACCTTATTCCTTCATTTCCTTTTAATCCTAGCCACATATTCTAGACATAACAACTCACCCAAACCATAAAACACTCTCTCAATTTCGAGCTCCCCCCTCCATCCTCTCTAATTTCACTTATTTCATCATTCATTCCATCATTTCATCTCAAAAACACACATCTCATCTTCGATCTTCCAAAACCCTAGCTTTTTCTCATCTCTCTTCATCATTTCTTTTCTCCATCTTTCCTCAATCAACTCTTCCTCTCCAAAAAGCCAAACACCATCACAACATCCATCTACCATATTCATCACCATTATTGCACGAGGAGCTTGGAGGCACTTGGGACAAGAAGCTATTTTGGGCATCCTTGGAGGAGTGACACCCCTTGGGAGCTTGGCTTCAACATCTACAGTTTTCTTTTTTTCCTTCTTGTTTCTATTTATGTTTCAATTTGTGATGTTGTTTGTAACTTTTATGGCTAGTGAGTAGTTTCTTGATTTGGGGCTAGGGATGTAGCCCTAGCCCAACCATGTAATGACTTTGTGATTTGTGATATAAATGCCCTTTTGGATATATATGCTCTTATGCTAGTTTAAAGATCACGACTTGTATGTGTGAATTTACCATTTGTGCATATGAGAAATGTTGTCATGTAGAAATTGGAGATTGGTAACCTTTAGGCTGCGTTTGGTACCCTATTCAAAAAGCGTTTTTTGTATTTAAAACCCGGATATCATTTTTAAGTTTTAAACATCGTTTTCGTCATTTTTTTTTAGCCTCGACCTGTTCTCTCCTTCGACCTAACCTCTCTCGCATCAGCCTTATCCCTCCCTCGATCTAACATCTCTCTCTCTCCCATTGACCTAAACATTGTTTGTTTACTGAGAAAATCAAAATGTAAGAAATCACTTTGATTCAGTGCTCATTCACCTCATCCTCATCTCTCTTTTCCCTCGATCTGTTGGTTATCGCACTAGAATTGGGTCGTTTGGTTACTGAGAAAATAACCAAACAATGGCAGATTGTTTGGTTAGCTCTTTCTCTATGCTTGCAATCTCTTCCAATTCAAAGATCAACGTAAATTGATTTTCACCTTGAGATTGGGTTTTGGTTTTTGGTTTTCTTATGTCTATTAATTTTGGTTGTTATTTTCTGATTTAGGTTTTTTGAAACAATGAATTAATGAGATTTTCCTTTTCTTTTTCATTTGGTTATGTTTTGGTTTCTAGGTATAGAAAATTGTCCATTGCCTTATGCCAATCTGGTTGTTGGGTACATGTAATTGTCCATTGCCTTATGTAAATTTGTTCGTCTATGTGTTCTACATGATCTGCCAGCATGATCTGAAATTATTATTGGTCTAGGACATATAAATGTAGTGGATCCTATATGAGTAATAGAAGTGTTGGTGATCAGGACAACATTCTCTCTGTTGGGTAATAGAATTGTTGGTGATCCTATATGGGAAAAAGCATTGGTTAGAAATATAATCTAAGAGCTGATCGACTACAGATATTTTCTGTTGTACATCAAATCTGAATGTTCACAGATAATTTATATTTTGATTACTTGTAACAGATTGACTGTGATGAGTGATGACTGCTTTACATGGATTTCATTTCTTCATTTTAGTCATTGTGCTTGGCATATAAATGATTTCTTGTACACTATTATTCCTTGATATATCTCTTGTGTGCACAGTTCTGTTGTTGATTT
The DNA here is from genome assembly GCF_963921425.1 of Dryas octopetala. NCBI lineage: Eukaryota > Viridiplantae > Streptophyta > Magnoliopsida > Rosales > Rosaceae > Dryas > Dryas octopetala. Next base: position 17,934,040 of record NC_141373.1, read on the forward strand.
TGAAAGGTTGAGTTTGAATGGATGTTGACTGCTCTTATAGTCTTATAGTATTGTTGGGTTGATTTTTTGTAGTATATAATTTCTTATTGAAACATTTATGAAATATATAGATAAGAGAACAAACAAAAATTAAAGTTAGGATCGTAATTCCTTGATTTGTTTTATTTCCTGCAAGTACATTATACATTACATTACAAGATAGATAGAAAGCAACATGCATATTATATGAATTTAGTAATTAGTCAACTATTTTAAAATTTAACATAACAATCTTCATTTTGCTTTCTCTCTTTTTCCAGTCAAAGTTTCCTTTGGAAATGAGCTACTTTCATTGCAATTGCTAGTGTTGCTTTATCTTTGATGTTGTCGAAGAATTGAAAATAGGCATATACCTCCATGACTTCTTTACGAGTAACATAGCAGCCCTCTTTACATGCATGCTGAGAGCCTAATATAGTGACTCTCTTATTAATATATTGGAGTGTGATCGATCTGATTCTTTTCAACTCTTTTATTCTCATATAGTGTTTTGATAATCATCTAAATTATAATTATGTTTTTTTTTGCATTAGGGGATTGAGTGTGGTTAATGTCTCTTTGTATGTTTGTATTTTGCATTAGGCTATTGAGTGTACGAGATGGCTTCACAAAAGACCTTGACATTGATGATACGGCTCTATGGCCACCCTTTATTGAGGAGCACTTGATTCACTTATTGCATGAATCGGCAAAAAAGGGCTTACAAACCTCAACTTTGGATAAGAATGAATGGGATGGCATAGGAAATTCCATTTTTACTAAATTTGGTAAGAGATACTCTCGTGAGAAGATGAAGTCCAAATATAATAGATTGCGTAAATTACATCGTGAATTTGCAAAGATTGTGGCTCATACGGGAATGGGGTGGGACCCGAATGCCAACATAGTTCACGCATCCGAAGAGATTTGGGCATCCTACAGTAAGGTATGCATAAATTACCTTTCATGACTGCTAGCTGATGATACTGCAAAGGCATTGTTTGTTGTTGATATTGTTACTGCAGTTGTAATTTATTTATATGTCAAAAACTGCTCTTAATATTTGCCTTTTGTTGCTGGATGTTGGGTTGCCTTGCCATGATGCAACGAAATCTACTGTAAGGTTTAATGCTAATCTAATAGTGTCAATATCTAGTTGTTTCTGTTGATAATTTTGCACTCTTGTCAAACAATATATCCCTGGTGTCATAAACTATTTAGAAATTGCATATTATATATTCTTTCTAGAGCATTAAATTATTAATGTTTGGCATTCCTTTTTTATTGGGGTGGGTGTTTGCTTTTTATTTACATATTTTTATTGTGTATTGTTTCAACTTTACAGAAAAACAAGTTTGCGAGCCGTTTTCAAAAAAATGATGTCCACATTATCATGTGCGTGGTGAGATTTTCAACAACACCACTGGCATTGGACAAATGTCTCATGCATCTACTCATTCTATTCCAAATTATGATGATGAGAGAGATTTATAGATTGAATTTCTCACTTCTGGGGCACGCATTGAAAATGGGAAAAGAACTTATAGCAAGGGAGATGAAGAAAGCTCGAGGGCAAGTCAAGAAGGGGCAAACATGGACTTGAATGATGAAAATCAAATGAATATATTAGAGATCACATAGCCCCAGGTATGTGGCTAGACTATGTTAATAATCGGCCTTAGAATTTGTGTTAAATTGAACTTTTTGTTATCTTGAATGTTTGAATGATTCTTGAATTTGTGTTAATTTGAAGTAAACTCTGTATTATTTGAATGATTCTAGAATTTGTACTATAAAATTTTGTTATCGATCTTAGGTTACAGACCTTGTGTATAGAGTATCGGGTCTCAGGTCCAGGATTCTGGGCCCTGGTTCTCGAATTTTGGGTCTCGAGAGTTGGGTATTGAGTCTTGAGTTCAAACTTTAAAGCCTAAATCCTTATACAAACAACATATTGGAAAAAAAAAAATTTATTTAAAAAAAAATTCAACCAAACAAGTTTTCAAATAGTTTAAAATTTAAAAACAATTTTTAAGTTTCATACCAAACAAGTTTTCAAATTTTAAAAACTGAATTTAAAATCTCATATTTCAAAAATGGATCCATGTTTTTGAATTTTTTTTTTTTTAATTAAATACCAAACAGATCCTTAGTTTCTAAAGCTTGTTGCATAAGAGCATGGTAATTTAAAAGTACCTTGGTTGGATTGTTTTAATTGCTTGGATTCCTCATCCTTAGAACTTTATGCACTTAGAGTTTGCTCTGACATTAATCTTAGGTAGTTACCTATCACTTTGGTTGGGATAGTTGATAACATGAAAAATGATGTGCCATAATTTATCTTGATCGGGGGTTAGGAGGGAATCTAATCTATCTAATTTGGCATAATCACTAATTGCATTGTTTGTTACAAGGGAGGGTTAGTGTGAACCTACCCCTAATAACCTCAAATCCTTCATCATCATTGAATTTAATTTGTACTTGAATTTGCTTGTATTTCCATTTGTTAGTTTCAAATTCTAATGTTACTTATCATCAATCAACCAAACAACAACTCAACACTACACATTTGCACATACGATTATGTTTAGTCTTGGCTTTGCATAGTTCATAGTAGGTTGTTTGTTAGTTTTATAACCCTAAAATCAATCTAGTTTGTCGTTGAAATCCTAATCCAATCTCTTGGGTACGACAACCCCCTACTTCCATTTCCATACTAAAACTTGACAACCTTGCACTTGAGGTAGGATAACAATAGGGGGCAGTGGTTGGTTGGGGAGGGAAGGAGGGGCAATGGTTGGCTGGGGAAGAGAAAGAAAAAAAAAGTTTTATATGGAGGGTATTATGGGTATTTCACAGATAAAAGGGTCATAAAAGTTAATTTTGGGGCTAGGGGGTCAAAAAAGTTTAACAGGTATTTAAAATGGTTATTGAATAAAATTTCTCATATATATATTAGCCTTCCTCTTCTTCTTGCTTTTCATTTCCAACCCAATTGCCAAAAGGTCACCTACACACCCTGCTCATGTAAATGAAAGTATTGAACTTATTTAGATTAACTCAAATATAATAATATCCTCATTTCTATTAAGCAAAGATAATGAATGATTAATAAAAATAAAGGCCAAGCCCAGTTAATTAATCAAATATGAGGAATAATTCGGGCTTTGGTCTAATATAGAAAATTATATCTAATTAGCTCATTTTAAATTAAATAAAATGCTAACAAACATAAAACTACAGATATTATTGTAATAATCAAGTGTTCATCAAATACCCCCAAATTAACTTATATGCAGAAGGGGCTTAGGGTGCTGGCTTTATGCTTGTGGGCCACTTAGTTTGGGAGGACATGGGCCAGGAAGAAACAGATCGACATGTCACATCGTGTGCAAGGAGCGAGAGAATGTGACATGTCGCTGTACTAGCTGCACGGTTCTAGCCATTGGATCCAAATGTGCTTGTGATGTCGCCATGTGTCAGCGCCTATTTTTTTTCCTATGTTTTCCTTTTTCTCCTATGGACTCGTCTCAATATTGTGTATTGTTTATCTAAGACCTCAAAATAATAATTTGACTTCCATAATTTTTATAAAAATTCAAACCCCTCAAAATAAATTTTGGAAAATGAAAATGATTTCCAATAATTGTCTAACTTCATAAATTCATAAAATTTTATCCTGAACTTCGATGGACACACGTTGAAACCGTTGGATTCCCAATGACGAGTATTATTTTCCTACAGTCTCACTTTATACAAATGACGTACGTGTTCATTTTAAAAACCGAAAGCAAAGAGGTAATTTTCTAATTTCACTAAATAATTCACAAATAAATTCTATACAGATCTAGAAATCACTAAAAGATTCAAATAACACCAAATTAATTTTTTAACAAAATTTCAGGGTATTGATCATACCACAAATACCTAAGAAATGTAAGAAATATTGGTGGAGAAAGAAGATTGTGTTAAATACAAAAAATAAAAATAAAAATAAAAACTTGAACAAGAACTTTGCATGGGTTGAACATGTTGATTTTTTATTTTTTATTTTTTTGTATAGTTGGAGGCGTTATCTTTCTTCTTTCTTCAGTTAGTTTGCCGACCCTAGTAGAAAAAAGAAAGATAACGCCTAGTGGGTCTGCATGTGCCACATAAGAGTGACGTTAGAAGTTAACCACCATTTACTAAAACCAAGGTGTTAAATTTTGAAATTTTGTCGAAAATTTTGATTTTTAGGGGTATGAAAATTTTAACACCATATTAAACATATTTCGAAAAATTTGGCCGAAATTTCAAAAATTTCTCGAAATTCTCAAAATTTTGGCAAAATTTTCGGCTGGAGCCAGGGAGGTAGCGACCAGAGGGAGAGATGGGAGGAAAAGAAGATCCAACCTCGTCGCCTCTCGTTGCGAGAGAGAGAGAGAGAGAGAGAGAGAGAGAGGAAGAAAGGAAGAAGAGATCGGCGCAGGGAGAGAATAGATCGGCGTGCAGAGAGAAGAGAGGAAGATCGAGGAGGGAGAGGGAGGAGAGAGAAGAGATCAGAGAGGGAATGAGTGACTGATTGACTGAGAGAAGAGATCAGGGAGTGACTGACTGAGGGAAAGAGAAAGAGAAGGTGACTAATGAAGTAATGAGAGATTGAGAGGGAAGATGACCAGAGAAGTGGAGAGTCACGGGGAAAAAGAAGGAGAGAAAGAAAGAAAAAGAAAAGAAATAAAAGAAAAAAATGAAAAGAAAAAAAAAGGAAAGAAAAAAAAAAGAAAAGGAAAGAAAAAAAAAAGAAAAAAAAAGGAAAGAAAAAAAAAGAAAAAAGAAAAAAGAGGAAAAAAAAAAAAAAAAAAGTCTTTAGGGTTGATTGGGGTTTGAGGCCTTTGGACAATTGGAAAGAAAAAAAAAAAGGTTTGGGATTTGATTTGGCTGTTTTGAGGTTTCGTTTAGTTGTTTTTAAACCCTAATACATTTCTATATAAAAAATAATTAAAAATATGCTAAAAGGCCTAAACTCTAATATCATATACTATATCCTAAATAATAGAGAGTATAGATTATAGAATATATAGGGTTTAGTGTATAAATTATAGAGTATAAAAAGTATTAGGGTATATAGAGTATATAGGGTTTAGAATTAGGATTTAGCGTATAAATTATAGATTTATAGAGTATAAAGAATATACTAATTTCATTTATTCATTATACTAATTTTATTTAACAGTATTTGCCTTCAGCGCGTATTATATTCATCTTATATCACATGAAACCTACTATATAATTTAGTTTCTTTAATGTTTTTTATCAATGTAGTAGATAATATGTTAAATAAACATATGGTAAAGTTTTATTCAAAATTTATGTCGTTTATGCCTAATTTGTATTGAAATTTTAAATTCTTCGAAATTTTCGTCTAAATTTTTATTGAGATTTCTGCAAAATCTGAAATTTTACTCCTTGATTAAAACACAAATAGAAAATTAGGACTAAATACCAAATCCTAATAATTTTTTGGTATAGCATGAACACCATATAATATTTCAATTGAACTACTAAATTTAAATCTAGTTTTTTAGATTAGGTCACAAACATGTTGGCCCTTTTGATTTGAGCCTTTTTCATTTGACATTTTTGTCCTTTGCCCCACATATGATGAATGTTAGTTAAAATTTATAAGGTTTTGACAAAATTGCCCTTGAGGCTTTTATATTATCTTGAAAATTTGCTAATGTAGTCTCAATTTCACATTTAGTTGTGACTGTACGACACTCACAACTTCAAATTTAGTTGTGACTGAACGACAGTCACATTTAAGTTGTGACTTAATTGAATTTTTTTTAGAGAAATTATACTATAATATAATATAAATAGAGGTCAAAACAATACTTTTACTCAAAATAATACATAGTATAGTTGTGTGAGTTGTCTCTTTCAATTTACCAAAACAGTCACAGTTAAGTTGTGACAGGATTGATTTTTTTTTTAAATACAATATAGTATAAATTATTGTAATATTTGTGATGTAATATTATTTTTATTTTTTTATTATAGTAGCATGTGATGTAATATTTGTAAATTCTAATACATTTTACTTTATTATTTTGTTTGACTTTTCAACTATTATCTAATTTAAAATGTTATTTAATTTTGGTATCTAAATTAAAAAGTTATTGAAAGTTAGTAATTAAAAGCAATAGACCTAAACACAAATGTACGAATTGAAAAATGACCCCAACTTGGGGTACTAAAATATAATTTACTCTAACCTTGCATCCAAATTAACTATAAATTAATAGGAATTATAGCGTTTATATACATATAACTATTGCAATACAAATTTAGAATCGACGAAACCTCAAAGAAAAAATAAAAGAGGAAATAAAGAGAGCAACTTTAGAACTTGATGGTTACAAAAGATGAGATGATCAGCCAATGATATACGCAATGCAGCCTTATACGACTTCGTCGTTCTCTTGTAGCTTTTGGTCACTTTCTGTGCTTTTTTGGTCTTCTTTGTTCTTTCCCCACAAAACACTATAGAGACCTCCAACCAGCAACATACCACCACCAATGCTGCAACAAATTAAAGTTGCTAATGAATATGGACTTTTCATTTTACACATGATCAAATGTTACAATCAAATCAAGTATGGACCGATCATGCATGTCCTTGTCTTTCCTTTTAAAAGAATTTTGCAAGAAAAAGATAATTTCTATGATATAAGATAAAGTTGGTATGGACTATATATGGACCTTCCCCAGTAGATGGCTTCTTTCCACAAGATTGCTGAGAAGATTGCTGTTATAATAAGTGCTAATGGAGTGAACATTGCAGTGAAAACTGGGCCTTTCTTCTCTATGGCCCAAACTTGCAGCCAGTAAGTAATCCCAGTCACAATTACACCCTGAAGCCATGACCCATATGTTATCACCAATTAGAAACCAAACATGTACGTACATGTATTTACTAATTTTGTTTTGTTAGATCATGAATATGAATTATTGACTAGATTAGATCTTAATGGAACTGTGTGGTTTAAAATTCACAGCCCGGTAAGAGATCAACATTACCTTATATGTATATTCGTGTGGGCATGTATATGTCATGCCTACAAATTATAGTTGTAGGCTTAATATACATTAATACACATAGGAAGGAACCAATGGTCAATCAATGGATGATGTGATGCTGGAGCAATATGTTACATCTCATAATCACTAGATGATGACCACTCTAACAATAAGTCAAAAAAAATGAGTCATTATCCTATCTCTTTGGAGGGAATGGGAACCATATATATATCAACCCAAGCTAATTTCCAAATAGTAGTTTAAATAGCTTATTACAAATCCCTGTGGCTGATATATATACATATTAGAAAGGCTTAGGAACTAGTGCCGCATTTATATCTCATTGTCTCTAATAATGCAACAAAAGTGGTCTAATTACATCTGAAAGAGATAAGTTCATCCTATTTTTTGACCAATCTAGATAAGTTCATCCTATAGTGTAATGCAAACCAACTTTTTTTTCCTTCTTTTTAAGATAGTCTTTGCTTTTTCTAATCTGCTTTGTGCCTAGATATGACTGCCCCCCTTTATATGATGAAAAAATATTGTGTATATATAGCTGTTATATGCAAGAATTTATGTTAATTTTGGTGGATAGAAATGACTTACACAATAGAGCACAGAGAGAAGGTGAATGTCCCATCCAATCTTCCAAGCTGAAGGCCTTCTCTCTACTGCAATGGTCCAAAAAGCTGACTGCATGCAGCTAAAGAAACACTGCAGAGTGGTAAGCCTTAACTTTGCCGGATATTGCTTCAGAATGGGACCCTAGAAGTACAGGATCACGTAATTAATTAACAAGGGGTATAATGGCCAACAAAATTAACAAGGGGTATGAGAAAAATATATTATCCTTGTTTGTCCTGATGCAGTCCAAAATTAATATTTTATCAATTTTCAAGTACATGCAAACTGAGTGCAGAAAGACAACTGAGAGTTAGAATTTTCTTGTATTTTAAGAAAGTAAAATATTGTATAAAAATTGAATTACCTGCAAAATTAGCCACAAGGACCATGCAATGTTGGCTGAGAGCATGATGAGGGCACCTTTTATCCAATCCTCTCTGGTAGAAGATGAGTGTGGATTAATTTGCAGGTTTTGATTTGCTGGAGACCAGTTAATGAACCTTATGGGAGGCCCCTTGACCAAAGCAAATACCAATGCCCCAGAAAGGCTTGTGAGAGAACCCAACACCTTGGCCACACCATGCACTTGTTTTATAGAAATGCTTTCCATCCTGATGATAAAAAATTCAAAACCCATTTTAGTTTCTTTCATTTTCAATCCACAAAAGAAGAAGCATTTGCTAGTCAACTGCCAATTATTACCTTAGTAAAACTGCCATGACAAAAGTAATTGCAGGAATTGTAGTGGTGGTGGCAGCAGCAAATGTTGCAGAGGTGTAGTTGATTGCAACATAGTAAAGATTTAAACTCAGGGTGATCCTAAAATTAAACTTAAATTTATCAGTGTGAATGATTGCAACTAGAACAAAACTAGAGCACATAATTGAAATGTTGAGAGCTCGAATTAATTATGGCACAAAACCAAGTTCATAATCATACCCAAATAAAGAAACAAAGAAAATCTTGCAGAGTAAGGTGTAGGAAAGAGGAACTTCTTTTGACCTGCAAAGTAATTCAGTAAAAAATTAAACAATATTCACTTAAATTGAAGTGGGTTTATGAAAATTTACACTAAATATATACCTTTCAAAGAAGAAAGCAAATGGAGCCAAAGCTATGGAGGCAAAAGCTTGGCGATAAACCACAAACACAAAAGGGTTCATTCCTTTGGCAATTGCTGCCTTAGAGAACAAGGCCATACCTGCATACACAAACTGTATGAAGAGCATTACAAGATAAGCCTTGTGCCTCTCCATTACCATAGCATACGATCCTAGTAAACTACTCTTCATGTTGGGGTATGTAATGTTTTTAAACCTTCATTTGCTGCATCTGATTTGAGAACTAGGAGATTCAAATATATAGAGAAGGGTTGCTCTTATTAGTCGCTTTGCACGAAAGCTTTCGGTTAGCTTTCAGTCCCTATTGCTATTTTCCTTTAAAGAGAAAATTACATATTTAGTCCACTTATTTTATATCTAGTTCAATTTTGGTTCACAATCTTTTTTAAATTTTATTTAGATCCACTAATTGTTTCACTTGTTCAATAAAGGTCCAGATTTGTTTTCTCAAATTTAGCATGTCTTTTATCCTATCAGATCTCACCTAAATTCAGCAAACATATACTTGTTTAAAAGCTATGCATCTCTTCTTTACAACCATATAAAGATCATTCAAATTGAAGTTCTAAAATTTAAGATAATTGACCCCAAAATAGGGTACCCAAAACTGCCAATTTTTCAAATTTCACCCAATCTCAATTCTCTTAGATTCTAATACTCTAAATTGGTTCCTATGACTAAGAAATGATGAAATATAACTTATACTTCAATTATAATTGAAGAAAACACAACCCAAAGAATTTAAAGTCACAAATCTAGACTTTTATTAAACAAGTGAAACAATTAGTGGACCAAAACAGAACTTAAAAAAAATCGTTGACTAAAATTGAACTAGGTATAAAATAAGTGAATGAAATCTGTAATTTCATCTTCCTTTAAATGCATATGAAAAACTTATAAATAGAGGATTTCTTTCACATGAATATTAAAGGACCACATGTGGATCCATCTTACAAATCTATACTATTATAAAATATCAGAAGACACCCTTTTTACTAAAGCAATTTGTTAATAATTTCTATTGATATTTTCCTTTCTATTGTTGTTTTCCTTTAATAAAGCTATTTTCCTTGCCAAAAGTACCTTTTTACTAAAATAATTTTTTAATAAAACTATATTTATACTATTATAAAGCCGGAAGACACCTAAGGGGAGAGAAAACAAAACCCAAGCTGAGAGGGGGGATTCATTTTCCCTCCTTCGGGTGCATCCGATTTTTTGTGGGTCAGAAAACCATTTCGCATGTCTGCACTTACCAAACATGGTAACAAAACTATTTTTTCATTCCCACATTTTCAAAACTTGAACCAAACGAGCCCTAAGTGTTACAAGCTTCACCCATTAATGATTGTCAAAAATATCCTTTTACTAAAATAATTTTTTAATAAAAACTATAATTTATAAAGGTAAAGCTATAAATTGAAATATTAGGTAAAAATTAAAAAAGAAATTGCACACCCACTACCCACAATTGCTTTATTTTATTAAACAGTCAACTATTTTTCTTCATAACTGTTTTTACTTCACAACTATTTTTTATCACAATAATATCAAATTAAGTTTTAAATCGATAAAAATTTACGTGCAAGTGAGGTACACTCACTCTGTTTACATATATTTGGGGGGGGGGGGGGGGGGTTTAGGGTTTAGCGAGGCAGGCTAGCAAGAATTTTTACACACGCAAGCTTGGTACTGCCTTGTATGGCACAAAGGAAGCACCCTGAGATTTGCATTTAGCAAGTATCCATCTTATTCTTCTCGTGTTTTTTTTTTTTTTTTTATTCTTTTGGACATACTCTCATCTTTTCATTTTTAATTTTCTCCCGTAACTTCTTAATCAAATCTCCGGTTAACTCGTGTTCAAGTACTAGCATTAGAGTTAGGTGGAAAAGTCATAGATTTTAGATTCAAACATGTTGAGAACCCACATCGGGTATGTCGTCTTATATCATAGCACATCTACTATCTTGAGTTTTTATTTATTATCAATTGAGTCAGGGCCGGATCTGAGATTTTGTGGACCCTATGCAAAAATAAAAAATTGAGTCATCTTAAGAGTCTAACATATCACAAAAAATTATTACAAAAGAAAAATTCATTGATTGAATGCATACGATAAATAAAATAACTAAAACTTAGCATTCGATAACAAAAGCATTATCAAATTACAAAATCATCATCTAATAAGCAAATACAATCATAAATTACCAACATCTTTTAATAATCTTAAGAGTGCAAACCTGAATCAAAATTTCACTTGAATATTGATGCTCTTCTTGCACATTTAGATGCAAAATTATCAATCAATCTTTCATAATCAACTTTCTCTAGTAATTCATGTTCAATCGAAATCAAAGTTAACCCATTTTTCTAGATCAATTGACAAAAGAGAGAGAAACTAAACAAAGGAGTGTGAATAGAACATATAAGAGTGCAGGGATTGAAAATTGAGTGAGAAAGAGAGAGGAGTGAGAGGAACCGAGAAAGTACGTAAAACTAGTAAAAGACGAGGAGAGGCTTGATTTTGTCCGTTGATAAACAAAAAAAAAATTCACTGCAGTAATATACATATATACATTTTTATACTTTTAAACTTTAGTATATTATATATATAATATATAGAGTTAATTACACTTACACCCCCTGAGGTTTATCGTCTTTTCACATACACCCCCTGAGGTTTCAACAATTACACATACACCCTCTGAGGTTTCAAAACTGTTGCATATAACCCCTATAGTGAGACGAAAAATGATGAGAAATTATGCAAAAAGACATGTTAAGGGGTGAAATGGCCTAATAAGATTACTCAAGGTGTAAGGTCCAACCTTAATACAAATATTTTCTTTTTTGTTTATTTATTTATTTTTCTTGTAGGGGGTTATATGCAATAGTTTTGAAACCTCAGAGGGTGTATGTGTAATTTTTGAAATCTCAGGGGGTGTATGTGAAAAGACGATAGACCTCAGGGGGTGTAAGTGTAATTAACTCTAATATATATTACAATATTATATATAAGTGGGCCCAAAATGTTTGGGGGCCCCTCTCGAGGTGGGGCCCTGAGCGAGTGCAAAGCTCGCCCCCCCTAAGATCCGGCCCTGAATTGAGTTGAATATACTAACTTAATTAAAATGATAGCAAGACCGACAAGTTTGGTATCATCTCTACACGTATTTTATGTCATTTAATATATATAATTAATCCATGTACTGTTTGACTCAATCACACCACACATGCATAATAAAAATTTGATTTAATTATAGTTGTAGTCCATGAATTATATCTCGAGTATCACTTTAATTTATGAATTTCATTTTAAAATTTTAAAGCCCATAAACTATATATTGCATGCACAAATATCACTTTAGTCATTTTATTTTTCTAACTTATGTTACATTTTCTATCTAAAACATCCATGTGCCGAACGTGTCCCATATTTCGGAGGTATTTTCGTCCTCACAATTAATTCCTTTCCCTCATTCAATGTCTCATCTAGCCCTTACACTTATGCAATAGTTCATGGACTCTAGAATTTTAAAATGAAATTCATGAGCTAAAGTGATACTCGGAATATAATTTATGGACTATTGTTATAATTAACTTAATTTGTATTTTGTACATCGTGTATGTCAAGCCAAACACCACAATATGTAATTTTCTAAACTTCAACAAACAAAACCCGGTAGCAAGTAAAGAAATAGAAAAAAGAAAAAGAAAAAAGAACTTGTTAATTAATCAGATTCCAATGAAGCTGATGGGATACAGACCCAAGCTTTCCTACTAACAAATGGGATCATTTCCTTTATATAGGCAATATCTTTAGCGACAAAAAGCCAATTCACATACTCCTACTATATATAGGCAAATGGCTATGTGCCATTCATAAGCACTAATGCATGTTTCATTATTAGAGCATAATCTATATGCCTAATAATTATCTGTATAGACTAATGTGGATACAATATTACTGGGTGTAATAAAATGCTTAAACTGTTAAACTAAGTCCACTTTCAGGATCAATCTATTATTAGAGCATCATCAATGAACGAGCCTATATAATTAATAAATAATTAGACTTAGGTTCTTTAGAAAAACAGTTTTTAGATGGAGACCGGGGTGTTTTAAAATTTATAAGAAAATCCTTTTAATTCATAATAATTTATAAGAAAATCCTGTTAATTCATAATAAAGTTCTTCCCCAATTTGAAGGGTATTTCCCTCTATTTGAAGAGTATTTCCCCTTCTAGGGTGTAGAGTGGGCTTTGTAGAAGCTGCATGTTAGGTTTTAACTTCGAGATTTTGGACGGAACCCAAAATCTTGAAGTTAAAACCTAACATAAAGCCATCAAAGAAAAAATATAAAAGAACTTAATTAAAAACCTTAAATCACTACCAGTCTTAGTTTAAGAAAGACTCATAAAATGGAATAGACTCTATGTCTCCCATATAATTAATCTGTGTAGACTCAGGTGGAAAAAATACAATATTAGGTGTGATAAAATGCTTTAACTGTCAAACAAGTTCACTTCCAGGATAATCTGAAGGGACCATAATTAAGAGGAAAGGGGTCAATTGACATTTTATTCCAATTGATTTAGGTGTGTGCTTTAAATTTTGGATAGTACTTGGGTCACCCTTGCGGGTAAGGTCATCCCACCCCCCAAATTTCGATTTCAACAATGCCAGTGCATAATTAGAACCGTTCACTTTTTGGATCACCTATTATAAATCATTTCTGCAAAAAAACAACTCAATCGGAAATTGTTTGGTTATATAACTGTTGTCGATTAAATAGAAAAAATCAACGGTTTGGTCAGAAAATCACTCTTTAATCAGAAATCATTGATTTTTTCTACTTAATTGAGAATAGTTATATAACCAAACGATTTTCGATTGATTTAATTTTTTACAAAAATGATCTATAATAAATAATCTAAAAAATGAACGGTTCCCATCATACTGCGACATTATCAAAATTGCAATTTTAAGAGGTGAGGTGGCTCAAGTACTGTCCTTTAATTTTTGGTCTGTTATTTAAGAGTTGAGAGTAATGTGTTTGATAAAATATCTCAAACAAATAACTGAGTTTCTAAAGGGCAAGCAACACTGTAGTACGTGTGGTTGATTGAGAGTTTATTCATCACGTGTCCAAAATTCCTGAGTGGTGTGAGCGAGAGTTCTTCTGATTTCCAAAGGATTTGATTTTGTTTTTGTTCATTTTTTGAGTAATGTGTGCACTGTAATGAAAACCAAGGAAGAGCGATACGACTGGTTAGGCATCCCATCGAGTTAGTGCCATTAATTGAAGACCACTAAAGATGGTTGAGTGGGTGTGCACTAGACAAAATATCAGCTTGCGAAAAATCCCATTGGGGGAACATTCCACTATATGTACACCCAAACATTGTGACAAACTAATGATATATCTCACCAAATTCATAAGGGAATGATTCGTCCTGTTCTTGGGTCATCGAGTGGTTCGTGCAACCTTTTAAATGGATAATATTTTAGATTTTAAATAAAGAAAGATTTTGTAATAAATGTCATTAATTGTGTTTGATACATATATTTGGGGTCAATATGCTCTTGACTCCCAACATGAATCATTGATCAAAGTAGATTTTTATTTTAATGTATGATGTTAAATTTACAATCTCACGACATAGTATATTGAATATCAAATTAGAGAGTAGTATTACTCCAATATGTAATATCTATTTAGATTCAAAAAATTTAGAAGATTAACATGAGAAATTGAAGATAATTTATTTAACAAGAGACAGTGGAGAAACACAAGATACCCAATGAGAAGAAAAAAGGTACACTTAGAATCTCCGGTCTCTTAAAAAGGGAAGCTTGGGGTCATTTGGAAGGAATGATTTCACATTTATTCAATATTATATAATTAAATGACTTGATTGGGCTATTATAACTCATATATAATATGAAAAATTATCTAGAGCAGAGACCGCAAATTTATTATTTTTGTAAACTTTTTTTTTTTTTTTTTCGAATTTATGGTGCTGAATGATCAGCAGTGGCACCGAGCGCTTGACACTGTTTCTTTTGTTTTTTAAATTGCCCATCGCTTTTTGTAGCAAATGGTGTCGCTTCCTCATATGTTTTTGACCCTTTCTCCTACAGTTTATTTCCATAAGGTGTAGAATGACTTATGTAGGCTTAAAATCACAGAATTAAAACGTAACATGCAGCTGACAAATTAGTGCTAAGAGCTCAGGGAAACAAAAAAAATGCAATGTGAGCTTTCGACAATGGATCCTAATCGCTTGGCATTGGAAATCCACCAAAACAAAAGAGTTTGCGGTCATCCGTTCTAGAGAATAATTGTATATAATATATATTTAAAATATGATAGTTAAATTTTAAATATAAACAATAAACTTGCTCTGATGTATTCGAAAGAGAGAAAATTTTCATTGGCCAACACATCTGGAAACTGTTGAGGCACCTTTCACAAGTTGGGGCGATGATGACATGATGGATTGTGATGAGGAGTTTGATCGTATAGGAGATGTAATTATCATATGGTGATTGAATATTTAAGTACTTGAAGTTGAAATTGGTCTAAATACATCACACGTTCTAACAAAATGATGGAAGCTTATAAGGGTGACTTCTTAGTTCATGATCATAATTTGTTTTTTAGGGTCTTTTAGATATAACACCATTTTGAATACCCTATTTTAGAGTAGGCCCAGTAGGTAAATGTGTGTGGGGTTTTTTTTTTCACGTCAAATAATAACTTAGGCATGAATTTGTGGATATTTACAAAAAATGTTATTGCTCCAATTTGAGCAATATTTAAAGATCCATGATTTGAGACATTTATTACTCCTAATTTTGAATGTTTTAATTGATGAAATATCATGATTCATACATCCAATTTAAAACAAAAAATTGTTACCAATTATGAACATGAACATATACACACTCAAATACAAAAAAATTAAACACCCAATATACATATAATATACCTATAATATAGATAAAAAAAATGAACACAGTAAGGCTCCACTTTGGGTAAAAAAAAAAAAAAACAGAAATATCTAATAAAAATATAACAAATCCAACACAATACAAATATAGCACTAAGATATATAAATACAAATACCAATACCTTGGACTTAGGTATATAAAACAAAAGACAAAAAATTAAGAAGATACGTACATATCGATCAGGTCAAGAAAAATGTATAATTACCAACTTCCTTTTGAGGTATGTACATATAATTACCAACCTCTTTTTGAGGTATATATACCAATGGTTTCATCACCACTTACTCATGTGGAAAAATGTGGAAGAGAAAAACAAAAACCACAATCATGGAGGGCTTGGTGTTGAAAAGAAAAAAAGATCGAAGAAAAAGATGAGAGGAAGAAAAAGAAGATCGAAGATTGATGATGATCGAAGAAGGATAGAAGATGGAGAAAAATATAATAAGAAGAAAATAAATAAAGAAAAAGAAGATCAAAAAAACCACAAATACAACACCAGAACAAAATAACACGTTACTTACCTGTATGTAAGGATGAAAAAAAACTTGAAAAACACTATAAAAAACGTCATGTTGAACTTTTGAAATTGTTAACCTAAAGAACAAGTGAGGATGAAAGCTTAATGATGTTTGGAAAATGTAAATGACGTTTCTTCTAAATTTTTGAATGTTGGTCGTAATACACTAATTTGGACAAAAAAATATTTATTTTGAAATTTGAAAACAAAATTAAAAAGGATATACTTAATTTACAAAGTCAAACATAAATGAGAATTAATTACCAAAAAAATAAATGACAAAACCTTTAAATAAGACGTTAATACACACTAATTTGGAAAACGCAATAAACTTTGAAATTTGAAAACGAAAACTAGAAATGAAAAATCTTAATATTCAACTTCATAAATTAATGGCAATTATTTACAAAATTTTTTCATGATAATACCTTGAAAATAGGCATTAATTGACAAAAATAAAATTTACATTTTTTTAACTCAAAGGGTAAAAGAGAAAATCACAAAATGAATTCAGTAGTGCTACATATACCACATTTTTATACCATAATTTCATACCACCTTATGTGGCAACTTACATGGCATTCATACATTGGATACTAAAAAATAAAAAGAAAAACCCAAAAAGAAAAAGAAAAACATTGTCCAATAAAATAATGACACGTCAGATGGTATAAAAATGTGGTATAAGAATGTGGTAAGTATAGCATTATTCAAATGAATTTTCTACAGAAAATGGATAATCCTACGTGGCAAATTAAAAAATGGGTGTATATCTAATTTTCTTAAAAAAAAAAATGAAGTACGTAATATCAAATTGGATCTCCCAAAATGGAAGTATTTCTAATTAGCTCGATTTTTTAATATATAGAATAAGTGAATAACAAACAAATTAAGAAAGTGGACACCAATTAATTATGTTTACTCTAAATTAGGCTACGCTGATGTCCGATGACGATAAAACTCCACTAAACCAAAGGAGGAAAAGAAGATTACTACTGAAGATCGAACTCTCACACAATCTTTTAAGATGGAATTAACCTACACCATGTATATATGGTTTGATCCAACAGCCATCGCAAGCCTGACCATGTATTGATAATACCTCACTTTGTCTAATCTGGTTGATAAATAGTATAGTATGTATCAGCTACATGGATATTGATTGGATTTGCTTGGTAGATCTTGCCACTGTTGTAGCATTAATATTTGCATGATGAGTCAATGAACAAATTATGAACCATATATAATGATTGTTTGGCTTTCATAATTAAGGCCAGTATCCAGTATAGTCACTACCTTCAATGCTTTCTTAAAAAGAACACGTGCTTCTTAGCTTTATAAAAAGAATTAATTATTATAAAAGAAATTAATTGTTTGATATATTATATGTAGTCATATCTCCTATAAGCATGAGAATGGGATCGTGCATAAGTATGATCTTGAAATTCGATGGTTTTCCCATGCTTATACAGATCTATTAGGCAATAATAACATATTAATTATTACAAAAGAGATTGCATGTGAACACAATCCCTAATGCAATCTAATAATTCAAACTATTTATTTATTAAATTCTCATTAATTCTTATAAAAAAAAAATACTAAATACAAATATGAACATAATATTATTTCTAATAATTACTAAAAGGACTATGTTTAATAATGGAATGGTTAAACAATTTTTTATTTAATATTTTTTTTACTGGAATAATTCTTAATTAAAGATCTAAATAAATCATTAGATCATATTGGAAAGTGGTCCTAGCAATTAACTAAAACTATCTATCATTAACTGAAACTTTAGAAAAAGCTTTGATGTTTGAAGTACTATTGACATCGATCCCTACCATTAATTATGCAGCAGTGGAGAGGTGGATCGCCCAATAATTCTATCCAGTTTCTATGCTGACATCTGTCCACTGGTTGCTTTGTAATTTTTTTCCCTTAGAGGACATGCATGCCTTTTGGTTTTTGGCTGTTATGATATATCATGAATGCTTTAAAATGGCCTATCAAGAAGTCTGAATATATAATTAGAAAAGATAAAAGAATATGTATAATGGTCCAGATTACCTAATTTATAGAACGTGGTTTCTGTGTTAATCGTTGGTTTGAATTGGTGGATAATAGTAATGAAGAAAAGAGAAGCTTTACGTTCGATCATTCCGAAGATTTAGATGAGACATATGAATCTTTATTGACCAATTTACCCGAAGAACACTTTCTTTTATTCTTGTTTTTTGGTAGACAAAATCCTCACAATTTTTATGTGAAGGGTGTGTTCACCGTCCTAGGGTTTAGCAAAAGAGACATGTTCGATTACAACACATCATAGGTAGTGGTGGTGTACATATAGAACAGTCTTTGCCATAAAAGTATTAGCTATGGAGAAATTGAAAAAAAAAAAAAAGTGGAGAGGGAGGTGGGGTGTGGGAGGGTTTCTGCACTTATTTTTGTTTGCTTTTCTTTTCGTTTTATTTTTAAATTGTTTAGTTCTTTTAGTATTTAGTTTTTATTTTTTATAATTATTTTTGAGAGAAAAAAAGACGTTTTAACCCTCAAAAATTAGTCATGTGCTTGATACGTGATTAATTTTTGATGGAAAATCTTTTATTGAACAAAACCGAAAGTTGGTATCCTCAATTGGAAAATAATTAATTGGCATCTTGAACTGCAACATAGGGTACAGTTACAGTCGTTTTGATAAAATTTTCCTTTTAGGATTTATTGATGTGTTTTTGTTACAGTTTGACAAAAATAGCTGAATTTGTAATATAAAAGCATTTTTAGTGCTTCTTGAAGAAGTAGCTAGTATGTGTTTTTTCAAGAAGTGTTTCTTAAATACATCTACATATAGTACTATGATTTTTAATAAAAACAAATGTATGTACTTCTCACAAAAGCAAAAATGCTTGCTACAGAAACCCTCCTACACTGCTCGATCTAGTTATGGTTGCTATATATTGATCATGTTCTTCAAGTGAGATCTGCCGTACTTTCAGCTGTTCTCTTATTATACTGTGGGATGGTAGACATACATAAAATATTTAAAGTTTGTCTTGCATTTCATAGACATGTATAAAAGCTACATAATGCGTTATTGCTTTCCATATCTCACTTTTCTTTATGGATGTGTGATTTTCTTTATATAAACAAACATACATGTTCTTTCGATCCCTTAATGACATATATCTAAAGGATTAATGATATATATATATATATATAGAGTTAATTGATTATCAACTTTATACGAAGCTAATCACGTTTTTGGGCCTACTACATGAGTAATTTTAGAATCCGAATTGTCCATTTTTTAGACCATCATACTTGAACGAGACTAATATATATATATATATATATATATATATAAGATATCTAGCTCTTTAATCAGATGAAATCACTTTCATCTTAAGAGATCAGATCAGATCAAAATGAAGATTTTAAATCATATTAAGGTGAAGATAATTCCTAATTAACATTAATAAAATTGATCTAGATCTTACCATTGTATAAGTTTGAATAAAACAATCAATGGAAATTCATCAATTGTTCAAGCCTTTTCATGCTGTCAGAGGTGCATGCAATATGCATCTTTAACTTCTATTTCATCTTGGTCTCTTCACCTTTTTCATGCATTAGTCAAATTAATAGAATTGGTCGAACCTATTTCAAGACCTAATTAGGTTCAAGCCTTGATAGCAATATATATTAGAAGAAAAAAAAGGTACAGTCACTACAAAAAAATAATACCTTAGGCGACGAAACATTTTCGTCGCCCAAAATTTGATTTTGTTGCCTAAGGGTTTGGGCGATGAAAATGCATCGCCTCAAATTGTTGCCCAAAGCCAATCATCGCTCAAGATCTTAGGCAACAAATGGTCACTTTAGGCGACGAACCATGTTCTTCGCCCAAAGTGGCATCATTCGTCGCCTAAAGTGACCTTTAGGCGACAAATATCATGAATTCGTAGCCCAATGTTTTTTTTTTTATTTAAAGTTTTTTTTATCCAAAAACTAAATAACACAAAATTTATTAATAAATTTATATTAACACAAATTAGCAAAATTATAATTCCGTACAAAGTAGTAATAACCCTATTGGTCAATCTATTATAAATCGGTAGTGTCATCGTCATTCATGTCTGGTGGCGGTTGATGACGGGACGGTGGCAAGACAAACCCAGGTATCGCCTTGGTCAACGCAGCGTACAACGCCTACTTCTCCGCTCTCTCGGCTTGTAGGTCCTCCTGCAACTTCTGCACTTGAGCGGACAACCCTGCGACGACTGCAGATGGCTTAGAAAAAGACGAAGACGAGGAGGACCAGACGTCACGAATCCGCCCATATCCTATGCCGCATATCTCCTTACCGGGCCTAACATGCAGTGAGTCTATCATAATACGAAGTCCGACATCGAGATCGGGTACTAGGATCAACTCCAACGGAGTACTCGGAGGGTTTTGCTCGCCCAAGCTCTCCAAATATCTTCCTGAGTTAGCTACCATCTCATCCTTCAAAATGTTGTATACACAAATAACCAATTAGAAAATTAAAGATAAATATAAAAAAATTGTGAAAAAAATTAAAATATAAAAAACTAATATGTTTTGCCTTAGCCGCATCACAGTCGGGATGGGCATAGATATCCCCGAAAGTGCTTATCTCCGGGAATTGCGACTTGCCTTGAAAAAGAAAATAATATTGTCAAAAACCCAAACAATACTAAGAAATATATATGTCTTAAATTAAATAATGATGTACCCGACGTCGCGACTCCACCCAATACGAGATGGTCATCGGATGTAACAACCCGACCCAAATTTCTTTAAAAATTTGAAAATTTTTATTCAACTTTGTTCATTTTAAGAGATTTTATAAGGAAACAAAATTTGAAAGACCTCGGAAAATTCTTACTAAATTACTTTAGAAATGTTTTAAGAATTCATTTGGTGTGTTCACTGACAATTGATTTAACGTTATTTCAAAACTTATCGGCTAAAAGTGTTACATTTTTAAATTTGTGAGACCTTGTATCTTTCAAGGATTTATTCTAAATATTTTGAGAAATTATTTTGATAATTTTGAGAATTTATTTGGTAAATAAAAAAAAAAGTTTTGATTTAATTGTTAATTTTCGTTTTAAATTAGGCTTGACCCAAAGTTGACTTTTAAAACTAGTGGGTTTTTGATTTTGACTTTTGGCCCGTTGGATAGTTCTCGAGTCCACGAGTTCATAGACATGTAGCACGCGTTGATCCGAATTACAGTTTAGAAGTTACGGATCATACAAGTGTGGGGCAATTGTGTAAAATTGCACTTAAGGGTTTTAAAAAGCCATTTTTATTTCTGAAATCTCTCATTCTCTCTCCTCTCTCTAGAAATTTCTACAAATTTCTCTCTCTCTCTGCCTTATCTTCCCCGTACCCTCCCCCTGCGCACACACCAGCCACCTTCCACTCACCATCACCGGCCACCCCTTGGCAGCCTCTGGCTCTGGCGAACACCTGCCAGGTGCCGGCCACACCCCCCCTCGAGCCTACTCTCTCTCTCCTTATTTTCTCCTCCCCTGCAACCCGCCCCTGCACATCAACCAACGTCCACCACTCTCGCTGCCGACCACCACCAGCCGACCCAGCCTCACCGGCGTGGCCCCACCACACCGACCACCATCTCCCAATCACCCCCTTGCAGCCCAGCCCTCACACGCGAGCGAACAAGCCAGAAAATCCTCAGCTGCCACCCCTCTCTTCGCCCAGCCATCTTCAGCCACCTGAGGTTGTTAGCTCCTCCTCCAGCTAGCCCAGCCCGTGCACACAGAAAACCCAGTGGTTTGGCTCCCCTCTGTTTCGCCAAATTTTCGGTTGAAATCCGGCGCCAATCACCTCCCTTGTAAGTGGGTTTTCTTCCTTTTTCTTTGGATTTACATTTCGTCTGGTTTGTTAGCTCTGAAAATATAGAAATTTGAAACTTCAAATTATGGGATTTTAGGGCCATTTCGGAATTTCATGGATTATTGGATTAGAGTGTGTTTTTGTTGTTTTATTGGATAAGTTTCATCTCTAGGAACTCCATTTTTGTTGTTAGAACTGAAAAATTAGAGAAATTTTGGAGAAATGGTGGATTTTGGTTTGTTACCGCCACCTTGAGCGGCTACAACGGTGGTTTCAACCACCCAGCCACCACTTCCCTTTGTTAATGTGTAAAACAGATCCTTAATGAGTTGGACTGTGTTGAATAGGTGGATGCCCCTTGGGTTGAAGGAAATTTCAATTTTGGATCATAATCGGATAGTTTTTAGATACCGAACTTACTCTCAGACGATGTACTCAATTGAGGGCGGCTACATAGATTTATTTTTAAGGTTTATATTTGGTTTTGGCTATGTCATTTATAGTTGGAAAGACGGAGTTAGTGTAGAATTAATTTGAGACATTTTAATACTAATTTCGTTCTAGGGAGAGCCTTTCGATCAAAGTGAACATCGGACAAGTCTCTTTTAAGTTTAGGATTCGTTTTGGGATGTTTGGGCGATGTTGGGTTGAGCCAAGGGGATTCGAAGAAGGAAGTAGTGCTTACGGGGTTAATATGCTTTAAGTAAATAAATCATTGGGTTAATTGATAATGGGCTTGACAATTAGGTTCAATATTTCTTGTACACACTTTAATTATTATCGAGTCAAGACTTATTGAAATTATTGTTTATTCTATAGGCGAGACGATCGGGGCTCGTGACGATCCGGAGGAGGATCGAAGTTAGATTTTCTCACTATGAGTGGACTAACTTTTAATTTTTTCTGAAATGTTTTATAAGTTGATGACTAAATTCTATTTCTTGGCTATATTGAGTTTGAATTTTAAGCTAAAAGATTTTGAGTTAGAATTTGGTTTTTAAAAATCTTATTTCCTAAGTTTAAATTGATATTTATGGTTTTTGCATATTCAAAGTTTTATGGATTTATGAATTTAGATCTTGTGAGTTGAACAAATGCATACTCAAAGTTTCATGGATTTATGAATTTGGTTTTGTTAAAGAAAGTTTAAAAGGATACGAAAGGACTGAGTTTTATTTTTATATATTTACGATGTGGTTGTGGAAAGTGGTTTCAAAACCACCATTTTCAGTACCCTTCAGGTTATCAAGGTTGGATAGGTCTTTGGGACCCATTACGGCACACATATAAGCTTTGGGCCGTGTGTCGTGATGCTTGACCCTTTGGGGGTTGGCTCTGCGTGCCCGTAAGACAGAATTTCTGGCTCTGCATGCGTACGACAGATTCTTGGCTCTGCGCGTGTATGACAGATTCTATGGGTAACTGACTGGTCTGTGTTTTCAGTTTATTAAGTATTTTAAGTGATGAGTTTATGGCAGCAAAGGTTTTAAGTATGACGGTTTCAGTTGAGCAGTTTTATTGATTTTCAGTATATTGAGAGTGGTTTGAGAAGAAAGTTTTCAGATTAAATTATTTAATTATAAATTGACAATATCGATTCCAGATTGAGAACTTGTTATTTTCAAAGTTTGTATTTACAGTTAATTGATTTACTTAAAAGATTTGCATATGATGAGTTTCTTTTTGTTACTGCATGACTTCCTTTTAAGGTTCTCACACATTTATTATTCTACGAGTTTTCTTATGCATTGGGCATTCTGAGGATTTGAAATATTTTCATGTTCATATGTTTTTCTCATACTCTAAGCATGATCAAGGTTTACAAGGAGATTTTGAAATAGACTTGTGAAATGGTTTTAAAACTGGGGGATTTCAAAGAGTGACGCAAGGTTTTAGAGGAGTTTTGAATTTAAAGCAATTTGGAAGGATGAATAACTTAAATACTTGGTTTTTATATTTTGTCTACTCACTGAGAGTTTTTCTCACATTTTGTTTTTGACGTTCCCCCCAGGTAGTAGCGATCACCGAGGTCGGACCGTACCACGTCAAGGCATTCGAGTTTCTCATCTCCAGCTTATTGGTATAATAGGATCAAGGTCTTCTCTTGAAATTATTAAAATGAGATATGATTGTATAGTTGATTAGATATACTCGGATTAGATTTGTATTATTTGTTGTGGGCCTGAGACCTTACTTTTGGTTGTGGTAGAGGTGGTTGATGTTTTAGAAGTGCTTTTACAGGTTTCGAAATTTTTGGGTTAGTCCATTTTTAGGGGAGGTTCTGCCCAATTTTTGGTAGGATTTTCCTTGATTTTGAATCCCATAGGACCTCTCCGGGTTTCAGGGTGGAAATCCGGGAACGGTCCTGTCATCGGACCACTATGATGGTTAAACGGCTTCCCTTTTCGGTTCCTGGCGTTGGCAACCGACTTCTTCTATTAAATATTAGGCAAATTGTAAATGTGTTAGTGTATATACAATAATAGAATAACAAAAGAATAATCGGTTTTTTTAAGTCTTAAAATGATAAAACGTATCAAAAACGTCAGGCTTAGAAAATGTTCACACAAAAAACGCCACTGGTCAGGCTGCTCTACCAACTCCTTAGGAGGATTGCCAATGCCCCAACTGCCGACAAAAATCCCTTGAAGTTCTTGTGTAGTTCGTTCTTCCACTGCTTGTAGGACTTGATGAGTAAATCCGTCATGTACGTGACGATGAGGGGATCATCTATCTGAATGTCAAAGTTAACCTGAAAAGAATATTAAATTATTATGAATGATCAAATTCAACATTTTGTATTAATTATCAAGCTATACTCACTAAGATGGAGCGCATCACTTTGTTTTAGGTCACTTCCGACAATTTTTTCCAAGTGGTTGCAACCAAGAGGAACTTGGCACGGACAATCGCCCCCATGTTGTGCGAGAACAAACTGTCGACATTAGGGTCTAACGGTCGTCGGCCTGTTTCCACACACGACTCAATCCGCGCCCCAGTGGTGCGCACGATCCGAGAGGACTTCAACCCACTACATGGTCCCCTCGTCGCAATAGATGAAGCGGGAGCGGTGACCTGACCGTAGAGGTGAGATTGACGGGCCCTCTGTGGCATAGAGGGGCTCCCAGCCCCAGTACTTGAGGAGGGCTGGACTACGTCATCGGGACCTGATTCCATTGCCTTCCACCTTATAAAATAAATTTCAAAAGACAACTAATTGTTACAACAAAACTAAATTTAGTATACAAACTAAATTATATTTCCCTAGCTAGATATATTTATCTAGATATATATATTTCTACCTCATCTAAATACATTTAATAAGTAAAATACATTTATAATTAATCTAAATTTAATAATTAAACTAATGAGAACTGTTAAACAAAATTTTATATTTAATCTATATTTTGTAATTAAACTGAATTTTATATTTAAAAACTAACAAACTATTTAATCTACATACAACTAAATAATAAATTTTATAATTAAAAAACATATAAACTAACTAATAAATTTTATGATTAATTTTAACATACAACAAACCAACATAATAAATTTTACCTCGAAACTCCGCAATTTGTCAAATCAAATTTTACCCGCACATGAGAATATTCCTACGAAGCAATCAAGGAACAATAAAGGAAATTAAAAACCCACAAAATATAATAAATCACAAAACATAAAACCCATACAAAAAAATAACAAAATCCACAAAATAAATTAATTACCAAAACAACACAAATACCACAACAAATGCGAGCAATCCACAATCCTGCAAATCTACAACAAATGCAATCCACAATATTAAAAACCCAAAAAACATAAAATCCACATAAAAAGTAAAATAAAAAAAAATTACCAATGGGTTTCGGGTGGGATTTCTGGATTTTGGGGGGTTGGGTTTTGGGTTTTGGGTTTTCTGGGTTTTGGGATTTCTGGGTGGGGTTGGGTTTCCGTGATGATGTGAGGTGGGGTTGGGTTTCGATGGTGATGTGGGGTCGGAGCTGGAGTTGTGTCACACCCCAAAGTGGGATCTGTCACTTTGGGCATGTGGCAGTGCCACATTGGTCATTACCCTTGAATTAACCTCACTAAAACCTAATGAGATTACTCCAAAGTTAGTGATCAATATAAAGCTAAAGAAAAGAACACTTTGCAAAAGAGTAGTATAAAAATTATTTTTGAAAGTGGCAAGAGTTTGCAGCAAGGAAGCTTCATCAAAGTGATGAGCTTCTTAGGTTTAATAAATAAAAATATGAACTTAAACAAACCTTTGTCTTAAAAAACACTGAACATTTATCTTTAAAAAGTAAGATGCATATTAGAGTTACAAACCATGATTTCTCAAAGCATTGAAGTTTCAAAACAGTTTTAAATAAACAATGAGCCATTTTAATCCTTTATAACCTTAATTCCACAAGTTTCACTGTCAAGGAAGTAAACAAAGTAAAAGGGGTGTTACACACTTGTCCATAAAGGGGTCCTCCTCTTCACTTGAATCCTTTGAGGTTGGGGGTGTTGGTATGTTAATGTTGGGAGTCCTATCCCAGTAGTCTCCTTTTTGCTCTGATCCGAGAGTTCAATCATGCTAACCATTGTCCTAAATTGATCTTGCACTCACAGACTGTGTAGGGGTGAGCATCACCAAAACAACTGATTACACACTCAACTAGTCTAAATCATTTCCAAGCATTTCAAAGTAGTTTAAATAAGAAAGTAATGCTTTAACAAACATGTTTTTCCAAACTGGCCAGAATCACAAACATAACATTTTCAAGTCACCTAAACTATAATAACATGTTCAAACCAAAGTATAACAAGTGGAACTTACAACAAGAATGCACATTAACTTTGTTTGAGGTTCTTAGAACAAGATATTGATATAAATCAACCAAAGAGATCATCTCTTGGTCTCGGGTTGTACAAACAGTTGGCATATTTCAGCAAGTTTCACAATCTACCATAAATTAATTCATGAAATGCAAATGCAAGTTTACAAGTAAATTACAATGCAATGCGTACCTTTTCTCCATGACAAAGCAAACTTGTCCAGATTTGAAAACAATTGACTTATCCCTAATTTGTAATTTTCATTACCCATATTCCCAAATCCTACAAAAATCAAGTAGGTCGATCTAGATAGTGAGATGTCCTTCATTGAAAGTAGATAATTCTATCTCTTTTCATCTAGCATATTCTTAAAACACATAACCAATTCTAGATAAAATCTGTACGCATACATTTAGGGAATTGAATCCAAGGATAAGGTTTCATTATATCCTTTCATCTCTAATTAGGAAGTCCAAATACTTTAAAACACATTAGTGTATACATTCTCAATTCAAATAACCATGAATGTTAATGTAATGCATTGGCAGACCCTATGAAGGGAAGACTTGCCCTCAATGAACCATAATACAATAATCATGCATGTGCATATGTATTGGCAGTTTCATATATAAAGAGAGTTTAAGATGGAGTTGGATTATAATGCCTTGAATGATTGGCAGTATTGTATTTATTGATATATATAGGATACAGTCACGTGTATACAAGAGTTGTGTGCAAACTATACCAAGTACATGATAACTATGCTAAGTATATGATAACTAGAACATCAAGCACATGTGTATTTACGGAGGTAAAAGTCTGGAAGAGGTAGGACTCTTTTCACACCCCCGCAAGCTGAGTGGACGAGAGCGAACAGGCAGCTTGGAAGCCAAATACTGAAAACGAGTGGTGGATAAACCTTTAGTCAGGAGATCAGCAACTTGATCTTGAGTAGAGACATAACAAACCTCGAGCTCTTTGCGGACTACCTTCTCACAAACATAGTGATAATCCACCTCCACGTGACGAGTTCGAGCATGAAATACTGGATTAAAGGCCAAAGAAATGGCACTAATATTGTCACACCATAATTTAGGACAAGTTAGAAACAAATGAAGGTCCTTAAATATGGAACGAAACCAAGACAAGGTCGCAGCAGTGTAGGCGAGTTGCCGATACTCAGCCTCAGTACTAGATCGAGAAACGCCCCCTTGCTTTTTAGAACTCCAGAAAATAAGATTATGGCCGAGATATATACAGGAACCACCAGTGGAACGACGGTCATCCGGATCCCCAGCATAATCTGCATCTGCATAAGCCTGTAAGGTTAAGGGGCCTGGAGTATATAAAAGCCCATGTGTTACAGTACCCTTTAAATAACGCAAAATACGTTTGACTGCAATCCAATGAGTTGTAGTGGGCCGATGCATATATTGGCAAACCCGATTCACTGCGAAGGCAATATCAGGCCTGGTAAGGGTAAGATATTGAAGAGCCCCCACAACACTCCTATAATTTGTAGGATTAGGCAAGGGGTCACCATCAAAAAGACTAAGCCGACGCCCACTAACAGCAGGTGTGGTCATGGGCTTTGAATCAAGAAGATTAGTACGGCTCAAGAGATCTGTGATATATTTAGACTGACATAAGTGTAGGCCCAGTGAATGTCTAGTAGCCTCAATACCCAAAAAATAGTGAATGGGCCCAAGATCTTTCATAGAAAAGAGACGGCCCATGTCCGATATAAGTTGTTGAATTTGAGCAGGATTGTTGCCTGTAATAATAATGTCATCCACATAGATTAAGAGAAAAATCTTGTCAGGCCCATGAACATAAGAAAAGAAAGAATAATCTGCCAACGAAGCCTGAAAGCCCAAATGCTCTAAATGAGACGAAAAACAATGAAACCAAGCCCTGGGTGCCTGTTTAAGCCCATACAATGAACGGCGGAGTTTGCAAACAAACTTAGGAAATTAAGGATCAACAAACCCAACTGGTTGCTTCATGAAAACATCTTCCTGAAGATAGCCATGGAGAAAGGCATTTTGAACGTCTAACTGACGAATGGGCCAATGAGAGCTTACGGCTAGAGCAAGAAGAAGGCGAATGGTGTTATGATTGACCACGGGGCTAAACGTTTCCCCATAATCTAGTCCCGCTTGTTGATGAAACCCATTAGCTACAAGACGGGCCTTATACCTTTCAATAGAACCATCAGATCGCTTTTTAATCCTGTACACCCATTTATTGGGTAAAACATTGTAAGAATGATGAGGGGGAACAAGAACCCATGTTCCGGCCTGTTGAAGAGCATTAAATTCATCGGCCATAGCCTTTCGCCACTGTGCATCTTTATTTGCCTGTCCAAAACAAGTAGGCTCCACACAATCATCAGGCATAATAGTAACATGAGCATATTTGGAGTTAGGTTGAACAATACCGTCCTTTGACCGAGTTACCATATGATGCGTATTACGAGGTTGTGTCCCGGAATTATCAGTATGAGTCATACTAGGAGACTGAGGTGGAACAAGCTCACAGACGGGAACAGAAGCCAAGTCACAGGCTGGAGGAGGCACTAAGTCACGGACGGGAGACAAAGGAAGCAACCCAGTAGGAGCTACATCCAGGAGCTCGGAATCAAGAGAAGTAGATGGGCCGGCGACTGGAGATGAAGCCTGTGAGAAAACTTGAGCTTGTGGGGGAAACGAAACAGGAGATGGGCTAGAAATAGTACGTAGACCTGAAACATTAGGAATAATAGACTGCACAGGTGGAGTAGAAAAATGGGAAAATGAAGGATTTACCGAAGCCCAAGTGATGTGAAGCGAAGCGGATTCAGTGGACGAGGACGGCACCCCCGTGGACAAAGGAGCACAATGGTCTTTATATGGAAAATCATGTTCATCAAAGACAACATGGCGTGACAAGAAAACACGACCGGAAGCATAATCTAAGCATCTATAGCCATGTTGATTTAAAGAATAGCCCAAAAATATACATTTTTTAGAACGAAATTGAAGTTTATTTGTGTTGTAAGAGCGAAGATAAGGGTAGCAGGCACACCCAAAAACTTTAAGAAAATCATATTTTGGAGACTTGGAAAATAATTTATGATATGGGCTTGTAAATTGAAGCACTTGAGAAGGCAATCGATTAATTAAATAAACCGCAGTATGGAATGCCTCGGCCCAATATTTAACTGGCATAGATGCATGAGCAAGTAAAGTTAGACCCATATCAACAATGTGCCTATGCTTGCGCTCAGCAATCCCATTTTGTTCAGGATGATGAGGACATGTTAGACGGTGATTAATCCCATGTTGTTCTAAAAATTGTTTAAATAAAATACTTGTGAATTCACCTCCACCATCAGTATGAAAAGATTTAATGGAACTAGAAAACATGTTTTCAACCAAACATTTAAATTGCTTAAAAATTGAGAACACATCAGATTTAGCAACCATAGGATAGAACCACATATATCGCGAAAAACTGTCAACAAATATAACATAATACTTATAACCCAAATTTGAGAAATAAGGAGATGTCCAAACATCAAAATAAATCAAATCTAATGGAGAATGAGAAATAGAAAATGAATCATTAAAAGGAAGTTTCTGACTTTTGCCCAATGGACAAGATTGACAAAAAATCCTAGGCCTAACCCAAAAGATGGCAATTTATGTTGAGAAATAACTTTGCTCAAAACTAGGGAGGACGGATGACCCAATCGGGAATGCCACACGTTCTCATGAGCACGAACACCTATAAAAGCAAAAGGACGATCAGACACCGAAACCCGACCAGGAAATGGATAAAGACCATTGCTACTCTGCCCGCGGAAAAGAGTCTTCCCCGTCACCAAATCCTGAACAAGAAATGAGTCAGGAAAGAAAGTGAAAGAACAATTATTGTCACGAGCAAACTGATTAACTGAAAGAATATTACTAGATGCTTTAGGACAATAAAGCACATTCGTCAAAGCAAAAGAAGTAGAATTAGTGGAAAGATTAGAGTGACCAATGGAATGAATGGGCAAACTTGTACCACCAAGGACTCCACCAATAGAGTCATGACCATGATAATCTCGAGCATGAACCAAGTTGTCGGCATCACTGGTAATATGAGCATTGGCACCGGTATCAGTCAACCAAGGTTGGGCCCCAAAAGAAGCGTTAGTGGCAACCATGGCAGACAATTTTTGGGGAGGAACACGACCCTCATAAGAATGGTTCACTCGATTATAACAATCGATTGCAGAATGACCCATCCGATTACAAATCTGGCATTGCACACGGAAACCATTAGTACCAAAAGAATTGGAATTAGACGAAGAAAAAACACCTGTTGAGTGGGAGCCTGTTGAGCCAGTAAAGGAAGGCCTAGCCATAGAACTACCATGAGGCCCATAAAATGACCCACGACCACGACTTGATGAAGGACCACCAGAAAAACCACTTGATGTACCACTGGAACCAGAGAAGCCATTGGAACCACGGCCACGACCAGAGAAGCGACCACCCCAGCGTTGATTACCGGAGTAGCCACGACCTCCAGTTCGACCACCACGCGCTGCCATCATAGCAACGGAAGTATCACTACCAGGAGCCTGAAGCGCCGTAAGCCGCCGCTCTGCACTTTTGAGCAGCACCTCCAGATCTGTAAAGGTGATTGGTGTTTCGCGTGCTTGCGCAAAGGCCACTGTGTTTTCATAAAGTGGCCCAACATTGCTCATAACCACAGCCACAAGATCATTGTCCTTAACTGGACTGCTAGACACAGATAAACGATCAGCAATAGAAAGTAAGCGATCCAGAAAATCGGAAACACAGAGATCACCTCGGCGGGTGTTTAGCAATTCAGAACGAAGTTCAACAATATACTGCTGATTTTGAGAAGCAAAACGCTCCTCAAGCTTTGCCCAGGACTCGTGGGCAGAAGTGCATCGTGCGACGGTGCCGAGGATGGCTTCGGACAAAGAACCGTTGATCCAAGACAACACCATCTGATCATGTTGAATCCACTCATCATACTTTGGATTAATCTCGTCAGTAAGCTTCCCTGCTGCATCTTTGAGAAATGGATCAGGACAAGGAATTTTTCCAGTCACAAAACCTTGAAGATTACGACTACGCAACAGCAGCACAATCTGTGCAAGCCAGAGCACATAATTGTGCTTGCTAAGGCGAATATTTAAGGAACCAGTAACATTTGGAACAGATGGGGAAATAGCTGAGATAATAGATTGAGAACTAGAAGATGATTCAGTTCCCATGGTGTGTGATGGCTGTGGGAGGAACAGAGGTTAATTGGTTTGAGAAGAAGAAAAACAGAGAGGACTGCGTACGTCGTTAGACTTGCGGCTCTGATACCATAAAGAGAGTTTAAGATGGAGTTGGATTATAATGCCTTGAATGATTGGCAGTATTGTATTTATTGATATATATAGGATATAGTCACGTGTATACAAGAGTTGTGTGCAAACTATACCAAGTACATGATAACTATGCTAAGTATATGATAACTAGAACATCAAGCACATGTGTATTTACGGAGGTAAAAGTCTGGAAGAGGTAGGACTCTTCTCAATATATGCATTATAAGTTCATTGCACAAGTCAGTTTTTAACATGTTTCATCATTCAATTAGTGCAAAAACAAATAATCACATTATGAACATTTTTCTTTTAAG
Organism: Dryas octopetala; assembly: GCF_963921425.1. NCBI lineage: Eukaryota > Viridiplantae > Streptophyta > Magnoliopsida > Rosales > Rosaceae > Dryas > Dryas octopetala. Next base: position 17,966,818 of record NC_141373.1, read on the forward strand.
CTAGCAGACTTGTATTCATTCAATGAAGAATTGATGCAAAAGAAAATAATCAAGGGTTTCTCTTTTCATTCAGTTCCTAATTACTTGATTAAATTAAATAGATTCATAACCTAAGAGCATATGAAGCCAAAAAGTATATAAACCAGTTTCGATTTCCCTTAATGTTGTTTCCAATTATACATACCCTATTATTTCATTCTAGATGCATTTCCTATACCAGTTCCTTTTAATATCCCAAATTAATTTTCAACTTGACAAAGCAAGTTGAAATTATCAACATGGCAGTCCATGTTAACTTTCTCATTCTCAGTGAGCATGGAGGTCATTGAAACATTGTTTATGTGCTAAGTTAATCTCCCAACTTGGTAAAGCAAGTTGAAATCATCAACATGGCAAACCATGTTGAATTTCGAATTCCCATTCATCATTCAAATTGACTTAATTCTTTAACATGCTGTTTAGTCATAGGTTAAGGATCTAATTGCAAGTTTTTATCATTCTAACTTCTTCTAAGCATGTCATCTAAGGAGACATTTTTAAGCATACATCATCATCCAATCCGTGCCACAAATAAAGAAATCATACACACACATACATATAGCTATAAATTAATATAGATATAACCAAAACATAGGATTTGAATGGACTAGCTCTCTCTACCTCAAGTGTAGCTCCTATCCTTGCTGCCACTCCAAGCAAGTTGTTTCCCTAGTTCATAAGATGACAACATTAGGGTTCGATGGCTGATTGGACAAGCAAAAGTTGCATACGAGATTTCAAAATAAAAAATAGTTAAAGTCTAACTTTTCACAAGTTCTAAATCATGCATTGAAGCATAATTGAAGGTTTAAAGGCATCACAAAAACCATAACAGAAAAATGGATATGCTGCAAAAACCAAATTCAGGGTTTTAGTTTGAAAGACAAGGGGTTTGACAACCCAAATTTTAATCCAAGGGTAATTGGACTCCTTCTTGTTTCTAGAACAAACCCATGGGTGATTTGTGACTTGCTAAAACCAAGAGTTTAGGCCAAAAAGTCCAAAAATGGAAAATGGTAGTTTGAGACTTTTATGAAAAAGGTCAAAAGAGCAGTGCTTGCTCTGTGATTTTTATAAAATCGTACAAAACATTTTTGAATAAAATTTTTCACAGGTTGTTAGAAGACACATTGATACTCATGTACAAAAATTTTCAAAGTAGTTGGAGTTATGCAAGTGGGGTTTTCGAAGTGCTAAATCTCACACCAGAAACTGAATTTTTTGCATAAACATTGTTCATATGGTAAAAATCTCATTTTTGTGTATACTAACCAAATCGAGTGAGACCAATTGGAAGAGGTTTGAAATCACATTTAAAAGCCACTGTAAAAATTTCAAATCAAAATTCCAAGTGTATTAAAACCTAAGGCTTCTTTCTTTGAAAACATGCAGAAAACTGGCAGAATTGTTTTGCATTTTGTAAAATCCACCATAAAACCATAACAAGTTGAATTTTGGTGTTTCTTGATTGCAGAGAAATATTGGGATGTCTATTTCCACATTTTGAAACAGTTTCTTCAAATTTTTTGTAGAAAACGACAGATTTTAAAAGCAAGGCATTGAGGTCAAGGGTTGGAAAGTTGCCAAACAAAGATTCAAAACATGAAAACCCTTTTGATTTCTTGAGATGTTATTAACCCTAGCCAAACAAACAATATCTAATACCAAAAACTAACTCTTCAACAAATTAAGAACAAAGCTAAGGTTCTTACCAAGTTTTCCTTTGAAAGATAGTGCAGGTTGCTCTCTTCCCTTCCTTTTAGCATGTTCGTTTCTTCTCTTCAACTCTCTCTCTCTCTCTCTCTCTCTCTCTCTCTCTCTCTCTCTCTCTCTCTCTCTCTCTCTCGCTAACGTTGGTTTCTGAATGAATGCGGGAATGGCTTGTCTGAAAGTGGCTGGATTTATGAAAGGGAGGATATGGTTATTGGAGGGAAACTGAAGGGTAAACTCTTCTGTTTTTTGTTTGGCGTGGGAAAGGGTTTAATGAGGAGGCTTGTCAGATTTTAATTTCTCCAGAAGGCTTTTAAGTGGCTTGCCAATCCCTTAAGGCCTAGTTTAATGAGTGTTTTAGCCTAATGGAATAGGCTTAACAGCCCATTAAGCAATCCAAGCCCTTTTTTCTAGTTTTAATTTACTTAATTAAAACTCAACACTTTATTTTATTATTTTCTTTTCCATAACCTGAAATCACACTCAACCCTCTGGCCTAGCTTGGTCATGATCACCATTCCATACCATGGTTGTTTTCCTTATCTCTTACTTAAGTAACCTAGGGTTCCAGTTCTAGTTATTTAGGTTGGTCAACATTAGGGTTTCCAAAGTCAGATTTTTTTTAACCCTTTGGTATTTCTACTTGTTAAATGTAATATTTAAACAAGTGTAGGTGTCAAACACATAGTCATACAAGCAAAAGTGTTCATGTGATCCGAAAAGATCACTTAATCAATTCAACAATTTATTTAGTTAAGCAAGTGCATGAGTAGATGTTTGTGTAACAATTAAAGTAAGTAAGTAAGAATACAAGTGTAACCATGTGTGTGATCCGAGAATGGCATTTTTGTGTACAAACAAAATTGTGTTAATCAAATGATTAAAAATGGTGCATGCATAATGATTAAACCAAAAGAAACCTTTCATAAAACCAACTTGTGGAATAAATCCATATTTGTATCTCGAAAGCATATAATTAGTTCTTAACTAAATTAATTAATCTAGTAACACCCTTAACCCAAAATCAAGAAAATTTGGGGTGTTACATCATCTCCACCTTAATAGAGTTTTGTCCCCAAAACTCAATCTCTAAACCTACACAAAATAAGGGATCATTGAGCAAAAGAGTTGGCAATGTTCAAACCAATCAAAACATAACTGAAGTTTTTAAGCTACTACTGAAAAATTTAAAGCACTTATGTGTTCTTGGACTTGTTGTTATCCTACCTCAAATGCAAGGTTGTCAAGTTTTAATATGGAAATGGAAGTAGGGAGTTGTCGTACCCAGGAGATTGGATTGAGATTTCAACCACAAGCTAGATTGATTTTAGGGTTATAAAACTAACAAACAACCTATTATGTACTATGCAAAGCCAAGGCTAAACATAATGGTATGTGCAAATGTGTGGTGTTGAGTTGTTGTTTAGTTGATTGATGATAAGTAACATTAGAATTTGAAACTAACAAATGGAAATGCAAGCAAATTCAAGTACAAATTAAATTCAATGATGATGAAGAATTTGGGGTTATTAGGGGTTCACACTAACCCTCTAATGTAACAAACAATACAATTAGTGATTATGACAAATTAGATAGATTAGATTCCCTCTTAACTCCCGATCAAGGTAAATTAGGGCACATACTCTTTCATGTTATCAACTATCCCAACCAAGGTGATAAGTAACTACCTAAGATAAATGTCATAGCAAACCCTAGGTGCATAAAGTTCTAAGGATGAGGAATCCAAGCAATTAAAACAATCCAACCAAGGTGTTTTTAAATTATTATGCTCTTATGCAACAAGCTTTAGAAACTAAATGTTACCAATCTCTAATTTCTACATGACAATATTTCTCATATGCATAAGTGGTAAATTCACACATACAATTCATGATCTTTAAACTAGCATAAGAGCATATATATCCAAAAGGGCGTTTATATCACAAATCACAAAGTCATTACATGCTTGGGCTAAGGCTACATCCCTAGCCCCAAATCAAGAAACTACTCACTAGCCATAAAAGTTACAAACAATATCACAAATTGAAACATAAATGGACACAAGAAGGAAAAGAGAAAACTCTAGATGTTGAAGCCAAGCTCGCAAGGGGTGTCACTCCTCCAAGGATGCCCAAAATAGCTTCTTGTCCCAAGTGCTTCCAAGCTCCTCTTGCAATAATGGTGGTGAATATGGTAGATGGGTGTTGTGATGGTGTTTGGCTTTTTAGAGAGGAAGAGTTGATGAAGGGAAGATAGAGAAAAGAAATGATGAAGAGAGATGAGAAAATGCTAGAGTTTTTGAAAGATGGAAGATGAGATGTGTGTTTTTGAGATGAGATGATAGAATGAATGATGGAATGAGTGAAATTAGAGAGAATGAAGAGAGGAGCTCGAAATTGAGAGAGTGTTTTATGGTTTGGGTGAGTTGTTATGTCTAGAATATGTGGCTAGGATTAAAAGGAAATGAAGGGATAAGGTTTGGTTAATTCAAAAATGAGAATATTTCATCTTATCTCTCAATGGATGATCCTTGAAGGATGTTAAGATAGGTAGATGTTCTATTTGTCTCATTTAGAGCCTTGACATTGTGGTTTTTGAATTTTGCTTAGAATGGGTAAACAAAGGGGAAGGAAAGAGACCATGTGATAGGCAATTACCCAAAATGGAAAGATGCCTTGTGACCATTTTGTCCTTTTGCTGACAGGATTTCTGAGCTGTCTTTGGAGAGCAATTTGGAGGCCTTAACCAACCCAAAAATTTACGTTTCATATATCAATAGAAAGCCCTGGATGGCTTCTTTCCAACCATATGTTATATGCCTCAATCTAAGATCGGACCAAAAAGTTATGCCCCACACAATGCAGCTGACTCAGTTCTCCTCGGGTGCAATTTTGGGCTAAATTTGAAATTCAAAATAAACACCTTAGATGTGAGACCCCGTATTTTTCAAGGATTTATTCTAAATATTTTGAGAATTTATTTTGATCATTTTGGAAATTTATTTGAAAAATAAAAAGGTTTTGGATTTATTTTTAATTTAAGTTTTAATTTGGGTTTGACTAAAAGGTTGACTTTTTATTTAACGGGCTTTTGACTTCGAGTTTGTGCTTGTTAGAAAGGTCTCGAGTTCACGAGTTAGTAGACACGTAGCACGCGTCGATCCGAGTTACGGTTTGAGAGATATGAGCATTTGAAAGAAGAGGCAATTTTGAAATTTTGCATGAATGGGTTTTAATTACCCAAAAGTCCATTTTTCTCTCATTCTCTCTCCTCTCTCCCCGGTTCTCTCTCTCTCTCTCTCTCTCTCTCTCTCGTCTGTCTCTCTCTCGCCCGTTCAACATCTGACAGGACCGCCCCCAGATTCCATCATGAAACCCAGTGTAATGACCCGACCCAAATTTCCACTAGAAATTTAAATTTTTATTTAACTATGTTTTTAAGAGATTTTTTTTAAAGGATGTTGAATTGTATTTTAAAGATTTTGAGATTTATTCGGAAAATAAAAAGGGTTTTGATTTAAAGTTTTGATTTATTTATTTATTTATTTTTATTTTAATTTAAGCTTGACCCAAAGTTGACTTTTAAAATAAATGGGCTTTCTTATGGTTTTTGTATTCAAAGTTTCATGAATTTATGAATTTAGATATTGTGAGTTGAACAAATGCATATTTGATGAGTTTGGACTTGTTACGGGGAGTTTTGGAAAGAAAATGAAAGGACTTGAGATTGGTTTTTATGAGTTTATGAGTTGTTATTGATTTTCAAACCACCCACTTCAGTGCCCTTCCAGGTTATCAGATTAGATAGGTCTTTGGGACCCATTGCGGCACACACATAGGCTTTGGGCCGTGTGTCGTGATGCTTGACCCTTTGGGGGTGGCTCTGCGTGCACGTAAGACAAACTTTAAGGCTCTGCATGCGTATGACAGATTCTCGGCTCTGCGCATGTATGACAGAATTTATGGCTCTGCATGCGTATGATAGATTCTCGGCTCTGCGCATGTATGACAGATTTTCAGGGTAACTGACTTGGTGTGTTGTATTATATATGTATTATACGGTTTTATGGTGATAATTTATTTTAAATTTATAAAACCATTCAGAATTTTAAATATTTGAATTCTATTTGATAAATAGTTTATACTTCTATTTGGTTTATTAAATTATGAAAACAATTTTGAACAATTCTGAAAGCGTTTTAAAACGGGGGGATTTCAAAGGACATCGTAAGGTTTTAGAGTTAAACGTGTGTAAAAGGGTTTTTCTGAAAAGATATTTAATCTTTGATTTTCATTTCCATTTAACTGTCCACTCACTAAGCCTATCTGTTCACTTGTTTTTAGCCAAGGTTGACCAGAAGCAACACTTTGGTCCGTTTTCGTGTAAGTGCGGGGCGTGCCACGGTCAAGCCAAGTTTTGGCTCGATCGGAATGTGATAGTGATTGTGTTGAGTAACTGCGCCTAAATTGATTCTTATCAAGCGATTGATCGGCCAAGCTAGGAACCACTCTTGGCCTAGGTTCTTTTCTAGCCTCGGGGACAAGGCTCTTAAAGGCCTAGTCGGAATCGGAATCCGACCCACTAGTTGGCCTCCTTAAAATTACGTGATCGAACTCGTGCACAAAGTGGTGCAAGTGCCCAAGCAAAACAAAGAAACTATAGATAACAAAAATATAATGAAACTCAATACGATCTTGACCAACCAAGTTAACTTCAAGATTCAAAGAAACAATGAAAATAACAGGCATTAGATTGAGGGCGAATGAATGAAAAATTGCATTAAAGTTGAAATCAAGACAAGCAAAGTTGCATGAAAAGTAAAGAACAAAACTAAATCGATACCACAAGCCTTTGGGAAAGATAATGGCAGAGCTACAAACCTAGTGAACTAGAACTATTGAAAACCTAAAAGCGCCTTGAACGGTAGCAACTAAGTAAAATCGAAAGCAAAAGAACTTTGAGAGATTTGTGAGTTGATTGCTGTGTGTTGAATGTCTTCTTTTCTCTTCTGAATGTGTCTATATATAAGGATTAGGATAGCAATGGGCCGTTACTTGGCTCGGAATTCCCCCTAGACTCCTTGTACAGATGGGATTTGAACTCTCTTGAAATTAGGATTCGACCGGATTGTTCCTTGATAACCACGTGATCTTGAGCATTGATGGTCGATGAGAATCCTTTCCAAATTTGAACTCTTTACTTGGACGGAATTCTAGCTTAAGTAGAACTTCTTGGTGGATGAGAAATCCTTATGTGACTTGGGCAGAGCCATTATTGGCTAAGAAATTTTATCAAGAAGCTTTCGGGCTCGATCAAACTCTTTGAGGTTTTAAGCTTAATAAAAATTCGGCCCAAATATTGAGACCCAAACTTAATTAAAATATTAAAATAAAATGAAACGACCCAGCCTCAAAACTAGGCTGGAACCACCTCGTTTTATTTTTATACCCAATAATAAAACTGCCCAGCCCATTTTTATCTTCGATTGGACCGATTTCTTTATTTTAAATACATAACCCGGCCTCAAACTAGGCCAAAATTATTCCTCTTTGTTTGAAATTATACATGGCCTAACAAATTGCATTTAGTTGGGCCAACTCATCTTATAAAAACATGAGAAAGAGATGACCCGGCCTCTCAATAGGCCTGAATTACTCTTTTATTTGATACAACATAATGGATTGAGCCACTCAATAAAATATTTTGGCCTTTCACTCACACAAGTCGAGCCACTTTCATGATCCCTCGCCAAAATCCAGCCTCCTCTAGGCCTTTGAAGCCACTTCACAAAATATTTTCGCCCAGCCTCTTGTAGGCATTTTCTCCCGGCCTCATGTAGTGGGCGAACAACACTTTTGAAACCAAGGGCGAGGTAGCCCGGATAGATTTTAATTGATCACTTTCATCATGCTCACAAGGTTGGGTGATCAACATAGTTGATATTTGGGCAAAATAATCATGAAAAGAGATTGGGCGATCAAATCATAAAAAATAGGGAAATAAAGTTGCCCGGGCTATTTAGATGGCATTTGGGTGTAAAAAATGATAGAGTAGTTGGGTGGATAGGAATAATGGTAAAAAAGCAATCCAGGCCAATCATAGGATATTTTGTGGGTGGAAGTAGCCTGGATAGCCTAGAAGAAATTTTAGTAGAAAAGGAGAGGAGAGAGGCTGGACAAAATAGGGAGAAGGAGGCCGGACAAAACAAGAAGAATGAGGCTGGATAAAAATATTTATAGGCTTTGGGTGGCAACTTCCATGTCTCTCTTTCAAAAATAGTTTGGGCCCACTTAAAAATAAAACCACTTTTTGGTCTTTAAAAATATGTATTTGGCTAGGCATAATATATATATATACACATATATTTTTAACCATACATATATATAATAATATATATATGTATATATGTATCTATATTATATATATATGTATTATATATATTAGTGCATACATAAAAGCCATGCCACTTACTCTTTCAATTGTATGTATATATACATGCAATGTGATTAATGCCACTCAATGGCATGCTTTATATATAAAGTATATATATATATACATGTAAACTCAAAACGTCAATCAATCTCTCTCTTCAATCAATTCAGCCAGCCAATCCTATATATATATATCAATTTATATACATCCATTGTCACTTTCTTGCTGGTATGCATTTGGGCAATTTCTATCCATTAAACCAACCCATAGCTATACATATACATCTATGTACGAACGCCCAGGCTACAAAGTTTGATTGCAATTTTCTATTTGCTCTGCATATAGGTACACTGATCCAACCATCAACTTTCCTTTCTTCTACAAAAATCTCTATTTCAAATTGACTCCAGGTAACTCCCACGAAATCCACCTAAGCTGGTTGGGCTTCTTGCATTCAATATCCACCATCCTCAATTTGGTCTCTTCTTCCTGCTTTATTGAATTTCAAAATTGGCTGAACCTTACTTGCATATTTCACTCAGTGCAACCCATCAACCAAACAACAAACTACATTTCTGTCCGCCAGCACTCCTTGCAATTTCCCTCCTCTCTTTTTTCTTTTTGATTCAAACAACCAACAAACAACTACTAGTTGGATTTTAAGCCACCCAAATATCAAAATAAGTTACTACCCATGCTTCTTCTTCATCTGAAATACTCAACCATTCATTTGGCTGTCATCTTGTGGTTTTTGGAACCCTATTAGCAACCCCCTTCAACTCTTCTTGGTTTAGTGGTAATACCGCACGCTATGTGTTCAATTTAAGTCTCCACTTAGCTTGGCATGACTCAAACTTCATGAATGAAGGTAGGTTGGCCTCCCCTCCACAACCATTCCCATTCTACTTGTCTTGCCATGGTAAATGCTAATTTATGGCCCAAACATTTGCCCCCCAAGCTTTGTGGTTTTGGCTATCAAAGCCACAAAGTTTGCAAAGTATTTGAATTTCAAATTTTCACTTTTCTTGAATTTCTCCTTCTTGTAGGTACATAGTGTGGCAATTAACAATTGGTGGGGAAGCCCTCTTGTGACATTATCACCTCTACTAAGGTAATTTAAAAATCACATTTCTTCTTCATTTTCCTCATTTTTACAAACTCCATAGCCAAAAACACTCAAGAAAAAGTTTCTAACTTTTCCTCAAAAAACCTCATAATAGGTTTAATTTGCTTTGGATTTGACTTGATTTGGAGCGATTCTTGGTGATTTCTTCGAGAATCTTTGGTAAGTCTCACTTTCCCACCTTGTTCTCTTCAATTTCATGTATTTTGGTGGCTTTTTAGAAACTTTGTTGTCAAAGTTTAAAACTTTCCCGCGTGTTCTTGATATTTTCTTGGTACTTTCTTTGTAGCCAATCACCATGGCTTCACCAAATTCTTCTCTTGATTCGGAGGAATTCTCAAGAAAGCTCCACAAAGTTGTTGATGAATGCAAGACTTATATGGATGCCTTCTATGCTCCAATCGCTCCTAATTCCGGTAAATGCTTTCTTGGCCCTTACTTTGCCACTTCCTTACCAACCAACATAAATGAGGTACTTAAGAGTTACCGGGAGGATGACCCATTGTGGCTTAGAGGCCCGATTGAATGGAAAAATTGGGAGAAATGTAAACCTATCAAAAATTGGCCAACCCCCTCTAAGGTTGACAAACCGGCCAAAGTGCCCCCTAAGGGCTCTAGCATGACCAACCCACTTAGTGAGTCTAGCTCTCCCAATATGTCATGGAATGCATGGTATGAGCGGTTTGAACCCATTCTTAGGGATCAATGGCATCAACGTGGTCTCCATGACCCCTTGACCCTTTGTTACAAAGGTGAATTTCATTGTGACCGTTTTTTGATCGGGGCTGCTCTATGTTTTTGGTCGGCCTCTTCTAACACTATGCGACTTCAATTTGGCATGCTTTCTCCTACTTTACTTGATTTGGCCGCCATTGTGGGATTCCGGCCTCATGGTAAAATTATCCATGCTAAAAACCTTTCGATCGCATGTGCATTTACTCTTGACAATTCCTTGAGCTTTGTGGGTTTTATCAAGCAAAATGCTAAATCATCCGGAGAAGTCTCTATGGAAGAACATGTAGCTTTCCTTCATGTGTGGTTGTGCAAGTACATATTTTGCTCGGCCTCTTGCACCATGACCAAGGAATTCCAACCTCTAGCCGAGATCCTAGTTGGTGATGACCCGATCGCCCTTGGTCCATTAGTTTTGGCTCATTTATACCGGGGTCTTCAAAAGATAACACATGGTGAGACCACCTTGGATTACCACACTTCGGGCCCTTTATGGTTGTTTCAATTATGGCTTTAAGTGTACTTCCCGGAGGCTCGCCCATTTCGTACCAAGTTTTCGCCAAACCGAGTGCTAGGTGAGAGCATACTTCCACTCACACCCACTAAGAAGCGGACGGTGGAAGAGTATTTTACTTACTTTTACAACTTATCCACATTCTCACCGGCCAACTTCTCCACTTGTTTAGATCGGAGCTACCCATCCTTCCTCAAACTTGCACTAAATTCTTTGTATAATGATGATAGAAGAAAAAGTGAGCACAAGGATCTTTGGACTAGCATTTTACTTGGGCGTGATCTATACTATGGATTTGTCCTTGGTAGTCCGCCCAATTACACGTGTGGAGGTGAGCTTTATTGGACCCCGGCCGTGGGCCGCCAATTTGGCTTTAGACAAGCCATTCCGTTACCAAACATATATTCCCCAAACTTACATGAGGTTTGGCGAGCTGAACTCAGTGATGGATCGATGGACCGATTGATTTCCAACAACAATGGCCTTTTGGATAACTTTGAAGTGCCGTTTCGAGATGTTGACTTTAGTGCGTCGTCCGAGTTTACCTCTTGGTGGGTAGACTTCACAAAATCATGGTTTAGCAGCCTGGCCAAAGATAAGGCCGATATTGTATTTGCCTTTTGCCCGGTGTCGGCCAACTACAAGAAAACAACCAAATCCAAGCCCTCCAAGGCAACCAACAAGGACCAGACTTCAGGTATGCATTCTTCCCACTTTTCTATTTTCTCTTTTTCTTCCCTTATATCTTGTTGACAATTCTAACCGTTTTCTTGTCTTGATAGGTTCTACTAGAAGGGGGAATAATGAGGTTGGAGCGGATAAAGTAAGAAGAGCCACAGATGACATCCATTCCGGCCAGGCTAGCCATGACTCACAAGAAGTCCAAGGTAGGCCGACTTACCCATATATGGTGTTTTTTTTTTTTTTTTTTTTTTTTTACAGATGACATCCATTCCATCTTTTGCTTGCTCTAGGTACTTGGCCGATCAAAGATGTTCCAATCCTTCCGCCACCCAAAGGAAGATTCAAAATGGCGGCAACTAAACGCAAAATTCTCACCCAAGGTTAGTCTCTTGTCCATTGATTTTTCCACTATTCATGGTATCAAGCTTTTCTAACCTTGGTTGGCCTTCTCTTTGCAGATCAAGTGAGCGATCAAGAGGAATTGTACGACCAAGCTCCTACCAAGAAACCCAAGAAATCCGTCCGCCAAGTTTGTTTCTTGACTTTGTTGGCGCATGCTTGTTTGTTGGCCGTTCTTTATTTATTTAAGTATGACCACCCTTTTTTTTTTTTTTTTTAGAGCCCGAGTTCTTCTGTCACAACTACTCCTCCGACCGACAAACACGGCCAAACGGACACTACCGTAGTGATGGAATCTGCTCCTGACGACAGCCCGCCGGTTCAGTTTATCACCTCGCCTGACCCGCGGGTAAGTTGACTGAGCTATTTCTTTGAAGTCTATCTTGATTCTTTTGGCTTCAACTAAGTTCATCCCTTGACCATCCTTGATAGGTAGTGAGCCTAGTGATTCAGTTTTCCGCTCGTTTAAGTTCTACCTCTTCTGAGGCTCTGATTGAGGAGACGAGCACATCGGGCCATGTCCCTACTCACACCGAGACCATAACTGTTGATGCACCAGTTACTGATACCGCTAGCTCTCCCGGCCATGTAGAGGTAAGTCCTATAATTGTACTTTTATCCTTTGTTCACACTTATGCTCTGTCACCTTATTTTTTTTTGATATTGTATTATAGGACTATACTATTGATCGAGATGCTCCCTTTCAGGCCGATGGTGGCCAACCTATGATGGCATCTTTGCCTCACTCAGGTCATTCCGAGGTAGGATCCTCTATTCCTATTGGCCGCGTGGTGAGCTTTTGCTTTTCTTATCAACTTTTAGAAAAACGTTTCTCAAAAAACACCTTTTTACCTTTCAGGTGGCCGCGGGTCAGAATGATGTCTCCACCATCATCGATTCCGGCCTATCTGCTCAACCTCATGATGTAAGTTGTCGAACTCAAAGTTCTTACAACCTACTTAGTTAGCACGTATTCTGACCTATCCTCCTTTGGTGTAGGGTTCTGCATGTTCGAGTGATGATATTTGGAAGGGGGTCGATGATCTCCTTGTAGCCACTTCTGTTCCCATGGCCTCTTCCATCACACCTACTTCTACTGGTGTTCAGTCTCCTGACCTCTATGCCACATTCCGAGATCTGTTCGATCGGGAGCCTAGGGCCATGGTTGGCGAGGCTTACCAAAAGAGCCTTCACACATCTCTTAGGCAGTTGGCTGAGGCTGGTGCATTGGAGTCTACCACCGCGACTATGGTTGAGCAGATGATGCCTGCTTTCCGGTCTGCTCTAGACCGATACTTAGGTATTTCTAGTCGCCTTGAGGCAGGACAACGACTTCCCGCTCAGATCCAGATTGTTCGAGGTGAATTAGAGGAGAAGTACAAGAAGAAACAAGAGCGGTGTCTCCGTCGGCAGGAGTTGATGGACAAAAAGAGAGAGATTGAGCTCGAGTTGACTGAGTTAGCAGCCGAGGAGGATAGAGAGTCCCAAGGGATCCAGCCATGCATTTCCAGGCTTAAGAGTCTTGCCGGGGAACAAGCCTCTTTTCAGGGACTTGAGGGAGAGCACGCGACTGCCGAGGCTTCGGTTCGCTATCTGTTGCAGCTGATTAGTACTGCAGTCCTTGGGCTTTTTTGCCCGGTTTAGATCTTTTCTCATTCATGTAGCTTTCGGCCCCTTTTGTGATGTATTTTTGGCCGCATTTTGTTAGCTTTTATTTACATTCTAGGCCATTTTAGATATTTCATGTTTGGCAGGCTGATTCTGGCGAACTTTGGGATATTAGGCAATTCTTGGCCCTATTTTATTTTTATTTTTTTGTGATTTCGACCGTCCCATGATATATGTGCACTCCGGTTGACCTTGGCAATTCAAATTTATTTTTATTATTCATTTCCTCTCTCCATCAATTCCCACGCTGTCGGGTAATATTTCTTCAAGTATCGGCCATTGATCGGGGCATCATGAAGTTGACCGTCATAATCTTTCAAATGATATGCCCCCTTTCCCAACACCTTGTCCACGAAAAATGGTCCCTTCCAAGTGGGTGACCATTTTCCAAATTTCCGGTCATGCACACCAAGAGGTAAGATAGTTTTCCAAACCCAATCGCCCTCTCCAAAGCTCTTGGCCTTTGTTTTCTTATCATACGCTCTCGCCACTGCTTGTTTTTGAATTTTCAAGTTATCCAAGACTTTCAATCTCGATTCATCCAACTCTTCGAGCTCTTGAACCATGGCTTGGGTGTACTCATCCGGTGTTAAACTTTCTTGGAGGGCGACCCGTAAGGATTTGACTGCCATCTCCATAGGTAAAACTGCATCATGCCCATATGTTAAAGCAAATGGTGTTGTTCCTGTTCCCGATCTCCTTGACGTTCGATATGCCCACAAGGTCTCAGACAAAATTTCGTGCCATTTCTTTGGCTTGTCCGTTATAGCTTTTTGAATGATATTCTTGATAACCTTATTGCTGGCCTCTGCTTGGCCATTGGCTTGGGCGTAATATGGGGTGGACTGATACAACTTAATCCCATTATTTTCCATGAATGCCTTGACATCCGCCCCAATGAAATATTTTGTCCGATCAGCAGTAATGGATTCGGGCAAGCCGAAACGGTGAATGATGTTTTCTTTCACAAATTGAATAACCTCCACTTGAGATACCTTCTTCAAAGGCATAGCCTCGACCCACTTAGTGAAGTAGTCGGTGGCCACTAAGATATAAGAATGGCCCTTGCTTGACGATGGGTGAATCTCTCCGATCACATCCATAGCCCAACCTCTAAACGGCCAAGCCTTGATTATGGGGTTCAAGGTTGAAGCGGGCACATGCTGGACCGGACCATGCCTCTGGCAAGGCTGGCATCCTTTTGCGTAAGTGATACAATCTTTTAGAATAGTTGGCCAATAATAGCCATGTCTTCTAATTAACCACCTCATCTTGATTCCGGGTTGGTGAGCACTGCATGCTCCATCATGGACTTCAATTCTTACTTGCATGGCCTCCTTCTTTCCTAAGCACCTCAGAAGCAAGTCGTTAAACCCTTTTCTATATAATTCATCATTCATAATCACATAGTTTCTTGCTTGAAGTCTTATCCGTCGATTGTGCTTGTCGGTTGGACGTCTAAGGTATTGAAGAAGAGGATGACGCCAATCTTCTGAGGTAACGTTTGACGGTATCGCTCCAATCAACAAACCCCTTTCTTCGACTGAAGGTAAGGATCTTCTTTTTACTTTAAAGAATCTCTCGGCCAACCCCTCAGATAGGTGCACGCCGGATGCAAGTTGGACCAATTCATTGGCCTCCCAATTCAAGTCTCGAGGCACATGCTCTATGCTAACTTCATCGAAGTCCTCCATTAATTGCATGGCCATTTCGCGGTATTCCAACAACACCGTGCTATAACAATTGTACTCCCCGGTTAACTGCTTGATGACTAACATGGAGTCACCCATGATTGTTACGTTGGTTGCCCCCAGTTCTCTCAAAATTTCTAGGCCGATAATTAATGCCTCATATTCAGCTTGATTATTTAAACATGTGAAATCCAATTGGAAGACATATTGTGCTCTGAAACTTCCTGGGGAAATAAGCACAATTCTGGCCCCAGATGCGGCCGTGGTACTCGACCCATCAAAGTATAACTTCCATGGAATCAAAAAGTGCGATGCTATCTCAAACGACTCCATGTTTTCTATTTCAACGCTAGAGTGGGCAGCCAAAAAATCAGCCAAAGCTTGACCCTTGACCGATTGCTGGCCCGCTGGTAAGTTGCCCCAGCGTTCTTAAGGCCAAAAGGCATTACCACCCATTCGAATAACCCGGTTGCTCCCGGGCACCTAAATGCTGTCTTATGGACGTCGTCCTCTGCTATGTATATTTGATTGTAACTTGAGTAACCATCCATAAATGACAAAATTTCATGTTTGGCTGCTCCATCAACAAGGAGATCCGCCACAGGCATAGGATATTCATCTTTAGGAGTTGCAAGATTCAAATTTCGAAAGTCAACACAAACTCTTATTTTGCCATTCTTTTTTATTACAGGAACAATGTTAGAAAGCCACTTTGCATAAATTGCTGGACGAATGAACTTGGCTTCTACAAGCTTTTATATTTCTTCTTTCACCCTAAGTTCTACTTCTTTAGACATTCGTCGGGGTGGTTGTTGGAATGGCTTAAATTCTTCTTTGATCGGGAGACGATGTTCCACTAGCTCGCGATCGAGTCCGGGCATCTCAGTATAATTCCACGCAAAGAAATCCTTGAACTCCTTCAGAAGTGACTCAATCTCGACTCTTAGCGATGGTTCCATCAAGCCGCTGATGTAAACCGGCCTATGTTCTTCAGCCGTTCCCAAGTTTACTTCGTTCAAAGGGTCTTGGACTTCAGCCTTAGAGTCATCAAACTTAGTCGGCGCTGGATCCAATTCTTCGATCTCTAAGAGGTCCTCTTCAGGCCCTTCTCTTAAACACTCGATGAGATTGATCTCATCCTCATCTATCCAGGCCGTTTCTTCGGCCAAGTACGTTGATCATCTCTCCAACGCTTCATCAATAGTTTCTTTATTTTTGTCCGTCATTGGATATGGATATTGTTGCAAAAAAGTCGGCCAAAGATGGTCGTTCATCTTCAATCTTGACTTCCCCTTTCTCGATTCCAACCAATTCATTGGCCGTTATCTCCAAAGGCTTTGTAGTCTTAGTTCCATCCACCAAAGTTTGGAAGGTGACCCTTTCCTCATATAACTCCGCATCAACAAAGTTGGCGGAAGCTGGGAAAGGCCGTGTATCGGCCGATATAACGTCAAGTGTATTGTCCTCATTCCAAAGAACTAGTAACTGGTGCAAAGAAGATGGGATGCACCAACTACCATTGATCCAATCTCGACCAAGGAGTACGTTGTATTAGGAGTTCGAATTAACTACAAGGAAAGTAGTGTTTCTTCTTTTCTTCCCCACCACTACTTCTAAAGAAATTGCTCCCAAAATCTCCTCATCATCCCCTACAAAAGAGCTTATCCTCACTTTTGTTGGACGCAGGTCGTGTTGAGTTTTCTTCAGCTTTTTTAAGGTTGATAAAGGCAAAATATTAGCGGCAGCTCCATTATCCACAAATACCTTATTCATTGGCATTCCTTCAATGTGTGCACGAATGTATAATGCCCTTACTTGCTTGGCCATTGCTTCTGTTGGTCGACCAAGGCATGCTCTCAGTTGGTTGCTAAGGTTGTCATTATGTTCTTTGAGGCATGCAAACCGCTCATCATTATTCTCCTCTTGGTTTGCTACCTCCTCATCAATTTCTGCCCAAGCCTCTTCTTCAGCTATAACATCACCCTCCAATTGGGCCACTTGTTCTGGCCTTGCTTCGAATTCCAAAGGTAATGTGATAATCATGCCACATTCTGATGACCCTTGTGTTCCGGAATCATAAGTAATCTTCCCAGAAGGCGATATCTTCATTCGGGGCTTCTTCTCCCCTTCCTTGTCATTACTTTCTTCTTCTCCGACCCCTTCTTCATCATATTCCTCATCGTACTCGTCGTCCAAGTAGTCATCATCTCCGCCTTCATATTCCATGTCTTGGTTAGGTTCGGCCTCCTTCTCCTCTTCCTCTTTGATAAGGTCTTTGTTCTCTTCTGTCAGCAGATCAGAACTTGGTGGAATAACCACAGAGGGAATGAGGGAATCAACCTTAACTTGGTTGACCTCCTTTTCAGGAGTTAAAACTGTTTCTCGGTTAACTTCACTTTCAGATGGTTCGACCATAGATTGGTCAGTTTCAACTTCAGAAGCTTCGACCATTTGTTGGTCTATTGTAATTCTAGAAACCTCATTCATAGGTTGATCGGCGTCAACTTTGTTAATTACGATTTTCTTCTTTCTGGTCTCGAATGCACCGGTCAAGTGAGCTTCAAGCATGCTTATTACTTCCCCTTTCTCATCTGGTATGACCAAAACCTTGGTCCCTTCGACCATCCTCTGGACCTTAGGCAACACAATCGCATTACCCTCGGTTGAACCATCATTCTTTAGGAGCTTGACTTCTCCTCTTCTCAATTTCTCCCTTAGGTCAGAACCTCTCCTAAGTTGAGCCTCCCATTGCTCAATCCAAGCTTCTTCTTCTCGACATGATTGAGCGTATTGCCTTTGAACACGCCGAGTTTGGGTTCTTGACAATGGAATCATAACTCCATATTTTCCTTTCTTATACCATAGATTAGGCTCGGCCGGAGTGGGTTTAAAAGTGTTCTTGCCTGGTTTCGGCATAGTAACATGAGACACGTCTCGCTTTTGGCCGTCGGCCACTGATACCAAAGGCTTCTTTCCTTTCTTTCATATGGCTTGGAAAGATCTTCTGCCACATTATCATATCGGAGTGTCCTATGGTAAGGCCGTTTGTACGGCCTACGGTAATTATTCTCATAACTCCGTCTTGGTTCATCTCCCAGCACAAGCTTTCTCCTTGGGCTACGAAGTGGGTAGCTATTAGGTAGAGCCATGTCCTCCACTTTTCCTTTGCCTTTATCTCTAAGTTGGAAACCAACTGGTTTCCTCTCAACATAATCATCAAAGTCAAGGCGACGTTTAGCCTTACTATCTGGCTCAATTCTTCTTCTAGGGCTATGAGGACCATAATTTTCAGGTGGTGACATTTCAATCAACTTACTCTTGCCTTTGTCTTTAGGATGATGCTCGACCAACTCCTTCATCTCATGATCTTGGTTAATCTTTTCTTGCCCTTTGTCTTTTGGCTGAACTATGATTGACTCAATTTCATTGCAATCTTGAGTCGGCAAGGACACATTTGAAACCTTGGCCTCCACCCCTTTTTCTACCCTGAAAGCTTCGAGCGCCACTTCACGTTGGCACCTACTGCATAGCACGATTCCTTTTATTGGAGCCGATTTCTCTTCCAGCCGAATTGTTACCTTTTCAATCGGCCGATATTCCTGCCTCTGGGTTTGCCCCCCATGCGGTTGTGCTAGTCTATGCTTTCCCTCTCCGACCTTTTTCTCTCTTCCTCGATCGGAATCTAGAATATGTAAGTTGACCATGTTAACCTGCATCTTGGGGAAAGGATCTTTCTCAACTCCCATCACGGCCTTTTCTTTCTCTGGGAAGCGTAAGGTTCCCTTGTCAATCAAGTCCTGCACAATATTCCGAAAGACAACGCAATTGGCGGTCGAGCGAGTCTTCGCAATATGCCATTTACAGTAGGTTCGATCTTTCAGTTCATTGGCCGGTGGTATTGCTTGGCCATTGGTCAGCTTGATAAGCTTCTCGGCCAATAGTTGATCGAATATTTGTTCACCCTTTGATAAATCAAAGGTAAATGCTCTAGTGGCGGATCCTTTCTGCTTGGAAGAAAAACTCACTTGTTGCACGTTTTGATCTTTGGACGCCTTCACCAAGGCCTTGCATACATGAGGCTTGGAAATCATAATCTCAGCCGCATTGACCTCGGCTGATTCTTCATCCGATTCAACTTCCACTTCCTCGAGCTCTTCTTCCATCTCCACCATTTGAACACTTGACTTATTTTTGTTCCATGCAGCCTTTGCTGCCATTCTTTTCTGGCGTTTTTCCCTTAGAATAGCTTCATATCTATCCACCCTCATGACTAAATCATAAAGATCTCGGAACTCCATCCCTTCAAACTTCTTCCGAAGTTCCAAAGACAAACCATTCTGGGCTAACTTCACAAATTCGCTTTCGGGCAAAGGGACGGTGCATCTACTTCTTGCAAGCCTAAATCGAGAGATATACCCTTGAGCGGATTCTTCAGAATTTTGCACCAAATGGGATAAATCAGCCATCGACACTTCTGGTTCGTGACGATAGAATTGTTCATGGAAAATTCACTCCATAGTTTGCCAATTTGGAACCGAGTTGACCGGCAAACTAACATACCAGGTGAAAGCAGCTCCCGTGAGTGAGTTGGGAAACATCTTAAGTTTCAGATTATCATTGTTTGCAGCTTCAGCACATTGGGCCGTGAATCGGCCTATGTGTTCAATAGAGGATTGATAATCTTGACCGGAGAACAAAGTGAAATCAGGAACTCTAAAACCTCTAGGGTATTCCGTTTGGTCCACAAAGTCAGGGTAAGATCTTCGGTATACTGGTCGGATTGTTCTCCTAGCTAGAGGTCCATACATGTCTTGGACGACCATCTCGATCATATTCCTATCAATTCCCACTGGGGCTTGGCCGAGTCCGACCTGAATGCCCCTAGCAAAGTTGTTGACCGCTTGATGGTTACCCCCCTGGTTTTGGGCCCGGCCATTATTCTGGCCGTTACCATTGCCCCCCAAACCTAGATGAACTCGTGGTTGGTTTGCCAAAGGTGGCGGTCTATAGGGTTCAGGGATTTGCACTTAATTGGCCACGGGTGGATTCTGGCCCTGACCCCCTTGAAGAGCTTGGATAATGTGTTGTCCAATTTGGATACCCATACCAGCAATATTGTTGGCCATCACGTTGTTAGTCCATTCAATCCGGTCTAACGTAGTGTTCACCTGGATAGCCACGGTTTGTAAATGAGTCTGGGTGACCCGACTTTCCTCCCTCACCAAGTCGATGAGTTGTTGGACATCCTCTATAGTAGCTGGATTCAGCTGGAGTAGAGGGTCGTTTTTCTCTGGTACATCTTCAATTGTAACTTCACCATATGATCCATCCTGATTCTTTTGGTCCATTCCTTGGTCCACAAAGGTCGGAACGTGATCGTTCCCACTTTGTTGGCCAACTTGAGGCCTCTTTCCAGAATCGAGGTTGGGATGATTGCTTGGATTCACAACACCGGTCGCCTTGCTAGCGGGTTAGTTGCTTGGGTTGGCTTGATTCTTTGTCATTGGATCACGATAAAGAACCGGGTTACGGTAAGGATTCTCCTGATCACGATTTGGAAACGCACGAGTATTAGCAACTATGCAACGTTAGCAAAGACAACAAATAAGCGGTCCCACCGGGCGTGCCAAAAATATGTTCACTCGTTTTTAGCCAAGGTTGGCCAGAAGCAACACTTTGGTCTGTTTTCGTGTAAGTACGGGGCGTGCCATCGTCAAGCCAAGTTTTGGCTCGATTGGAATGTAATAGTGATTGTGTTGAGTAATTGCGCCTAAATTGATTCTTATCAAGCGATTGATCGGCCAAGCTAGGAACCACTCTTGGCCTAGGTTCTTTTCTAGCCTCGGGGACAAGGCTCTTAAAGGCCTAGTCAGAATCGGAATCCGACCCACTAGTTGGCCTCCTTAAAATTATGTGATCGAACTCGTGCACAAAGTGGTGCAAGTGCCCAAGCAAAACAAAGAAACTATAGATAACAAAAATATAATGAAACTCAATACGATCTTGACCAACCAAGTTAACTTCAAGATTCAAAGAAACAATGAAAATAGCAGGCATTAGATTGAGGGCGAATGAACGAAAAATTGCATTAAAGTTGAAATCAAGACAAACAAAGTTGCATGAAAAGTAAAGAACAAAACTAAATCGATACCACAAGCCTTTGGGAAAGATAATGGCAGAGCTACAAACCTAGTGAACTAGAACTATTGAAAACCTAAAAGCGCCTTGAATGGTAGCAACTAAGTAAAATCGAAAGCAAAAGAACTTTGAGAGATTCTTGAAAGCTTGAGAGATTTGTGAGTTGATTGCTGTGTGTTGAATGTCTTCTTTTCTCTTCTGAATGTGTCTATATATAAGGGTTAGGGTAGCAATGGGCCGTTACTTGGCCCGGAATTCCCCCTAGACTCCTTGTACAGATAGGATTTGAACTCTCTTGAAATTAGGATTCGACCGGATTGTTCCTTGATAACCACGTGATCTTGAGCATTGATGGTCGATGAGAATCCTTTCCAAATTTGAACTCTTTACTTGGACGGAATTCTAGCTTAAGTAGAACTTCTTGGTGGATGAGAAATCCTTATGTGACTTGGGCAGAGCCATTATTGTCTAAGAAATTTTATCAAGAAGCTTTCGGGCTCGATCAAACTCTTTGAGGTTTTAAGCTTAATAAAAATTCGGCCCAAATATTGAGACCCAAACTTAATTAAAAAATTAAAATAAAATGAAACGACCCAGCCTCAAAACTAGGCTGGAACCACCTCGTATTATTTTTATACCCAATAATAAAACTGCCCAGCCCATTTTTATCTTCGATTGGACCGATTTCTTTATTTTAAATACATAACCCGGCTTCAAACTAGGCCAAAATTATTCCTCTTTGCTTGAAATTATACATGGCCTAGCAAATTGCATTTAGTTGGGCCAACTCATCTTATAAAAACATGAGAAAGAGATGACCCGGCCTCTCAATAGGCCGAAATTACTCTTTTATTTGATACAACATAATGGATTGAGCCACTCAATAAAATATTTTGGCCTTTCACTCACACAAGTCGAGCCACTTTCATGATCCCTCGCCAAAATCCGGCTTCCTCTAGGCCTTTGAAGCCACTTCACAAAATATTTTCGCCC
Source organism: Dryas octopetala (assembly GCF_963921425.1). Taxonomy (NCBI): domain Eukaryota; kingdom Viridiplantae; phylum Streptophyta; class Magnoliopsida; order Rosales; family Rosaceae; genus Dryas; species Dryas octopetala. The sequence goes on from NC_141373.1 coordinate 17,988,941, forward strand.
AGCCTCTTGTAGGCATTTTCTCCCGGCCTCATGTAGTGGGCGAACAACACTTTTGAAACCAAGGGTGAGGTAGCCCGGATAGATTTTAATTGATCACTTTCATCATGCTCACAAGGTTGGGTGATCAACATAGTTGATATTTGGGCAAAATAATCATGAAAAGAGATTGGGCGATCAAATCATAAAAAATAGGGAAATAAAGTTGCCAGGGCTATTTAGATGGTATTTGGGTGTAAAAAATGATAGAGTAGTTGGGTGGATGGGAATAATGGTAAAAAAGCAATCCAGGCCAATCATAGGATATTTTGTGGGTGGAAGTAGCCTGGATAGCCTAGAAGAAATTTTAGTAGAAAAGGAGAGGAGAGAGGCTGGACAAAATAGGGAGAAGGAGGCCGGACAAAACAAGAAGAATAAGGCTGGATAAAAATATTTATAGGCTTTGGGTGGCCAACTTCCATGTCTCTCTTTCAAAAATAGTTTGGGCCCACTTAAAAATAAAACCACTTTTTGGTCTTTAAAAATATGTATTTGGCTAGGCATAATATATATATATACACATATACTTTTAACCATACATATATATATAATAATATATATATGTATATATGTATGTATATTATATATATGTATTATATATATTAGTGCATACATAAAAGCCACGCCACTTACTCTTTCAGTTGTATGTATATATACATGCAATGTGATTAATGCCACTCAATGGCATGCTTTATATATAAAGTATATATATATATACATGTAAACTCAAAACGTCAATCAATCTCTCTCTTCAATCAATTCAGCCAGCCAATCCTATATATATATATATCAATTTATATACATCCATTGTCACTTTCTTGCTGGTATGCATTTGGGCAATTTCTATCCATTAAACCAACCCATAGCTATACATATACATCTATGTACGAATGCCCAGGCTACAAAGTTTGATTGCAATTTTCTATTTGCTCTGCATATAGGTACACTGATCCAACCATCAACTTTTCTTTCTTCTACAAAAATCTTTATTTCAAATTGACTCCAGGTAACTCCCACAAAATCCACCTAAGCTGGTTGGGCTTCCCGCATTCAATATCCATCATCCTCAATTTGGTCTCTTCTTCCTGCTTTATTGAATTTCAAAATTGGCTGAACCTTACTTGCATATTTCACTCAGTGCAACCCATCAACCAAACAACAAACTAGATTTCTGTCCGCCAGCACTCCTTGCAATTTCCCTCCTCTCTTTTTTTTTTTTTTTTGATTCAAACAACCAACAAACAACTACTAGTTGGATTTTAAGCCACCCAAATATCAAAATAAGTTACTACCCATGCTTCTTCTTCATCTGAAATACTCAACCATTCATTTGGCTGTCATCTTGTGGTTTTTGGAACCCCATTAGCAGCCCCTTTCAACTCTTTTTGGTTCAGTGGTAATACCGCACGCTATGTGTTTGATTTAAGTCTCCACTTAGCTTGGCATGACTCAAACTTCATGAATGAAGGTAGGTTGGCCTCCCCTCCACAACCATTCTCATTCTACTTGTCTTGCCATGGTAAATGCTAATTTATGGCCTAAACACTATCTCACCGTTTTCTTGTTTTGTCTTAAATTGTCCCCCCAGGTAGTAGCTTTGGTGGAGGTCGAGCTAAACACGTCGAGGCATAGCATCCATTTTCCATTCCCGGATCTTGTAGGCATCACTTCCATTTTGTGGAAGTTCCTTTTCTTGAATTGTAAAAAATTTCTGTAATAGGAGTAGTGGCTCTGATGACCATACTTAACTTATAAGGTTAATTTATATTGTTTGGTCTGAGACCCCTTTTTGGTTGTGGTAGAGGTGGTTGATATCTTAGAAGTATTTTTAACAGGTTTTGAAATTTCTGGGTTAGTCCATTTTCAGGGGAGGTTCTGCCGAATTTTCGGTAGGATTTTCCTTGATTTTGGATTCCCGCAAGACCTCTCCGGGTTTCAAGGTGGAAATCCGAAGGCGGTTCTGTCACCTCGAGAGGTTCTGTAGGATCCAAAATCAAGAAAAATCATACCAAAAATTCGGCAGAACCTCCCCTAAAAATGGACTAACCCAAAATTTATAAAACCTGTAAAAGCACTTCTAAAACATCAGCAGCCTCTACCACAACCAAAAAGGGGTCTCAGACCCAAACAACACCACAATAACATAAGGTTCCAGTATGGTTCTCAGAGCCACTACTTCTATTAGAGCAAATTTTACAGTTAAAGTAAAAAGGAACTTCCAAAATGGAAGCAATGCCTACAAGATCCGAGTAAGGAAAATGGACGTTATGCCTCGACGTGATTGGCTCGACCTCCACCAATGCTACGGCATAGGGGGAAGAATTTAAGACAAAACAAGAAAATTGTGAGATAACTCAGTGAGTGGACAGTTTTATGGAAACTAAACAAAGATTATATATCTTTTCAGAAAAATCCTTTCAAACCACGTTTAACTCTAAAATCTCGCGTCACTCTTTGAAAACCCCAAGTTTTAGACTATTTTTGAAATCTCTTCTCAAATGTCATAGAAACTATTTAAACACAAGATAGAAAGATTCAACAAGTAAGAAGTCGTTCTTCGAAAACTTTCTGAGTAAAAGTATTATGTAGCACCATATACTTAAGAATCAAAATTAACATAAAAAGGAAATTTATCCGTACTCAACCCGTAACTGTAGACAGTATCCTGGCCACAATCTCTTACAGAGATGTCACTCTGCACGAGCAGGCTCGTATCCTGGCCACAATCCCGTGCATTTTACACAGGCAGGCTCGTCCGATCAATACGTGCATTTACACAGCAGTTTTAAAATACTCTTTAAATCTCTACTTACCTTTGAAATGAAAATCCCTTTATTTTCCCTCAACGCTCTCATTAATAATTCAAACTCTAAAGTGTCATTATTTCGAATAAATTTAATATACATAAAACTGTTCATAATATCTGAACGCTACGCAAAATAATTTCATGAAGATGAGAATTGAACTATGAGATTATCACACCTTTAACTATCAACTCAAGGCTTACTCAAAACTTTGAAATCGATTTATTCTCAATAAAATTCTTGTATAAACTCACGTTTGAAATCGTTTATCTCTCACGACTCTTAAAACCAAGTTAATTCATCAATCTCATATGAAGAAATCATTTAATAAAACTTAAGGTAAGAACATTAATTAAACTAATGAAAATATATACTTTGAAAATCATAAATCATTTATAACAAGTCCAATCCCAAAATATTTTAACTTAATCCACACTCAAATAAATCAATTAAGAAAGAATTAATCCATACTCACAATTTATCATTTCTCAATTAAAACTCAAGATAAACAAATAAATCCAATCATAAAGTAAAAAAAAAATGTTTCTAAAACAAAAGTCCACTCACAAAGATAGCCCTAGCTTCAATCCTCCGCCGGATCGTCACGAGCCACGGTCGTCTCGCCTATAAAATAAAAAATCGAAGAAATACAATTAGTTCCGACTCAAGACACTTAAATGTATAAGTGTGCACAACTTAACGTCACACCCGACTCTCGTTCTAACTCGATAGTTCACACATTCACACATAGATCCAAAACACCTACATAAACACTCCGAAAACTCCCCGGCTCAGCATAACAAAAAAATCCTAACCGAGATCGATAACCAACTCTAAAGTTGTCCTAAAATAAACCTACAATTGCAAAAAGGTATTGAGGGTTCGAAGTTGCTGTGTGTGTCGCCCGAGGTGATTGTTTCCAGTCCAAATTCAACCAAATAAACCTAATTTCAACAAAACCCACTAATGTTTCTCAGTCCTAAACAACTATTGGGTCTCCTAGGGACGAAATTTGTCCAAGATACCACCATAAAAGCCTTCAAATCTGAAAATCCAATAAAAACCTGAAATGACTCCAAACCCCCAACTCAAACTTCCACAAAAACTCAATTTAAACAATGAATTCAATAGGAAAAAAGAAAGCTCACAGCAAATGAAGGATTACCCACCAAAAATCTCAAAGATTTGAGGTGAAAATAAGACTGAAAATGGAGAGGAAGGCCGGCGGGTCTGTGTGGCTTTTTCGAGCAGAACTGGAGTGCAGGAGGGGTTGGGTTGGCGGGATGAGCAACTGGGGGTGTTGGTTGGCCTGTGGGAAGGTCACTGGCGGCTGGTGTCGGCGAGATGTGGCTGGTTTTGGTGGTTGGTGGTCGAGCACAGAGAAAGGGAAGAGAGAAGGAGAACACGGGGAGAGAGAATGAGGAGGAGAGAGAGTGGGCTCGGGAAAGGTGGTCGGCGTCGGGGGAGGGCTCGCCGGTGGTCAGTGGTGGTGGCTATGGTACCTGGTGGTTTCGGGCAGAGGGGGGCTGCAGGAGAGAGAAGGAAAAATGGAGAGAGAGAGAGAGAGAGAGCGATTTGTAGAAATTTCTGGAGAGAGGAGAAAGAATGAGAGATTTTCAAAAATAAAAATGGGTTTTTAAAAACCCGTAAGTGCAATTTTACACAATTGCCCCACACTTGTATGATCCACAACTTCTAAACCGTAACTCGGATCAACGCGTGCTACGTGTCTATAACATCGTGGGCTCGAGACCTTTGTAACGAGCCCAGAGTCAAAATCAAAAGCCCATTTGTTTTAAAAGTCAACTTTTAGGTCAAACCCATTATAAAACAAAATTTAAAAATTAACTTAAAATCTTTTTATTTTTCAACAAAAATTCTCAAAATATTTAGAATACTTTTCAAAAATAAAATTTAGAAAAATATGGGATCCTATACGCTACTTCCCATTGTGCCTCTAAATGGCCATTACGAATAAAAAATTTAAATTTCTCGTGAAATTTGGGTCGGGTCGGGTCGGGTCGTTACAACCTTCCCCCTTATAAAAATTCCGTCCTCGAAATTTAGATGTCTTGTAAAAGATAAGTGGAAGTCAAAAAGCGTCATCTTGCCAACTAACTGCAATTCAAACTACTAGATTATACAACAACCCTTAAGTGATAGAGGAAAGTGTGTGGTACCAAGGTCCAACAAAATACATGCATTTCGCCCAAAGATAGAAATCATACCATCATGACTTCCGCACTACAAGAAAAACTTTAATACATATCACTATTTTAATATCAGTTTTTATATTAACTGATATTATAAATTTTTAGATATCAGTTAATTTTTAAAATGATATCTTAACTCATTAACATATCACCATTTTTTTATTTCGATATCTTAATTTTGTATTTTTGATTAACAAATAGATAAAACTGATATGTAAAAATCATAACTGATAACTATATTTCACCTAAAAAAACACATTTCCCGCAACTTAAAAATTTTGGCTGAGTTTCCTAACCTAAGTCACGATATCTCTCACTGGCCTCTCGATCAAACACACACATTCCCTCACACTCGCATCGCACGCCTCCCTCAACCCTCAGCCTCTAGCTCTCTCTCTCTCGCCATCGTCGCCAGCTCTCTTGCCGTCGCCGTCGCCACAGCTCTCTCGACGTCGCCGTCACCACAGCTCTCTCTCTCTCTCTCGCCGCATCCTCTCTCGTCTCATCCATCTCTCTGTCTCACGCAGTCATCGTCGCCTCCCTCCCTCCGTCTCACCACCATCCTCTCTTTATCTCATCATGGCCTCCATCTCTCTGTCTCACCACCATCCTCTCTATTTATAACCCATCGTCCGTCCCGACTCTCACCTAGTCACCCATCGCCAATCTAAGGTAATTTTTAATTTAGGTTTCTGTTTAGGGATTTCGGTAATTTTTAATTTGGGTTTCTGTTTAGGGATTTAAGTAATTTTTAATTTGGGTTTCTGTTTAGGGATTAAGGATGTAGGATTTATGTTTAGGGGTTTTTGTTTTGCTTCTGAATGTTGGTTATGGTTATTCATTGATTTTGATTTGGGTGTTGCTAATTTTTTCTCCTGCACTTGCTCCATTGAGATCTGAATTATGGGTCCTTCCCGTGACATCATTTTGATTTGATTTGGGTTTTACGAATCTTCTTTCATTTGTTTGGAATTGGAGTTCTCCATTTTTTTTATAATCATTAATCTTGCATGTCTGTAGTTGAGGTCTGAATTTAGTATTCCAATTCAAATTGCGAATTTTTTATCTGATTTATTATTTGTGGTTTTTCTTTTTGTACTTTATTCTCATTAAAAGTAGTTTTTTTTTTTTTTTTGGGTGTAAATTAAAAGAAGTTGTTTAATGGTAATTAATTTGTAATCTATCACAAATTCACAATAAATGCTTTATTTTTCTTTGTATGGACTCTAGTAGTTGAACTATCATCCTATGGTTTCGAATTTGACTTTTAAAAAGTTAAAAGGCCGTCTGGACAAGTTTTCAAGTAAAGGATAAAAAAGTTCTGTTCTTTTATCATCCACTGCTCTTTGAATATGCAGCTTTTGTATTGGTACTTGATATAGCTTTGTAATAACTAATAAGTACCCCTTTTTTTGAAGTAGAATCAATTATATATGGAGGGGGTAAATTAGTAAATTTATTTGTTCATTTCAATTAAACAGTTGTTAGACCTTTAAAATTGGTGGTTTATAGTACTGTGCACAGTTGATTGACTTGCTCATTTGGTTTGTTTTATAGAATCAATTCTTATCCCAAAGACTTTCTTAAAAGGCGTTTAGTGGTAGGGGAGTGCTCTTTAGGGAGCATCAATAGTGCCCCCTTTTATCTTTTTCTAAATATGCTTTGTTAAGAGTCATGTTATGCTTTATGTTAGTGTTCCAGTGATTTTTTTGTTAAAAGCTATTTAAGATATTTACCTACATATCGTGTTGATACTGTATTGGGTTTTTGTGAGATTCATAAAAATTGTATCAATAGATTATACCATATACTAATGATATCATTTCATGGTTTTTTTCCTGTTTTATTTTTGATTGTGTAGGTAGTCCAGATCTGTGATTAGTCATGGTTCCTAGTACTAGTATTTATATGTGTTATTATGAGGCATATGGGTAAGTCAAGAAAATCCATTTGTTGTGCTTTACGCATAGCCATTTGAACTTTCCTTTTTGCTATTTAAACATGCCATGATTAGAACAGGGGCTAGTTTCTTATAAAAAAAGGGGGCATTTTAGTATTCCAATTCCGATTTGGTGATTGTAATGAATCTAATGATGGCTTTATAATGCTACTTTTTGTGTAAGGACTGTTTGAATTTTCTTGGTTGAAAATGCTCGCAAAACTGTTCTCTATATTATTTGCCAAGTGTTTTTCTTCTTTGAGATATTACGATCTTTGGGCTATACTCTTAGCTAATATTATTGTGTTTGTTTGCAGATGAGAGGCTATGGTGATGAAATTACATGGATTGATGAGAGGCTAAATAAAAAATACAATATGTATTCTTGTATATTAAATTTATTTACAAATCTGAATAGTTATAAAATTTTAACAATGGGGGAATTGTTGGATTCCCCCAATTTTTTTAATTTTGAAAATTTCAGCGACTGTTGCTCCTTTTGTCCCCATGAAATTTTTTTATTGGGACTGTTAGTGGGCAATGAATGATATTAGACAACAAGGCCTGCCGCCTGACACATTGGCAGGTTATGTTTAATCAAAAAAATACATAAAATGGAAAATAGAGAAGGATTGATATAGAAACATACCCTGTAGGCCAATACCGACCCCATCCTGTGAGACTGTCATGCTAAGGGTGGCTGCACTGTCACCATTGGACTTTGGTGACTCTTAAGAGTCCCTGTGAGTGGGGAAGGTGACTGTTTCCCATCAGATGGTAAACCCTATTATTCTTGTAGTGTTATCGGTCACACACCTTCTTTCTTCATGTTGAATCTGCCAGCTTTGCCTTTGTAGTTTCTCATAAAGGCTTATATTTTGTAGGTACAAGGTGCTGACATTGACTGGATAAAGATTGTCTCACCAGAAGAAATAAGCCTTATGGTATGTTATCCCGGTGTGATTTTTGTCTTTTTTGGTTATGTGGTATCTTTTTTCATCCCATTCCTTAAATTCTCCCCACCCCCCAGAATCCATTATGAAGCAGCTATGGATTTAATGTTATCCTACTTGATAATTTCAGGAAGGGAACTCACATACTATTGATTTAATGGCTGGGATTAGTGATGGGAGGACATTTGACTCTTATCAGGTTTGAATTGACTTGATCTAGTAGCACCTGGAGCTATGTGTCTCAGTATGTCTTCTGCTGCATGCTCAAAAGTGGATTTGGTAGAACACAATTGAGGGAATTAGTTCCAGTTTGCATGTGAATAATTAAGCTTTTTTTTTTTTGTAGATATTCTTGACCTTGTTTGTTTTCTTATCTGTGTGTGAGCACAATTTGTAAGCCATATTCTTGCTTTATTTCTTACATGTGAGAGGTTCAATGGTTTGCAGTTGGCCTACATGAATATTCATGTGCATGTTGAGGATCATATTATTGAGTTGTTAGATATTGATGATATATCCAGCCCAGGTGGTGGATATGTTAATAGTCCGAAATTTAAAATTTTGGCTATGAATCTTGGGATCACAACTTTATTTGTAAGTTCCTCATTTTGATATGGCTTTGTGGACAACAAATTTAGACTTTTAATTGTTCTCTTATATGAATCTGAACACAACATAAAAAGAAGCACAAGAAAGAAAACTGTGTTTAGTAGTGAGTGAAATGTTTCATATGCTGTGGAAACAAATTGAAACCAGCTCTTAGCCAATTTTAAGTCATGGGATTCAATCTAAGAAAGTAGGTGGTTGAATCCCTAGATGATTAGGTCTAAGTGATTAAATTTTAAAAGGGTGAGAAGAGATTTTGAGGTTAACTCAGGGCAATCCCTTATTATGCACCCAATCACTTGGGCAGAAAATAAAATAAAATATATAAACAAGGAAAAGGAAAAAAATAGAAACAGTTCCACGCACATAATATCTTGCACATAATATCTTGCATATATGCAATATGCCTTAACAATTCATACTTACAGCTATTTGGTTCCATAATAGGTGAATGAGTACTCATCTTTGAAGAACGAAGTCTTGTACTCATGGGGCGAACTGGGACCTAGGCCTTTTTTCCTTCGTCTTGGAGGTTTGTGGTTGGTAACTTTCACAGTTTTAGGAGCGCCTATTGCAGCTGCAAGCTTTAATCCATCAAGGGTAAGATTAAGATACTAAACATTTTTAAGTCAACATCAAAAGAGATGATATGTCAGTATGACCAGATGCCAAATATATATAGTGCACACACAAAAAAAAAATGATTAATGTCTCAAGACAACCAGCAGATTTTTCAGAAACTAGAAGAGAAATGTGTCTCTGTGCTTCCATGTCTAACACTATACTCTATTATGGTAACTTTCTAAATTTTACCTAGATAGTCATTGAGTATGTTCTCATTGTTATGCCCTTGACTGTGGCTGATACTTACATGATCCATTTTCTCAATCATATATATGTGATGCCATCTGAAAGCCCTTGCTGGCATGGCCAACATTTCGTTGCCTTTTGGGATTCTAGAAATGCAATCTCAATTAAATTCAAACTAAAGCCCTTGCTGGCATGGCCTACATTTTGTTGCCTTTTGGGATTCTAGAAATGCAATCTCTATTAAATTCAAACTAAAGCCCTTGCTGCCAACTGATACAAATTTGGTTTCAGTATATGTTTCATGTTATTAATGCACTTAATGTCCTTTGGGATCCTTGCTACCCTTGCTGCAATCTTATTAATGCACTTTTATTTCTTATTTTTAGTGGAGTCACCTGAAGAACAAGCGGAGCAGTTACACACAGGAACAAATAGATGAAGTATGGGTTGAATGAGGAGATTTTGTTTCCATGAATTTTATTTAGACTGACATGCATGTTAATTTGGTACCTTTTGGAGCATTTTTCTGTGGATATGAGATATATACTAGCTAGTTGACATTCCAATATTTTGTATAGACAGAATTTAGGCCTAGATTTATGGATAGCCCTCATCATGTATAGTGATTTTGGGGTATACATGATGAGGGCTATCCATAAATCTATATGGATTTGTAATCTTATTTTGTTAACTTCTAGTTTGGATGTTGGATTCATTTATATGAATGGAAGAATTTAAGTTGGATTACTTTAGAAGCTTAGTAATTGTTGGGTGGATGCATATTTACCAATTAATTTCTATCAATATCAGAAGCCTATTGCATATCAGATTTTGTAAAAATGCAACGATAAGCAAGGAAGTTTCAACATCATTTTAAAAACAAAAAATTGATATTTAAAGAGTACTTTTATATCAGATTTTAAGTACAAAACTGATATATTATACACCTTTTATATCAGATTTTAAGTACAAAATCGATATGTTATACACTTTTTATATCCGATTTTAAGTACAAAATCGATATGTTATACACCTTTTATATCCGATTTTAAGTACAAAACCAATATGTAATACACCATTTATATCCAATTTTAATTACAAAACCGATATGTTATACTCATTTTATATCTGATTTTAAGTACCAAGACGATATTTAATATATTTTTTATATCGGTTTCAAAATTACTAATGATATCATAAGTATCTTACATATCGGAATGCAGTTTTTAAGATATCAGAAATGATTAATATCTGATAACGATGGTGGTATATCATATCAGATTATCAAACAAATACGATATCTAATATAGTATAAACATCAGTGTATAACCGATATGTAATATGGGAGAATAGATATCAGCACTCAATATATCGGTTGGAAACCTAAATAGATATCGGTTTATCACTGATATATATTAAGGTTTTTCTTGTAGTGCCGGTAAAGCCAAAGCATCCTATTGTGTCATGGCGAAGACTCTGCCCTGGGCCCTGGAACGTCCCGGCTGACCCCTCAGCTGTTCTCCGCCTCTACTAACATGGCTGGACTGAGCACCACTACTAGATGTAGTTCCCGAAGTCTGTACTGCTCTTTTTCCCTGACTTTGGGCTCCAGAAGTCTGTCCTTGAGGAAAGGCTGAACCTGAAACTCCTCCAACTCCCTGTTGTAACATTGGGCACTCCCTCACAAAGTGATTCGTCTGTCCACAATGATAACATCCAGCGCTACTCGCGTGACATACCCCAGTGTGGTACCTGCCACACATACTACATGTTGGACGACTTGCCCCACGATGGCATCTATCTTGAGATTCGCTCGACTGTGCTGAGCCTCGACCCGAACTACTCACAGACTGATGGCTAAGACTCTGTCTATGCCCAGATCCTCCACTACCACTAAAGCCATGTCTAAAACCTCTGAATTCACCACTCCCAGAAGAGTTGGAACTGAAACTACCCATCTTGGATGGTCCCTAACTAGGACCACCCCCTGTAGTATTCTGATAAGGGCGACGTCTCGCTTCGCTGCTACCCTGCTCAGCTAAAGATCTCTAGACTCTCATGGCAGCATCTCTCAGAGAAGAGAATGTGGAGTGATTAGCTGCAGTGACTGCCGTGCGAATGGAGTCCTTCAAACCCTCCTCAAACCTCGAGCATTTGTCTGTTCATCTGCCACAACTGCTGGGCAAAATCTGGAAAGCTCAGTAAACTTCCTATCATACTCTGTTACTATCATAGAACCCTGTTTTAACCTCAAGAACTCTGCCCTCATCTCGTCGCAAAAAACTCTGGGATAGTACTTCTCATAAAAAGCTCTCCTAAACCTATCCCAAGAAATCTCAACTGCCGTGAGTCCCAATCGCTCTGAGTCCCACCAGTAATAAGTATCACCCACTAACAGAAACGTAGCTAAAACCAACTTCCAGTCATCAGGGCATCCCATGACCTCAATGATCCTCTCAAGTTGTATCATCCACTCGTTAGCCACGCTGGAATCCGAAGTACCCAAAACATTTGAGGCCCCCAGCTTACGGGCACGCTCAATGCTGTATTCCCCTTCAGGAAATGCTCTAGTGCAAACAGTAGTAGTCACTGCCTCAGCTAGCCTATTGATGAACTGTTCAAAACCTTGTGCTGTGTCATCGACACCTTCTGCAGCCTTATGGTGGGTCCCCAGCGGTCGGCCACGTCAAGGAGGCATAATACCTATATGAAAGCCAAACAATTATCAAAAATGGGGATGCACATTCAGTGTAGAAACAAGGAATCTAAAACCTAACGCTCTAATACCAAGTTGATAGGACCGCCCCCAGATTCCATCCTGAAACCCGGAGAGGTCCTGTGGGATCCAAAATCAAAGAAAATCCTACCAAAAATTCGGCATAACCTCCCCTAAAAATGGACTAACCCAAAATTTATAAAACCTGTAAAAGCACTTCTAAAACATCAGCAGCCTCTACCACAACCAAAAAGGGGTCTTAGACCCAAACAACACCACAATAACATATGGTTCTCAGAGCCACTACTTCTATTACAGCAAATTTACAGTTAAAGTAAAAAGGAACTTCCAAAATGTAAGCAATGTCTACAAGATCCGAGTAACAAAAATAGACGTTATGCCTCGACGTGATTGGCTCGACCTCCACCAATGCTACGGCATGGGGGGAACAATTTAAGACAAAATAAGAAAATTGTGAGATAACTCAGTGAGTAGACAGTTTTATGGAAACTAAACAAAGATTATATATCTTTTCAGAAAAATCCTTTAAAAGCACGTTTAAATCTAAAACCTTGCGTCACTCTTTGAAAACCCCCAGTTTTAAGACTATTTTCGAAATCTTTTCTCAAATGTCATAGAAACTATTTAAACACAAGATAGAAAGGTTAAGCAAGTAAGAAATCGTTCTTCGAAAACTTTCTAAGTAAAAGTATTCTGTAGCACCATATACTTAAGAATCAAAATTAACATAAAAAGGAAATTTATCCGTACTCAACCCGTAAATGTAGACAGTGTCCTGGCCACAATCCCGCACACCGGCAGGCTCAAATCCTGGCGACGATCTCATACATAGAGGTCACTCTGCATGAGCAGACTCATATCCTGGCCACAATCTCATAGGGAGAAGTCACTCCGTAGGAGCAGGCTCATATCCTGGCCACAATCAAGTACGGAGAGGTCACCACAATCCAGGATATGAGCCTGCTCCTACAGAGTGACTTCTCCGTACAAGATTGTGGCCATGATATGAGCCTTCTTGTGCAAAGTGACCTCTATGTACGAGATCGTGGCCAGGATTTGAGCCTACCCGTGTGCGGGATTGTGGCCAGGACACTGTCTACAATTACGGGTTGAGTACAGATAAATTTGCTTTTGATGTTAATTTTGATTCTTAAGTATATGGTGCTACAGAATACTTTTACTCAGAAAGTTTTCGAAGAACGACTTCTTACTTCTTAACGTTTCTATCTTGTGTTTAAATAGTTTCTATGACATTTGAGAAGAGATTTCGAAAATAGTCTTAAAACTGGGGGTTTTCAAAGAGTGACGTGAGGTTTTAGAGTTAAACGTGGTTTTAAAGGATTTTCTGAAAAGATATATAATCTTTGTTTCGTTTCTATAAAACTGTCCACTCACTGAGTTATCTCACAATTTTCTTATTTTGTCTTAAATTGTTCCCCCCATGCCGTAGCATTGGTGGAGGTCGAGCCAATCACGTCGAGGCATAATGTCCTTTTTCCTTACTCGGATATTGTAGGCATTGTTTCTATTTTGGAAGTTTCTTTTTACTTTAACTGTAAATTTGCTGTAATAGAAATAGTGGCTCTGAGAACCATACTGGAACCTTATGTTATTGTGGTGTTGTTTGGATCTGAGACCCTTTTTTTTTTTTTTTTTTTATTGGTGGTAGAGGCTGTTGATGTTTTAGAAGTGCTTTTACAGGTTTTATAAATTTTGGGTTAATCCATTTTTAGGGGAGGTTCTACCGAATTTTCGATAAGATTTTCCTTGATTTTGGATCCCACAGGACTTCTCCGAGTTTCAGAATGGAATCTGGGGGTGGTCCTGTCAACACCACCGCCCTATCACCGGCGCGTGGGCTCGCGTTCGGCGGCGGATGAAGGCGGATGAAAACTCCCCGAGCTCGCTGTCCTTCCCTCTTCCTTCCCCTGATCTCTGTTCAGCCCAAAAATTCCCCAAACCCGAGCACCCAGTTTTCGCCCGTTTGGAGCTCTGGCATTGACTCGCCGTTTCCGGCATCTACGCGGCCCAGCTCCAGTCCAGGAAGCTTCCTCTCGTCGAGCTGAGCACGGTGGTGTGCTCCGATCGTCCACCCAACGCTCCTCGAGGGCGAATCGATGCTGTGAAATTCGGCGGCTTCCACCGCCATTTTCGGCCATTTTCGATGAGATTTGGCCGTCGACCCAGGTATAAAAGTTGATCCTCTCGATGTCTCCTTCATGCCTGTGTAATTTGTTTAGGTTGATTTTGAGTTCAAAAATTTTGCAGGTTGACCACTGTGGGTTCCGCCATGTTTGGTCGTGCCGATGACTCCAATTATTAGTTTTTGGCCTCTGGCCAGTTATTCGAAACCCGTGGGTGAGTTTATGTGTGTTTTGTATACTGTTCTACGTCGGGCATCCACCGTGTGTGGTGGCGGCCGCCCGTTTCGGTCGTTTAGCGGTTGTTTGTGTTTCTGAATTGTGATTTAAGTTGGTTGTCTGGTCTTAACAGGTACACGGGCTCGGGAAATCTTATTCACGGTGCTGTCATGCTGCCAAATTTGTTATCCGAGTATGTTGCCGTTCAAGGGCATTTCGGTCTTTTTTATGTGATTACACTGTGAGTGAACATTGTTTTATAAACGCTTTATGCAAGTTATGTTTTGGTTTATATTGCGTAGCTAGAGTTTTATCTTGACATAACGTTTGTGAGTTGGACTTTGACTTTTGAAATCATTTTCAATAAATTTCATGTTTTAATCCACATTCATATCTTGGTTCTTATTCGAGTTTTGATTGACTTAACTTGAGAGTATTTCCTTGGCGAAGAGTAAATATATTAAATTGGATTTAAATTTATACACTTTGGAAACTTGATCTTATTCATGGGGGTAGCTTCTTGGTTAATTAAATAAGTTTTGAATTGGGTTTTGGATTTTTGATTTAAGAATAAATTTTCTCATAAGCTCATCCTGATGATTTTGTACATAAGTTGAATTTGAGAATCAAGAGACATATAGTACTAATTAAGAATGGTTTGTGATGTGCTTTGGCAAAGTATGATTTATAAATGATGGTTTTCTTTTAGGAAGTTGTTGAGCGGTTGTTAAACTGCCATATTAGTACCCTCCCCCTGACAAATACAGATTTGACTCGGCGACGTATGTCCAGAGCTGCCTGCCTGTGCATGGAGATCGCTCTGCACAAGAAGTGGCGAGCACTCCTGCCTGCCCGTGCATCGATTCGCCCAGCATGGGAAGTGGCGAGCATTCATTCCTGCTCGTGCATCGTTCGCTCTGCACGAGAAGTGGCGAGCATCCCGGCCTGCCCGTGCATTGATTAGCTCTGCACAGGAAGTGGTGAGCATCATGTCTGCCCGTGCATCAAGATCACTCTGCATGGGAAGTGGCGAGCATACATGCCTACCCGTGCATCGATTCCCTCTGCACGAGAAGTGATGAGCTTATCTGCCTGCTCATGCCTATGCATGAGATGTGGCGAGCTTAATTACCTCAATATATGACCAGCAGTTCCCAGGGTACTAGTGTGGTGTGAGGTTTCAGTTGTGGAGTATTTTGAGAAATGATTTTTCATCAGTAAACATTTTAAATAAGAATTTTAGTAAGGCATTGTTTTTTATTTCAGATATTTTAATAGTTTTACAGCTTGAGAGTATTATATGTTCTTCAGAGTTCGATTTACAATTTTGAGATGATTTAAAAATGGATTTGAGAAATGGTTTTAAAATTTGGGGGCTTTCAAAGAGCGATGTGAGTGAAATTAGATAGTTGGATTTATTGCTTTGCTTGCGTGTATGCATTTGTTTCCTAGGATTTGGTTTGGCTAGGACTTGGTAAAGTCTGGGCTTGAATCCTGAAGATGGAATTGATGATGAGTTTGAGTTTAAGAAAGTAAAAGAGGATTTTGAGGTTGAAGGTTTATTTGAGGATTCTTGAGATGCCATGCGATTTATTGATGTAGATGTTTAGAATATTTAAGTTTGCTGGGTTTAGTTGTTTAATTATCCGTTGGATTATTGGCATGTGAGGATTATTTATTTATGCCTTGACATTATTGTGAATATTTTGTAGATTGTAAACTGTGATAATTGAGGAAAAGTATATTGAGGCCATATGATTATTTATTGAGGATAATTGTTACTTCATTTCACTCATACAAGCTCTAGTGAGCTTACCCTGTTGTTTGTTTGAATGACTCGGTGTACCATGGATATAGTGCAGTGTGATTATTTGTATTTTGCAAGTTAAGCAGGCTGAAGAGGCAGTGAGGAGAACACGAGGCAGTAGGACCCATTTTAATTTGATTTAAACCGATTTTAGAAAGTGATTTTACATAAATGTTTTTGGGCTTGCACTCTGATTTATTATATATATTTATTTATTATGTTAAGTGCATGGCTCATTCTTTGAAAAGGGGGTTTAAATGGCTGTGTTTTAGTGTGTTTATTGGGCCCGAGGTTTGGAACGTTACATTAGAAGTCTTCAAATGTCACGAAATTTAACCTGCAAAAACTTCAAGGTGATAGCTTCTATCTCCAATTGGATTCATGTCAAAATCTATTAAGGAGAATAAATGGTGAAATTTCTCATTTTATTGCTCAGAAGTCAAAAACACAAAACTAAATAAAATTTAAAGTTTTTAATCAAATGAACTCACAAAAACTAAGTAAGAGGAATATAAAAGGATGCGAATTTATGAACATATCAGGACTGTGTTCAAGTGATATGATCAATGAGTTGGTTTCCTCGATCCCCACCCACTATTGGCGGTTACAACCTTTCTGCTTGCTCCAAAGGTTGCCTCATTCCTATCTTTCCAAGCCAAGATATTTGCCCTCATTTCATGGTATGGTGGTGGAGGAAAGAAACCTCTAAAGACATCCTTGTATGGATTACTCAATCCAAATGAGACATACAACAAAGCCTGACACCCTAGTTTCCAGTCATGACTTTTGTGGTAGTTCACCATGACTGTTGTGCTTGTATTCAATACATGCATTGAATGCATGAGTGCTTGGTAGCTGTGCATGGCACTATTTCAAATCCTAGACGTGGCCTCTTCTCAGCCATCCATCTTTGTAACGACCCGACCTAAATTTCTTTGAAAATTTAAAAATTTTAATTTAACTTTGTTCATTTAAGAAATTTTATAAGGAAATAAAATTTGAAAGACCTCAGAAGAAGTTTTACTAAATTACTTTGGAAATATTTTAAGAATTTATTCGGTGTTTTCACTTAAATTGATTTAACGTTATTCAAAGCTTATCAGTTAAAAGTGTTATGTTTTTAAATTGTGAGACCCCGTATTTTCAAAATCTTTATTTGGGATTTTATTCGAGATTTTTGGGAATTTCTATGAGCAAATAATTGATTTGGGTTAGTTTTCAAATTTGTTGTTTTAAGTTGGTTTGACTCAAGAGTTGACCTTTTATTTATTGGGCTTTTGTTTTTTACTTTGGTCTTGTTGGAAAGGTCTTGAGCTCACGACACCATAGACGCGAACCATGCGCTGATCCGAGTTACGGTTTGAGAGTTACAGGTATTTGAAGTGAAGGGCATTTATGTAATTTTGTGTTTTAAGTTTTTTTTTTTTTTTTTTAAACACTTCAGCTCTCTTTCTCTCCTCAGTTTTGTCTCACTCTATCTCCCCCTACTCTCTCTCTCTCTCTCTCTCTCGCTGTAATTGTGTAGCCACCACTGTCACCAGCGTGTGGCAGCGCGTCCGGCGAGGGCTGCCTGAGGTCGAAGGCTCACCAACCTCGCTGTCCCTCCCTGGTTCTTCGTTTAGCCTAGAGACACCCTAAAAGTTGAGACCAGTTCGGCCGGTGGGAACTCCGGCGGAGATATGACCTTTTCGACGGTTTCCGACCCAACTCCGGCCCAGAAATCTTCCTCTCGTTGAACCCGTTACGTTGGTACCTTCTGATCGTCCATCGAAGTTCGCACGACGACAAATCAATGCCGAGAAGGCCGGCGGCTTTTGCTGCCGATTTCGGTTGTTTCCGATGATAATTGGCTAGCGACCCAGTTACGAAAAACGATCCACTAGGTATGGGCTATCTTTCCCCTAAGGTGTGATTTTCCAATTTTGAGAAATTGGAAATCGATTTTAAGGGTTTGAACAATTTTGAATTTATCTTTGATTTTTCGAAATTTAGTTAAATTTGAATTGTTTTTGTGCAATTAAAGGGTCTTGTGTGCAATTAAGATTAATTTGAGTTAATTTTGGGTAAATTTTAGGTCATGTCGTCGCTACCACCACCAGCTCTGCTACTTGTGGCAGCGGGTTGGGTGGTTTCCCTTGTTAATCAGCCTCCCCAAGACTCCTAGAGTCTGTATTGCATGTTGGTGAGTGTTGTGTGTTGTTTGGGGCCGGGCAGCCATCGTGCATGGTGGTTACTGCCCATTTTGGCTGTTGAATGGCCAAGTTGTGAACCTTGGATATTTAAATTGTTGGTTGTCTGGTCTTAACAGGTACACGGGCTCGAGAAATCTTATTCCCGATGCCGTCATATTGCTGGATTGGAGATCTGAGCAAAGGCGCCTAAAGGGCAATTCTGTCTTTTCACAAGTTGCACGGTGACTAAAACTTATCTGGTTATATTGTTGCTTATCGTGGGTGAATTGTCTGTTTTATGTGAATTGTTATTGTAAGTTAGAGGAGGCTAAGTGTAGGATTGAATTATGAGAATGAGTGGATGATGATTTTGAGGCTAAGGGATTAATTGGGAATTATAGAGATGCCCTGAGAATAATTGCTGATTTAGATGAGAAATGTCTATTATCGAGGTTATTGATTGATGATTAGGCAATCATTTGGCCAGAATGATCTAATTAATTTTTGAGGAAGTATTGGTATGATTTGAGGATTATTATTTATATCTTGGTATAATTATGATTTATATTGATTATGGAGAGAATAAGAAATGTTGGTTTAATTGATTGGGAAACTGAGATTGTTATTTGAGGAAGATGTTGAGTCTTGATGTTGGTTTGAGTGGTGCTAACCGGATTGAAAAATTTCATGGAAAACAAAAACTTAGACCCCGGCCATTTGATCATTTTATCTCTTTACTTGGAAGTCGTATAATAAATTTCTCAAATTTGAAACTGGGCGTATTTGTATACTAGGTCGAATGAGCTTCACCTCTTGGCTATTCTAGTGGCAAACAAGTGAAGGATCGTGAGTAGGAATCAATTTCGGAAAGGATTCGGTATAGCTCGGTGTAAACTATGAGTGGACTTTGATTTTTATTAAATTATGTTTACTATGTGACTTAATCTTTATGTTTTAAATTGGATTCGATCTTGAGTTTTAAATTTTAAGTTTCATAATTAATCACTCATGTAGGTCTGAATGCCCCTACCTTGGATTTCATATTTTAAACAATCAAGTAATATTTAAATATATTTTTATATGTGAAATTCTTATCGAAGAAATTGTTAATTTAAGAGGCGTGCTTAAATTTCTACTTAGTTTGTGAAAAGATTTCATATGTCTTGGATATTCGTCTCCTTTGAATATTTATGTTGATTGTGATGTCGTTATATGAGAAATGACACTTTAGGCTTTGGATTATTAAGGAGAGCGTTGAGGGAAACAAAATGGTTATTCATTTGTCTCAAAGGTAAGTATAGATTTAAAGAGTATTTTAAAACTGCTGTGTAAATGCACGTATTGATCGGACGAGCCTGCCTGTGTAAAATGTACGGGATTATGGCCAAGATACGAGCCTGCTTTTGCGGAATGACCTTTCCGTACGAGATTGTGGCCAAGATATGAGCCTGCTCGTGCGGAGTGACCTCTATGTACGAGATTGTGGCTAGAATTTGAGCCTGCTCGTGCGTGGGATTGTGGCCAGCATATTGTCTACAGTTACGGGTATGAACACAGTAAAACGTCCTTTTTCTTTCAAAGGATTTTCTATTACATAAGTTTAAAGAGGAAATTTCTTATTATGTTTAATTTGATTCTTAAGTATATGGTGCTACATAATACTTTTACTCAAAAGATTTCAATGAACGACTTCTTACTTGTCTAACACTTCTATCTTGTGTTTAAATAGTTTCTATGACATTTGAGAATAGATTTTGAAAATACTTTTAAAACTGAGGGATTTAAAGGAGCGATTGTGAGGTCTTAGAGATTATTATTTTAAGACTTCTAACTCCGAGCAGGACAAATCCCAACCGTTCATTTTTGGCACTCCAATTATAAGATCATGCCACTTGGGAATGATTCAAAAGTCGAAATCCGAACAGACTATCATGTGTTCAAAGGAGGCGTCATTAATGTGATGACGCCATTGCATGTTCCTGAGATCGTTTGACCACACGGAGCTTGCCACGTGTCTAAGTGCTTGAGATGCCAATCCCATCTCACTTCAAACACTCAAATCGGGCTAGAATAGCCCTTCAGTTCCAATTGATGATTCTCAATTTCCATTCCAAGTTCCTTACACTCGGATTGAAAGTTGGGGGACTTCTGTTTGTGGATAAATCCACAGGAGTTCAACAGCCAATCATGGACTTCCACGTGGCATTATGGATCTTACTTGGCATTCTGACTTTATTGATGTGTTGGTTCTGATTGGAGAGACCATTGTTGATCCGAACCGAACTCACTTCTTGAGGATTGTTCACTTCTGTTCGAAAGCTCAACTTCATTTACTTCAGTTAAGCTCGGCAACCCGATGCTACTCAGCCAATCCGACCTTTCAAAAAATGGCCACTTTATACTTGGATTCTTAATTCCCAAATATCCTGATCAGCTTGAGTTATCTATGAACTCGCTGAGCATATTTCTCAATCAAATAATGATCCGGGGAATTATCCATGTTTAGTTCAGCTCGGATCCGCCATCCCACCGCTATACTAAAAGATCAGGATTGGGATGAACCACCATACTTAAATATATGTGATGGGACATGCAATAAAGCCTGACACCCTAGCTTCCAGTCATGACTTTTGTGGTAGTCCACCATGACTGTTGTGTTTGCATTCAATACAAGCATTGAATGCATGAGTGCTTGGTAGCTGTGCATGGCACTATTCCGAATCCTAGACATGGCCTCTTCTCAGCCATCCATCTTCATGCAGGTAACTTAAGTCTCACACCTTCTTTTGCCTATATAAGCTCACTTATATGAACAAAGGAAATGGTTCACAATTTATTCACAAAAAACCACACAAATACACACTACTAACTGAGAATATTCCAGAAGATCTGACTTTGTTCTTCCTATTCTCCCAAGTTCATACTTTGTTCTTGCTTGTTATTCTTCAAACACCACCAAATACACTTTACTGACTTCATCATCGGAGTATATTTGGCTGGTACCATACCGGTCCTTCTTCTTTGATCTTGTGTTCATGCAAGAAGATCCAATCAGTCTCAACCAGCAACTCAGCAAGTTTCGTTCATCATCAATCAGCAGCCTAGTCATCAATAGATTCATCTCTTTGACGTTGTTGCAATACTTGACGGATTTTTGCATCAACATCTACCAAAACAAAGCCATTGTTTGTTAATTATATGATAAGTAACAAAACTCATTGAATTCTCCAGCCTTTACCCTCGAATTTCAGAATTCCCTAGCCATTGTTTTCTAGTTTTTATAAACTAGAATACACACTGCTCGTCTTTTTCATAACCTTTTCAATAATCTTTAATTTACGCCTGGTATCATTAGTCCAGCCTCACCAAGCAGCCATTAAATTACCACTCTCTTATTGTAAGAGCATTAATTAGCATTCTTTTACGCAGCATTTTGTTCCCAGCTGTTTTCCAAATTATATATATACTTCCGAATAAAGTGGGTTCTTTATATATATATACTGGAAAATAAAAAACAGAAGGGAGGGGGTTCTTGCTCTACCCATTCTATATAACCAATTGCTCTTCTATATATTTATTTGTTGTTTTGATGATGGTGCTTAATTTATGTGTTTGGGTGTTTTAGGTGCTCCTTTACACCTCAACTGTGTTAAATATGTTATGCACTATGTTTGTTCAATTATGTCAACTGACACACCAACACCCACCTATCTTTTTGAAACTAGATACGGAGTTGGATCTCGTTTATATACTATTTTTTGCTTTTCCCTTAAACACATACAGTATGTAATATGGGCAACACTCACCATTTTTTTCCTGCATCTATTGCTCCATTAGCAACTAAATTGAGTTGGCTAGACCAATTGCCACTATACAGTCACTAAAATGCTGATGGTTGTACAGAATGGGGTGGCTATTGGTCTTCAGCACCCCCAAAAATAGTATGGTTGGCTAACTTCATCAAACCTGACATTGATGTAGACAGCTAGCAAGCCAACTAATGTGGCAGTCCAATGCTAAATGAATCAAACCATTACTGTTTTGTGGAAGCGTTAGTGGTTGAATCGAGTCACCTTAGAGAATGGTTTCTGAAGTAGTTGCACAGTTCATTACTGAAGTGGCTTAGGAACTGCATTTTGCAATGGATCTAGCTACTAATATTTGCAAGCCTCACTCTCAGTTTATAGTTGCATAAAAGCTGCCTTTTGCAATGGATATATACTAAGAACACGTGACACACAAGAAAGTTTACAAACAAAATTGGAAATTAAAATGGAACCAATTGTACCAGATAACCAAATTGAAGCCAATTGCATATTTATATATTGTAAGTCAACCATTACATACCATAAAATACTCAAGTGTTCCAAACTTGTTGACCAAAACATACTAGACCTATCAGCCTGCCATCTCCATTACATCACATATTAAAAATCATTCCCCTAAACAAAAGGTCCGAACGGAACCAAGTAGACAGATCAAAACAGTGAACACATCACCTTTAACCAAACTTGATGTTATATATCAAGACCATCACCTAAATATAAAGCAGCAAGTTCACTCAATTTCACCTCAAGGGGACTATGTTCACTGAACTAAAATACCAATCAAAATACTAGAAATAGCTTTCTTACTATGATCATATCAGCTGGCTCATGGAATAGCTTCCCTCTCTTCTCCATTGTCAGACGCTGCCCTCCTCTGAACATCAATTGGCTTCTGCCCCACGCCATCCAGAGTACTGCTTTGAGACATTGGAGTGACATGGGATTGGATCCTTAAAGTAGCATTTGGTGTGAATGGCCCAAAGACATAAGGACTGCTATTAGGAGCACCTGATCCAAGCATCTGAGATGGACAAGGTAGAGTATTGCTGCTGGTGGCGCCAATCTGTCCTCTAAGGTAGCTGTCGAGTGCACTTGACACCCTACCATTGAAGTGGAAGTCCATCTGAGCATGTTGCCTTTGGAGGTGCATGATTTCCTCATGATGCATGGCACGCAGCCTCTCATAAAGATCATAAAGCTATCACCCTGCCAATCTAGATTACATCATACATCCCCCCACATTCCCCCTATACAAAAGATCATTTCTAAACCATAGGCATAATGTCAACTACCATAAAAACAGTGAACACTTCTATTGCACAAAAGGTCATTACTATTTTTCCAATCATATACAGGGGACCCATTCTAGAGAATTTATGACAAACCAAAACTAACAAGAGTTGTAACATGTGCTTCGTTACCTCCACAAAACACATGATTCATTAAGTTCCTCATTGATCGGCCTCAAAGTGGTATGCCTTTAAACATCCAAAGACACTAATGATCTCCATAAGCTAGAAAAGCAGCATAAAAGGCCTAATCAGTAAAGAGGTTGATGAACATAGGGGAAAAAAAATTAAAAGAGAAGATGCGATTTTGGTAAGTAAAGAGAAATAAATGCATCATAAACATCATACCATATTTACCATTTTCGATGAAAGAGCCTTTGAAATTGCACCAATGAAAATCTGAGCAATAAGGGAAAAATGAAATATGATAGAAGCTCCAGATATCAACAAAGACAAGTAGCACATCATAACATTTTGTTAATGAAAATTGACAACAAAAAAAATTTACCCTAACATGCATACCACAAAATTATCATATACAGAGACAATGTCAAAAACTAAAATAATTAAACACCAACAACACCCAAAAAATTACTTTTTAAGCAATACATATGAATTATATACATTTCATATAAAACATTTAACCTTGTCATGATTAATCTTCATATGTCTATTAAAAACAAAGAACAAAGATACAAAACAAGGATAAGACTCTAATTTATACCAGAAATGAACAAATACTGTACAAGTAAATCACGTTACTTATATATCTTATCTCTGTCTTTAGGCTTGCCTTTATGAGAGCTGAACCTGCACCCTCTATCTTGACCCAACCTGTTGATTAAACACCATATAGCCCATTTAGTAAGGATGAAATTGCACATACTGATGACGATACTTAATTCTAGTCCTTCTTGGGTTTTGAAGCCTTGGTGTTCTTGTTAATATGAATTCCATTTCAATCTTACCACTACAATTTTCTCCTTTAATGCATTAACAAGAAGGAGGAGAGGGGAAAATTCCATTTCGGTGCAATATGCACATAACTTTTGACACTAGGAGTACATCAAAATAAGAAAAGTCTGATTGCACTTTTTTTTCTTTTATTTGGAGGATGCATATGAAACTTCTAGGAAAAGAAAATCATATATACTTGATATTCCCCTGCAAATTTAGGGCGTTTTGCGTTTTGATGCTACTGGTGCTCTGCTGGGATCTATAGATGGGTTTTAAAAAGATAAATTTGCAAAACTATGTTCAGCTTCTACCATATATTATCAATATCAAACAAATTATGGCCTCAAAAATATGTTGGGAGGAACGAAATACCCAAAAAGTGGGGAGCTTTACTTTAGATTCTACTTATATGTATGGTCCTAGTTGATGTTGAAAATGATATATTATTCCTAGCAAAATTATTGTGGACCTGGTCCTGGAAACTGGGAGATTCAGATACCTTGCCATGGGCTTCTCACAATATAGTATTAAGGAATTCATTCACAGATATTTAAGACCACATGCAAAAGCATAAACAAACCCTAGAATATTTCTAATTAAGTAAAAACAATAAATAAAAAAAATGAAGAAAGAACGAAAATGGGTCAGAGAGTACCTGAGAAAGATTATAATTTTTCTTTCGATCTGAGATGTAGAGAGAGAAGTTAGAGAAATTGGGAGTTAGGTTTCCTAAAATTAAAGACAAAATGTTGAATTCAAGAAATCACTTACCTTCAGAAATTGGGAGTTAAGGTTTACCTTAGAAATTGGGAGTTAGGGTTTACCTCAGAAATTGATAATGACCAAGAGGATGAATCAGGCAAAGAGGGAGTGAGAGAGTGACAGAAACAGAGAGAACAAAGGGTGTTGGGTGTTTCAAGGGATGAATGAATTGGTTGAGAGTAGGAGGATTGTGGTGGTGGTGATGGTGATCCATGTGGTTGTTGTTGTTGTCGGCGGGATTTGGGAGAACGCTTCAGAGCTCTCCATTCCCTCTCCACATTTCAAAACCCTATTTCAAAAAATAAGAGGAAAAACTTTGAGAAATTCCTCACTAATCAAACTTATTATGTGAATTGGTAACCAAAACAACAATAAAATAGAGAATACAGAGCAACTAATTGAAAACCTCAAGTGCCGAATGGGTGGAAATCGAACTGCAACAGTGGGTTGCCCATCTCCTTCTCAGGCTTCTTTGATCCCTTTGAATTGTTGGGCATAAAATACGTGAAGCAACCAATTTGAAAATGAGGTGTTTCGGGTGGCATATCCAATTGGACCAATTCTCCTTGGAGAGTGTGCCTCAGCATCACTTAAGTGTTGCTGTACCAAACACTTTTTGAAGCTGGTTGGTTTGGAGAAGTGGGGATAGAGTTAAACTCATTTTTTTCTTAAGCGCAACTGTATAAGCAACCCTCTCATAATAGTTTAGCATATGTGTTAATGGTTGCATGTGATATTTAGTAACCCACAATAAGCCCCCACCGCCCAAATTAGTTAGTATTAACAAACGAAAAAGGGATTGACTTAAGCAGTCAATGGAAGAACAGTATTTGTTGACCATATTTTTGAGCAATTGCCACCTACTAATATAGTCCATGAAATTAGTGATTATTGCTCACTTTTCTTGTAGTGAATGGTGATCAAAGCTTCTTTAACTCAATTGCTATTGATGATAATATATACCTTTTTAATTTATTTAACTTATACACTCTCTTTCGTATACCAATTCAGTAACCTTTGTACCATAATCATCACTTCTTCTTAATAGGATTGATGTATGTCCTGAGTTTCCTCTCATCACCTCTTTGAGAATCTTGATTGATCAATAGTGATTTTCTAGAACCTATATATGGTGAACATCATCATGACTATATATGGAGTTATATATTTTCTCATGGCTTTTAGATATCTAGATTTACAAAGTTGATCTGCATATGTGGATTTAAGAAAAGTGTTCAAATATTGTACAACAATAAGGATACCAACGCGAATTGAGTAAAATAAATTAAAAGATTATATTTGTTTTATTTAATTTGTATAAATTCAAATTTTTTTTAAGTATTTCAAATATTAATTCTCAATTAAACTTAATCTGTCAAATTCCATAAAATTCTATAAAAGTCAATGAAAAAATATGTATCTCTACAAGTCAATAAAAGTCTATAATAGATCTCTATACAAGTGTACCACTTAAAAAAAATTACAAAAGTCTATAGAAATCTAAATTGAATACACCCCTAATTAGCCATTTGGAAATTATAATAAGCGTTTAAGATTGTGAATTATGATGCTAAATTCAAGCTTTTCTTCTGTATATATTTAGCATTAAATGAGATTGATAATCAAGTAATTATGAAAATATTAATTTTAAACTATGAAATTTTTGAAATCATATTGTAACTGTGTACGTTGTTGGAATAATGTAAGAATCAATACAATTTGGTGTCATTAAATGAGTTTATTTTTTTTCTGATCGTATAGTTATCTATGTTTGCACATGATCCTATAGTTAACTAAGGGTCCGTCTGGTAACATTTTACAGAACAATTTTATAAAAATTGTATTGTAAAATGAAAATGACAAATTAAATTTTGCATTCTCAAAATATGAGAAGGCGTCTGATAAAGTAATTGAAAAACAATTTTATAAAACAAAAAGAAATAAAGGAATAGAGGAGAGATGAAGAGAGATGGGTAGCGACGGCGGCGGGTAGGGCTGCCGCCGAAAGTGAGTCTGGCTGGGTGGGGAGGAGGTGCAAATCGTATGTTTTTTTATTTTTCCATTTTGTTTTTTGTTTTTTTAGTTGTAATTTTTTTTTATTTGTATCTCATGTTCTCTATGTTTTCTAAATTCACTGAAAACATCATTTAGTCGTTTTCTGAATTTACACTGTAAACGAGAAATTCTATTTTGTGTTTTTTAAAAAATGTTTTCTCAATACGGAAACCAAACGCATTTTTGTCATTTTTTGAATTTGTAAAATAAAAAACCGTTTTGTAAAACGTTACCAAACACACCCTAAGTTTTCTCTTAGCTTAACTCTTGAACTCTGATTTCATCCGTTCTTTCTCTCTAGACCTCTTACTCGTATTCATTGATTCCCATATCTGAAAAAAAAAAAAAAAAAAAAAAAAGAAGGCTTTGCATGCGAACATCCTGGCCTTTAATTTTGTTTAAATATAGTGGATGTGATAATGCTTAAATTTTTATAATTTTTAAATCATTTTCACGATCATTAATATGAACATGGGAGTTGATATGGTTGAAGCAGCAGGAGCCAACAAAATGATATTATTATTCAAACTATAGAAATTGGAGCACCAACTGCATGCTCAAATGAATTAATTACCAGGGAAATGGGAAAAATGTAAATAGATTTCCCCTTGGTTTATGGGTGTGTTGATCCCAATACTCCTAGGGGGAAATGCCCTTCTCACAAAGAAGGTATTTGATGAGGGCATGCAATTAAGTGTTTATCTGTTTTACAAGAACACACTAGTTGTCCTCTTATTATTCATAGTTGTAATATTTTTTCTAGGTTGATATTTAGAAGATGTTTTTCTTTGTAGTTTAACGTTACATCAATTTTAATTAGTATAATATTCTTTTTCACATATAGGATTCCGAGACTTGCGATATTATCATTCAATTTTTTCTTACATATTATGGCCTTAAGTATTCTTGAGTAATATATAATTTTTTTTTTTCGTTTTCTTTAGCACATATTACTCAAGAATGCTTAAGGCCATAATATGTAAGAAAAAATTGAATGTTATTGCAGGTCTTGGGATCCTATATGTGAAAAAGAATATTGTATTAATTAAAAATTGATCTAACGTAGGTTAAAACTACAAAGAAAAACATATCATCTGAATATCAACCTAGAAAATATTGCAACTACGAATAATTATAGGGTAGCTAGTGTGTTCTTCTAAAACAGTTAAACGCTGAATTGCATGCCCTCATCAAATCCCTTCTTTGTGAGAAGGGCATTTCCCCCTAGGAGTATTGGGATCAACACACGCGGCCATAACCCAAGGCGAAGTCTTTTTTACATGTTTTCCATTTCCCTAGTACGTAATTCATGTTGAGCAGTTGACGGTGCTCCAATTTCTATAGTTTGAATGATAATATCATTTTGTTGGTTGTTGGCCTCCTGCTGCTTCAACCATATCAACTCCCATGTCCATATTAATGATCCTGAAAATGATTTAAAAAATATAAAAATTTAAGCATTATCCACTAGATTTAAACAAAGTCTAAGGAATGTTCACAAAGCCTTTTTTTTTTTTTTTTTTCTTTCAGATGTGGGAATCAATGAAAACGAGAGGTAGAGAGAGAGAACAAATGAATCAGAGTTCAAGAATTAAACTTAGAGAAAACTTAGTTAACTATAGGATCATGGAGGGGGCGAGGTAAAAAAGATAACTATAAGAGCAGTGATGGACCATATTTTGGTTGGTATATATTTTGAGGCCCATTCTTCAAAGCCCAATAACTTATCAACCACAGAGCCCAAATAAACCATTTCGTTAGTTATTAACGGATAATGAATTCAAAATAACAAACTGCCTCAGCAGTTAGATACTGACTTCAGCAGTTGGTCCTGGAGAGGTTATCTCCATCTTTTTAGGAATCAACCACCTCGAGTTGATAGTATAAAACCTTGGTAAGGACAAGGATAGCAGGTACGAACAAGAGAACAACTTGATATACATTGGATTTGATATAAACATGCTTACTAATTTAAGCATCGGAGTCCCTACGAGGAATATCCTCACCAGGGAATCTTAGGACTTATTTGTTCATGGTGGCAGGGCGAATACCGAATCAAAAGAGTACTTGAAGACCCAAATTATCTTCTCATCATCCTATATCGAAAACGAAGGCTCATCAATTGGCACTGTTTGTGGGAAAAAAATTTACTGATGGTGAATACTCGTAGTTCGAATATGGGAGATGCGCGACCTCCTAATCAGGAAGTCCCACTAACAAATAGACAATTTGAAGCAATGCAAGAAACACTTCGCACTTTGACTACTGGTTTGCAAAATGTGGTTCAGAGGTTAGATCAGATGAACCAAGAAAGGGAAGAACCTTCCTAAAACCAGAGAAGTGAAGAGGTCGAGGTGGACTCTACCAGAATCTTACCTCCACCACAACAACCAATAGATCTAAGAAGTCCCTTGGCAGGCGAGATTTAGGCATATCCAATGCCTCCCAGATTGAAACTTCCATTGACCGAATTGTATGATGGACATACGGACCCAAAAGACCATTTGGAAACCTTTCGCTCACAAATGAGACTTTATCTGGTGCTGGACGCCATAACATGTCTGGCATTTGTGATAACCTTGAAAGGCGGTGCAAGGGTCTGGTTTAATAAGCTCCCTCCGAGGAGTATAGCAAGTTTTGATCAGCTCGCCGAGGCTTTCAAGGCACAGTTTATTGAACGTAAAAAGACAAAAAGAGGCACGAGCCATCTCATGTCAATTAGGCAGGGAGAGAGCGAATCGCTTCGCAAGTACCTATAAAGGTTTAATGTCGAAGCATTGGAGGTTGAAGGAGTTCATGAAGAATCCATAATCTAGGCATTGATGAATGGTTTACAGCCCACACAATTTACCTATTCACTAGGAAAGAATGAACCTTCGAACATGAAGGAACTCCTCGAGCGAGCAGAAAAACACATGAACGCGGATGACCTTTTGAAAGTCCAAAAGGCAAACGCAACAAAAACCTCCGGATCGGGAGAAAAGGTATCCGTGACCGGAGGACAGGAGAAAAGGAAAAAGAGAGATGAAGACGGCCAACAAAGTGACAAAAGGGGACCATCAATCATCGGAAGAAGTCACCCGAAGGGTTTGGTGAGTCGCTATTACACATACACACCTCTTCAAATACCCCGCGAACAGATTTTAATGCAGATCTATGATAGTCAACTACTTTAAAAGCCAAGAAGGATGTCCACTGATCCTACCAAAAGGCCTTGTGATAAATTTGTAGGTTTCACAGGGATCATGGACACAATACAGAAGACTGTTTCAAACTCAAGGAGCAAATTGAGGGACTTATACGAAGGGGCACATAAGAAATTATGTGGTGGATCAGCCTCGTGCACCTCGAGATAATAGGCCAGCAGCCTTACCGCCACCTCCCCGATCCGAAGGAGAGATAATCCAATTTATTCATAGTGGAATACATAATGGTGGAGATTCTAGAAATGGGAGAAATAATTACATGAAAAAAACTCGAATCGAACCCCAAGAATGGGAGGTTCATTTAATTTGACAGCAAAAGCTCGAGTCTGTGAGTTTTGGAGAACAAGATATTCAAGGGTTACATTTCCCTCATAATGATGCTTTAGTAATTACAGCGATGATTGCTAATAAAATTGTGAAAAAATTTTTTCTAGATCCAGGAAGCTTGGCAGATGTGATCTACCTGGACACTTTGGAAAAAATGAAGATCCCAATAGAAAGGATGAGACCATCAACCACCACTTTAAAGGGTTTTGCTGGGGATAAGACAGTGTCTTTGGGGTCTATAACTTTACCTTTAACCTTCGGGGAAGAATCCCGAGCCAGCACTAACCGCTTATAATGCTATTTTGGGACGCCTAAGTTTGAATGCATTATGGGCAAGTAGAACTCCCGAGAATTACAAGTGGAGTAAGGACTGCAAGGAGGGGTCTACGTCTGAAAATGGAAGAACAGGGGCAGAGATCGTGGAGGAAACATATACTATAAGTGTTTATCCAAACGATCCTTTGAAGACGGTTAAGATTGGGAAAGAGATCCCACTTGAACTACAAAAGAAGTTGGAGGTGTTTTTGAGGGAGCATCGAGATGTGTTTGCTTGGACTCATGACGACATGCTAGGAATCGATCCTGCAGTGATTTGTCATCATCTAAATATAGACCCAAGCTCCTTTCCAGTAATCTAGAAGAAAAGGAACTTTGCCCCAGATAGAAAGTCAGCCATAAAAGAAGAAGTGGAGAAGTTAAAAAAGGCTCGTTTTATGCGAGAAGCAAAATATCCGAAGTGGATCGCTAATGTAGTGATGGTAAAGAATTCGAACGGAAAATGGAGAATGTGTGTTGATTTCACCGATTTAAATCAGCCGTCCGAGATCATTAGACCCCTCTAATTTCAGCCAAGTCCCTTTTGACTCACATGTCTTCAATCTGGGCGCTCGCCAGTTTTGTCTCTGTAGTCGGATAGCCCACTGATTTCCCCTAGACCCAATTCGTGATTTTTCCCTTCTTTGTGCATTTTTAGTGCAATTTGTCACACATTGAAAACTTACAACTTCTTCCAACTCTCTAGTGCCTATAAATAGAGACTCTTGTACCTCATTTTCACTTGCACTACCAAGTGAAGTTAGAGTTACTCACTGTTTAGTTCTTTGGGAGTCTCTCTAAGAAGAGACATACTAAAAGGGAAGAAAATTCTCAAAGTTAAAAGTTTTGGAGAGCAAGGAGGGGGAGTCCCTAGGAGTGGAATTTATCTTTGGAGGTTTACAACCGGGTTTGAAAACTATATTACTCACAAATCATCTTTTCTCAATTAATCTCAAGACAAAAATGTATTAAATCAAGAAAATGCATAAATCATTTATAAAACAGGGGTCCACTCATAGTTTACACCGAGCTATGCCCAATCCTTTACGGGATTTGTCCTCATCTCACGATCCCTCACTTGTTCACCACTAGAATAGCCGAGAGATGAGGCTTCGTCGCCCTCAATCGGAGATTCGTATGGCGTTAGTTCAATACTACAAAGTGTCAATTCATGGTTCGAATTCAAATTCAACTTCTACAACAGCTTAGATCCACCTAGAATCAACCAATAGGTCATTTGGAATCTTAAAATAGTCCTAGGAGGTGGGGGAGTGTCGGAACCTGCTCGAAACCACTTCAGTCGTCGCCACGAGCGGTGGTCCCGCGGTGGCTGCCGATGATGAATAGTGGCCATTTTCCAAACTTCTCAGATAGATGAAATATACCAACTTGTAGGTAACAACGAGAGGATCAACTTTTATACCTGGATAGACCTCAAAAAATGGCCCGAAATGGCCGAAAAATGGGAAAACCCGCCTTGTACGGTGGTCGAATGGAAAAAGCAAGCACACCACTGGATTCAGCTTGTCGAGAGGAAGAAAACCTATGTGGTTTGAGGTCACATCATCGCCAAAAATGGGGGATCGCCGCCGAAAATGGGAGATCGCCGTCGATGCAACCGCGACTTTGGCGACTTGCTGCGTCGCCGTGGGTCGTCGATAGCTTTCCAACAACACCAAGATTTTATCCACGTAACTCCGATTTGCAATCCATATTCGCCTACGCGTTCGTGAGCTCGAACTCTTTCCTACCATGCCAAAATAATAATTTTTAAAAATACCTTTCAATTAATTCCTTTTGTAAACCCAAACTTTCTCATTAAGGGCTTAATCCTCCAAATCTTTAAAAAAATCTCTAACCAGGGATTCGGGTTTGAAAAATATTCCGAAAATTTACCTATGAGCTCCTCTCTCCTTGTACCATTTGTCTATTGCCATAACTTCAAACTTTGAGTCCTCGAAATCTATTCCAATAAATTCTACAATACTAAATAATTTCCATAATTTAAATAAATCCTTAATAACTTAAAATTTAATCATTAAAGATAATTTTAACCTCAAATAAATTCTCTATAAACTCTTAAACGTATTATTGTCAACCAATTAATTTACAAAATTTTTTTTGGGTCCCACAACTTAACTTTACTTTGTGCTTCTTAGGTCCACAACCATTAAAATTTTAAATTCCTAGTGAACTTTTGATCGGGTCATTACAAAAAGCGGTTGAAGAGTTTGAAAAGCTTGTTATAGCCTGGTGTCGAGAAGAGTTGGACAGGGCTTTACTTCAGTGGGAAAGGGGGCAGCGAATTGAGATTGCTGTTGAATACATTTCTGAAGCCCGAGAACTTGATATCTACATGGAGGATTTAGAGTATGAGCATGCCAAACTAGATGATTCAAAGGCCAAGGTTCAAGATCCATTGATTAAGATTAACTTGGGTACAGAAGAAAAGCTTTGCCCGATCTTTATTAGTGGGTTGTTAGGCGTGAGCGAAAAAAAGGCAATGGTAACAGTCCTTAGAGAATATTCAGATTGTTTCACCGGGAGTTATGACGAGATGTTAGGGCTAGAGAGATCTATTGTTGAGCACAGATTGCCGTTGAAAGAAGGATTTAAACCTTTCACTCAGCCAGCGAGAAGGTTCTCCAAAGAATTAGAGCTGAAGATAACCGAAGAGATCCAACGGCTGGTGAAGACAAGGTTCATTCGCTCGATCTGTTATGCCAAATGGATTTCTAATATCGTGTCAGTCATGAAGAAGAATGAAAAGCTAAGAGTATTTGTTGATTTCAGAAACTTGAACACAACCACATCAAAAGACAAATACCCGATGCCCGTAGCAGGCCTGTTGGTTGATGGATCACCTCACTGGGCACAAGATTTTGTCATTCATGAATGGTCATATAAGTTACAATCAAATTTTCATTTCTGAAGAAGACCGAGACAAGATTGCATTTAGATGTCTAAGAGCTGGCAGACTGTACGAATGGATTGTTATGCCTTTTGGATTGAAGAATGCTGACACCACATACCAACAGGCTATGAATGCAATTTTCCATGATTTGATTGGAAAGTCTGTTAAAGTGTATGTGGACGATATTGTGGTCAAAACGAAGCAGAGAGCTACACATTTACATGACCTTCGGCACGCTTTTGAGAAGATGAGGAAGCATAACTTGAAGATGGATCCATTGAAATGCGCTTTTGGGGTCTCGGCAAAGAACTTTTTAGGGTTTCTTGTGCACCAGCGAGGAGTGGAAGTGGACAAAAACAAGGCAAAGGCAATCATGGAAGCTCCCCCGCCGAAAAATAAGAAGGAATCACAATCCTTTCTAGATAAGGTGAATTTCCTTTGCCGGTTCATTTCGAATTTGTCTGGCAAGATCAATCCCTTTACCACTTTGCTTCACCGGAAGAACTATCTTACTAAACCTCCAGTTTTAATGCCTCTTAAGAGAGGAGTCCTTAAGTTATACATTTCGGCATCTGAGCAGTCAATTCGGAGTTTGCTTGCCCTAGACAAGATAATAAGGGAAGGAACAAGCCATTTATTATCTCAACAGGATTCTCACAGCTGTGGAAGTGAAGTACTCGGCTATTGAGAAGTTATGTCCTGCATTATACTTTTCGGCTGTAAAACTCAGACACTATTTGCTACCTTGTTATGTACAAGTGATTGCCAAAACCGATTTGGTGAAATACATGCTAACTCGGCCCATGATCCATACTAAAAGCTCACTATAGGTACGCGCATTGAGATACCTAAGGTAAATTTGAGTTAAGGTTTTCAATTTTTTTTTTCTGATTTCTTTCTCCCATTCGTCTCAGGTATTTTCAAATTTGATAAATTTCTAGTTTTATTTTTTATTGAGATTAGGTTTTTTTTATGCTTGTGTTTTCTGGGTTTTGGCATGTAGGCACCTCTCTCTCTGTCTCTCTCTCTCCAAGTTATTTTCCTTCTCTTTTCTGGGTTGTGGTTGCAGTAATGTTAATTGGGTATTGATTTCTGCAATTTGAGTGTTGATAGCCCGGTTTCTGGATAATGATTGCTATAGTTAGAATTAGGTGTTGATTTCTTTTCATATTTGAATTTGGGTTTGAATTGACTTAAGGTGGGTATTGGGAATTGATTATTGTTTTTGTAGTGAGATTATTCAAGTTTCCAAATTGTTTAGAAACTTTTTGAGCATAAGCGAGCAAGCCCATCTGACTGCCATTTTCTCCTTGTGATCGTAAGATTTGAAACATCTGATTCTAAGAGTTTATTTTCTTGGCTGCTTGCATTGGATGAGTTTATGAGTTGTATTGGATATATACTAACTGGATGATGGTCACTGATGACCAAGTAGGTTGTTTCAAATTGATTTAGCTCTACTTGTTTATTATTATTTTATTAGATTTCTTTAGGCCATTTGAATAATGGATTGCATGTGTTTGTTTCTTGTAACTTAATTTTATATTTTCATGTTTATATATGTTGTCAATGTCAATGCCAGATTATTGGTGGGGCAGTGCTTCATGATATGTCCATTGCAGAAATGAAGACAGGAGAGAGAAAAACGTTGGTTTCCACATTAGCGGCATATCTCAATGCAACGTTGGTTTCCACATTAGCAGCATATCTCAATGCCCTGACTAGTGAAGGTTTTCATGGTATGTTTTGTGTGTTAGTTCTAATAGAAATTTTCTTATTGCTTGCATGCCATATCCAATAGAGTATGTCATAGAATTATTGGGAAATGCCATGCCATTTCCACTGGTACACTTGTATGCAAATGTCATGTGTTGTATGGTACAAGCTTTAGCAGATTACATGGTACATTAGGTCCTTTTTTTTTTCTTTTGTTGAAAATTGTCAAAATTTAATTCTTTATTTTGCTCTCTCTCTCTCTCTCTCTCTCTCTCTCTGTAACTGGGACTGTAATGAGGTATTTTGTTTGAAACCCATGTGTAAATGTGCAAAATATATTACTTATACTTTTCAGCTTGTACATTGTTAATTTGTATTTTAAACATATATATCTTCTTGGTTTCAGTGAACCATTTAAAAGAATATGTACTTCAATCTTTAAATGTTGGAGTAGATTTTTGGTAGCACTCCTTTAAAATTTTCAAAGGAATTTTGAATGAATATTTCATCTTCAATTGGCAGAGGAAGATGAATTGAATATCAGTTAGAATACAATTGCTATTATACACTACAAGAAAAACCTTCATATATATCAGTGATAAACCGATATCTATTTAGGTTTCCAACCGATATAATGCGTGCCGATATCTATTCTCCCATATTACATATCGGTTATTCACTGATGTCTATATTATATTAGATATCGTATTTGTTTGATAATCCGATATGATATACCATCATTGTTATCAGATATTAATGATTTCTGATACCTTAAAAACTACATTCCGATATGTAAGATACTTATGATATCATTAGTAATTTTGAAACCGATATACAAAATGTATTCAATATCGTCTTGGTACTAAAAATCAGATATAAAATGAGTATAGCATATCGGTTTTGTAATTAAAATTGGATATAAATGGTGTATCACATATCGGTTTGGTACTTAAAATCTGATATAAAAAGTGTATACTATATCGGTTTTGTACTTTAAATCTGATATAAAAGGTGTATAACATATCGGTTTTGTACTTAAAATCGGATATAAAAGGTGTACAACATATCGGTTTGGTACTTAAAATCTGATATGTAAGGTTGGTGTGAAATATATTTTTTTTTTTTTTTGTGCAAAACCTCATATAAATGCCATGGATATGCAAGTAGACAAATGTGTGGCCTAAAATTGGTGCATTTTCAAATTTGCCTTCCATTCAAATATTCCAAGTACAAAAATGCATTTCATTCATCCAAACATTCCAATTAAGTACAAATAAAAAGATTACAAATTAATCCCACAAAAACAATAGTCCCAGCCATGATCAAATTAAATTCCATAACCCCATCAATTGTTCCAATTCAAAGCTGCCTACACTTTCAAAATATTGGCATGGCAGCAATTTTCTGAACCTTTGACTACATTGTTCTAAAATCTGCATGCACTTGTTCTTCCTTTACAAAAAATTGGCTTGGCCATCTAAATACCACAAAATGGCTAACGTACCCTACTTCATACGTACCGACATGGCTATATATAAGTCGAGATGACAAACTGTCCCCATTCAACCCACACCTCATCAATTTGTGCTTGGGTGTAACTGCTTCGCTTGTGCTTTGGATTAGACCACTGAAAATATATAGCATAGCAAATTACATTATAATAAAACATTTTTCCCAACTTGCATGCTATAAAAGAACCAATCCACATATCAAAAACCATGGAAGAAATTTACATAAAACAAATGAAACATAACCAAGAAATGTAAGAAAGATCAAATAATTGAGAATAAATTAGCAGAGAATAAATTATTGGGAAATGGGATATAAATGGGTACTTACTGCAGAGTGTTGGTTCCTCATGTTTTTTGAAGCACTGCCCAAGTAAGGGAAGCTGAGGGCCTGCAACACGAAGTAGAGGAAAAATGAATAAAATTTATGACTTTCATAACATACAAATGTTTAAAAAAGCACGCACTATTGAGAGGATCATCTTATTGTGGCTTCTAGCAAGACAGAAGCAGTGTCAGTCTGCAAAAGATAAAACATGTTTTAGTAAATCATCTTATTGTGGAAGATGGATTTCAAAAGTTGGAGAAAAGAACCTCTTTATGCTGCTTCAGTTTCTTTAAGGTTACTATTATACAAAAAATAAAATAAAAAAATAAAGAAAGAGGATCACAGCACAAGGGAATAAGTCCTGCATAACCACACAAATGAGAACAAAAAAAATTTAAAAAAACAGGTCATGGAACCCAACTCATCGTCATTGAAGAATCCAACTCATCCAACCTACAGATCCATGCCAATATATGCCAAAATCATAACAGAGAATAACAATACATCATTGCATTTTGAAATAACAAGAATCAATCCATTAGCTTCTTTGGACAAAGAGATCTAGAATATGTGAAAAATTAAAATCAAGTCTCTGAAATTGGGATAACATATTATCCACAAAACAATTACTCTTAGGAAAATGGTATTCAACTAGTTATAAACCTGAAGAGTGAAAAGATCAGCAGATTGACCAATCACTTTATCATATTTCAGACCTTCTGCTGCGAGTCCAGCCATTGCTACCACTGCCAACCTAAAAGGCTACTACAATTTAGTTCTTCTCCACCACACACATATTATAGACTTCAAATGTATCAATTTATAAGGATATATTTTCCTGCAGTGAAATGCAACTATGTATTGCATTTGAATATGATAGAGTCATGTGGAAACATTGCAACAGGCATATTCAAATGGACTGGTTGCGCACAAGCCAAATCAGATTATCAGGAAACAATGAGACAGACTAATGGATTTACAGTGAAAAGATGCACCATTTTCAAAAGCACTAGGAGTACATTTGTTGCAGTTTCAGAAGGAAATATTACTGAAGCAAATTGATAATTCCAGTAGCTATAACTATCATATAAATACCTGTCTAGCTCCTTTGCATCAAGCTGCCCACTGTATATAAGCTTTTCCAGCCTTTCGTCAATGAGATTGACATGCTCTTTCCCGATATCTAGAGAATACCCCAGAATGGGGAGGCCCAGCAAATAAGCAACTATCCAAAGAGAAAATTGTTTTATCAGTATGTCAAGTAAGCAACTCAAAATCCGAGGCACTATTTATCAGTCAGAAAGTTTGATATTAAGAATCTGATATGTGTTTTAATGAAATGAAGTACCTAAAAAATGAGCAGCTTCATGTCTAGCTATTCTCTCCTGATAATCTGGGAAGAATGATGAAAAGCCAGATATGGCAGCTTGAAGAAGCCTACAAGTGCAGATAAAGCTTAGTTTTTAATGCAAGAATTAGAAAAACTGTTAAAACACTAAGAGTATCAAGGCATACAAATTAAATTCCATATAAAACTTAGTCTTACCCAGGGGCAGTGCTTCCCACACCCAAAACAACTAAAGAGATGCTCCCAATCAAGTATGGCACAAAAAAGCCCCAATCCTTCAAGTTTGGTACAGTGAGAACCCAAGATGTCAGTAAAAACCAGAATCTTTTCAAAAAAAATTTCTCTGTAAGGCATTCAAATTTTTCTCTATATTGTATAATTCCTCTAATTCAATATGTGAATATAACAGTTCAACACTTCAACAAAAATATTATTGCAAAAGACCTCAAGGCAAGCCTGTATCCCAAAAATGCAGTTGACAAATATTGGGAAATGATTAGGCTGATACAAAGATGAAACAGAATCCCTTGCTTTTTCTGTCTTAAACTTCTTCTACAATTTAAGTTGTGTGCATAAGTTAATTTCTTTGTTTAGTAAAAATGTCAAGTAGCTATAATTATCTGTGACATTCAATTTCTTTGTTTAGTGAAAATGTCAAGCAGCTATTATTATCTGTGACATTCAAGACAGAGGTCTGCTTGTCATACTTTAACTATCAAGAATCAAATGAAAGTCACTATAGATTATTCGTGCTTGACCCCAAAATGCTTTCTCCTAGTTCGCTGCAATAAAATTTGCCTGACATAGGTCCTTATAAATTTAAAAAAAAAAAAAAAAAGGGCTAGCTTACATAATAATTGGATTCCTCCTCCCCTCTTATATAGCCAGACCTTTCGAATTCATGCACAATGTATGATCAAATGCACCAGCAAGGTACTGAGAAAATTCCTCCACTTTTACACAAGATGCAAGAGAGAAAACTAATAATCTGATGCAGGTAGTGATACACTGTAACAATATAATTCAAAGACCAGGTTCCTATATATTCATCGAGATCAGAGAAAGGATGTTTGCATGAAAACATTCATATAGTTACGTACAAGTAGCAAAAGGCATGATTTCATGTCAATAGATGAAGAAAAACACTACCTCAACTATACACTGGTACAGAAAAAAACAGTAAAAATTGAAAAGAAAATTATCATTACACACATATAGGAACACAAACAACCCCTCCCAATCACACTGTCTAAGATAGTTGTTGTATAACTTATATGTGGACTTACAGAGAAAAGGAGATATAATCAAATTTACCCCAGGAAGTTGGCCAGCAAGAAGACCTAAGAATCCTGTTGTCCCCACCACGGTGAATAGAAAAGCGGCCTGTATCACTGAGAGATATTAATATTACAAAAAGTAGTTTGAAATCAATGCCTGAAAAATGCATATAGAAAGAGCCGCATCCAATTTTAGATGTGATGTGCCTTGTCTTTCCAGTCAGTTTATAACAATTCAGATTCACTAAAGATTAAAGAAAGATAAGAAGACAAAAAGGTAGAGAAATTCACAATAGGATGCTGACAATTTTAACTCAAAATTGGTCTGGACATCTTTTATCTAAGTAGTTTGGATTAAGGGTTTGCTGATGTGAGATTTGTCTTCATAGAAGTTGAAACCATAAAAAAAGGAAATAGATATATAAATGTAGTGTTGACGATTTGCAAAACAAACTTGCACAAAAGAGCCTAAAGGTTAAGAAGCTGTATGTAAAAGTAAGAACATCCAAGAAAGTTTTTGCATATAATTTTGGCTCATTCTGAATGCAAGTAGCACAAATAAATAACCAGTGTGTTACAAATACTTACATCATTTCTGACACTGGGAACTGCAAGGGTTTCTGCATTTTTAATTCCAAAAGTTGTCAGCTCCCTAAGAGAAGTCTGGTGCATAAATGTTGAAACTTGAACGAGTCAACCTATCTATTTTCCAACCAAGCAAATGTATAAACAATAATTCAATACATTGAACAGATCATTATCATTCAAGTACATGTATGCATGAGTTTGTAGATGTGGCTAATTTTTGGGTAGCAGTTTCCCAGAACTTCACATTTG
Organism: Dryas octopetala; assembly: GCF_963921425.1. Classification (NCBI taxonomy): domain Eukaryota; kingdom Viridiplantae; phylum Streptophyta; class Magnoliopsida; order Rosales; family Rosaceae; genus Dryas; species Dryas octopetala. Next base: position 18,030,043 of record NC_141373.1, read on the forward strand.
TGATGGAGACTGACCGTACGCCGTGAGACATATGGCTGAGAACTCCATTTCTTGGCCCAACCAACTTCACTTAGCTGATCAAGTGCCTCTTTAACTGCACTGCTATCTTTCTGCGGCAAATACATACTTTTCAATGATATTCTTTCTATCTAATTTAGCTTCAGCCATGGGACTAAAAATCTACAGCTAAAGGCATTATCTATGAATTCAAAAAAAGATGATTGATATGAAGAAAAATGGCAGAGAAGGAAGAAAATAAATTAGCATTAATTAGCTTTAAATAGCTTTAAATAGCATTAAAAATGTTCTCATTTGGCCCAGTTGGATGCCTACGCTTCAGTTAACTGGAACATCATAATCTAGCTATTAATCTGAAAAGAATGTTTGGTGGGGTCATCAATTCATGAATTCATTACAAGTCCCAAAGTAGATGTGTTCATTGGTTTACCAAAAGAAACAAAAGATGTGTTCGATCATTGCATTTTTTTTTATATGAAAATTATAAGCATGCTTTTTTTGATATATATACATATATATAGTTCTATAAGTATGCATGGATACAAGGAGCTTTATGCTAATACTTTTTCGTTTCACATAAATAGCCAAAGCAAAGAATAAATAACCTATGGAAGATAGCACAATCATAATCAAACCCAAACCTATATACTTATTCCTTAGCAACTAAATTAATTAGTATATGACCATATTATGAAACACCAAGTAGAAAACTGTCCACATAAGCTCAAGTCAAATTTATGTTAGCACATTAGAAAACCAAAATTTCACAAGTTTTCAACAATTTTTTTTTCAAGAAAATTGCATTATGAGAAGAACAAATAAAAAAACAACCTTACAAGACACCCAAAGCCATAAACAAAGACCCTATATTTCATATTCAAGGCCTGTATATCTTTACAAATGAAATCACTCAACACACAACCCAATGTCTCAATATACCCAGATACTTTCATTGCCTTTATAACACAGACACACCAGCTGACCAGCTCATGGTCATGTAGGTACTCGAACACATGCTTTCATTTCTTACAAATCAAAAAATGAGAATCTCCACAAAACCCAAAATTAAAAAGAAATAAAAAAAACAACTAAACAAGCTCAAGCTAACACGCAGACATAATATATAACAAAATATAAAACTTTTATAACGACCCATGTCCGCAAACAAATAAAAATTCATAGATCGAGCTTCAAAAGAAGCTTAGGAAACTGAAATTGGAAAGTAAACGCTAAAACCAACAAAAAAGAGGAATAAGAACATGGAAAATCGAAGAAGGAGATTGTACCTGCGCTGCAAGAGGTTGGGGGGTCCTTCTGGAGATCTTTGAGCTCCTTCAAGATCCGCTTTAAAGCCATGGATGAACCTCGCAGATCGTCACAGATCTAAGAGGAAATGAGTTTCAGAGAAAAGGAAGAGAGAACGCACTTGACGACCCCTAATTTAGAAAGAAGAAACCCACGAGGAGGAGGTACAGAGAAGGGGAAAAAGCGAAAGAGATGAGGGATTGAGCTTACAATTTCCACACTCCAGTTGATCGACGCCATAACCAAAGGACGCCATCGACGCGAAAAAGAGGAGGGAGAATGAGAGCCACCGACACCAAGGACTTTTGGCAGTGGCGACGCCAAGATCGACTGAGAATGAGAACGAGAGAGAAGGATTGAGCTGGGTTATTGATCGAGTGAATGAGAGAGAAGGAGAGTGTTCGAGCCAAAGAAGAAAAAAAAAGGAGTCTGAGGGAATATGTGTGTCGTGACTGGGAGTTGGAAACCTGCTAAAATTTTTAAGTTAGGACCCCGTGTTTTTTTAGGTGAAATATAGTTATCAGATCTGACTTTTACATATCAGTTTTTTTGAAAAGTTAATCAAAAGTACAAAATTAAGATATCAAAAAAAAAAACTAGTGATATGTTAATAAATTAAGACATCGTCTAAAAAATTAACCGATATCTAAAATTTTACAATATCAGTTTATATAAAAACTGATATTAAAACAGTGATGTCTATTCAAGTTTTTCTTGTAGTGATAATATGGATTACCAATGTTGGTCTTTGCCCTACAATTTTTTTTTTCTTTGCAATGTGATGATAATAAGTGACCACACTTGTTAAGTTGTTTACTAGAGTTAGCTTTATAAGCAACACTCTCATTTTGTATTATGCACTAGCTTATCTTCTGTTTATGTTATCCCAAATATCTGTGTTTAATGAGGTTATGTTACTTAAGAGTGATGTTTTATCTTATTTAGTATGGCTAACCATTTTAATTAATGACAGGTATCCATATATTTATAACTGGGATGATATTGAACTTCATTGCTTAAAGGTTAGCATACTGCATTATATGGATCATATCGTTTAGATTAACTGCATGGCTCATAATCCTTCCAGCATTCTAAAGGCTTTGCCCAACCATTAGTAGCACATTACTAATTACTCTGATATTTAAAGCAAGTGTTTAATTTCTTTTCACATGTTTATTTGTTTGAATTGTCTCATTACTATTATGATCTTGCTAATCAATTATTTCTTCATTTCCTGATGATTTCATATAAATGATGGAGCATAGTATTTAAAGCTCTTTGGATAGATTAGTGAAGGATTGGGAAAACAGCTGTGTTTTAAGATTTCCTCTGTGAGTTTGAGGAGAGCCACTTCTATAAGCTTTCATGCAGAACAGTCCTTGAGGTTTTCTCAATATTGAGTAGCACTCTTGGGTAAGGAAACCTAAACTAAGTTGTGGACTCTGTGTAGACCTTAGTATTTTTGTATTGAGTATGTTGATATGCTTTGTTTTGGCAAAAGTGTTCAAAGTCCTAAGCTTTTACACAAAATCCTTTTTTTCTTATTTTGGCAGTCACTGACTCTGTGATACTCTTTTCGAATTCTATATTAATTGGTAAAGTATCTTGAGCTGATGTTTGGCGAGCATATCCTAGACATCCTAATGGTCATTTCATGACCAAGATCATGACATCAATCGGACCCCAGATGCATTAGCTATGCAATTTCTAAGTTGGCCCTAAAATTCTGAAATATATATGACAGAAAAGTATCTTTTGCATGCCTAAGTTTTCTAGCCTAACCTTGTGTACCTTATGAATTTATTACAAATTAAAGTTTTTGGAATGATGTTAGACTTTTAGAGATTGATTTTCTCATGCAAGGTCAAGTGGTTTGAGGTTGTGGGATCTCATTCATTCAACACTTGGATTTGGTGGATGAGCATTGCTCCCAAATCCTAGGCTTGATTGAATGATGAAACTGTCTTGATCGACAACCCCAAAACATTTGATATTTTGTGTATAAAACTTTGTATGTCTAGAATCATTCCACCAATTTTCAAAGCATTTGGACTTGTACTTATTTTTCTAAAAATCCAAGAGTATACCTTGCCCTTGTGAGTCTATTCCTAAATTGGCAATCAACCATGCAGCAAACTTTGAGTCTATTCCTAATATTTTGAAGAACTTTATATTAGGCCTAATATTTTGAAGAAATTGCATGCACTTATATGTTGGTGTAAATTAATGAATTATCTACTGTGCATTATCATGATAGTGATTTTGTTTTATTTTTTCAGTGGAGTGCCACAAAGAAGCAGCAAAACGGTTACACTCAAGCTCAAATTGATGAGGTGAGGGTTGAATGGTCAGAGTTTGTGAGCTTGACTTATATATAGCCATGTTGGAAGATATTAGGTACTTAGTGTTAATTTCTAGGATTTTGTATTGGCTTTTCCTTGTCAAAATCATTGTTTTAATTTTTAATTATTCACTCACAAGCTCTAGGCTAGAATTAAGGTTAAGATCACTTGTGTTGAAGAAATCAAGAATGAAGTTGCAATGCAATAGACTCTAAGGTATAATGCACTCCATGCATTTCACGAAAAACAGTTTTGTGTCTATTTGACTAGTCACTCACTGATCATAAAAACAAGTTTCTTCACACGTGTACTGCACTTGCAGTTTTATCACTTGAATAATTTTTGACAGTTTAGCAGCCCATTTCGTGACTTGGCTCTTAAAGCCCATTTCTCTTTCTTTAACAAGGATGTGCACTGCACATCATCTGTTTGTTCACTCACACACTCACATCACTATTCATCTTCTTCCTCTTTTGTGATTTTTGCAAAATGAGGATATTATTGAATTTACAGCTCTACATCCTTATCTTTTGCTGTACTAGGATTCCTTTCTAGGACAAAAAGAATATGCCTTCATTTGTCTCTTGTGGACAGCCACTACTCAGCTTCCACGTGGCATGGGTAGACAATAGGTGTGTGCGTAGTGAGTATTTTGGCGTACTTGGTTTGGGTCTTTGGTATGTGACGTGAATTTTATCTAGGCTTGCTTGCTGCGTGAGTGCTAGAGGCTTTTGGTGTGTGCTCATCTTTTCAAGTAAGAAAATGCTTTCGATTTTCTCAAACTAAATGATTTTCTTAACTTGTTTTTCACCCTCTCAAATCTGAATGTATTTGAGTGTGTTCTAAAGCTTTTCACAAATTCATAAAGACTATCATTTCGATTTTAGATCTGGGATTCTTCATTAGCCTTTTCATGTCTCTTCTTTGAGAATGTTGATTTTTAAAGAATCCAAATCTGCATATCATGTTCATACATTGAAGAATCTGCTATGCTTGGTATGAATCGGTGTCATGGGTTGATGAGCTTGGAGTTTGAGCTGCTATCTTCATGATTGACTAATTGTCTTGCTTTTGGAAGTTGCACAAAAGGGTAAGAAGCTACCACTTAGTTTAGGACTTAGTGATTCAGCTTATGTGCTGTATGCTCCCTTTGTATTGAACCTCCTCTATAGTGAATTGCCCGGTCAGCTGAAAAAACCCCCAGTTTTTACACTTTGTGGTTTTTTTGGGTGAACATCTTGTGAGCCTTCGTCTCCATTTTGTGTTGTTATGTTTACTGACTCACTCAACTTTTAAACACAAATCTGCATTTAATTTATATGCTTGATATTGCTATATGTCATATGGAACTGTTTAATTAATCATACACCACTGTAGTTGTGGATAACACTGGGATGCCTACTGTGATGGGTCTTCTGAGTGTATAGGTTGTCACTTGATCCTTTGGTGTGTTTGATTTGTGTTGTTTACAAAAGTTATTTATGATTCACAAGTGTCAATCTGTGTCTTCATATTTTAGCCACAGTGTCATCAGAGTTTTGTCTGTTTGATTAGTCCCTGAGTTATCACATAAACAAAAATTGGTGTCCGATTACTGACTGTGGTTTTAATCAAGTTAATTAAGTAGATAAATCACCTAATACAAACATTCAATTGGTATCAGAGCGCTACTCTAAAAGAAAATAGAGAGATCCTAGGGTGTTGTTTGTTTTTAGGTGTGTCTAGATGGAAAGAGATCGAGTTGCAGGGTCTTGTAACTCTCCTCCATTCTTTGACGGCAGCAGCTACACTGCTTGGAGAGAGAAATTTGAAATTTTCCTTGATGCCTATGATGAGTTGGCATATGAATATCTCACTGTTGAGTGGATTCCTCCCACTAAAATTGTAGATGGAATTGAAATTCCTAAGCCTAGGTCTAAATGGTCTATAGCCGAAATCACAGCATCTAGCTTGAACAAGAAGGCTAGAAATGCTATTGTCACTGCACTATCATCCTCACAATTTGCACACATACAACATTGTGTCACAGCTAGGCAAGCTTGGAACAAGCTTCGGGTTATTCATGAAGGAGACAAACAAGTTCGGTCACTCAAGCTTCAAATGGTTCATGCCAAATTTGAAGAAATTAGGATGAAAGAGTCCGAGTCATTCTCCGAGTTCTATGAAAGGTTGGAAGTCCTCACAAATGAAGCCATATCCTTAAGTAAACCATATGAAGAGTCTACTATTGTCCAAAAGGTTCTTAGATCTCTACCTAAGAGATTTCAATCTAAGAAACATGCAATTCAAGAAGTCCAAAATTTGGATGAACTCAAAATTGGTAAATTGTTATGAAAGTTTAAAACTTTTGAGATGGAGCTTGAAATGGATGAAAGGGACAACAAGAAATCAAAGGATATTGCTTTGCAAAGTATCAAAGAAATGAGTGAAAACTTGAGTGAAAAATCATCAATGTCCGATGATGTGATTACCCTTTTTGTCAAAAAGTTTAGGCGAATTCTTAGAAATAAAGGGAGATAAGCTAGAACTAGTGGTAACAACTTCAAGTTCAAACCTCAAGGAGAGAATTCATTTGAGAGAAAACAAGAGAGGAAACCTAACTTTAAAGAAGGAAGAACAACCAAGAGAGATGTGAAATGTTACATTTGTGGTGGAATAGGTCACATAGCAATTGAATGTGCAAATAATAGAAAGAATTTTTCTTCAAGTAAGAATAAAGCCATGAAGATCACTTGGAGTGATAGTGAGAGTGAGGACTCAAATGATTGTAAGTCTCATCCGACATTGAGGGTGATGAAGTTGCATTTGTTGCATCAATAAAAAAGATTGAACAAGTTGATGGTGGGTCTGACTCAAAATTTGCTCCTGATGATGAGTCTTACACTGCACTCTGTGATAAGTATGACTTACTTTTCACCGAAACACTTAGCATAAAGGAAGAAAATCAGAAACTTAAGAATGCCAAATTGAAATTGAGTGAGAAGATTGAGTCATATATTAGAGAGTGAATTAGAAAGTGTGGCTATCTTGAAACAAAATCTAGAAAGTCAAGTCAAAGTGCTCAAGGAGAGCGACATCTACTCTAAATCTTCGAATGAGAAACTTCAAAAATAAGTGAATAATGCAAATGAGAGTATTGTTGAGCTCACCATTGGGGCTGAAAAAGTTGATAGGATGCTTAGAATAGGGAAGCATCATGGGGACAAGACCGGTTTGAGTTTTAGTGAAAATAGTCCTAGTGTATCTAACACAAAAACCATTTTTGTCAAGTCAAAATCTGATCATAGTGTCAAAAAGGGTCTAAGTTTCATTGACATTGGTCAAAATGCATCTCATTCTAAGTCAAGTCAAGCCAAGCTACACCAAGTGTCACACAAATTGATTGCTTTACTTCACATAGAAAAACAAGGTTTGTCCCGGTTTGTCATCATTATAATGTCAAGGGTCACATTAGATCAAATTGCAACAAACTTAGAGGAAAAAAATCAAATGAAGCAAAGAAAAGTATTTCTCTTCAAGAGCAAGTGAACAATCTAATCAAAGAGGTAACCAAAATTGCCTTACTTGTCACCCCACTTCCCAAAAATAAGTCAAGTCCACATCAAAGATGGGTTGTGAAGAGCTCCATTAAATGTCTAGTAACCTTGACCACATTTTCAGCCACTAAGAGAAATATTTGGTACCTAGATAGTGGGTGTTCCAAACATATGACGGGAGATAAGGAGGTCTTTACCTCACTTGCTCCTTATGATGGTGGTAGTGTGACTTTTAGAGGAGGAGAAAAGTCCTATGTGAGTGGAAAAGGGATTGTACACATTCTCGGTATACCCGAATTGAAAAATGTAAAGTTTGTTGATAGGTTGAATTCTAATTTACTTAGTATTAGTCAACTATGTGATGAATGGGGTGGTGAAGTGTGTACGTCCAAGAGTGGATGTAGAATTGTTGACTCCCAAGGAAGGGAGATCTTGAATGTCCCTAGGTCGAGGGATGATTGCTATGTAATTGATGGCAATGTTGCAATAGAGCTATTGATGACACTAGCTCTCTTTGGCATCAAAGACTTGGACACATTAATGTTCATGACATTTACAAGTTGTCTAAGCATGAGGTTGTTAGAGGTCCATCAAAGATGGGAAAATCCGAAACTTTTATTTGTGGTCCATGTTAAATGGGGAAACAAACCAAAAAACTACACAAAAGGGTCAAAGACATAAGCACCTCTAGGACACTTGAACTAGTTCACTTGGATTTGGTTGGTTCTGTCCAAACTTTGTCAATGGGTGGAAAAAAATACATTTTGGTCATGGTAGATGATTTTTCTAGGTACACTTGGGTGTCATTTCTTAAAGACAAGTCGAAGACTTTCCATCATTTTGTCAAGATTGTAAAACTGCTGAAAAGTGAAGGTATGACAAGTCTGTCAACCCTGTCCAGAATTAGATCAGACCATGGAATTGATTTTGAAAACTCTCAATTCGATGAGTTTTATTGTCAAATGGGTATCAAATATGAATTCTCAGCTCCTATAACACCTCAACAAAATGGAATTGTTGAGAGAAAGAATAGGCTTTTGATTGAGATGGCAAGAGTGATGTTGAATAGCAAAAATCTTGCTAAACATTTTTAGGCTGAGGCTGCCAACACAGTATGTTACATCATAAATAGAGTCTACCTTGAGCCGGGAACCAAAAAAACTCCATACGAACTGTGGAAGGGTAGGAAACCCAAGGTTACACACTGTAGAGTGTTTGGGAGTGCATGTTACATCCTTAGGGATAGAGAACATTTGGGGAAATTCGATTCTAAAAGTGATGAAGATCTGTTTTTAGGCTACTCATCAAACAGTAGAGCTTTCAGAGTGTTCAATTTGCGAACAAATTTTATGATGAAGTCCATAAATGTGAAAATAGATGATCATGATGCATCTATTGAAATGGCTGCAGATAAGGATGAATTGTTTCCTCAATCTATTTTAAAAGAGGATGATTTGGTTAAAAATGAATCCAAGTTAGGCAGTGATGAACTTACTGATGACTCAAAAAATTGTTGAGTTTGATAAGTCCGAGAGCGATCAAAATGACAAAATTATGAGTGACAGACCTGAAAAACCAAGATAGGTGAGGTGTAACCATGGTGAAGATTTGATTCTAGGTTCTATAAATCAACTAGTTAGAACTAGAAAACAGATGGCCAATGAACTTGCTCATGTGTGCTATGTGTCCATTGTTGGACCTAAAATTGTCAAAGAAGCACTCAATCATGAGGAATGGGTGAGTGCAATGCATGAAGAATTGAATCAATTTGAAAGAAACCAAGTGTGGACTCTTGTAAAAAGACCAGCCAAAACAAATGTCATTGGAACCAAATGGATCTTTAAAAATAAATCTGATGAATTTGGGAATGTGGTTAGAAACAAGGCTAGGCTTGTTGTTCAAGGATACTCTCAATTAGAGGGTATTGATTTTGATGAGAGTTTTGTACCCGTTGCTAGACTTGAGTCCGTTAGGTTACTTTGTGCCATTGCATGTCATCTTAAGTTTAAATTGTATCAAATGGATGTTAAAACAGCCTTTTTAAATGGTGACTTGAATGAAGAAGTTTTTGTAGAACAACCAAAGGGTTTTGAGGATCCTCAAATGAGAGATGGTGTTTATAAACTGAAGAAAGCCTTGTATGGGCTGAAGCAAGCTCCAAGAGCTTGGTATGAGAGACTTTCTCATCATTTGTTATCTAATGGGTATCAAAGAGGGTCGGTTGACAAGACCCTATTTATAAAAAGGTTAAAAAATGATGTCTTGATTGCTCAAGTTTATGTGAATGATATTGTTTTTGGTTCAACTTCCAATTTTCATGTCAAGAGATTCATTAATGTAATGTCTAGTGAATTTGAAATGAGTTTAGTTGGTGAAATGAATTTCCTTTTAGGGCTGCAAGTTAAGCAAGAAGATTGTGGGATATTTATCTCCCAATCTAAGTATGCTAGAAACTTGGTTTAAAAGTTGGGCTTGAATCTTCCAAAGTGGCTAATACTCCAATGAGTAAAAGCTCCAAACTTTATAGGGATCCAAGTGGTAAGCAAGTGGACCAAACCTTGTATAGGAGCATGATAGGGAGTCTCCTCTACCTCACGGCTAGTAGACCGGACATAGTTTGCGGTAGGAGTGTGTGCTAGGTTCCAAAGTGATCCTAAGGAATCTCATTTGTTTGCAACAAAGAGGATAATCAAATATATAAGTGGGACTCTTGACTATAGTTTGTGGTATACCCATAACACCAACACTAAATTGGTTGGGTTTAGTGACTCATATTGGGCTGGGTGTAGTGATGATTTGAAGAGCACCTCGGGTAGTGCTTTCTATGTTAGAAATAACTTGGTGTCTTGGCACAGCAAGAAGCAGAATTCTGTCTCTTTGTCAATTGCTGAAGCTGAATACATAGCAGCAGAGAGTTGTTGTACACAACTCACTTGAATGAGATAAATGTTAGCCGATTATGGAATTGATGAGAAAACCTTTCTCATTTATTGTGATAATATGAGTGCTATAGACATCTCCAAGAACCCAGTCCAACACACTAGAACCAAACACATTGACATAAGACATCATTTCATTAAAGATCTTGTGGAGAGTGAAACTCTTACTTTGACTTTTGTTCCTTCCGAAAAAGTAACTTGCAGACATTTTTACCAAAGCTTTGGAGAATCCAAAGTATATTAGTCTTCGAAAGTCAATTAGCATTTGTACAAATGCATGATCCCTTGTAGTTAAATGTGCTTCATTGTCTAAGTTTTTTTTTATTCGGTTTAAGTAGTTTCGTTTGTTTTTATATAACCGTTTTGAAAGGTCTTAACATTACTTATCACACTCTCCTTGATATTCAAAAAGGTTCTTACATAACATTTGTCATGTCAATAACCATAATCCCTTCTTCTTGTCAAATGTTAGCTTTGAGGTCTCTTTCTATTTAACACTTTGTCATGGTCAATCAAACTTGTTAAATACTTTTCAAAGACAATTTGTTTGAGGATGCAATTTAGCTTTTCAACATAATTCCTCATTTGTGACCTATCTTAAGCTAAGTTCTCCTCATTTGAACAAATGTGCACCATACAAAATAAAAAAAAATAAAAAGGAGGAAGTGTGACCAAAGAAGTCATGGCCCTAGGAAGTGATAAGATGTTTTTATGGTGTTATAGGGTAAAGAGTCGCAAAATTGGACTAAATCATTGCACTAAATATGGGGTGTGCCTAAACAAAATATAAAAATAATTTTCACATAGCCATTGTCATGAGTTGAAAAACTTTGTTTTTAAGATTTGTTTCCAAATTAGAAATTTTCTTGAGTGATAAAATTCTAATATCTTTTTGTGGATGAAACTTATCTAACTTTTTGGTTATCTTTGACATTGTTTTACTCCTAGAACAAGACTTGATTGCTAACAATGACCTCCCTATATCCCAAATATGCTTATTTGCTTGCAAAAACTTGCAATTTTCATTTTCCATATCTTTTAGAGTGTTGACATTGGTGTTTAATTCTTTTCACATTTTATTTTCTTGTCAAATCCCTTTGTCAAAATAAAGTCCCTGAAGCACATATAACTCATAGGATTTTTATTGTGTCAATTGTCATTGTTTTTATCTCTTCCAAGGTCTCTATATTTTTGTTAGCCACTCACACAAATTTTGTATATTTTGACTGGTTTAGAATCCGTCAAATACAGTTGTTTTTACAAGAACCATTCAGTTTTATTTTGGGGTTACTGTTCATTAAAGGGCATTTCAGACTTTTTTGCATGCCTATATTCTTCTCTAACTGTTCCTTATATTACATGTCTATATTCTGCAAGTCCAGTATCGAGATGCTGCAGCTGCTGCAGATTATCAGCTTTAGGGAGAGTTAGCATTTAGGGGGAGTTAGTATTTAGGGGGAGTACAAATTTCAGGGAAGTTATGGCATTTACTTCAGTTTCTTTTTGACCATGTTGCCTTTGATTTTTCTTGCATATTTTCCAACTCTATGTACTCTTGAACTTAACTCTTATTTTTTTTTTGTGCCCTTCTGTCTTTCCGTGACAAAAAGGAGGAGAATGCATTTGTTTAAACTGCATTGGTTGCTGTGCTATCATGTTTTGTGTTGTGCTAGTACTTCTTCTTGCAGGTACACTTTTTGAAAGCTTATATCAAAGTGTTAGGCTGATGGGCTGAGTGTTGAGAGTCTTATGAGGTGAATGAGTTGTAGTTTTGTCAAGGAAAGCCAAGGGGGGAGATTGTTAGTTTCTCGGATTTTGTATTGGCTTTTCCTTGTCAAAATCATTGTATTAATTTTTAATTATTCACTCACAAGCTCTAGGCTAGAATTAAGGTTAAGATCACTTGTATTGAAGAAATTAAGAATGAAGTTACAATGCAATAGACTCTAAAGTATAATGCACTTCTTGCATTCCACGAAAAACAGTTTTGTGTCTATTTGACTAGTCACTCACTGATCATAAGAACAATTTTCTTCACACGTGTACTGCACTTGCAGTTTTATCACTTGAATAATTTTTGACAGTTTAGCAGCCCATTTCGTGACTTGGCTCTTAAAGCCCATTTCTCTTTCTTTAAACAAGGATGTGCACTGCATATCATCTGGTTGTTCACTCACACACTCACATCACTATTCATCTTCTTTCTCTTTTGTGATTTTTACAAAATGAGAATATTATTGAATTTACAGCTCTACATCCTTATCTTCTGCTGTACTAGGATTCCTTTCTAGGACAAAAAGAATATGCCTTCATTTGTCTCTTGTGGACAGCCACTACTCAGCTTCCACGTGGCATGGGCAGACAATGGGTGTGTGCGTCGTGAGTATTTTGGCGTCCTTGGTCTGGGTCTTTGTTATGTGACGTGAATTTTATCTAGGCTTGCTTGCTGCATGAGTGCTAAAGGCTTTTGGGTGTGTGCTCATCTTTTCAAGTAAGAAAATGCTTTTGATTTTCTCAAACTAAATGATTTTCTTAACTTGTTTTTCACCCTCTAAAATTTTAATGTGTTTAAGTGTGTTCTAAAGCTTTTCACAAATTCATAAACACTATCATTTAGATTTTAGATATAGGATTCTCCATTAGCCTTTTCATGTCTCTTGCTTGAGAAAGTTGATTTTTAAAGAATCCAAATCTGCATATCATGTTCATACATTGAAGAATCTGCTATGCTTAGTATGAATCGGTGCCATGGGTTGATGAGCTTGGAGTTTGAGCTGCCTTCTTCATGATTAACTGATTGCCTTGCTTTTGAAAGTTGCACAAAGGGGTAAGAAGCTGCCACTTAGTTTAGGACTTAGTGATTGAGCTTGTGTGCTGTATGTTCCCTTTGTATTGAACCTCCTCTATAGTGGATTGCCCGGTCAGCTAAAAAAACCCCCAGTTTTTACACTTTGTGGTTTTTCTGAGTGCACATCTTGTGTGCCTTCGTCTCCATTTTGTGTTGTTATGTTTACTGACTCACTCAACTTTTAAACACAAATCTGCATTGAATTTATATGCTTGATATTGCTATATGTCATATAGAACTGTTTAGCTAATCACACACCATTGTAGTTATGGATAACACTGGGATGCCTACTGTGATGGGTCCTCTGAGTGTATAGGTTGTCACTTGATCCTTTGGTGTGTTTGATTTGTATTTTTTACAAAAGTTATTTTTTGATTTACAAGTGTCAATTTGTGTCTTCAGATTTTAGTCACTGTGTCGTCAGAGTTTTGTCTGTTTGATTAGTCTTTGAGTCATCACATAAACAAAAATTAGGGGTCCGATTACTGACTGTGGTTTTAATCAAGTTAATTAGGTAGATAAATCACCTAATACAAACTTTCACTTAAGATTTGCCATTTTGTTGATATTTAGATCAAGCTATGCTGCCATGCTGTGACGCCCCGAACCTGGAAACGTCACAGCGGCATACGTCTTAAAGATCTCGAGACTATAATACCTCTTACCTCGACTATTATATTTTCATGCTCTCTAAAACAAGTTAAGCCCTTTTTGTTGAAAAACCAGGGTTGGATCAGAGTAGTAAAAATGCAACGAAAGAAATTACTGAAAATTCCTCATATTATAATTAATAATAAAGAGTACCAACCCATGAGGGTTATATGTTTCATATACATTAACCTGCTACATAATAAAGTAGTAGATAAAGAAAAATAATAGATAAACAGATATGCCAGGATAGTCCAACCCACGCCAGAGTGATTCAGTCATCAACAAAGTTGTGCAACAAATTGGACTCATGGGGTAGCCAATGGGAGATGCCACCTACAAGGATAAAAGAGAAACACCATCACAGATCCAAAGAAAGGATCTAAACTAGATAGAAAGGCTGAAAATGACAAGCTACAACTGCCACGCCCACGACCTCAGTCCTGGTCGCCAACAACTGGATTATCTGCATTCACAAGAGTACAGTAGGGGGTAAGCCTCACATACGTTCATTGCTTCCCCTCGAAGGATATAGTAGTTAGGTCTGAAAACAATATTAAAAAATGTACATATATATAGGATTTTGAGGAAAGCAGATGAAATCATGCACATCCGAAAATAGTAATAATGCCAAATGCCAATAATAATAACGATAATAATAAGGCCAATAATCAGTGAGTAAAACCTTTGTATTCTCATACAGTTTTTTCAGTGAAAATCCTTCATGTCACGTGACATAGTTTAGAAACATACCTGTGACCGATTACATACAGGTCGACCACCAGTATCAGAAATTCAACCACCACCTCGATACTGTGGCGAGAGTATCCATTTACTTGGTAATACTACATTGGTTAACCTCCCTAGAAGGACATTCGACTAACCAGTCCGTACTTACCCCTCCGAAGGTTTAGAGGATCGAAACCCAAGGTTACAACACGTACCCCTTACTCTCAAGTCGTCCAAGGTATCACACAGAGAAAATCACACAAATATGCCATACAAAAACCATGCACATTCTCTGTGAAAGACATTTCCATATATATATAGTACGAAAATTGGCAGGAAATCCATTAGTCGGGATATGGTACCTTCCTCCTACTTGTTCTACCAAAGTATGTCCCTTGGCTAATCCATTTCCTGTATCTGTGTCCCACTTGTACCTGTTGGGAAACTAGATATCCGAATCCGACAATAGCTATTAGGAACATACTAAATGTACCCTCGACCTTGTCTGCTAAGACCAGGTAAAATTCAGAGGTTTGACACTAGCATAACTATTAGGCTTCTCTAAATTCTTGATCCAACATGACCTTGCTCCCTGAGGCAGACAATCATGTCAGACCGTGTGGTTTCTAGGTTCATTTTAATTTATTGTCGAGGAGGTTGATCAGATATGAACCTTACATGGTGACCAGGTCAGTGCATGGAGAAACTAAGGGAGCTCTGGCTCAGTACCCAACACCTGTATGCTCATGAACAATCTTAGTCATCAAGTTATTTGGTTACCACTGATATGGCTTTAATATTTATTAGTTTCATTTTATAACAACAGTTAACCAGCATTTCGTCTATAACCACAACTTAAATAATAACAGATTAAATAAGCTGCGTTAAGGGTATACCTGTTGAAGACCTCCCATGAGCAGAGTCTCAATACTACTAGACTTGCTAAGCAACAAGATTAAAAGAGTCTAATTAACATGAGATTAATCTAACAAAATTTCAGCAGAACTTCGACAGGGATCAAGAAATTATCGATGGAGCTCATAAATGACTTTCTTAAAACTTCACCAAAACCTAGCCTTCACACTACTAGAATCGAAGAGCTCGTCGCCACTATTGTGTAGGAGAAAACGGATCGTCGATTGGAGTTCCAGAACTCAAGATATATTGAAAACAAGTTTTGAAGTAAGAGAGAAGAGAGAGAAGCTCTCCCTTGGGATCCGTGCGGCTGAATAGTGTGAATGAAACAGGGGTGCAGCTGGGTATTTATAGGAGGAGAAATTGTTGTGTATGACCGTAACACCACGTGGCATGATGATGTGGTGTTACTAATCCACTAAAATTATAACACTTGTATAATAATTAATTTCTAAAACCTTAAACTCTAGAAAAAAAAACCCTAAAATCTAGGAAAAAAACCCTTAAAATCGTCCACGTGTTATAATTTGAGTGGATTGGTAACACCACGTCAATATGCCACGTGGTGTTACGGTCATGTTGAACAAAATTGCAAATAAATTATAATATTACTCAACATAATTTCACCCAAGTTCATTTAAGGAATAAGGGTTTTATTATTTTGGATACAATCCATTCAAGATGGAGTACATCTCTTAATTACAATCCCTTGACTCAAGGGAATACCTTTTGATTCCAATTGGAATGAAACCAACGAATCACTTTGTGAGTGTTTGGATTTTCAATAAATGAAAGACCTATTGAAAGGAATTTTTTGGCGAAATTCAAGGAATTCCAGTTAAGTGTTTGAGGTTTGTTTGCAACTGCGGTTGCACCTATTTTTAGGTTGTCGACGTACCCATTGCAGGATCAAACCACACGTAGTTCTAAGGTTTTGAGAATTAAATGGGTGAATGATCCATTTAAATGATTTGTGTAATTTGGGTAGGGTTTAGAGCCCTTGAATTTGATTTGAGAAATTAATTCAGGAACTCTGTGTGTAGAATCAATTTCTAGAAAATTAGAATGGATTTGATTTGGTTGCAGTTGCACCTAAATTTTAATAGGTTGCCTACATACCCACGACGGGATCAAACCGAATGTAGTTCGTTAAAAGAATTTGACTTGATTGGCTTTGTGTCACTTTGGAGTTGAATTTAGAATTTGGATTTGAGAGATTTGGTTTTATACCAATTTGAGAGAGATGGTTTTGTACCATTTTGAATATCTGCCTTGAGATTTGTGATTTGATTTTGAAGAAAGTGTCCACCAATATTTGATATCAATTATTTCTAAATTGATATATTTATTGTAATGGGCAACAAAAATTTGGGTGGCGGGCCCAGAGGCTTTGATTAGGATTTTGGGCTGAATCAAAATTAATGGAAGATTTTAATAACCCATCTATCCAAAATTTTAAGTTTTGAGAGACTTAATTTGTTGTTTCCCTGCAACTTTAGAGGTTTTGGGTAACCCTTTTAATGGACCTAGCTTCCACTCTAATATCCTTGATTTTAATGGAGCATAAGTTTGGCTAAACTTAATCCCAACTTAATCATAAAGCCCATTGTTTAAGCCAGCTGGAAACATATCAGGATGCATATGACTCCTTGTTTCTTTTGGATGGGGACTTCCTTAGATAAGCAGGAAATGAGAATAATTATCCCACAACACCTACAAATCCTTCCCTTCAAATAGAAACTGTGAGCTGAGGGTGAGACGAGTCAATACAAAGAATAACCAAGAGAGCGACCTCCTTTGCTAGCGTGCATGCGGGATCTTCTCGGCGGGGTTTTGAGGTAAGGAATCCATTCATTGATTGAATATGAATTCCTTTTTTCACTCACCATGGGTGGACTAACTTTTGCTTGTTTTGTGCAGGCTTTGCAACATCCAATGAGCTTTCTAACATTAGGCTTATCACGTGGGGAATTGGAGTAAAGCAAAGTCTTTTCCTTCCATGACATGCTTTGATTAATCAAAGAAAAGTCAATCACTTTTCTTACTGTACGAATGATAAATCCTTGCATATTTCCTTTTCTCTTCTTACTCCTATTTTTCCTTTGTGTCCATTTTGTCTTATACAATATACTATTTTTTTCAGCAAATTATTTAAAACAAAGAAAGATATCATAGCAGTTTAGTAGTTTCCAACGATCCAAGCGGTGGTCAAAAGGTTCAAAGGTAGTCACATGGCTTTGTTGCAAGTTGCACTTCCACCCTGCTACAAAGCCCCTTTTGTTCTTTTATTCCCTTTGACCTGTTCTAGACCAAATAGCTAACTCTTTTCTTTTCTTTCCAAGTGTCAGCCCTATGCAGAGACAAAGTTTAGTCTTCCAAAGTAAAGAGATAGGTACATTCATCTCACCTTTGCTTTGCAAGCTTTTATTGTTTCACCCAATTAATAAACTCGACTGTTTGTTTGTTCTAGCAGCGAGAACAATGCCCATTTATTTTCTGCGAGTCGTCCTCCAAAGGTCAATGTTCTTTTCCATTTTTTTACTTTGCCGTTGAGAAAAGCCCATTTTTGCTTACATTTTTTTCTCTTTACACGGCCTGACCCCATTTTTCTCTTTCAGGTGATTCTTGGCTCTCGTCCATTTTTGTGTATTTTCAAAGAGGAACAGTGATGACTTGATCACATATTTTTAATGGATTTGCTTAGAATTCAAAGAAGATCCCAATGGATTCACTTAGAATGCAAAGAAGAACCCAACAAATTCGTTTAAAATCCATAGGCTACCTTTTGGAATAATCATTTGTGGTGCCACGCGAACACCAATTTGGGCTGTAGTGACCACAGCCACTACAGAAAATAGCAGCCTGCCATTGAGTTCATAGTGCCCACGAGCACCACCCAACCCAAAAGTCTGCTGCTATTAGATCAATAAAAAAAATGAAAGAAGGCATTGAGAAATCTCATGGGAAAAATTGCAACCTTCAAAGAGAAAATCTATTATCCTCATACAAGAGTTATACCTTAGACTAACTCTTTGCAGCATATTTGTATTTCTGAAAAGAAATGTCTCCTTTCTCTTTATGTTTCTTCAGCCTTTTGTTAACTTGATTTTTTTTTAATTTCCAAAGCCTGAATGCCCCTTTTATAGGCCATACTAGAGGCCACATATGATATAAAGATAAAACCAAATTTAAACTTCAAAGCACTGATGATCACTTTAATTTAAATTCAAATGAATTATCTGCACCTTTGAATTCACATCTATTTATCTCTTCTCCCTAATATTTATCCCTTTACATTTATTTTCTAGGACTTTAATATCTCTTGGAAGCTTCCCACGGGGGATAAACCTCACCCACTTCAAATTTCAAAGGTGAGAGATTTTTTTCACTTCAATAGTTGCCCCCTCAAGCATTGTGCGTGGAACGACTTTGCATGTGCAATGCTTGATGTACTTTAACTGACTTATCATTTCATGATTCCAGGCAATGGATGCCCATGGTTTTCAAAGCACACAACGTGCCCTAAATGATAGTGGCAAGACATTTATCGATGGTTCAGAATACATAAGATCTGCATCTTTGTCCTCTATCGAGCTTGATATACCACCGGAGAATCAAGTGACATGGGTCAGCACCACCAATATAAATTCTTGTTATCTTGAGTTTAATCCATATAATGACGAAGGAATTGTCACACTTCGCCAGATTTCTGGATCCCCATTCGATGCCTTTTCCTTAGAAAATGTAGACAACAACCGAAATGGAGGCTTACCAGTAAAAGTCAATGAGAACTTCTACCCGGCTTTACACAGAATGGTCAAAGAGAAGAAAGATCGGAGGACTGATTTCAACTTCCCAGGTCGAGCCGTCTTCATGTCTGGTGTGATGGAGTGGATATAAATCGTCCTTAGAAAGTTTGAGGGTAAACTACGTCAAGCGGGTATTCATGGAGCTGTAGCCATTTCTCTTTACCCCTATGACTTTTGTTCCCACATATGGAGGGCTTTTTGTGAGCTATGAGGATCTCAAACAAACACATTGCATCATGATGTAGGTGAATTAGGCATATCTTTATATGACCTGAAAGTTATTGGAGGTCTACCAATCCTTGATATTCCTTATGAAGAATATCTTCCATCAAACAAAGCCCTTCAGCATCAAGAGGAATATCCAAACACAGTCTTAGAACTTTTGAGGTTTCATTCGCAACTGTGCATTGCTTATAAGAGAAATTCCATTTTTTTGAATCAATGGATTAATCACTTCTATTGAGGTAAGAAGATATATGAGCCTCGATATAAAGGCAAACCATGAAAATACCTAGGCACAGAAGGCGAAACCTCAATGATTGACTTAAACGTTTCAAAAGAAGGAAGCATGGCCGTTGTCCTAGCATTCTAGCTAAGTCGATTTGTTTTCCCCTGTAGGAGTTCCAAGATCAGGCCTGAGTCCTTTTGCATGGCATGCAAAATGACACGTGGAATGAAAGTTTCACTTGCACCGACTGTTTTAGACTATATTTATTATGGGCTTGGAGAGGTTGCAACCAACCCAAGAGGCCCCGGATGGTCCAATGCTTGTTTTCCGATTCATTACGTGCTCGGCTGGTTAGCCGAATATTTTCCACAGTTGTACAAATCTCGACCATACAGTGATGTTGGGGATAAACCACTCTTAGCTCGGTATGCCGGTATTGAGGCCAATGCCTTTGACATTGAGCGCTCGCATACAATCTTTGGAGATCATGTGGCTGAGCTCTTGCATCCGACCATTTTTGAGGCAAAAAAGGCCTTCGTTCATCATTGACATCATTGATATGTTCATGAATTCACATCCTTTTATATTTTTCTTACTTAGTTTTTGTGAGTTAATTTGATTAAATGTTTTAAATTTCATTTAGTTTTGTGTTTTTGGCTTCCGAGCAATAAAATGAAAAATTGTACCATTTACTCTCCTTAATAGATTTTGACATGAATCTAATTGGAGATGGAAGCTAACACCTTGAAGTTATTTCAGATTAAATTTTGTGACATATGAAGACTTC
The DNA here is from genome assembly GCF_963921425.1 of Dryas octopetala. Lineage (NCBI taxonomy): Eukaryota > Viridiplantae > Streptophyta > Magnoliopsida > Rosales > Rosaceae > Dryas > Dryas octopetala. The sequence continues at coordinate 18,050,367 of NC_141373.1, forward strand.
TAAGGTGTTCATTTTGAATTTCAAAGTCAGCTCAAAACTGCACCCGAGGAGAACTGAGTTAGTTGTATTGTGTGGGGCATAACTTTTTTGTTCGAGCTTGCATTGAGGCATATGATATATGGTTGGAAAAAAGACATTCAGGGCTTTAATTTGATATATATTGAATATAATTTTATGAGTTGTTTTGGGCAATCAATTGCATTGCAAAGACAGCTCAGAAATCCTGTTAGCAAAAGGACAAATGGTCAAAAAGGCATTTTTCCATTTTGGGAAGATGCTTCACATGTGTTTCTACCCTCCTCTTTTCTCGCCCATTTCTAGTAAAGGCTGAATTCAATATGGTCAAGGCTCCAAATAAGGGAATTTAGCCATCCATCTATCTCCACAACCCTCAAGGATCATGCAAAGAGAGATAAGATGTAATATTCTCATTTTTGAACTCACCTAACCTTATCACTTCATTTCCTCTCATCCTAGCCACACATCACACTCATCACCACACATCACATACTCCTTCACCTCTCAAAATTTTGAGCTCCCCTCTCCATCCTTTTTAATTTAACTCATTCCATCATCCATTCCACCATCTTATCTCAAAAACACATATCTCATCTTCCATCTTCCATCTTCCAAAACCATAGCTTTTTCTCATCTCTTTCAATCATTTCTTTTCTCAATCTTCCCTCCATCAACTATTCCTCTCCAAAAAAACCAAACACCATCACAACACCCATCTACCATATTCACCACCATTCTTGCAAGAGGAGCTTGGAGGCACTTGGGACAAGAAGCTATTTTGGGCATCCTTGGAGGAGTGACACCCATTGGGAACTTGGCTTTAACATCTAGAGTTTTCTCTTTTCCCTCTTGTTTCCATTTATGTTTCAATTTGTGATGTTGTTTGTAACTTTTATGGCTATTGAGTAATTTCTTGATTTGGGGTTAGGGATATAGCCCTAGCCCAACCATGTAATAACTTTGTGATTTGTGATATAAATGCCCTTTTGGATATATATGCTTTTATGCTAGTTTAAAGATCATGACTTATATGTGTGAATTTACCACTTGTGCATGTGAGAAATGTTGTCATGCATAAATTGGAGATTGGTAACCTTTAGTTTCTAAAGTATGTTGAATAAGAGCATGGTAATTTAAAAGCACCTTGGTTGGATTGTTTTAATTGCTTGGATTCCTTATTCTTAGAAATTTATGCACCTAGGATTTGCTATGACATTAATCTTAAGTAGTTAGCTATCACCTTGGTTGGGGTAGTTGATAACATGAAAGAGGATGTACCCTAATTTACCTTGATCGGGGGTTAGGAGGAAATCTAATCTGTCTAATTTAGCATAATCACTAATTGCATTGTTTATTACATGAGAGGGTTAGTGTGAACCCCTAACAACCCCAAAACTCATATCATCATCAATTTAAACTTGTACTTGAATTTGCTTGTGTTTTCATTTGTTAGTTTCGAATTCTAGTGTTCCTTATCATTAATCAACCAAACAACAACTCAACCTTACACATTTGCACATACCATTATGTTTAGTCTTGGTTTTGTATAGTACATAGTAGGTTGTTTGTTAGTTTTATAACCCTAAAATCAATCTATCTTGTGGTTGAAATCTCAATCCAATCTCTTGGGTACGACAACCCCCTACTTCCTTTTTCATACTAAAACTTGACAATCTTGCACTTGAGGTAGAGAAATCAACAATCATATTTTTGGCGGTGTGTTAACCAAATCCCGACAGGCTTTCATAGCCAATGAACTACAAAACATCCTTGACAGGCTTTCCTATCTTGAGTCCTCAACAAGGATATTGTCCTAACCTGCAGCCATCTCTGATTCTCTTGACAACTTGAGATTTATGGCCAACAAATACAAAGCTGGTGAATTTGCAGTTGAATGGCTCAAATGTCGTTAACGAAGTTTTCAAATTGGCAATGAGACATTCCAAATTCATAGAGCCAAAAGATGATGTTGACCCTGCTCTTATTCATAGTCTAGTCCGCCGTCATGAGAAATGCTTGTCCTTCCAGGAGGTACTTAGCAAGCAATTAACTGGTCTTACCCAAAAGCTTGAAGAGTTAGACACTGAAGAGCTTAATATCCTTGAGGAAGTACAACGCACTCGTCAACTGTTAGAACGATTCTAGGCTAAAAAAGACTTTCTCAAGGAGCAAATTAGAAAGTTGAAAAATCCCTCAATGAACAGAAAAAAACTTGACCATGAGCTTCGCCAAGCCAGGATTGACGCAAAAGAGGAAGATTTTGAAGCTTTTCAAAAGTAGAGACTTCAAGAGGCTTCAAGAAAATAAACTTCAGAACTTGATTACCCCTATAATTACTTTTGTTTGCAAAATAGATTAGAGGTTCTTTTAATTATGCTTTTGCTTTATATAGGATTCTGCTTCTAGTTTTGCTATTCTCCTCAAGTATTTTCTTTAGCTTCACTACTTGCATTTAAGTGAGATTTCTGCTTTCAGCATCACTGATGGCATTAGGTAGGACCTTGATTTGTAACTCTCTTATTTATCTAAGTGGATTTTTTTAATAAAGAGGAATTACATTCTTTCGCATTCAGAATTAACGAAAGAAATATATTTTTGATGCTATGGCTGCATTTAATTGTCAATATCAAACTGCCTACGTACCCTGTTAGGGGATCAAGCCAAACGTAGTTTACCCCTTATTTTTCAGGTCTCACACATGCCATATTTTTTTGTAAAGGAAGACTCAATTTTGAACTAAGGGTTGATTTTGTAGTTAGAACATGTGGTTAATTTGTGAATGTAGGCAGAATTTTGAACTAAAGGTTTATGTTCATAGCTTAGAAATTGTTACCATAGCATAGAATATATGTGGGCAGAAAAGATGAAGACATGTGTAACAACTCGAATTTTCGGCTTATGGTAATTTTGTTACTTAAGTTTTTCAATCTTGTTCTTAAGGTTTATTTAAAGAAATTAGAGTTTTCCTTAACTTTGTCTTAACTAAATTAGACCTTTGATTGTGGTCCTAGAATTTAGTTGCTTGGAAGTAAATTTTGGAAAAGAAAATTCAAGAGTTTGGTGATTATTTTATTTATTTTCGTTTTTCAGAATTAAATTATGAGAGGAGGATTTTTTATAATTTTTTTGGAAGTGATCTGACTATTTTCAAGTCATACGAAATTAGTACTCAGTGAGACGAGTCTATAGGATTTTTCAGAGAATTATTTGGAGTCCTAAGCTATTTTTGGTGAATATTAGGAGTTTGGAGAATTCGAAAAAAATAGGAAAAAGGAAAAAGAAAAGGAGTTGCTGACTAGGCAAACAGCCGCCCACATGCCGCGCTGCCATTCGTAAGGTACGCTGTCCCAGCGAGCTCATAGGAGCAGCGTGAGTCGCACCGCACCAGATCTCCATTTCACGTTTTAATCAGAGCCATTCGAGATCATTAAACGACTTGCGATCTTAGCCGTTGATCTAATGGAGTGACCCGGTCATAGCTGAATGGGTTGCTTTGACTCGCGCGTCGACCAGCATGACCCGGCCGTCTCCTTAGTTGGTTTTACCCATTTTGTTTCACAAAATATCTGTTTTTCAACCCACGGATCCCCCCTTAACCTGGTTTGGATTCCCTCTATTGTTAGTGCATTTTTAGTGCATTTTGTCCTACATTGGAAACTTACAACTTTTTCCCACCCTCTTGTACCTATAAATAAAGATCTTTATACCTCATTTTCACTTGCACCACCAAATAGAGTTTGACAGTTTCTCAGTCTAACTTTGGTTTCTCTTTCCCTCTAGAAAGAATTTTATTCTTTCTATTCGATCTGGAGCAAGCTCATATTTTGTAGAAGCTCCCTCCTAGTAAATATTTTAAGAGTAGAGGTAGCATAACTTGTTAGAAAATGATCATATAAAGCGCAGTGGGAAATAAAATTTTACACAATCATGCTTCGGATTGAGATATGATACAATAATTTCTATGATTTACAAAATAGGATTCATACCTTGTTCTCTTGATTAGAAGTCTACCAAGGTGCGAATCCACAAGCTCTCCGCCAATTGGTTCCTTCTAGTCACACAAAAATATATGACCTCTAATTAGTCCACGCTAGAAGGAGATGAAGGGATTGAACTCTCTAGAGAATGGGAGTGCTAGCTCTCTTTCTCAATAATGGCCTTTTGATAGAAAGAACGTAAAGTTATTTCTCTGGAGTTCACTTAGTCTTACAACTTGATTATAAGTCCTTATAAATAGACTTGAGTGGAAAACTCTTGTTCCACAAAGTGAGGGCCACCAACCTAGTCTTATGGACTAAGTTAGTTGGTCCATTTGACTAGGTAATTAACTATTTAATTAATTAATAAGCCCAAAAGCCCATCATTTTAATATTTTTTCTATTATCATTTAGGCCTAATTAATTAACCCATTAATTAATTATGTCCAACCCCATTTCTAATACCATCTCATACCTATTGGCGTGTGACCTCTTAGGTTTCAATTGAATTCAACAGTGGATTGAGACACGTTCTCAAAATAACCCAATCTGAGTAAAATATCATTTTACCCTTAGGTCTCCACAAGTCAAGATTAACACCTAGCAGAGTGTCATGACTACCCGGCTGGAATAACCGGAAAAGAGAAGAACCTATTCAGTGTTCGATTACAATACAATACAATCTTTCTATCATCCTATGTTCTTGAATTATTGTCAGGTATGGAATTCCGTCAACTTTAGCATAATTCTTGAGACCCAACACTTATGTATAGATTTTATTCGACCATGAAACCTTGTTTCCATGATCTAGTACTTTGCCCAAAGCCTATGTGTGTGCCGTAATGGGTCCCAAAGACCTATCCAATCCGATAATCTGAAGGGTACTGAAAAGGTGGTTTGAAACTATTTCCGATAACCAAACAAAATCTCTTTTCCACCAATAGAAAATATCTTTATAGCATTCTCAGAACTTTAAATCCTCAAACCAAAATATATAAACACAACTAGTAAAATAGTACTCAATAAATCACATTCAAATACATAAAACCAATCAAAATGACAGGACTGCCCCCGGATTCCACCCTGAATCTCGAAGGGATCCTGCAGGATCCAAAATCAAGGAAAATCCTACCGAAAATTCGGCAGAACCTCTCCTGAAAATGGATTAACCCAGAAATTTCAAAACCTGTTAAAAAGCACTTCTAAACAGCAACCACCTCTACCACAACCAAAAAGGGGTCTCAGACCCATCAATTTCAAAGAGATCCAACTTAAAATTGTAGAGTAGTTATCAGAGCTGCTATTCTATTACAAGAAATTTCTACAAAAATTAAATGGCGCCTACAGGGTCCGAGTAGGAAGATGGACGTAAATGCCTCGACGTTATCGCTCGACCTCCACCAAAGCTACTACCTGGGGGAAACAATTTAAGACAAAACAAGAAAATTTCTTAAATTGTGAGATAACTCAGTGAGTGGACGTGTTAAGAAAACGAAATATAAATTTAATTTATCCTTTTAGAAGTCTTAAAATAAACATCTTTAGAAATCTCACGATCGTTTTTGCAATCCCCCAGTTTTAAAACCATATCGCAACCCATTTTCGAAAATCATCTCAAAACTCTTATACTTAAATCTCACACCATACTTGTACCCATACTATAGACAATGTCCTGGCCACAATCCCACGTACGGGCAAGCTCAAATCCGGCCAAAATCTCGTACGAAGGAGTTACTCCGCATGAGCAGGCTCGTATCCTGGCCACAATCCCGTACGGATGACTCTTTCGCACGAGCAGGCTCACATCCTGGCCACAATCTTGTACGGAGGGGTCGCTCCGTACGAGCAAGCTCGTATCCTGGCCACAATCCCGTGCATTTTACACAGGCAGGCTCGACCGGTCAACGCGTGCATTTATACAGCAGTTTTTAAATACTCATTTCAAAATTCTCTTTAACAATCCAACTCATCAAACATGTGTCTTTCCTCAAATCACAACGTCTCAAACAGAAAATCATTCAAGGATAGCTTCATAATCTAAAAAGTGTCCAAATTCAATCTCAAATAAACTTTGGTCCACCCGAACAGTCTCGACCTACCCAAAATCGACAATCAACCTAAAAAACATTTAAATTGATGCTAGAGAATCAACATGGCAGTGGGGTGGTCAGAGCCACCGCCGTCGCCACTCAAAGTGGTGACATCAATATCAAATTTCCAAAACTTCTCCCAAAAAATCCACGACAACAAGCATTTCTCTGACACCCACAACAAACACACAAACAGATAATTCATTAACTATACTCTACATTAATAACCGATAAGTTTCACTCACAGTTTATTTACATAAAAGACCGAAATGCCTTTCACGGCGCCATTGCTCAGATCTCTAATCTGGCAGCATAACGGCATCGGAATTGAGATTTTCCGAGCCCATGCACCTGTTAAGACCAGACAATCAACAACTTCACAAATCAGAAATACAAATGGGCCGTTAAGCGACCGAAATGGGCGGTAACCACCACGCACGGTGGCTGCCCGGCCTTAAACAACACAGAAATTTTCACAGGACTCACCAAACCACCTCAGAAGGTCTCCTAGAAGTTCATTTTGGGCAAAATGAGATAACAACTGCTGACCCGCCGCCACAAGTGACGGAGACAGCGGTGGCAGCGGCGACAGATTCTAAAAAAAATGATTTTTCATCTAAAAATCAACCCAAATTCAACCTACGCACTTCAATTGGACGAAAAACAACTCAGAAATCACGCAAATAGGCTCAATTCAAGGTAAACCCGAATTGGGTACAAGCCCTAAAATTTCAAACTCCAGATTCTCAAAATTGACATGCAAGAACAAGGGGAAAAGAAAGCCCATACCTCTAGGATCATTTTTGACAATTGGACCGACGGCCAATTCTCGCCGGAAATGGCCGAAAACGGCGGCGAAAACCAGCGGCTGAATTGGCTTCCCGAGCTCATTGCTCCGTCGTGGAGCATCGTCTGGTCGAATGGAGCCCATAGTTGGACTCACCGTGGTGAGAGGAAGAGGACCCAGTAGGTCCGGTGTCCCGTCGTCCCCGGAAAATGAGATCGCCGGCGGTGAGCTGTGTTTTCTCTTGGCTGTTCCTGCGCGTGGAAGAGCTCGCCGGTGCAAGGAAGACTCGAGGGAGGATGGCCGGCGGCTAGGGGTCACGTCAGTGGCCTTCGGCCGTCGTGGGTTGGCCGGCGAAGGTGAGTTCTCACCGGAGCTGGCCGTGCGCAAGGAGAGGGAAGAGAAGGCCGAGAGAGAATCGGGGAGAGAGAAATAAAAAGGGGAGAGAGAATGTTCTAGAGAGAGATAAACTTCTAGAAAAATCTGATTTTTAAACCCAATTTGTCCATTTTACGAAATTGCCCCTCACTTCAAACGCCCATATCTTTCAAACTGTAACTCGGATCGACGCGTGCTACGTGTCTATGAAATCGTGGGATTGAAACCTATCTAACGAACCCAAAGTCAAAATTGAAAGCCCATTTATTTTAAAAGTCAACTTTGGGTTAAGCTGAAATTAAAACAAAAAGAAATAAATCAAAACTTTAAATCAAAACCCTTTTTATTTTCCAAATAAAATCTCAAATCTTTAAAATACAATTCAACATCCTTTAAAAACTTCTTAAAACCATAATTGAATTAAAAATTTAAATTGCTAGTGGAAATTTGGGTTGGGTTGTTACACAAAACATTTGACCATAAATAAAAGGCTTATTTATCGATTTGCCACCTGAAATTGTATTTCATTCCCATTTTACCACCTGGAAGTATTTTTGTCCCACTTTACCACCTGTAACTTACACCCGTGTCCCATTTTACCTTGTTCCGTCACTTCTGTCAATAAGTCCGTCAAAAATGCTGACGTGGCAGGGGCAATTTAGGATTTTTGCACCCATTGCCATTCTGGATTACTTCTCTTCCACGTGGGGCACTGGGTAGCACATGTGGCTTGACACATGTGTATTTACGAGGTCCACTAGTGTGAAGAAAGAAAAAAACACGTATTGCAAACCCAAAAAATCGAAAATCCCCTGCCTCCCCTGCCATCCACCATTAACACCCAAAAACTTGCAGACCAGTCTCCATAAACCCCCCACCTCCATTATTTAAGAGGAAGAACATCTTTCTGCAAAGAGGAAGAAAATATAACCAAGAATAAGGTGAATACGAATTTTGCATAAATAGAGAAACTACTGAACATAAAACATCCAGTCATTAATGAAAAATAAAAGTTCATGAAGCATGGCTATACATCAGAAAAGAAAAATAAAAACAAAAAAAAACCAAAAATCTACCTTTAATAATCTCTCCTATTTGTGAAGTAAACAAAAAGCTTGTTTCTTAATACAAATGAAGAAAACCAGGGGTTTGAGTTGCGTGAAATGAAAAATGCAACAATAATGATCAAAGGAAGCAGATTTGCTCCTCTGTTATGTGTCAAAGGTATAAGAGAGAAGAGATAAAAAGAGGAAATAGATGCGTGAGAGAGTTTGGTTGTGGTGGTCAATTAATTGATGCCACTTTTTTGATATTTTCTTATACATAGGTTTCTTTTACAAACACAGCAAGCAAAGTAAAGAAGCTCACCGACTACAGCCTTAAAAACAAGTCAAAGACATAATAATTACATCTAAACTAGCTTTCATAATTAAAGTATTGGAGACATGATTAAAACACAACAACAAGTGTCGGCATTAATATTTAACACTCTGCAAGTGCTCCAGCCATTAGCATTTGTTTTGTAATTGTTTTTTGTAATGAATGAAGGCCTTTCCAATTTGCTTATTTAAGTACATTTACATGTGAACCTGCCATTTTCACCATTTATACAACCTGGAAAGCTAAATTTCCAAAAAAAAAAATTCATCACAAGTAAATCAATTAAGTTGCCAAGCTAAATTGCATGTTATAAAATAAACCTGTCATTTTGAACTTGGTAAACCAAACTGTGTTCCACAACCTGTCAAGTACATCTACAGCTCATTTCCATGTAATTATGCTGGAAATGCAAAAAATAGGGAATAAAACTATTAAAGTACATTCTCAAACCCTTGCACAAAATTATGAATCAAATTAACCCCATCGTCTTCACAAAAAACTTGACCAGTTTCAACATAAGACCTATTTCTACTTCAGCAACCTACTATGCAAGCACGCAATCATCAGACCCATGGGAAATGCAGCTTCTTCTTTGTGAAATCACAAGGATGCCTTAGTGCATTCTTCTTCCTTGTTGGTGTCTTTTTCTTGGATGGAGACTTGTATCTTTTCTGACCAATTGGCTGGGATGAAGACTGCCCTGCAGGTTGACTTGAAGACTGCACAATAGGTTGAGGTGATGACCTACCAATAGTTTGAGAAGATGATCCACCTTGAGGCTGGGAAGATGAGCCACTAATTGCTTGAAATCTTGCACTGGGAGGTCTGACCTGAAAGACATAAGTGGTGTTGATTATATGGACTTGAAACCAATGGCAGAATGGTGCATATATGGACCTATCTTTAGTGTTCTTTTAGTCAAGATATAATAAAAAATACATGCATTGAAGTAGAAAAGGACATACAACCTGAGTTGGTTGAGATGTTGTGACATCATCTTGCTGGGTCTGCTGCTGTTTCAGCCTACCACAACTCCTAACATTATGCCCCACTTGCCCACACTTTCCACATTTGGTTTTGAGGTTAAACCTCTTTAACTTATTTCCACTAGTGGGTGGAGGGGGAGGCTCGTTTTGTGACCTAACCCTCTTCTTCTTTGGCCTGCCAGGTTGCTTGTGGTATATAGGTGGGAGAAGTGGTGCCTTTCCAGTCTTGGCCCACATATCTTGGCTAGGCATGGGATGAACCATGGGACCATAAGCTTTCATGTAAGCATCCTTGCTGTAACATGGATCCAGATAATCCAAGGCATCCTTGTGAAGGAAACCAATTGCACTGCAAGCATGCAAACATGGGATCCCTGTGAGATCCCATTTTCTGCAAGTGCAGCTTCTCTTGTCTAAATCGACAACCACTCTTCTTCCTGCATGCCCATGACAGATGACCTCAAACTCTGCACCCCCTGAAAACTTGGGATGCAGAACAGACCCTCTTTCCTATTATCCTCTACAAGTTGGAAAATTCTTGGACCAACATTTTTCTTCCATTTTTCACACTTTCCTCTTCTCATTGCCATCAACAGCATGATATACAGTCGTATCCTCTCAAGCATGCTGATGATAGGCTTGTCTCTAGCCTCAAGGATTGCCTTGTTGAATGCCTTACAGTAGTTGTTCATAAGGACATCACACTTGCTCCATGTACTAAAATGAGACCTGCACCAATTCTTTGGATCCCTCTTGCTTAACCAATCCCAAGCATTCTCATCCATCATCAACATTTTTTCCATTTCAGTTTCCCACCAAGAAGTGGTTGTAGCTCTCGCAATACTTTCCATTTGAAGCTTTAGTCCTAAGCTTCTGTGACCTGCACTCTTAAAGTTATCATATAAATGCTTCCAACAATGCCTATGCTCAGCCTCTGGAAACAAATGAGCTATAGCATCAATCGGCCCCTTTTGTTTATCAGTCATAAACACATAATTCTTACTATTTTCTATATTCAAGTCCTCTGCCAACCACCCAAGAAACCACTTCCAAGTTGAATAATTTTCCACCTCAACTAGGGCATATGCCACTGAATACATTCCATTATTAGCATCAATCCCCACAGCTGTTAACAACTGGCCAGGGTGAGGGCCTTTGATATGGCACCCATCACAACCAATAAATGGCCTACAACCTTCAAGCCATCCTTTTTTCAACCCACCAAGGCATATGTATATTCTCTCAAACCTTAATCTCTCACCCTCATTGTTGCTTTTTACTTTGATAGTTGTATTCTCATTAGTTCTCTGCAACTCTTCACAATAATCCCATAAAGAAGCATACTGATGCTTGTAGGTCCCTTCCAAAACCTCAACAGCTTTTTGCTTAGCTCTATATATTACAGATTTCGATGCATTCACCTTAAATTCTGATACCACTGTCTCCTTGAAATCCCCTAAAGACCACATTGGATTTCTAGCAAGCTTGTCTGCATACTTTTTTGCTAGCCAGTTGGCATCTACATGTTTGTTTTCAGTCACCCTTGCACAAAAATTATGTTCTGGTTCATAAGTCTTCACATAGATCTCCATGCTCCCATTGACAGCTGATGCATACAACTTCCAAGGACAAGCTTCTTCACACTTACATTGTACCTTGTATGAATCATTGATCACAAACCTAATGGGATAACCATTGACTATTGAATACATCCTTATTGCCTCTCTGCATACTTTTATGTTTGGAAATCGAGTGGTCTTCAAAGGGCTACAGTGAAACACTGGGTTAAGCATGTCACTAGGTCTAAAATCAATGAACTTGGGCAAAGGTCTTGCTCTCCTCATCTTGTGTTCATCATCATCACTTGAAGAGTTCTCAGGACTCTTAAACTCATCCATTTCATAATCAGTGTCCTCATCATCTTCAAAAGCAGCATTAGGATCGATGTCATTAGTTGTGTGATCAACATGAACCTCAAATAACTTATCATCATCCTTCAATAAAGTCAAATCATCATCACTGATTTCATATGAAGGATCACAAAATGTTGGGTCATCCTCCTCATCACCTTCATCTAAATCATCATTTTGTTCACCCCTATTTTGTTCACCATCACTAGTTTGCACATCATCTGCCAATTGCATTTAAACAATAATTACATAAGATTAAATCCATAAATTAAACCATATTTTGCAGTAAATTAAACCATATGTGCAGTAAATTACTCCAAATATTGTGAGAAAATGCTTCGTAAGGTAGGCCCTTCAAGAATTAGTGCATCCATCCACAAACAATTACTCCAAATATTGGCTACAACTTAATGACCAAAAAATTAAAACTTTTTCTCAATACTGAAGTGCATATACAAAAATGTTTAATTTTTTTTCTCTATTTATTTTGGCAGAACGTATAGAATTACAGTTGCATATACTGAGAAAATAACGAAAACCTATGCTTCAAACTCGCCAAACTCAGCATCCTTCAATGGACTCTCTGTCATTCCCTCCTTCAATGGTAAATTTTATATTGTCACAATTTGTCACAATGCACACAAGGACAAAAAAAAATGCACTAACCCGTAACCCTTTGAAACACACAGTAAATTCACAAGCTGCTAGTGAATATTTTATCATTTTTGGGTTTTTGTGGGTTTGGTACAGCCAATAAATCTCCATCAATGGATCCAAACAACCTATACCCAGCCATTAAACAACCCAAATTGATGGACCACTACAGTATTATATTCATAACTTCCTCGATTTGGACAAATCGCACATGAATTACAAGCCACAAAAGGTTAAAAGATGGGGTCCACTTACTGTATAAAGAAACCTCTGTCTCGTCCTCTCCAAGCAGAGTCATTGCACCTTTGTAGGATTCTTCCTCTAGAATACAAAGCCTTTGATTCAAGAATCTTCTCAGTGGAGGATTGAAAATTCAGCCTCTCTCTCCCTTCACTACTTTTAGAAACCCTTTTGACTTTTTGCTGTTGGTTTTTATTTCTTTTTCACTTATGGGTTTTGATTTCTTTTTATTTAAGTTTCTTTAATCAAGCCACATGTGCTACCCAGTGCCCCACGTGGAAGAGAAGTGATTCAGAACGGCAATGGGTACAAAAAACCTAAATTGCCCCTGCCAAGTCAGCATTTTTTACGGACTTATTGACAGAAGTGACGGAACAAGGTAAAACGGGACACGGGTGTAAGTTACAGGTGGTAAAGTGGGACAAAAATACTTCCAGGTGGTAAGATGGGAATGAAATACAATTTCGGGTGGCAAATCGATAAATAAGCCTAAATAAAATATGCAATAATCCGTGTGTATATATAAAAACAAGAAACTAGTTTCCTTTCTAACATCCAACAACTCATAAAGACAAATGTGTAAAACTATGTTTTAAAACTTATTTATGATGGCATTTGAAACTCATAATTTAACACTTTTGATAAATCCCAAATTTATTTCAAAATGTTAAGTACGAAATGATGGATGAAATTTCATAAACTCTATAGAAAAACCAAAAATCTATTCAACTTCAAATTCTCAATAAAAATTTACATATCTAAAATAGATAACGAATTTCATAAATCATTTAAAGAAATAAGAGTCCACTCACAGAAATAGCCCTTTCGATCCTCCACCGGATCGTCCCGAGTCACGGTTGTCTCGCCTTACTTAGGGTTGTCCGGGAGCTAAAGACGATACCCGCAAAGTGTTCGATCACGAGCCCAAAATAATATTTTCGTCACTCAAGTCGCATCCACCTCAAGGAAACCCACTTAAAACCTTGAAAATTGATGCTGAAATCTGGCCGGAAATTGGAGGATGAGGTCGGCGGTTTTGAGGTGGTTCTTGAGTTGTTTCCACGACCCAGAGGGCTGCTCAGCGCAAGAGGAGGGCCGGGCTGAGCTGGTCGGCCAAAGGGGAAGGTCGCCGGAATGGCCGGCGGTGTGAGCTGAAGTGATGACTGGGTGCAGGGGTTGGGTGCGTACAGAGAAAGGGAAGAGAGAGAAAACATAGGGAAAGAGAGAAAGTATGCTCGGGGGAGGTGGTCGGCGCCTGGGGGGTGTGCTCGTCGAAGGCAGAGGTCGACAAGGGTGGGTGGTGGTTGTTGGGTTGTGGGCGCAGGGGTGGTTACGGGGAAGAGATGGCCGAGAGTGAGAGAGAGTGCGGGAGAAAAAAATGGAGAGAAAATTCAGAGAGAGAGAGAGAGAGTGTGTGTGTGTGTGAGTTATAGAGAGAGATAGAGATGTGTGGAAAATTCTAGAGAGGGAAGAATTTTTCTGATTTTATTTTTATTTTATTTTATTTTATTTATTTATTTTTATGTTTAAAAGTCCCCAAGTCAAAAGTCTAAAATGCCCTTTTTTCTTCAATCGACAGAAATCTTAAACTAAAACTCCGACGAACGTACGATTCGCGTCTACGCGCTCGTGTGTTCGAAACTTTTCCAACAAGCCCAAACTCGAAGTCAAAAGCCCATTATATAAAAAGTCAAAATTTGGGTCAAACTAGTTTTAAAAAAAAATATTTAAGATTTAACCCTAAACCTTTATTTCTTAAGCAAGTTCCCAAAATATTTAAAATACTTTTAAAAAAAAAAAATAGGGGGTCTCACAATTTAAAACGGAGCATTTTAAACTAAATAAACTTTAAATAATGTAAAAAATTGATTTCGGTGGAAACATCGCATAATTTCTCAAAAACTTCTGAAGGAATTTAGTAAAGTTTTTCCAAAGTCGTACAACTAAACTTCCTTTAAAGTCTCTTAAGACCAAAGTTAAATAAAAATTCAAATTTCAATTGAAATTTGGGTCGGATCGTTACAACCTTCCCCCCTTACAAAAATTTCGTCCTCGAAATTTAGTATATAACATAAAAGTTAAGTGAATCCCGAACTCGTAACTCTTGTCAAGTTGTCTAGCTGATTCCTCCAATGTACGATCCAACTTTAGATTTGAACAAGGAAAATGTCTCCTTATATGTAGTACCTCGCTTCTTTGGTCCAAACAAAATGGAAGTAAGTTGTCACTATGTTGAAATCCAAAAAGTGAGCCACAATCTTCAGTCTCAAAAACATAGTGATGGTGCGCCCCTTTAACGTGTTAGATGGTCCTTTAAAAAAATTTCAACACTCTACTCAAGGAGTAGGTCTTACGAAAAAATAACGAGTGAGTGTTTTCGTGTCCATCGAAAATCAAGGTGAAAAAAATAAAGATCGTTAATAGCGCATGATCGCATACTATTCTATCCGTCCATGACAAATACGCTTGAAGTACTAGCTAATTTACTTGTATTGACATGTCAGTCCTTTTCGCTATTAATGGTCATAATCCACATAACCCTTCGCCTTATCTGAAGAACAAGAAATTTTGCTCCTAAGTGATTAGTCTATGTAGTCCATCATGGGTCTTATCAAGTATTTTTAAGTATACCACCCACAGGGTGTCGCTAGTGTCAAAATCAACTAGAGTTTAAAACTTTGGATTCTCCAATGTAACAACCACGTGATACTAAGAAGTGTGTACCCAAAAACAGTCCGAAAGTACATCCAAAAGAGTCATAATCTTTGAGTACAAGGGTGACCTCGTTAACCTCTCTGATGATCACTTGTCGACGTGACTAGATTGAGTACTGCTACGCTTCCGCTGCGCCACTATGACTGACTTTCTGATCTCTAATTGTATCCAACATAAAATATGATCGCGACTTCAAGTATCGTTAATTACTACATCTTGCACACCATTCCTTACGTATCCATGAAAATAAGAAATAAATTCTGATCGTGAACTAAGGGGTCACCCTCCAGCTCCTATCATTTCCTTAGCAATGTGTGATGTATTCAGGTCTATTTCGACTCCAACTACCCAGACTTCCATCACAAGATACTTATGTCTCCAAAAATGGTCTAGCTCCTCATTACCATCTATAAGTCATCATCAATCCATCGAGTAATCACATGCCCCAAGTTAAGAAAGCTAGATTAGTGGAATTACAACAATTTCAAGCTTACTCTTTTAAATAAAAACATCACTTCATATGTCATCGCTTTGTGATGTCCTTCCTCTTCTAATATCAACCCTTACTTAAATCCAATACTTGGATCTCTTGTTTTCCATATGTCTACCACCTTCTAATTTCTCCTATCATCCCTTTAAGTCACGTCTCTCTCTAGTCAAATTCCTTCATTGTCCTCACTAGACTTCCAAAATAAAAACAATTCATTTATCCCTTAATCGTTATTATAATATCTTTATCCTAATACACAAGTATCTATCTGTCGCCATCCTTATTGTAAACCATCAAAGTTTAACTAAGCTTCACTGTGTCACATCTCCGATACTTAATCTCTAGGGAAATCTATAATTCTAATAACGTTAAATTCCATATAATTCCAACTTGATTTCCTCGAATGGGCTTCAAACAAAGTACTGAAACATTTAACAATGCGCTCTCAATTCCGCAGTTACTGATTATCAAAAAGAAATCCTCACGAGTACGACCCAAATTGTAATACAAGCATACCGCAAACGTAACACTCACGTTAATCGTATTAAATCTACCCCCATAAACTTACCACAATCTACCTTGAGGTCGGCCACGTCGAGGAGCCATATCCATACTAGCGGAGGAAAACTTTTTTGTACACTGAAGGATGCACAGGAGGTGCGGAGTCTACAGGAAACTTAAAACCTAATGCTCTGATACCAAGTTGACAGGACCGCCCCCGGATTTCCACCCTGAAACCCGGAGAGGTCCTGTGGGATCCAAAATCAAGGAAAATCCTACCGAAAATTCGGCAGAACCTCCCCTGAAAATGGACTAATCCAAAAATTTCAAAACCTGTTAAAAACACATCTAAAACGTCAACCACCTCTACCACAACTAAAAAGGGTCTCAGACCCAACAATATAAAATAACCTTATAATTTAAGTATGGTCATCAGAGCCGCTACCCCTATTTCAGCAAATTTTTCTTTTACAATTAAAGAAAAAGAACTTCCAAAATGGAAGCGAAGCCTACAAGATCCGGGAACAGAAAATGGATACTATGCCTCGACGTGATTGGCTCGACCTCCACCGAAACTACTACCTGGGGGGAAAAACAATTTAAGACAAACAAGAAAAACTGTGAGATAGACTCAGTGAGTGGACAGTTAAATGGAAATGAAATCAAAGATTAAATATCTTTTCAGAAAAACCCTTTATAAACACGTTTAACTCTAAGACCTCACGTCGCTCTTTGAAATTCCCCAGTTTTAAAACCATTTCACAAGTCTATTTCAAAATATCCTTGTAAGCCATGATCATGATTAGAGTATGAGAAAACATATGAATATGAAACTATTTCAAATCCTCAGAATGCCCAATGCATAAGAAAACTCGAAAGGTATTTCTCACATAAACTTATATTATGCAATTCTTTTAAACAAATCAATTAACTAGAAATCAATCTTTGAAAATAACAAGTTCTCAAACTGAAATCGATACTGTCAATTTATAAATAAATAATTTAAGCTGAAAACTTCTTTTCAAACCACTCTCAATATACTGAAAATCAATAAAACTGCTCAACTGAAACCATCATACTTAAAAACCTTTGCTGCCATAAACTCATCACTTAAAATACTTATCAACTGAAAACACACACCAGTCAGTTACCCATAGAATCTGTCATACACGCGCAGAGCCAAGAATCTGTCGTACGCATGCAGAGCCATAAATTCTGTCTTACGTGCACGCAGAGCCAACCCCCAAAGGGTCAAACATCACGACACACGACCCAAAGCCTATATGTGTGCCGTAATGGGTCCCAAAGACCTATCCAATCCGATAATCTGAAGGGTACTGAAAAAGTGGTTTGAAACTATTTCCGATAACCAAACAAAATCTCTTTTTCCACCAATAGAAAATATCTTTATAGCTTTCTCAGAACTTTAAATCCTCAAACCAAAATATATAAACACAACTAGTAAAATAGTACTCAATAAATCACATTCAAATACATAAAACCAATCAAAACGTTTGACCATAAATAAAATATGCAATAATCCGTGCGTATATATAAAAACAAGAAACTAGTTTCCTTTCTAACATCCAACAACTCATAAAGACATATGTGTAAAACTATGTTTTAAAACTTATTTATGATGGCATTTGAAATTCATAATCTAACACCTTTGATAAATCCCAAATTTATTTCAAAATGTTAAGTACGAAATGATGGATGAAATTTCATAAACTCTATAGAAAAACCAAAAATCTATTCAACTTCAAATTCTTAATAAAAATTTACATATCTAAAATAGATAACGAATTTCATAAATCATTTAAAGAAATAATTAAGAGTCCACTCACAGAGATAGCCCTAACTTCGATCCTCCACCGGATCGTTCCGAGTCACGGTCATCTCGCCTTACTTGGGGTTGTCCGAGAGCTAAAGACGATACTCGCAAAGTGTTCGATCACGAGCCCAAAATAATATTTTCGTCGCTCAAGTCGCATCCACCTCAAGGACAAAAACCCACTTAAACCCTCAAAAATTGATGCTGAAATCTGGCCGGAAATTGGAGGATGAGGCCGGCGGTTTTGAGGTGGTTCTTGAGTTGTTTCCACGACCCAGGGGGCTGCTCGGCGCAGGAGGAGGGTCGGGCTGAACTGGTCGGTCAAAGGGGAAGGTCGCCGGAATGGCCGGCGGTGTGAGCTGAAGTGATGACTGGGTGCAGGGGTTGGGTGCGTACAGAGAAAGGGAAGAGAGAGAAAACACGGGGAAAGATAGAGAGTATGCTCTGGGGAGGTGGTTGGCGCCTGGGGGGGTGCTCGCCGGAGGCAGAGGCCAGCAAGGGTGGGTGGTGGTTGCTGGGTTGTGGGCGCAGGGGTGGTTGCGGGGAAGAGATGGCTGAGAGTGAGAGAGAGTACGGGAGAAAAAAATGGAGAGAAAATTCAGAGAGAGAGAGAGAGAGAGAGAGAGAGTGTGTGTGTGTGTGTGTGTGTGTGTGTGTGTGTGTGTGTGTGTGTGTGTGTGTGTATGTGAGTTATAGAGAGAGATAGAGATGTGTGGAAAATTCTAGAGAGGGAGGAATTTTTCTGATTTTATTTTTATTTTATTTATTTATTTTTATGTTTAAAAGTCCCCAAGTCAAAAGTCTAAAATGCCTTTTTTCTTCAATCGGCAGAAATCTTAAACTGAAACTCCGACGAACGTACGATTCGCGTCAACGTGCTCGTGTGTTCGAAACTTTTCCAACAAGCCCAAACTCGAAGTCAAAAGCCCATTATATAAAAAGTCAAAATTTGGGTCAAACTAGTTTTAAAAAAAAAATATTTAAGATTTAACCCTAAACCTTTATTTCTTAAACAAGTTCCCAAAATATTTAAAATACTTTTCAAAAAAAAAAAAAAAAACAAGGGGTCTCACAATTTAAAACGGAGCATTTTAAACTAAATAAACTTTAAATAACGTAAAAAATTGATTTCGGTGGAAACATCGCATAATTTCTCAAAAACTTCTAAAGGAATTTGGTAAAGTTTTTCCAAAGTCGTACAACTAAACTTCCTTTAAAGCCTCTTAAGACCAAAGTTAAATAAAAATTCAAATTTCAATTGAAATGTGGGTCAGGTCGTTACAACTGTGGCGTCTCAAGTGTAGAGATCAGTTGTATTATCAAGACTTAACAAATTTCTGCTGACGTGTGTATAATACTTCATAACAGGTATTCGTTATATCGGGCACGTTTAGTGAACCACTTATTGGCACCCATGATCTTCTCCTAGTGTCTCTACACCAATAATCTGAGACCGATTATCCTAGACGTTAATCAAAGATAGATCATGCTGGCTTCACTGGATTGATATTGTCCAATTATCAATCCTGTAACCAAGAACTGTTTAGACATCATATACTACGAGACATAAGTCTCACTGTCCTAGCTTCTTTAGGAAATTATTCTCTTAACATGAAATCATTGACCTCTTTTATGCATATACACATATATAAGGATATAGTATGTATATGAAGGATGAAACATAAAAGACAATTTTGCCCATTGATATTAGAAATATACATAGTACGTTTATTAAAACGATTTGCATAAGTGCATATTCCAACACTTGTGACCTTGGGTTCAAGTCTCCAAACCTTCTAGAAGAAATGATCATTAAAGTTATAGAGGGCCTAGCCAGGGCATTACATTGTTAAGTAAGCCCGTGCGTGGAAGTTGCCTATAGCTGATCAGGTGGCAGTGGTACGGTTCCTCAATTACGAATTCCTATCTCTGTTTACCGTGACACTCTCACTATAGTAGCTGTTTATTTATTACGGCTAACATCATAGTTGTACCATTGTGTATCGACCATCAGGTATGAATGATTTGTTATAAAATTGCATGATTATAATTATATACATGTACAGCCGAGTCATAAACGTTTTTGTAAAAGATTTCAAATAAAAGGTTTGAAGAACTTGTTTTGATAATTTAAGGATCCAACGTCAGAAATTTATTTCCGCTACGATTTACACTGAACAATGTTTTGTGGTTTTCAAATCTAGCAGGGTCCCTTGAGGGGAAGCTATGATCGTATGTGATGCTTACCCCCTACATTTGTTTTATTCCTTATTTATTAGATGTTTTCATAGGTATGAAGCACGGTAAAGAGACGAATTTGGACGAGGGTCAAGCAGAGCAGCATCGTGAGACTTGTCAACTTCCTGAATTCAAATAGTGATGTCATTTAATTGTTTTCTCATGTCAAGTACGTTTTAAACGATTTTTCCTCCATTGTTGGAGATGATTTTGAGCTATTTACTTTGATTTTACGTTTGCGTAGCTTTGAAACATTTATCTTACATTTGCTTTGTATTTCGAATTTATTTAATTCTTCAAGGTTGCAATGAAATACCGTAACCTTAGGGGTTGGATTTATAAAGAAGTTTTGTTTCTACTTCTCATGTTTCCGCTATTTATTTATTATTTCTGATTCAATCCGTACTAAACAAAAAGGCTTAACTCGTCTTGAGTTTCTTGGGGGATTAATGTTTGATTTAATGGCATTGATTTATTGGGGCATTCAAGGTGAGTACCTCTGTTGCATACCCGGAGTTCGGAGTGTGATCGATAACATGTGGTTCTGATTTTTGTAAATATTAGCAGGTGATGGTACGTACATGAAATTAATTGCTTGAAGGAATATTGATTACTGTAATGAATGGATGGATTTATAGTTGAATGGATTTATGGTTGAATATATGGTTTATACAGGCTCGGTGCGAACGTCCGCACCTGAATAAAATTCATGGTTTATATATGGTTGAATGGATTTATAGTTGAATGGTTTATATATGGTTGAATGGATTTGTGGTTGAATGGTTTATATATGGTTGAATGGATTTATGATTGAATGGAACATTGCAATAATAGCCAAATTTCATATGCCAAAAAACAAGGCAATTATATCAATTTTATGGCCATAAAAACTGATATATAAATATCTTATAGATATCAGGTTTTCCAAAAAAACCGACATGTCAAAAGGTGTATACATCAGTTCATGGATCTAAACTGATATTTATGCTAACATATGATATTAGTTTCCAAGTAAACAACGATGTTTAAACTTGTTTACATATCCTCAACTCCGTAAAAACAGACATTTAAACAAAATTTACACATCGGTTCCTAAATAATACATAATGTTTATATCAATTTAGATATCTAAAATTCTTTTGAAACTGACATCTAAACAACCTTCTGGCATCAGTTCTAGGGTTAAAACTGATGTCTAAGGTCTTATTTATATATTTTAATCCACATACCATCTTTTATGGGCATGTTACATATCAGTTTCAGATTTTTTATATATCGAAAAAACGAAAAATAGATTTCTTTTCTTCATTTTAGATATCAAGTAGCCAAAAATTCTAATGTTTAACCATATAAAAGATATCAGTTTTTTTTTCAATATCTATTCTCGGATAGAATAGACATCACCCCTGGACGTCTCATTTTTTAACCCTAATAGAATCAAGGTTTTTGTACTAGTGATTGCCAAACTTTACTGTCTAGAAGCAGATCGAATTTGAGATGAATTATTCAACTAGTCAAATTAAAGCTTGTGATTAACAGGGGGAGTAATTCATCAAAGGGAGCATCCAAGTATTTTGTGTGCTGTACTTTTTTCCTTCGACTAAGTTTTTGTCCCACGTTGTTTTCCTAGTAAGGTTTTAACGAGGCAGTATTGAGCGCATCCAAATCCATATCAATGATCATGAAGAAGGTTGTACTCTTTTTCCTCCCTTTTGGTTTTGTCCCACTAGGTTTTCCAAGCAAGGTTTTAATGAGGTAATCGTCGACGTTGATTGAAAAATTTATATCACCGGCCATCAGGGGGAGCGTGCCATCAAACAAAGTGATCACATTGTCTTATCAAACAAAGTGATCACATTGTATTATTTTTCCCTTCGTCTAAGGTTTTTGTCCCAATGGATTTTCGTGGCAAGGTTTTAATGAGGTAGCGTCGCATTTCTGCCATAGCTATGAGAAACACATGAAGAATGTACGCTTTACCTTAGCAATTGTTTTTCACATAGGGTTTTGGCTAGTAAAGTTTTTAATGAGGTATATCTGATGTGTAGTATGTAGAAATCCAAAGGGAAGTATTATAAATCATGTAAATTATGTGGTAATTGTTCACACAACTGTATTTGTGGCTACTTTTGTAATTTATGCTTATTATAGTCATTTCTTATGTAAAATAGGGATACTTGAGAGTAACATCAAAGTAAATCCCAAATTCTATTGTGTTCTTTTCATTTTGCCTCTCTCAGTTTTATAACATTTCTATTATTATTTTTGGTCAGCACTTGATGATCTTTTCAGATAAAATTGGTAAATTCGATCTCTATTATTTTTTTTTTGTTACAAAGAAAAGAAGAGACTGAGGCCTCGTTTGGTGCATAGGATATGATTGGATATGATAAATGGTTAAATTCATGTGTATTAAAGGAAAAAGTTTCTAACTTGAAGGAATAAGATGTATTAAGATAGACTAATCATAAGGGGAGACTTATCCCTTTCAATTCCCCCAAAAATGGTGGGATTAGCTTCTTCTCATTTTCTTCTTTCAAGTTAGAAGATACCCTCTATGTTCTTCCTTGAATATACATAAATTTAGCTATTTATCCTATTTAATCATATCCTATACGTACACTAAACCAGGCCTAAGGGTTTGAAAATGGTAAGGATAAAATTAAATCGAACTGCTACTGTGGATGTGCAGTAAGTGTTCAATAATTGAATTTATGAACTAAAAGTCTTAAAAATTGTAATTGAGCTGAAATTTACAGATTTTATTAGTCTATAACCTAACCTCCAGCTAATGTAGCTACGGGCATTAGTCTATGGTGATGTTTTTAAACATTTAATATATAATTGATTGGTTGGGTGAGTTTGGTCCCACTTATTGCATAATGATTAATGTCTGCTGCACATTTCATTTCTTCCAAATAATTGAGTACATATTTTTCTATAACAAATGATTGAGTTTTTTTCTTATTTTTTATTTTTAAGGTGGAAAGAGTGAGAATTGAATCCTTATCATGAACATGTGAATAAAATCCCTTACCACTGCAGTTAGAAGCAGAAATAATTGACTTATTGAGTTTATAGTAAAATGTTATCATATACGTACTCATATCTCTCGTGAGAGAAACAAAGTTGTTTTGTGCTAGTTTTGCTCTCTCTTTTGATATGGGTCTCACCGTTTTGGATGTCCCTCGGCCCTTTTTTTGTTATGAACAACTTCTATTTAATGAGATGAGCAGTGTTAGTGATTTTAAATTTATATCTCAAATTTGAATTCCAAATAAATAAACCTGAGAGTGGATTATGTATGAATTAATTATATACTGTCACAAAATTTGGGATCTAAATTTGAAATCTCTAACCCTATTTTATTTGATCGATGATACAGTTAGAATTGTTCGACCCCCTTTTACATTGCGGTAATTTATTTTCTGCTAGAAAAATGTGAAAATATTCTTCGATAAGTATCTAGATTGATCCTTTGTTTTTTTGTCTATCCACATATAACTTCCACTTGTCAATTTTATTACTAAATTCTAAAGAAAATGGAAGGACCTTTGGATTTCTAATGAGCTATTTGAATTAGAAGTCAATGATAGGCAAAATGAGAGAATCCAAACTCTACATAGAACCTTGGATCTTTCTGAAAATAAGCCCTTCGAAGTTTGAAATCAAAGACAACTAATTAATTCCCAGCAGAATGAAAAGAAAAGAACAAACTCTAAACCTTAACTTTTTCTGTTGAATGGCTTGCAATTTATTTATTAATATTATTTTACAGGAAGAATGGCATGCAATTAATATCATTTAATATAGCAAGTGTACGTGCGATTGAAGGCCTTAAATAGGAAATTAATTAATGACCAAAATAAATAAATTTATTAAATGCTTGCTCAGTTAATTATTTCATGACCATAGAGCATGCATATATATTCTTCACTGACTCACTCGCTGTAAACATTTAATTAACCACTCAGAAAACTGTCAGGGCCTATAATTTATGTATATGGTCCCCAAAATTCAAATAATTAATTTGTAAAAATTAATTGACAGTTTATAAGATCCTAGCCAATAAAATTTCACCCCCATTAATTACATATGGTTGGTCTCAACCTAACCCAATATATTAATCTAAACAAATTTCACCCCTATTCAAATACTTCCTCTCATAAGTGAATGGCTTGGCCTAACTAATAACATGTATCACCTACATCTAAATATATTAATCTAATAATATATTGGAATTCAAAAACTAACCATTTTTTATGGGAAAATGATCATTTTGGTCCTTGTAGTTTGATAGTTGTTTCAATTTTTTCAATCAATTCCTTGTAGTTTTAAAATTGTTTCAATTTGCAAATCCAAAATTAGATTTCCGTCAAGCTTTTAAATGGTAAACCGTTATGACAAGGATATAATTATTTCAATCAAACGCCGACAGTAATAATCTTTTTGTTCTTGGACCATTATACCCCTATTTTAATGGTTTCACCATCTTAAAACATGATGAAAATCTAATTTTGGACCTAATTGAAACAATTTCGAAACTATGAAGACTTGATTGAAAAAATGAAATAATGGGGAAGAAATTGAAACAACCACCAAACTACATGGACCAAAATGATTTTTTGCCCTTCTTTTATGAAAATCTTATAGTTATTTTTAGAGTTTTAGCAATATAGTCCTCGAATAGTGCTTGATTTTCATTTGACATGATTTAGGGAATTTCGAGCAACTCAAGAGGATTTCAGTACTATTCATGGGTTATTCCATTTTTTCTTTTTGATTAATCGATGGTTGCCCATGAGATTTAAACTTAGAAACTCCTCTAACAAAAAAACTTGATATCATCTACTTAACATAATAATCAATGGCTGATTATATTTAAAAACTCTAAACATAAAAAATAAAATAAAAACTATGATGACTTCAAATTTTTGTTAGTTTTAAAAATTTCCCATAATAATTCAACACATAGATCGAAATATCATTTTCAAGATAAGTTTAAGACCATTATTTATAGATGACTTAAACGATATAAAAGCTTTGTCAATGGTCGACTTCTGCCTGGCCCTCAAGCCCACGTGGCCTCATGAGCACCAAAATTTCATCCAAAAGTTGAGAAACATGAGGGTAGTTGATCATTAATTTTCATAACCAAGGGCAATTTAGTCGTTATAAGAAATACCAAATGTTGGAATTCTGAATTACAAAGACAATCTCACAGCACTGATTAGGTCATCCCCTAATAAAAAAGTAGCTATATAAATTAGCCTGCATGATTAGGGGTCAATGGGTTCCATGTTGATGTATTGGGGGTAGTTTAGTCATTGTAACCTGGTGTACCCAACGACCGCTGAAATACAAAAACGACCCCAAGAGGCAATACCTAGCATAGCTGACCTACAATGGGCCAACTTATTATCCCCATCTTCTCTGTCTGCAGCGTTGTTGCCACTCCTACAGATAAATGATCAATTCTTATATTATATAATATTGTGAAAATGCTCTCTTGTCAGAGAGTCTCATGTATAATATATATAGACATCTTATGTTGTGCGATAATTCTGAATCACTCATCTTATGGTCTCTTGCTGGGAGTTTCTATTTTCCCCTATATATTGAGGGACCAAAAATAAAAATACACTTAAGTTGTCAGACTATCTGGGATTCTTGTATCATATAATTTGATATTAATAAGGTGCATTATTTCGCATTTATTATAAAGATATTTAAGTTTATATGCCAGCAGTATTATAATTACAAAGACATGTGTGGAAGGGAACCAAGTGAGTCTGTGATGTTCATTTTTAACCAACAACAACAAATAATAACAGAAGATTCCACAGATAGCTTATGTGTACAATTAAAGTTTCTCAAATTTTTAATAAAAAAAAAAAAAAATTGGGCCTTTGAGATTGACAGGCAAAACCCACCAAAACAAGTTAATCAATTGTAAAATCAAAACATAGGGTATATAATCCCACCTACATAAAAACCAACAGAGAATTTCACCTCTCTGTCATATATTTTCTCAGCTAGCTGTAAGTACAGCTACAGGAGAATATATATGCCTGCTGTGTTGGGGGATAACTCATCAACCATGTTAGGGATCTCCGGCTGTGGTGAAGCGGCGGTGTCAGAGGTGGTGGTGGTGGTGGCGGCGGCAGAAGTTCGTGAAGGTAGTGAAGCCGTGGCTGCTGGCGTTGTGTCAAATTCCTCAG
Organism: Dryas octopetala; assembly: GCF_963921425.1. Taxonomy (NCBI): domain Eukaryota; kingdom Viridiplantae; phylum Streptophyta; class Magnoliopsida; order Rosales; family Rosaceae; genus Dryas; species Dryas octopetala. The sequence continues at coordinate 18,076,783 of NC_141373.1, forward strand.
CCCAAGAAGATCATAAGGGTGGTACTCATGACCACAACTATGGAGGAAACAGGTGGCCTCGCCAAGAAACCTTGGCACTCTTGAAGATACGTTCGCAAATGGATGCTGCTTTTCGTGACTCTAGTCTCAAAGGTCCATTGTGGGAAGAGATTTCAAGGTGATCATCATCAATTTCCTCTTTAATTTGATCCAACAAATTAAGTACAAGCTAGCTTAGCTTAGCTTAGCTAGGTGTTTAAGTTTCTAGCATCAAGATCTGTGAAGCTCTTTCTTCTTCGATCTTTTTTAATTCTTCTTCTTAATTAAATATTCGTATATATATTTTGATCCCCAAGCTAGTTCATACTTTTGTGGACAATCTAGTTTCCTTATTAGTTTTGGAATTAAAGGACTGTGCTCTCGTTGATGAATTTGAGGGCATTTAATTTCTTATTTTGTAAGGTTAATATTTCATTTGTTTCCTTCTCCCTATATTTACTTGTTCCTAAGTGATTATATAATCAAGCTAGCTCAAATTATCCCAACATCGGTTGTAATGGTTTGTTCCATAAATATAGAAGTCTATAAGCAGTAGCATGCAACAAGGAGATGAGTAATAATGTGTTTTTTAAGCATGTATATAAATATTGGAATCAAACTTGTTTCAATTTCATTATCATAACTTTTTGATCTTTTTAATTAATTATTAATGTCTCCATTCTTTTGTATTAATTAATTTCTTCGCTTACTGAGTTTACAATATGATAAAAACAAAAATTACAGCTGAGGTAATTTGGATCTATTTTAAATTTTAATCTCTTTGCGCAGGAAGCTAGGTGATCTTGGTTATTACCGAAGTGCTAAGAAATGCAGGGAGAAATTCGAGAACGTGTACAAGTACCACAGGAGGACCAAAGAAGGCCGATCTGGAAAGCCAGAAGGCAAGACTTATCGCTTCTTCGATGAACTTGAAGCCTTTGATCACCAAAATCACCATTCAATTCCACCAAACCCTCAACTTCTTTGGAACAACAACCACAATCCAAACCCAATCAGTGTCAATGTAATTCCTCAAACATTACCACCAACTATGATCACCCCAAATGGTTCTCAAAATGGTTGTCCTCAAAATTCTTCACTACCTACTCCACCACCAACCAACCCAACAAATTTAAACTCTTTGCCACCACAAGCAAAACCCTCAACTCTTTCTCATCAAACCATTAATGGGTTCCGCCCCAACTCGGCTGCAAACCTCTTTTCCAGTTCCACTTCCTCCACGGCTTCCGACGAAGAATTTCAGCAGCGCCACAAGAGAAAAAGGAAGTGGAAGTACTTCTTCAGAAGGCTGACCAAAGAGGTGCTAGAGAAGCAAGAGAAGTTGCAGGAGAAGTTCTTGGAATCCATAGCCAAATGCGAGCGCGAACGTATGTCGAAAGAAGAAGCTTGGAGGGTTCAGGAGATGGCGAGAATCGATAGGGAGCACCAGATTTTGGTGCAAGAAAGATCAACCGCGGCAGCAAAAGATGCCGCGGTTATTGAATTCTTGCGCAAAATATCGGGGCAACGAAACATGAATATTTTCCAAGAACATGACCAACACAATGCCGCTCCCGCAATGCTAATGCCACCACCACAACCACAACCACCGGCGGTGGTGCCGATGGTGGTGACGAGTTTTGAGGTCCAAAAACTCGATAATGGGAAGAACAATTCTAATGTTGTGGCTGCTGTAGGAGGGTCTTCGAGATGGCCGAGACCCGAAGTTGAAGCTCTGATAAACCTCCGGACAAGTCTTGATGTGAAGTACCAGGAGACGGGGCCTAAAGGGTCGCTGTGGGAGGAGATATCTGCCGGCATGAGGCGGATGGGATACGGCCGGAGTGCAAAGAGGTGCAAAGAGAAGTGGGAGAACATCAACAAGTACTTCAAGAAGATGAAGGAGAGCAGCAAAACGAGGCCTGAAGATTCAAAGACTTGTCCTTATTTTCACCAGCTTGAAGCCTTGTACAAAGAGAAGAGCAAGACTGGTAATCATGACAAGTCCCACATTGTAACAATGCAGCAGCAGCTTTCACTGAAGGTCCAAACTGATCAGCAAAATGTACATCATCCAAATCAAGAAGAAGATGATGATCATGATGATGAAGGTGGAGAGAGTACAGAGGAAGATCAAGATCATGATGATCATGATGTTCATCATGAGATAGGGATAGTAGCCAATTACAAAGGGTCTTCAATGGAGATGGCGATAGAGTCATGACTCATGACTCATGAATGAAGCATGATGAGTGTGACAATTAAGATAACCAAGTTTCTTAATTTTCTTCTTCAGATCCAGTTGACGTAAAAAATGTCAATCCCAAAACTGTCCCAACGCATGACTGTAAAGGCATGTATATTAAAAGGGATAATGTATTATTTCAGCTCCAATGATCAATCTCTCTCTCTCTCTCTCTCTCTCTCACTAATAAATAGTATATATATGGCAATGAGATTAATATTAATCAAGTGGGATTAATTCCTGGCAAAAGTAAAAAATAAAAAAAATAATCCAGTGGGTTTGCACCAAATGGAATGGTCTTCTAATATTAAGTGGGTCAGATTTCAGGGGCAGTACGTGTTTTAAGGTGGACATCAATTTTAAATTCATATAAATTTCTGACCTAATGGGTCCCAAACTAATGGGCTGTAATTTTAGTGGGATTAGATGGTTCTGGATTATTTACCTTTCTAAAACTAATATGAGAGATTGCGAGAGAGAATAAAAGAAGAGGCTGTTTTGTATTTATCCTTGTGTATCTTTGTGTTCATAGGGGGACGAAGATTCCTCAATCTCATGGTAAATAAAGTAAATGGAGGAAATGGTTTGAGACTTTGACGGATGCTTACATTTTCTGTTTGAATTTTGGAATAAATAAACACCACGTTCATACTAATAAAAATGCTAGCTAGCCAAAATGAGTGACGTCCATCCACCACGTACACCTCCTAGATTGGCCTCGTCAATAACATTATGAGAAGAGAAATGTTAGATAAATTAACCAAATTTTTAACCTATTATTTAATCATGAGTTTGCTAAAGAAATTAATCTTTTGCTGGCTAAAAAAAAGCTTAATTATAACAACAATGGGTGAATTTTACTCACGTCTCATTTAAATTCTCGAACTTTACATTTAGATTCTATAGTTGACTAACTTTTCTTATAAGTTATTCATTTCAATTAGGTCCGTCAATCTTATTAATTTGATTTTATGTCAAAAAAAAAAAGTGAATTGTAATTCACACAATTTTTTATCAATTAGGCATGCAAACGGCCGGACTGACCAAATTGTGAGTATTAAGGTGCTCATGTTTTATTGTAAGATAGAGCCTTGATTCGGCTCCAATCATTTGTGAAACAAATTGGAGGTCAAAATTGGCTTGTATTAGTATATATGCAGTCAATTAAAGCGGTCACAAAGTATGTATATATGGTGCATGTCTTTATCATTTTAATTTCTTGAGAGAGCGATAGAGTGGGACATCTGTACTACTGGCTAGCTAGTGGCTACTGATTTATAACAATATTTTCTAGTGAAGGATTTTGATTGGAGTTGCAGAAATTAACAATATATATTCAGCAGTTACATGTTCTGGAAATGTAGTGCTCACAGCACATGAGCTTAAAATGAGGGGGACAATGAGTAAAGCGCGCCCTTTACCACTTTCCAGGAGGTCCATTCATCTTACACAGCATGCAGCATCACCTTAATCCCTTTACAAGCTGGCCCTACCATATTCCACAAGTAATCTTTTTTAAGTTCTCAAATAATCAATAAATATATAATTCTTTCATCAATTTTTATTGATTATTCCATTGATAGGCCAACTTATCTTTGATCATGAAAATGAAACCATCGCGCATCTAAAAGACATAAAATATATATTTACACATTTCAATTCTTATTTACGCATTTGCCACCTAAAACACATATTTTCTTTCATTTTACCCCCCGAAACTTTTAATGTTAGACTTTTCCAACCTACCTTCAAATTTTGTTACAAAATACCCTATTTCATAACTTTCGTTAAGACTTTTGTTAGAAATTCTGATGTGGCGCTTACATGTCTAATTTTCTTGGTCATTTATGCCACGTTGTCATTGACTGGGATTGACAACCTGCTATGAGACAAAAAAATTATTAAAAAAAACTATCCTAAAACCATATCATTTTTAAAAAGTCAAAACAAAAGTAAAAATTAAATTAAAGAAATTAAATAAAAAACCTATCAAGCCCACCCGAGCCCCACCATGCTTTGGGAAATATGCCCTAAAGCCAACTAGGAGATTGGTAAATTAACGACTCAGGGTTATTTTAACTAATAGGCAAAAACATTATTCTTTTGGTTAATACATTTGTTGTTATTATTGCATTAGAATAATGTGTCCCTAGATCTCTGCGAGATGAAACATGATGAACTTGCACGAAGTGTTTATGACGTGTCAAATAAGTTCCTCTAGGGTTATGACAGGTATGGAATAATCTTTAGACTTGAGGCACCATCGATGTCTTGTGTGTGGCATCAATGTACTTTTGACTGCGTAAAATGGACCGACGCAATTGGGCATAGGTTACATGCGTACGTTGGGTACAGTGGCACACACATGAAGGCATATGAGTTCACAACATAGAATCTTTCACCTTCCAAAAAAGAAGAGATGTCCAAGGGAGTGTTCACTCGTAAAGTCTTTGGCCAAAATATTAGAGTCGTGAATATTGACTATACGCTATAAGCAGTGGGATTGACACTCAAACCATGCCCACAGTTATAGTCAATGGACATAGATGAGAGAGGGACCGAATCATATCGTACTCATAATCAAATAGGTTCACACACTACCATTCGTCTTAATTTGGGTAGCCGTGATGCATACCTAAGTGTCAATCATGAGCTTATGAAACCCAAATAATTAATACGGGATTTTATTAATTCTAATTATTAGGAAAAGTTAAAAGAGTTTAACTTGGTTTAAATTCTATGACCAAATTAAGAGGAACCTATGGGGTCTCACACTTATAGATAAATGATGGAAATGACAAATGTGGAATGAGAGAATAAATTGGAGAATTTATTCTAGAGATTAACTATTTAAATTAGTGACCTATGGTTGAGAATTAATAGGATTAATTCCTCATAAGGTATGAGCGTTGTCACATATGTCACATTAAATATGTGACACATACCTTAGGACTTTGACTCGTCAAAGACATGGGGTCACAAACATAATTTTAAATAGTTAGTTGGTTAAAAGAGAAAAGGACAAAGCGACATAAGATCCAATGGAAAAGGCTGAGTCACTTTAATCTAAGAACCATAAGAAATGATGAAGAGAGATAAAAAAAGATTTTGAGAGATCAAACCCTAAGCCTCATTGTGGTGGCCAAACTTACCATCTATCTTATCTCTCTCATTTCTTCTCTGTTGTGTTCTCTACCCACTCCATAGAGACCAAAGAGAGTTTTAGCAATCCTTTTGTATGCTCATTCCTTCCATCATATATTTCATCCAGTGTGTTAACCTCTAGAGAGTTCATAGATTTGAACTCTGGTGTGGTGATCAACTCAAGGTGGAGGAGGAGAGGCTTTGGTGGTTCACTAACTTGGCTAAGGCTCCAAGCTAGAGCAAGAGGTATAATTTCTATACATATCTTGTTTCAAAGTTTTGATGTCATATTTACATATTACAACCCATATGATCTTGGATGTTATCGCTAGGATTTTAATTAGTCTTTCGTTGCCATGATCTAAAATTGTTATAGATTGCCATGCTAATATCCTAGTTTCCTATGTCACACCCTAAAGTGGGGTCTGTCACTTTGAACATGTGGCAGCGCCACATTGGTCACCAACCTTGAGATAAAGTCATCCCAAAGCCAAATGATCAATGTACGTAAGGCTAATTGACATTAGAGTTTGAACAAAATATCAGAGTTAAAGTTTTGCTTTTACTAAAATAATTACAATCCGTGGAAGCTTGCATAAGTAGTGAGCTAATTGGTTTGTAAATGAATTCACTAGATGAAAAAACAGACCCTTGCTTTGAGAAATACAAAGTGAAGCATTTTAATAAAAGGGAATTCAATAAACCTTTCAAGTTGAAAACCATTTATAAGATGAAATATCAGACCCCAAATGGGGGGTCCTAGCAGAGGAACCCGCCCCAATAACTCCAAAATAATGATATCATGCCTTAGCATCATTATTCCAAATTTCTTAAAATAAGTTAAGCCTTTTTTTTTTTTTTAATAAAATATGGGTTGGATCAGATTATAAAATGTACAACGGAAAACATACTTCAAAATATATTTAAAATAAGCCAACCTGGTAGGGTAGGAAGTTTTACAAAATAACCCTACACAACGTGACGCTAGTAACTACCTTCACCTTTTTTTTTTCTCACAATCGATCTGTGCATGATTTTCTTGTAACCAATCAATTCCTAGAATAAGATCGTAGTAATCCATGTTCAAAGGGTATAGGTTTGCTGTCAAGACTCGGTCTTGGACTACTAGTTGGCAAAATTGTTAAATTCTATCTAGCTATCTCGGTTGCTGTTCCAATGGGTGTACTCATGTGGATGGTTTCAACTAAAGATTCAGCATGCAATCCTAATTTCTCAGTAAAGCTAACGGAGACAAATGAATGTGAAGCACCCGTATCAAACAAAATTCTAACTTCAGTATTAAAGAGCAGTATAGTACTGTCAAGTGGGGCTTCTACCTGGTTAGCTCTTACAGCAAAAAAATCATCCTCCTCTAGCTGGTTGTGGTCTTCATCCGCCACCTTTTTCTTGTCATCCACGATTGTTGGGTTGTGGCGGTGCCTGTTTCAATGGTTGAGCTCTAAATGGTTGTAGTGCAGCCTGTATTTGTGGTTGTGGCATGGAGGGCATTCTGCTGTGTTCTAGTAGGACAATCATTTCTGTAGTGCCTTCACCTCCACATTGGAAACAAATTTGAGGCCTAGTCCTCTTCTAGTTTCTTTAATTTCGGGAGGCTTCCCCTCTGAAAATTTCTTCTTTTTCCTAGTCTTGTTCCCTCATACCTCACAATTTCCCCTTTATGTCTTGTTGCAAGAAAATCCTGCTCCTGAGGATAAGCAGCATTGACCACATCTTTGAAAACTGTAAACCTTTAACTTGTCAAGTATTGGCGAATCCCGTTCTTCAGACCTTGCAGAAATCTGACAATCTTTGCCTTCTCATCATTCATGGTAGATGGGATGAAACGTCCAAGTTTAGTAAACTTTCCACGTATTCAGAAACAGTCATGTTTCCCTGCTCTAGATCCATGAATTCCTTCATCTTTGTCATATGCAGTGGCTCAGGAAAATATCTGTCGTAGAATAATTCCCTAAATCCTTCCCAAGTCATAGTGTTAATATTTTCTCAGTGCCTAATGGATCTCCACCATCCGTCAACTTCACCTTCGAACACATGTGTAGCTAGCCAGATCTTGTACTCATCTGGTGCGTTAATTGACTCGAGCTTCTTCTTGATGTGTGTAACCTAATTCTCAGCTAAATCGGGTTCAGAACTTCCGTGAAATTTCATCGGCTTAGTCCTAAGTAAACTATCTAAGTACTAGCCTCGTCGCTTATCCTCACGTTCAGCGGGAGTGAGACGGTTACAAGCTTGTTGAGCATAGAAAGCCTGCATAAATTCAGCCATTTGTTGCGGGTTGAACCGATTATTAGCATTACTGTTAGTTCGATCTAGACGGGGCGGCATCTTGTCAGCAAGACTTAAAACAAATAAGGGAATGATTGACACAAACAATACGAGGAACAAAAGTGTTTCAAGGAAAAGACTTATCGAAGAATGTGTTTGGGTGGAAACTTCAAAAGAATCTCTAGAATCGGCTCTGGGTTGGTATTTCCAGCATATTAGTAAAAATAATCTACTAACAATCTTACAAAGTTATTTTATTTTATTTTTTTTCCAGGTCATACTGCTTTGATACCACTTTTTCTGTGACGCCCTGAAACTGGAAACACCACAGCAGCACCCGTGTGAAAGATCATGAAACTATAATACCCCTTACCCCGAGTATTATATTCTCAAGCTCTCTAAAACGAGTTAAGCCCTTTTGTTTGAAGAACACGAGTTGGATTAGAGTAGTAAAAATACAACATAAGAAATTACTAAATATACCTCATATTATAAATAATAGTAAAGAGTACCAACCCGTGAGAGTTATGTGTTTCAAATACACTAACCCTAGTGCTACATAATAAAACAGTAGATAAACAGATATGTCAGAATAGTCCAACCCACGCCAGAGTGATTCAGTCTTCAACAAAGTGGTGCAACAAATTGGACTCATGGGTAGCCAATGAGAGATACCACCTACGAGGATGAAAGAGAAACACCACCACAGATCCAAAGAATGGATCTAAACCAGATAGCAAGGCTAAAACTGACAAGCTGCAAGTACCACACCCATGACCTCAGTCTTGGTCTCCAACAACTGGATTATCTGCACTCACAAGAGTACAGTAGGGGGTAAGCGTCACATACCCTCATCGCTTCCCCTCGAGGGAAAATCGTGGTTAAGTTCGAAACAATATTCATAAATATAGGATTCCAAGGGAAACAGTTAAAAACAATGTACACCCCAAAACAGGGTATCAATGCCAATAATATTGTAACCAATGCAGTAATGATAAAGATAATTATGCCAATAATCAGTGAGTAAAGCCTTTGCATGCTCATACATCTTTTTCAATGAAAATCCTTCCTGTCATGTGACATAGTTCAGAAACATACATGCGACCGATCACATACAGGCCAACTGCCAATGTCAGAAATTCAACCACCACCTCGATACTGTGGTGAGAGTATCCATTTACCTGGTAATACCACATTGGTTAGCCTCCCAAGAAGAACATTCGACTAACCAGTCCGTACTTACCCCTCCGGAGGTTTAGGACATTCAACAAAACCTAGCCTTTACCCTACTAGAATTGAAGAGCTCGTCGCCACGATTGCGTAGGCGAAATCGGATTGTCGATCGGAGCTCCAGAACTCAAGATTGAAGAAGAGAGAGAAAAGAGGAGAGAGAAGAAAACTCTCTCTTAGGAAGCGTGCGGCTGACTTGTGAGGGATCAGTTGAAAGTGCGGCACTATTTATAGGGGAGAGAGAGTGAGTCAACTTGGTTGACTCAGCCGAATTGACCGGGTTGACTCAAGTCAACTGTCACAACTTGGACCAATGAGGAAGTAACACGTGGCACGTGCCTTGACAATTGGCTGCATATGCAACCATCAGATCTTGCTGCCATGCAGCAATGGACGCTCTAGATCGTGCCACGTGGGGCAATCTGGTGATTTGCTATTTTATTTTCTTTTTCCTATTTTTCCCAACGTAAAAAATTAATTAAAAATAGCTCGGGACTCAAAAAAATACCCCGAAAAATAGTACGGACTCGTATCGACTAGTACTAATTAGCTATGAGGTCAAATTACCAATTTGCCCTTAAAAATTTCAAGCTCCACAAATTAAGATAAAATGCTTTTAAAGAAAAAGAAAATTTGAGAAATTCATAAAATAATATCTCGGGCTCGGAATAATACGAGACTTGCAATGTTGGGTTTGTGAGTAAAAGGACTACCTTTTAATGGTCTAACTTGGGTCAAAACTGTAGTCAAAGTTGGTCAAACAATTAAAGTTCAAGGTGAAAAATACGATTGTCCACCAAACAATTTCTAGAAAAATTCTAGAAATTAAGGAAAAATCCCAAAATAAATTTGGAAAATTTTGGGTCTCACAACTATGATTGTCATAATTTATACTTTAGAGACTTAGAGTTCAGTCTATTTTATAAGTCTTTCTTAGACTAAGACCGATAGTAATTTATGATTTTTAATTAAGTCTTTTTATTTTTCTTATTTGACGGCTTTATCCGCCCAAAATCTCGGAGTTAAAACCTAACATGCCGTATCTACAAAATCCACTCTACACCCTAGGAAGGGAAATACCCTTCAAATCGGTAAAGGACTTTATTATGAATTAAAAAGATTTTCTTATAAATTATTATGTTTTAAAAGGATTTTCTTATAAATTTTATAATACCTCTAGTCTCCATCTAAAAACTATTTTTCTAAAGGAACTAAGTCTAATTATCTCTTTATACTTTAATTAACCTTCAAGCTCATATATAACCTTTATAAATAGAGACATATACCATAGATGGAAACGATATATATCAAAATCTAATTGGATATATATATATATTACATTATTCAATGTGATGAATGAGATCTTGGCTAAAAAAAAAATGTGATGAATGAGACAAGTCATTTTCACACATCGCATGTCCTAATTTTGTACCACAGAAAGGTAGCCTGTTTTGATCTTATACCACATAGATGTGGCCTCGATCTAGCTTATATAGATTATGCACATAAATAATTAGATCCATGCCTCAAAGTCATCAGGGGGTTGATTGTCATATGCATATGTAAATAATTAGATACCTCTATAACTACCTGAGTAAACTCTATAACTAAACAAATGGCCTGAAGATTGTGACCCAACATTTTTTTTTTAAATTCCCTTCTTATATTGCTAAAGTAATCATTATGATCTTAATTGATTCTTGAGGCAAATTAAACATTTTGTCAGACCCAAATTTAGGTTCTCATGTGGTCCTGTGACTCTTGGATAGCATCAAAATTGAGTTTCTGTGTAGATATATATGTCAGAAAAGAAATGGGTGTCAATTTCATTTGGTCAATCCTTGGTGAAACTATATTATAGTGACCCTTTTTAATTTAAAAGTATATACATTTACATCATCTGCAACTTAGCGTAGGGCCAGGGTCCCAATAGTTGCAACATGTCATGTATAGTCTAATTGCCTCTTTATTTGACCTACATGCACTAAATTGGGGGAGCAATTAGAGACACCCCAAATATGAGAACAGCATTATTATTATGGAAAATTGCTACAACCACATGTACTTTTGGGCATGTGTACAATTACCACCTAGAAACAAATTTTGTCCCATAACCACCCATATTTCCTCTTACCTGCCAATCCCACAACTCCATCCACTTTCGTCAATTTTTTATTAATCTATTAAGGTATCTTCATCAATTCATATAATAAAATATTTGAAAATATAAAATTATATAAATACTCTTAGAAAAAAAGTAAAAATTGAAGAAAAATTTTTTTGTTAGAGAAAGAAATAACTAAGAGGAAACTCCAAACCCGATTTTGCCTCTTTTCATGTTGTCGCTGCCATCGCTATCGGCGGTTAGACCCCACACCTTTGGCACCACTCTCTCTCTCTCTCTTATATTATTAATTAATTATTTATTATTAAATAATTATGTATCGCCATATAGCCTCCGGTGTCATAATTCCAAGTCCCTTAGAATACGTCAAGCCCTTTATTTGAAAATCGGATTTCAACAATATAACACCCTGAATTTACTTCTTATGATAATTTTGTTACTTAAGTCTTCTAACCTTATTCTTAAGGTTTGTTTAAAGGAATTAAAGTTTTTCTTAAATTTTTTTTAACTAACTTAGACATTTGGTTGTAGTTCTAGAGTTTAGTTGCTTGGAAGTGAATTTTGGAAATGGAAATTCAAGAGTTTGGTGATTATTTTATTTATTTTCATTTTTCGAAATTAAATTGAGATAAAGAATTTTTCATAATTTTTTTGGAAGTGATTTAACTATTTTGAAGCTATAAGAAATTAGTATGCATTGATACGAGTTCCTATGATTTTTCAGGGAATTATTTGGAGCTCCGAACTATTTTTAGTGAATTTTTAAAGTTTGGAGAAAATAGAAAAGTAGAAAGTGAAAAGAAAATAAGTGGTTGCTGACTGGGACTGACACGCGCCAATGTGGCGCGAAGTGACTGGTCCAGGCACCACTGTGCGCTGAGTAAGTGAGCTCACAAGCTCACGTTGAGACAAGCCACACCAGATCCCTCTCCATTGTTTTAATCTGAGCCCTTGAAGCTTATTAAACACCTTTAATCCTAGCCGCCCATTTTGTGTGAGGACCGATCAACCCAAACCGAACCCCCTTTGACCCGCGCCTATCCCAGCCGAGTGACTTGGTTTGTTTTCTTTCTACAAACGGGTGACCCGCCGATTAAATTTGACTTTTTCCCTTGTTTTTGCGTTTTTGTGCATTCTATCCCACATTTGAAACTTACAACTTCTTCTCACCCCCTTGTGCCTATAAATAAAGACCCTTATACCTCATTTTCACTTGCACCACCAACTGAAGTTAGAGTTACTCATTCTTTGGTTCACATACCAAAAGGGAAGACAATTCTCATAATTTAAAAGTTTTCTTTGGAGAGCTTATCAAAGAGGAGGAGTCCTAGAGTTGGAGTCTAGCTTTGGAGGTATACAATCGAGTAAATATTTTATTATTTTTTTCTTATTTATTTTTCTTAGGGTTTAATTTTAGGTTTGTATACTTAGATTAATTAAGTAGGATTTATTTATTAATTAAGCATATATGCCTAGGTTTATCTTGGAGATTTAATTGCTTAATTTATTTGGTTAATTAAGTATGATTAGTTATAACCTTAATTTGGAGATTTAATTTAAGGCTAATAACATGCTAGGTTTAGCATGTACTATTGTAGAGATTAAATTGGATTTAAGTTATTATTAAACATTGGTTAATTAGTGGAATATTTTGAAGAAACACTAATTAATTAAGATACTTGATTAATATTTAGCTTTGATTTCTTCTAATATGAGACCTCATATTTTTTCAAAGTTTTATTTTAAATATTCTGAGAATTTATTTTAAGAATTTTGGGACTTTATTTGAGAAATAAAAAGATTTTGGATTTAATTTTTAATTTTTGTTTTAAATTGGGCTTGACCCAAAAGTGACTTTTTATTATATTGGGCTTTTGGTTTTGACTTTGGGCTCGTTGGAAAGTTTCAAGACTACGAGTTCGTAGACACGAAGCACGCGTAAATCGAAGTTACTATTTGAGAGTTACGGGCATTTGAAATAAAGGGCCAACTTGTAATTTTTACAAAAGTGAGTTTTGAAACCCAAAATGTCAGAAACCTCTCTCTATCTCCTCTCTCCCTGGTTCTCTCTCTCGTTGCACTGTGCAGCCGCCGCCATCACCTTCGCATGAGGGCGTATCCAGCGACGGCGGAGGTCAAAGCCCAAACAAGCTCATCGTCCCTCCCTCTTCCTCCCTTGGTCTCCGTTCAACCCAGAAAAAGCCTCGAAACTCGAATCCTAGTTCAAGGCTGGTTTGGAGCTCCGGTGTTGACTTGATGTTTTCAGCGGATTCGAGGCCAGCGACAACTCTTATCTTCTTCTTCTCGTCGAGCCCAGCACATTGGTGTGCGCTGATCGTCCACCCGACGCTCCTAGACGGCGGATCGAGCTAAGAAGGCCAGCGGCTTCTCCGGCCTGTTTCGAGCTTTTCCAGCAAAAATTAGTCGTCGACCCAAGAATAAAAGTTGATCATCTCGACGTCTTCTTCGTACTTATGTAATTCGTTTAGATTGATTTTGAGTTTGGAAAATTTTGCAGGTTGACCACCACGGACCACTACGGGTTCCACCGTGTTTAATCGTGCTGATGACTCTAATTATTGGTTTTTGGCCTCTGGCCAGTCACCTGAAGCCCGTGGGTGAGTTTTTGTGTATTTTGTATACTGTTCTAAGTCGGGCAGCCACAGTGTGTGGTGGCAGCCGCTCGTTTTGATCGTTTAGCGGCCATTTATGTTTCTAAATTGTGATTTAAGTTGGTTGTCTGGTCTTAGCAGGTACACAGGCTCAAAAAATCTTGTTCCCGATGCCGTCATGCTGCTGGATTTGTTATCCGAGTGTGTTGTCATTCAAGGGTATTTCAGTCGTTTTACGTGATTACATGGTGAGTGAAACTTATTGGAATTGTAATGTAGAGTACCGTTAGTGAATTGTCTGTTTTGTGTGTTTGTTGTTATATATTAGAGAAGACTAAGTGTAGGATTTGGATCATGAGAATGAATTGATGAGGATTTGAGGCTAATGAATTAATTTGGAATTATAGAGTTGCCCTGAGAATAATTGCTGAATTAGAGAAGAAATGCTTATTATCGAGGATTAATGAATGATGATTAGGCAATTATTTTACAGAATAATCAAGTTACTTATGGAGGAAGTGTTGGTATGATTTGAGTGGCAAACAAGTGAGGGGTCATGAGTAGGAATCAATTTTAGAAAGGATTCGGCATAGTTCGGAGTAAACAGTGAGTGGACCTTGTTTTATAAATGTTTTAAGAATAAATATTTTCTCACAGCAAGTGTTGATGATGATACATATGTAGAGGTGAGTCTGAAAAGAAATACAAGGGGCATTAATATATTATTAAACAATGAAAGTTATGAGTTAGTTTCGAGAATGCTGTGATTGAGGTTGTGAGAGAATACCTGCTTGCCTGTGCATCGATTTGCTCTATACGGGAAGTGCGAGCCAAGTTACCTGTCTGCTAGTGTATAGATTCGCTCTGCACGAGAAGTGGCGAGCATTCCTACCTGCTCGTGTATAGATTCGCTCTGTACGAAAAGTGGCGAGTATTCCTACCTACTCGTGCATTGATTCGCTCTGCACGGAAAATGGCGAGCATTTCTGTCTGCTTATGCATCGAGATCACACTGCATGGGAAGTAGCGAGCCTAGTTATCTGCCTGCTCGTGTATATGCATGAGATATGGCGAACTTAATTACCTCAGTGTATGACCAGCAGTTTCTCGGGTACTAGTGTGGCGTGAGATTTCAGTGGTGGAGTATTTTGAGAAATGACTTTTCATTTAGTAAATATTTTAAATGACAGTTTCAGTAAGGCATTGCGTTTTATTTCAGACATTTTAATAGTTTTACAGCTTGAGAGCATTATTTGTTCTTCAGAGGTCGATTTATAGTTTTGAGATGATTTAAAAATGGATTTGAGAAATGGTTTTAAAATTGGGGAATTCCAAAGAGCGATATGAGTGAAATTAGATAGTTTGATTTGTTGCTTTTCTTGCGTGTATGCATTTGTTTGCTAGGATTTAGTTTGGCTAGGCTTGAATCTTTAAGATTGGAAATGATGATGACTATACAATGATATTATGGGTTAGGATGTGAATGATTGAGGTTGAGGTTAATAGTTGACGATTAGGCAATTGATTTGCCAGAATGATTATTATTATTATTGATGGGATTTGATATGGATACGAGGAATTATAATTATCTTGATGTTTGGATCATTGGTGGATGAAATTATTATGTGATTGAGCAATATTGGATATTATTGTGGATTATTTTTTAGTATGAAAATTGAAGAACTATTGAGAATGATTTGTTAAGTTATTTCACTCATACGAGCTCTAGTGAGCTTACCGGGTTGTTTGTTTGAATGACCCGGTGTACCATGGATATGGTGCAGTGTGGTTGATGTTTTGCAGGTTAAGCAGGCTTAGGAGGTAGTGAGGAGAAGACGAGGCAATGGGACTCACCATAATTTTATTAAATATTTTTAATACAGTGGTTTTATATAAATGTTTTATTTGAAATAAATGTATTTATTTATGTTTATGTGCATGACTCATTGTTTTGAAAAAGGGTTGAAAAGCAGTGTTTCAGTATTTTTATGGACCCGAGGTTCAGGGTGTTACATCTAACCTAGATTAATATGTGGAATTGCTTTCAACTAAAGCAATTAATCGAGTGATTTGACTTTAAGTTAAAACTTGAAACTTAGAAACCTAAAGAGTAGAGTTTAGTCCATTTAGGACTAGTGTCTTAGGGGGATTTATTCTACATTCCTAACTAAGGACTCTTGTGTGTGTTTGTGTTTTTAAATTATTATAACATACTATTATTATGTTTGTATGATGGGTTTGAGAGTTAAAGTAGCCTTGTCGGTGACATTGGGTTCAAGTCCCTAAACCTTCTAGAAGAATTGATTAGTACATTATGGGGAGTTTAGCCAAGCTAACATGTGGCTACGTGTGCTTGTATGAAACGGGGACCCATGATTGATCAGGTGGCAGTAATACGGTATCTCAATTGTGAGTTCCTATTTTTGTTCACCATGACAGAAGAAATCTCATCCATGATGGTATGTTGATAACTTTAACTTGTTTATTAGAAATGTATGTGACTAGGGAGACCATTGGGTACAATGGCCCTAGAGTTGGAAGAACTATTCTTGACAATTTACTAAAGAAAGAAGTTTGATCGAATCATGATTTGTTTGCATCATGCAGAAATTCCCTTATTAAAAAATCTCGGAGAGAATTAGATTCTCCCTTAATATATTCAATCTGAAAATCAAAAGTAGATAAAACACCATATTTTTTTAAGAAAAAAAAAAAAGCAGATAAAACACCATAAAAAAAGTTTTACCAAGTGTTAAAATGTTCTTAATAGGCATCAAACACTCAACGGAAATTGATAAAACACCGTATTTTTTTCCTTAAAGTTAAGAAACTAATTCCAAGTACTTTTGAGTATTTTTGAAAGTCATCAAGATCCAATAGGTAGTTTGTTTTTTTTTTTTTTTTTTTTTGCCAAGATCTTATAGGTTGTTAATTCTTAAAAAATGATGGATTTTATAAATTTGACCTTAATTTTTTTTTTTTTTATAAATGAAACGGATATATTTATTGAAGATCAAGTATGACAAAGATTCTCTAGGACATCGTTCTAAATAAAAATAGAGGGCTTATTCAGCCAAAAAGACACAATAACACTACAAATAGCATATCTAGCTAGTCTATAGCCAACCTTATTCGCTTGATGAGGAATATGAGACAAAGAGGCACCTCCTAAAGAATTCACAAGAAAGATGATGTCCTCCAACACATGACCTAGAAGAGAACCAACATCACCACCGCTACACATAGCCTGAATAATTTGAAGAGAGTCCCCCTCCATAGCCACTAGATGAAGAGCATGGGACTAAAGTGTAAATGACTGAAACCATATGGACATAAAATGTAATTTTTATTAAAGAAAGACTAGAACTATATATCAATTAACTCTAGGTAAACTAAATTGGCTCACATGTATATGGAAAAAGCAGTGAAAAGTACCACAATCTGCAATAAAGTGAATAGTCGCTGTAAAAGAGATTGATGTTGTCAGGCAGGACCTTCCTACATGTGTGTATATGTGAATTGTGATTGTAACATTTGCAAGCTTTTATATATTTGGTTGTACCACTACTGTAACATAATTTATATTTATTCGTATATATTTCTAGGCCAATAAATTGGTGGTGCACATATTCGAATACAAGAAATTTACGGTATCTTCATAAAATGCACAAAATGACATGGTATTTAAAGTCATACGAAATGAAATTGTTTACACCCTATTTTGGTTTGGGCCGGATGCACGACTAAGGCCAATATTCCGTTTGTACAAGCCCAAGAGCGATGGCCCAAGTTTCAGAAGTTTTGAATTTAAGAGTCCAATATTGCTTAGGGTCCTTGGTGGATTAGGAAATCTAAA
Source organism: Dryas octopetala (assembly GCF_963921425.1). NCBI lineage: Eukaryota > Viridiplantae > Streptophyta > Magnoliopsida > Rosales > Rosaceae > Dryas > Dryas octopetala. The sequence continues at coordinate 18,094,299 of NC_141373.1, forward strand.
TCAGGAAAGAATGAGAAGTTTTAGGCGTAAAGCAAGCAAGAGAAGTCCAAGTACAAGGGTAGGGCTTCTTAAAAGATTAGAAGGTTAATCAGTATAAATAAAAGGCATCAAACAGAAGAAGACACTCCAACACATTCAACAACCAATCAACACAACAATTTACAACTTTTCCAGAATTCTCAAGATCTTTCAAGCCTTCAATCTCTCAAGACCTTTCAAGCCTTCAAGCTCTCAAGACCTTTCGTTCTTTGTTTTTAGCTCTGCTAGGGTTTGATTTCCTTAGTATTGATTTTGTTTAGGGTTTTATTTCATGTTTTTCCAGTTGGCTCATTATGAGATTTGTAGTTCGAACAACTATTGTTACTCAGTTTCGTAATAATCAAATAATTCACACATTTTACATAAAAATTTATTATTTTGCAATTCACCCGATTACACAAGCAACCATTGTTCGTACTTTCTAATTTGAGCACACAGTCACATAAACCAACGACAGTTAAAGTCCTTGAGGATTAATGCAGGTAGGACCTTCGGCGAGAATTTGTGCTCGCTTGCGATCATCTTGAATATGACTTAGACAGATCCGACTCAAATCATCATACACATACCTATTCTGTTATGGCATGCCTGCAAATTTACTCGGACTACAATATTATTTTGCTAAGGTTCCCGGCAATCCCTGTCGTGAATTTTAGGGGTAACATAATTTGACACACCCGGTGGGATACCACTTGGTGAATGACTGTGACGAGATCGTTTCACAAGATGATTAAAGAATTTATCGATGAAGGTAAAAGACATGGAGCTCACTGCAATCATGAATGAACATGGGATGACACCAGACATCAATAGGACACATAAGAAAGAGCGGGCTGCGGCAGAAATTGCCGAAAATCGAGACGGCCGGATAAGCTATCAATTTCAGGAATGCAAGCTAGTGTGAAGGGTCAAGAGCGATCATTCACTGAGATGCATAATGCAATTGGGGTTGATTTCCGCAATTTGCACGTTGGTCTGCAGGGGGCTCTCGTCACCACATCCACAGAAATAACTGCAAGCATTGATCGTTTACACGGCGGTCTTGTCCAGCCTCTGCCAAACAATGAGGTTCATCCAAGGATACCCCCACCTCTAATTGAGCTCAACATACACACTACCGTTCACGGCAACAATTTTGAATCACGAGTACCCGAGAAACTTTAGGCAACCTGAGTTCACCATGTTTTCTAGACAAAATGATAGGGTCTTTTCTGTCGAGCACATCGCCAAGTTCTCAGTGCAATGCGGCAAACATGTCAAGGACGAAGCTTTAAAATTGAGCATGTTCGTCTCATCTCTCACTAAAGCTGCCTTCATATGGTTTATGACTTTGCAGCAATATACAATTGGCTCCTGGAGAGAGATGGATGACGCTTTCTATGAGCAGGTCTATTATTATGATGAGGAAGTGTCTGTAGCAGACCTGGCGAGGCTTTACCAAAAGTAGAATGAGTCAACTTCGGCACATATTGCCAAGTTCATAAGAGTAAGAATGAACTGTCGAGTTGCTTTGGCCGAGAATGAGTTCGCCAAACTCGCCCAGGCTGGCCTCACTTTTGAGTACATAAAGCATTTTGACGAAGTCAACTTCTGAGATCTCTACGAGTTGGCTGACAGGGTAGCTTGTTTCGAGTCATTAATTAAAGAAAAGACTCAAAAAAGGATTGTGGCCATAAACAACCCCCACAAAGGCGCGGCCATGCACTTCATGAATGAAGTGCTGATGAAGAGTAACCTCTGGAGGAAGCTGACATTTCTTTGGCCGAGAGTAGCATTGAACAACTATATGAATGCCCAGCATTGGCAAAACCACCCCCAGCCAAACCCAAAGTGGGTTAAGTAATAACCTACCAGGTTAAGAACGAAAACAGCTTCAAGCTGAGTGTTACCAAGGAGAATGATTTTGATATGTTTAAGGCGGATCAGATATTGGAACAGATGAGAGCTGAAAAGATAATCAAACTCCCGACAGATCATATCATTCTACCGAAAGAGGAATTGGTGGGCAAGGCTTTTTGCAAGTATCATGCCAAGTGGACTCACGCCACGACAACATGTGTCACCTTTAGGGAAATTGTGCAGAAGTTGATTGAGTCTAGGAAATTTAGGTTCCCTCATAAAGATAAACAACATATGATGATCGATACTTAGCCCTTTGGTGAGGTGTCAATAAACATAATTTCTTTAAGAGTGCCACTATGAAGTAATACTTAATGAGTTTCTAAAAGAAGTCATGAGAACCAAGAAGGCACCCAATAGTGGAGGAAGAGCAACCACGGCGGAAGCTTCTGCCAAGTAAGATTGAACGAGGTCCAATGAAAGAGATCCAGGGGCAGCACTTGAAAAAGAGACTGCGCCAAGCGAGCAGAAAAGAAAAGAAGTCAAGGGTTTGGCGACCAAAGTCTCTGGTGCAAGAAAGGCCAAGTGTCAGGAGACGCTTGGAGTTCAAGGTGGGACACCGTGACTATTCGCCTCAGAAAGCACGAAGAGAAAAGCCAATTAGAAGACTATGCTCACCGCCGAAAACATTCAAACCACTTGTGCCGAAAGATAGCTGTTGGTATCGGCAACAAAGGAATAGAGCTATGGAGGCCATGACCAAAACTCAATTTTGAAGATTTCAAAGGGAAATGGTTGCATGTCAAGCGGTTGAGAAGAATCAAGGTGTGGTGCTAGAAAGGCCAAAAGAATCAGAAATTGGTCTTCAGGTGAAACAGTCTAACGGCTTGGGATTACAGGTAAAGGTCGAGGAAATGGGGTTAGGTAATCCCGAGCCCAAATGGATCTTGAATAAGCAAGAAAAACTCCAACTCAAGAGGTAAATGCTGAAGAGGATCCCTGCGAAAAAAAGATTGACCAAGCCCGTAGAAACAATTACGGCTGAAACTTACAATCAGGCTATGCTCTAAGAGTTGGAAGAATTGGATGAAGTACGGATAGCTACTTTAGATAGAATGCTAGTTTAGAAGATAAAAGTGACCAAGGCCTTTGCTCAGGGCGACTTGGTTTGGAAGGTCATGCTGCCGATTGGCAAAAAGAACCGGGATACAGGCAAATAGACTCATCATGGGAAGGACCATTATTGATTGAGCAACTTTTAGGAAAATGGGCTTACCAATTGACGAATGTTAATGGTGATGTACATCCTGCACCAATTAATTGTTAATTCCTCAAGAAATACTACCCAACTACTTAGGAAGAAACGATATAAAATCTTCAAAAATATTTGCCTTTTCATTAGTTTTAAATATGGATGTTGATTACAAAATACAGCCAAGTTGGCCAGAAGAAAAAGGAAATTAAAAAATATAAAATTATATATACGATTGCAAAATAGCTTTTAGCGCCTCCCAACTTCCAACTCCGGCCTTCTCAATGGTTTCACGTTCCTTGCTTTTTTTCCGAAAATCTTCAACCAGGGGTATTAAATTTTGATAAACGGCGGCATCATCTTGTGTCTCTACAAGTATCTAGCGAAGATTTAAGGCATACTCCTCATTTTCTTTCTTTAAGGCGACTACTCTAGCTTCCGCCTCAGCAATCCTCTCGTCAATGGTGGAATGGGCATTCTTCAACTCATGATCCAAGGTTGGATTTTTGTGGTCAGAGTCTCAAGTTGTGTCAATGCCGTTTCTTTGGCTAAAGTTTCGCAAGCAATCCGCCAAGCAATCTAGAGATCAATCTCGGCAGAAGCAAGTTTGCTCTTCACTTAATCTACACTTGAGTCTTGGAAAAGATCAGAGTTGAGGACTTTGACAGTAGTGGAGAGCCTTTCTAGGTTAGTTTCTTTTTGTATGACAGCGGCGTCGAGAGTCACTAGGGTTCGTAAGATTTTAATGGCCGAGACTACAGTTGAAGGTTTCGGGGGAGATTGAATTTTTGTAGAAGGTGAAGAAAAAATCTCCAGAAACACGACCATTCGAGCTTCAGCTTCCGACGAGAACTGCACTCAAAAGGAAGGAAAATTAGTACGTGAAAAATAATGAAATAATCAAAGTATTGCCACATTCAGACAAAAACCTGTTCTAGGTGCTCAGCCTCAGGGGAAAAGACTTTTGGCTGAGGTGATTTAGGTTTAAAGGAACTAAGGGGTCAGCATTTATGTACCCTCTGAATTATTTCTCAAAAGTCGGCGGAGCTCGCCAATAATGAGTTTCTAAAGAATCGTCGGACTCACTCAAGTTAGAAGAGGAAATTGACAAATGTCATGCATACTTGGTTTTTAACTTCTCACACCACGCCTTAGGATCACTGCGTAAGTGATCAGAGTTCTATTGAATAAGTGTCAGATGAGTGCTTAACCTATGTTTCAACCAGAGAGACTACGGTGAAAAGTAAAATAAGTTACTGATGAATCACTAAGCGCGATTGTCTCGGCAGTAACGGTAGCTGATGAAAAGGCTCTCGTCATAACATTGGGAGCAGTGGCGACTTCAGGCTCTTAGTGAGGCTCCACCGGCATAGTGAGGAAATTTAACTAAGTCAAAAAAAAATATGAAGTAAAAATGAGATTTACCACCACGGAAGGTTATGCCGGAACTGGTTGAGACTGTTATGCCGGAACTGGTTGAGACTTTTTTGCCGAATAGAGTTCAGGTACCTTATCTTGAACCGTTTCTGTTGAAACGAGCTAAGCCTACTAAGAAAAGAGAACATATTAGTGAGTTACAATATTAAGACTAGTTCAAATAGCTTTGGATATATCACTTACAACAGATCGGATGAGGATGGTTGGTTGCCCGGTCGCATCTTGGTTCCGAGGCCCAAGGCCTTCCACATACGGTGGAGAGGTCATTTATGAGGCAGTCTCCTCGACAAGGACATGCTGCATTAGTTATCAGAGTTAGAAAATTATTTTTGGTAGTTGAAGAAAAAGAAAGTGTAGGGAAGTACCTCTGCTGAAGCCTCAGGTTGCAGCGGAACATCGCAGAAAGCCTCAGCCGACCTTTCCCCCTAAATGGCTACACATTGTATAAAATCAAGGCTAAAAAGTAAGATTTAGAAGTTTATCGAAGGGTTAAGGCACTTACAGTGACCTTAGTTGCCATGGCCGAAGTAATTTCGACAGGGTTTCCTGAGGTGGGTCTGAGGGTTTATCAACAGCCGACTCTCCATCACTCTGATTTTATGTCAAATGAAGTAAGAAAATTAACGGTAAAGGCATAAGTGAAAAACAATGTGAAGTTTAGCTTACCCCGAGTTTTCCCTTTCTCTTGATCGCGGCATGCTTCTACTGGAGTTTGTGATGGTAAAGTGGGGTTTTCCCCATTGTCACTTTCATTCTCATCTGAAAAAAAAAAAATCCAAAGGTTAAATGGCAATAGAAACAAGATTAGAAAGGAGAATTAGCATACTTACCACTAAGCAAACCCTTGCGCTTTTTGAGATTCTCACTGGGTGTTTGAACTTTTTCTGCCGAAAGAAGCACACTCTGCTTCGTCATTAAATCTCTGCCCTTACCTACTGTTACAGCCAAAGTTAGAGGTTAGTATATAATAACCAAGTTGTAGGAGATGATAAAGAAATAGAACTTATGTGGAGAAGCGAACGCTCGTTTTTCAGCGAGAGGATTAGCTTGGGTTTCACCACGGCTTTCCCTTTTGCAGTTTTCACTACACCTTGAAAGTGGGGGAGGCCTTTTAAAGCTTTACTTTGTGCAATCTCCGCCGATGTTTTGAAGCGGTCACCATTGATAAGTTCTAGCTAATCGTTGTACTCCGGCATAGTTTCACAAGAAGAAGTGATTGCCCTCACCAGAAAGTTGTCACGATTAGTGTAGAAAGACACATCCAACTTCTTATAGGCCTTTGGTTTGCTTATCTTAGCTTTGAATGAGCTAAGTCTATTAAAGAATGGCGCCGGAGGAACTGGTATGGCTTGATGGAAACCCATTTGCTGAGCACAAAGGCTTGACGGGTACAACTTAACGCTGCCTTTTTTCCTTACCCTCTGTTCGTAGAACCCCATGTCAGATCCCTAATGTACGTTGATCATTGAGCACCATTGGTCTCTAAACAGCAGTTTCTTCTCATCATTATCATCGGCGGGTAAATCATCCTTTTTCATGCCATGCCACGACATAAGATAGGAAGGGTAATTACAATCAAGGCATGGTTGCCACTGATCTGCCAATTTTTCTTCTAAGGTGTAGAAGAAGTCAAAGCACATTTCCGTCGTGTTATTGAGAATAGCAAAAAAAGCACATCCGGAAAATAGACCTGCAGCCAAATCTGGAACATCCAGAGTTGCCCGCCACTTTTGGGGAACGTCCCCGTGGTCGTAAAGCCATGCAAGCATCTGTATAGGTGCGCTAGCACAAATGACCTAAGGGTCATTTTCTCGCCAGAAGCCTATGTAACGACCCGACCCAAATTTCTTTAGGAATTTAAAATTTTTATTAAACTTTGTTTATTTTAAGAGACTTTATAAGAAAACAAAAATTGAAAGACCTTCAAAATTTTTTTTTCTAAATTACTTTAAAATATTCTAAATTTTTATTCGGTATTTTCACTAAAATTGATTAACGCTATTAAAAAATTATCAACTAAAAGTGTTACATTTTTTAAAATTGTGAGACCCCGTATTTTCCAGATAATTATTTTAAATATTTTGAATATTTATTTTAAGGATTTTGAGAATTTATTTGAAATTTAAAAAGGTTTTGGGTTAATTTTTAAATTTTGTGTTTAATTGGGCATGACAAAAAGTTGACTTTTAACTGTAGTGGACTTTTGATTTTGACTTTTGGCACGTTGGATAGGTCTCGAGTTCATGAGTTCGTAGACACGAAGCACACATCAATCGGAGCTACAGTTTAAAAGTTATGGATGTGTGAAGTTGAGGACATTTTAGACTTTTGAAATTGGGGATTTTAAATTCAGAAATCTCTTTCGCTTTCTAGAACCTTCTACCTCTCTCTCTCTTAAATTTTTTCATTTTTTTTCTCTCCTCACACACCCACGAGCTGACCACCCCCGCCCCCCCCCCCCCCGGTTCTCTCTCTTTTTCTCTGGCCGATGGTCTTCTCCGGCGAGTGTCTCGCCATCCAACGACCAGAGGCGGCGAGACCACCACCCAGTGACTCGCCATCCTTCCTTCTCTCTCTCTCCCCAAGACTCTTTCTCTCTTTGAGTCACTCTTCTGCAACACACCCCTGCGTACGCACATCAGTCGCCCAGACCGCACCGCCGATCACCACCACTGGCCTTCGCCGGCCACCACGACCCACTGACGTGACCCCCTCATGCCAACCATCCTTTCCCCAGCTCCCCTCTCGCTGACATAAACCACCACGGATGTCTCCTGGTAGCCCAGCCCCACGCGCACAGTAACGACGCCAGAGGCACCCCTCTGTCTCATTAGACTCCGGCCAAGCTCCGACGCCATCCACTTCGAAAATAGGTCCGAAGTTGTTGGAGAAGCCGAGAAGTGTTGGACAAAAATTTGTGACTTTGCCGATACTAAACTCATCTTAGGACGAATTTTCGATCGAGGTAAGATCTTGCGCTGTTTTCCTTAAGATTAAAATGTGTTTTGGTTTTGTGGTTGAGGTTGGTTTGGGCCGAGGAGTTTTCGAGGAAGAAGAAAGTGTTTATAGGGTAAATTTGAGTAAGTAATCTTGGGGTGGAACTAGACGACGAGCGTGACGATTAGACTTGTTTTACACGCACACACTTTAAATTTTGGTGAGTTGAGACTAATTGTTTTTATTATTTATTTCTAGGCGAGACGACGGTTGCTGGTGATGATCCAGTGGAGGATCGAAGCTAGACTTCTCATTGTGAGTGGACTAACTTTTAATTTTTCTGAAATGTTTTATATGTTGATGATTAAATTCTATTACTTGGCTATATTGAGTTTGAATTTAAGCTAAAGGATTTTTGAGTTAAAATTTGGCTTTTAAGTTCTTCTTTCCTAAGTTTAAATTGAGATTTATGGTTTTTATTTTCAAAGTTTCAAGGATTTATGAAATTAGATATTGTGAGTTGAACAAATGCATATTTGATGAGTTTGGACTTGTTACGGGGAGCTTTGGAAAGAAAATGAAAGGACTTGAGATTGGTTTTTATGAGTTTATGAGTTGTTATTGATTTTTAAACCACCCACTTCAGTGCCCTTCCAGGTTACCAGATTAGTAGGTCTTTGGGACCCATTGCGGCACACACATAGGCTTTGGGCCGTGTGTCGTGATGCTTGACCCTTTGGGGGTGGCTCTGCGTGCACGTACGACAGAATTTTAGGCTCTGCATGCGTATGACAGATTCTTGGCTCTGCGCATGTATGACAGATTGTTCGGGTAACTGACTTGGGGTGTTATATTATATATGTATTATACGGTTTTATTGCGATCATTTATTTTAAATTCATAAACTAGTCAGAATTTTAAATGTTTGAATTTTATTTGATAAATAGTTTATGCTTCTGTTTGGTTTATTAAATTATGAAAACAACTTTGAACGTGTTTCTGAAAACGTTTTAAAACTGGGGGATTTCAAAGAGCGACGTGAGGTCTTAGAGTTAAACGTGTTTATAAATGGGTTACTCTCAAAAGATATTTAATCTTTGATTTCATTTCCATTTAACTGTCCACTCACTGAGTCTATCTCACAGTTTTTCTTGTTTGTCTTAAATTGTTTTTCCCCCCAGGTAGTAGTTCGGTGGAGGTCGAGTTAATCACGTCGAGGCATCGCATCCATTTTCTGTTCTCGGATCTTGTAGGCTTCGCTTCCATTTTGGAAGATTTCTTTTCTTTAATTGTAAAAGAAGAATTTGTTGTAATAGGGGTAGTGGCTCTGATAACCATATTTAAAGTATAAGGTCATTTTGTATTGTTGGGTTTGAGACCCTTTTTGGTTGTGGTAGAGGTGGTTGCTGTTTAGAAGTGTTTTTAACAGGTTTTGAAATTTCTGGGTTAGTCCATTTTCAGGGGAGGTTCTGCCGAATTTTCGGTAGAATTTTCCTTGATTTTGGCCGCAGGATCTCTCCGGGTTTCAGGGTGGAATCCGGGGGCGGTCTTGTCAGCCTACGCCTCAGCTAGAGGAATGAATTTCTTGGTGATTTTACTACTCTGGGTACAGAAGACAAATTTGCAGAGCTAGTAGCAAAGGAATGCAGCATGCTCTTCATCTGAGACCTCGGCAGTGTTTTTGTAGAAGGTTCTCACCCAAGTGCATGTCATAGTTGAGAACTTTGTCGTGAGCGTAAACCAACTTCACTAGGAACTCAACTTGGCTGAGTTTCATAGATATGATACGGGCATGAGGTTGGAAACCAAATATAGCGACCATATCCAAACAGTAGGGGTCATTTGGCCAAAGTGAAGATTTAGTATGTTGGTCGCTAAAGACCAAAAGCATAATGCAGCCGAAAGTAAAGCACTATCTATGACAATGTCCTGGTGGCTGAGCAAGATGTCATTTTTTTATGCCAACTGCTTCCTACTTTTTGCCGAAAGCAGTAAGCATCTTATTGAGCCAAGTTGTATATTTAGCCTGGACAAATGGCCATTGGGGTTCTGGGCGCGCCGTAATCCACCCAGACCAGTTAGCAAGATCACGGCTAAAGTAAGAGTCATATGGAATTTTGGCCATCATCGTCTTCACGGCCTCAGGAAGCCTAGCCGGGTAATACAGCCCCAGGAAACGAGTGTCATCCTCATTACCAGTCCTATAGGAGAGAGTTGATTCTTCATAAGTATAGTACCAAGCTCTTCCTCGAACTTAACAAAACAATCTTCAATGGTCTCGGCGAAGCTAACCGGGGTGATTTCAACGGTTTGCTCCACGTCACCAGCAACAGGCACTGATTCAGTGGAGGATGAAGAAGAGTTCCCAGTTTGCAGCGCCGCCGTAGTGGAAATGGCAATGGTGACGGCAATGGCAGCATCCACCATGACAGGTATGGATCTGATGGAAATGCTAGGTATGGATGGAGCAGAAGCTAGCAGCGACGACAATGGTAGCAAAGGTGAAGGAAGAGAAAGTTGCAGTACGTTGAAGATGTAATTGATTAAGAGAGGTTTGAGAGGTAATCAAAGATTGAAAAGATAAAGTTTCTAGAAAATACGAAGAACATGAAAGAGAATGTAGAGAGATTTTGAAGATTTTGAAGACTTTGAAAGTTTGAAGGTTTTTGAAAGTGTAAAATTGGGAGGGGGCTGGTTCTGGGTATTTATATGATGATGAAGGTGAAAGGGTGTGCGTGAAGTTTGGTGGGAAGTTTCAAAATTTTTTGGTGTTTAATTTTTTTTAAATTGAAGGTATGATGAGGTACGGATATCGAGGAATGATTTGGGGGCTGGCGTGACACTATGATTGACGTCTCTTGGGATTCTGTGCAAATCATGCTGCATACTTCACTCACGTGATCAAGTGCATTTAATGCTTAGATTTTATGTCATTGAGAGAATCTTATCCTTTGATCTTCTTGGTAAATCACGGCAGTTAGAAGCAGTTCAAGTGGGTATTTGCTAAATGTTGAAGGTTTGACATTTAGGCCGAGACCAAACAGTTTTTAAGTTTTTTAAGAAACTTAACAAAGAAGAGTAGTTGAAAAGCATTGTACATTTCCTTAACCAACTCGGTAGAGATGGCTGAAACTCAAGGAAATGGGGAGGCATATGTTTACACCATATTTTTGTTTGGGCCGGATGCACGGCCAGGCCCAATATTCCATTTGTACAAGCCTAAGAGCGACGGCCCAAGTTTCAGAAGTTTCGAATTTAAGAGTCCAATATCGCTTAAAGTCCTTGGTGGATTAGGAAATCTAAATCAGGCAAAAATGAGAAGTCTTAGGCGTAAAGCAAGCAAGAGAAGTTCAAGTATAAGGATAGGGCTTCTTAAAAGATTGGAAAGTTAATCACTATAAATAAAAGGCATCAACCAGAAGAAGACTCTCCAACACATTCAACAACAAATCAACACAACAACTTACAACTTTTCCAGAATTCTCAAGATCTTTTCAAGCCTTCAAGTTCTCAAGACCTTTCATTCTTGTTTTTAGCTCTGCTAGGGTTTGATTTCCTTAGTATTGATTTTGTTTAGGGTTTTATTTCATGTTGGCTCATTATGAGATTTGTAGTTCGAACAATTATTGTTACTCAATTTCGTAATAATCAAATCATTAATTCACACCTTTTACATCAAAATTCATTATTGTGTAATTCACCCAATTACACAAGCAACGATTGTTCGTACTTACGAATTCAAGCACACAGTCACAGAAACAAATGATAATTAAAGTCCTTGAGGATCAAGGCAAGTAGGACCTTCAGCAAGAATTTGTTCTTTGCTCGCTTGCGATCATTTTTGGTAGGACTTAGACAGATCCGGCACAAATCATGAAGCACATACTTTTTCTATTATGGCCTCCTCACCGAGAATAGTGGCACGCTCGCAAATTTACCAGGACTACAATGTTCCTTTGCTAATGTTTTTGGAAATCCCTGCCGTGAATTTTAGGGGTAATAGAAATGCACCTCAATAAAAGGCAAAGTTGCCTATTTCTAGTATCTGAAAATATCAATTTAACAAAAGCAGTAAATTTTATGTGATGGGAAAAAATTGAAAATTTTAGCAAAAAGGCTAATTATACTCCATGTTGCAGTTGAGGAAGCCAATTAATTTTTTTCCAATTGAGGATTCCAACTTTAAGAATTGTTGAATAATGAATTTTCCATCAAAAATTAATCATGTATCAAGCATATGACCAATGTTTAGGGGCAAAAACGTGTATTTATCACTAAATAATGATAAATAAAAAAATTCTAAGAGAAATAAAATAATCTAAAAAATAAAATTAAAACAAATAAAAGGAAACCCTCCCACACCCCACCCACGCCCACCCTCACCTCTCTCCAATCTTCGGCCATCATCAGGCCCCTATTGCCGGCGACCCCCTCCCCCTGCACAGGCCTCTCCCCTCTGCCCTCTGCCCTCTGCGACATTTCTTTATTTATGACGCAGTGAAAGTAACCAAAGGAAATAGGCTTAATTATTAATTTACCACCCAAAATTGTAACTCATTCTCACTTTGCCACCTGAAAGTTTTTTTGTCTCATATTACCACCTCTAACTTACATTCGTATCCCATTTTACCTTGTTCTGTCAACAATTCCGTTAAAAATGATGACATGGCCGTTAATGATGACGTGGCGCGCTGGATGTGCGCCATGTGTCACATCTTTTATTGTATTTTCTGATTTTTTTTATTTTCCTATTTTTATAAACTTTGAAAATTAATTAAAAATAGCTCTGAACTTAGAAAAATACACGGAAAATTCCTATTGACTTGTCTTGACTAGTACTAATTTACTATGGGGTCAAAATGCCAATTTTCCCTCTAAAAATTTCCAGAAAATTTGGAAAGTCCAAATTTATTTCTAGAAAATTAAAATACTCTAGACTCTTTGGAAATTCATAGGATAATCTCCTGAACTCCAAACAATATGAGGTATGCACTGTTAGTCTTCTAAAAACTAACAATACATTTCTCATGAACACTTGCTACCCAAAAGACATATCGGTCTTAGAGCAAAAAATATGAGGTATGCACAGTCTTCTAAAAACTAACAATACATTTCTCATGAACACTTGCTACCCGAAAGTCCTCTTGGTCCTAGAGGAAAATAAATTTCCCTATAAAATAAATTCTAGAAAAATTCTAGAATTTCTGTAAAGTCTCGAAATAATTTTCTAAAATAGGCTTTTGGTAATGTTCAAAATACTTTTGAGAATTTGTCCAAGAGTTTACAAAAATTCTAGAATTTTTTCTAGAATTTATTTAAGAGAGGGAAATTTATTTTAATTTTTTAGAAATAAATTTCAATTGTATAATTTTTTTTTGGAAATTTTAGAGGGCAAATTGGTAATTTAACCTGATAGTAAATTAGTGCTAGTCAAGACGAGTCCGTAGAAATTTTCCGTGTATTTTTCTGAGTTCGAAGCTATTTTTAATTAATTTTTAAAGTTTATAAAAATAAAAAAATTCGAAAATAAAAGCAAAGATGTGACACGTGATGGCGCGCCATGTCAGCATTAACTGCCAGGTCATCATTTTTAACAGAATTGTTGACGAAATAAGGTAAAATAGGACACGGATGTAAGTTATAGGTGGTAATCTGGGACAAAAAAATTTTCAGATGGCAAAGTGGGAATGAGTTATAGTTTTGGGTGGTAAATCAATAATTAAGCCAAAGAAATATCAACGTAAATCCTAGCAATATAATCTGGAATCCATCAAAGAATTGAAAAAAAGTCTCAAAGTTTATTAAAATATTCACAATAATAATCTTTGAGGCAATCTATAAAATTGCTTAAATATGTTTTTGAAAACTCTAGGGTACTAACAACCTCATAACCTCATAACTCTAGGAAACCCAAATAAAATGCCTGAAAAATTCAGAAAATACTTGAACCGCTGTTTTGAGGCCATAAATGACCTCGGATGGCCGAAAAAGCACTTATGTCACGGCCTTAGCCGTGAGTTTGACTCATCTTGTCGTTTCCTTCGAAACAAGTACCTAATGGTCAAAAACAGAGCTCCGATGCCAAATCTGCAAAGTACCGAATTTGTCTCCCTTAAATGCTCAACCCTCCAACTGCTCTTTGATTCTCTCAGCCAACCATTCTACATCAATCTCCTCCACTTCAAAAGAACTCGACACCCCGAGTTATCTTTAGGATACAAGGCCTCATCATCACGGAACTCATGGAGATCTGCAACATTGAAAGTGTTGGAAATTCCCATTGATTTGGGCAATTCAATAACATAGGCATTATCATTGATCTGCTTCAGTACCCTATAAAGACTATATTTTCTTTGTTTCATCTTGCTATATGTGCCAACAGGAAATTTGTCTTTCCTTAGGAACACCATCACAGAATCCCCTTCTTGGAACACGTTCTTTCTTCGATACTTATCTGATGCAGCCTTGTTCTTTGCATTGGTCTTCTCTAACTTCTCCCTAACCTCTTCTTTGACAGCCATACATCTTCTTCCATATGCTTAGCATCAACACTCACACCATGCGTCTTAGGAAGCCTCACCAAATCAACCACATGGTTAGGAACATAAGTGTAAACTATAGAAAAAAAGTGACTTCCCTGTCGCACTATGCACTACATTGTTGTATGCAAACTCCACCTGGGGTAAGCCTAATCCCACTGTCTTGGCTTATCTCCACACACTCTCCTGATCATGTTTCCCAAGAACCTGTTTGTAACTTTAGTTTGTCCATCTATTTGAGGATGAGCCGTGGTGCTTCGATTCAATACAATTCTGAACATCCGCCACAAAGTCATCCAAACATGGGTGAGGAATTTCATGTCTTGATCGGAAGTGATAGTTTTGGGCACTCCATACAAATGCACTACCTCCTTGAAGAACAGTTTGGCAATGTTGGATGCATTGGAAGTCTTTATGCAGGCTATAAAGTAGGCCATCTTAGAGAACCTATCGACTACAACAAAAACAGAATCCACCCCTCTTTGTGTTCGGGGCAATCCTAACACAAAATCCATAGAAAGGTCATTCCAAATATCATCAAGAACAGGTAAAGGCATTTAAAGACCAGTGTTTTAGGACTGACCCTTGGATACCTAACAACTGTAGCACTTACTCACAATGTTCCCCACATCTCGCTTCAACTGTGGCTCGAAATAACGCTCCTCCAAACTGGCAATTGTTTTGTCTGGGCCCAAATGTCCACTTAAACCCTCTCCATGTAAATCTCTGATCAGTTTCTCCCTCAAAGACACGCCTTTAAACAAGTAACTAATTGCCTTTAAACAAGTAACTGTCATTAAGGAAGAAATCTGCAACTGGCTAATTATTCACACACTTGGCCCAAATCTCTTTGAAGTCATTATTTGTCTCATATAACTCCTTCAGGAATTCGAAACCCACAACCACTTGGCCTAGAGTGACCAGCAAGGTAGCTCTCCTACTCAAAGCATCTACTACCCAATTAAGATTTTCATATTTATGCTTAATCACAAACGAAAATTTATATAGGAAGGTCACCCACCTAACATGCATCTTGTTAACATGCTTCTAACTGTTAATAAATTTCAAGGCCTAGTGGTCTGTATAGAGGAAAAACTCCCTCTGAATCAGGTAATGCTCCCACTGTTTCAAAGCTCTAACCACTGCATAAAATTCATGATCATAGGTGCTCCTTTTTTTACGGGCCTTGCTTAACTTCTCACTAAAGAATGCCACTGGTTTCGTCTCTTGGGAAAACACAGCACCCACTCCCACTCCGCTAGCATCACATTCGACCTCGAATACTCTCTCAAAATTCGGAAGGGCTACAACTAGTGTAGTATAAAGCTTTTCCTTAATTAAGGCAAAGCTTTTTTCTTGCTCTTCACCCCAATGAAATTTGCCCTACTTCAAACACTCAGTTGATTGATGATGTGATGGTACTAAAATTCCGCACAAATCTCCTATAAAAAGTAGCTAGCTCGTGAAAACTCCTCACTTCAGTAATTGTTTTGGGTGCTAGCCATTCTATGATTCCTCACACATTTTCCTCATCAAGCTGAATTTCGTCTTCACCAACAACAAAACCCAAGAATAACAGCTTGTTGGTACCGAATGTCCACTTCTTCAGATTGACATAAAATTTTTTTTCTTGCAATACTCCTATGACCTACCACAAGTGTACCAGGTGCTCCTCTTTGGTTCTACTATAGATTAAAATATCATCAAAATAAACGACGACAAAGGAACCAATAAAGGGACGAAAAACCTGGTTCATAAGCCGCATGAAGGTACTGGGTGCGTTTATCAATCCGAAAGGCATCACCAACCACTTAAACAATCCATTCTTTCTTTTGAAAGCTGGCTTCCATTCATCCCCTGGTTTGATGTGAATCAAGTGTTAACCACTCCGACGGTCTATTTTTGAAGACAACTTGGAATCCTCCAAAACATCGAGCATATATATCCTCCAAACGTGGTATGGGAAACCAGTACTTTATGGTTACTTTGTTAATTACTCGGATATCAACACACATACGCCAAACATTTCCCTTCTTTGGACTAGAAGGACCGAAACTATACAAGGACTCATGCTCTCACCGTTTCAAAGCTCTAATCACTGCATAAAATTTCTAATCATAGGTGCTCCATTTTTTACGGGCCTCGCTTAACTTCTCACTAAAGAATGCCACTGGTTTTTTTGCACATTTTTTTGTTTGTTTTTCTTTTCGTTTTATTTTTTAAATTATTTTTATTTCTTTTAGTATTTTATTTTTATTTTTTATAATTATTTTTTAGATAAAGAGACATTTTTACCCTTAAAAATTGGTCACATGCTTGGCATGTGATCAATTTTTGACAGAAAATCCTTTATTGAACAAAACAGAAAGTTGGAGTCCTCAATTGGAAAAAAATTAATTGACATCTTCAACTGTGACATGGGGTATAGTTAGAGTCCTTTTGCTAAAAAATTTCAGTAAAAAAATTCTAACTTAAGACATTTTTCAACAAAAATAAGAAAAAATCATTAGATTAATATAGTTAATTGGTATATTAATTTTCATGATATGTATATATATATATATAAATTGCATTTGGACAATGCTATTGAACACAACAATTTTATCAAACTCTTAAGGCCTGTTTGGTATTCTATTCAAAACCTTTTTTAAACGAAAAAACAAGAAAATGTGCTCTAGTCAAAAAAACATATTTGGCAAACCATTTTCAAAAATAGTTTCTAGAAAAAAAAAAATTCTTCTTCTTTAAAAAACGATAAAACATCGTTTTTTTAAAATGTTTTCTTCTTCCTTAGCTGCCATCATTTTTAAAATTAAAAAATTGTTTTCAAATTTCATACCAAACAAGTTTTCAAAAATAAAAAATTGATTTTGAAAACTCACATTAAAAAAAAATCTTAATTTTTTAAAATAAAAATTGAGTAGAATAATAATTAATAATTCAATTAAATTAAGAAAACTAATCATTTTTTCACTGGTTTCATTCATTTTCGTGCCAATGGCAACGATGTAGTAGTAATCAGGTGGCACATTCTTTGGCCAAATACTCTTTATGTGTTTCTAGTTTCATAACTTGGATTGAGGAGGATCCACATTGGCTCACTTCTCTCCTTCAAACTGATATAATGCCTTTTTCTTTTTTTTATTATATTGGAGGGAATCGAATCATGAATGTAGCCTTATCCTAACTCTTACCTCACTCACCCTCACCACTTGAGCCAACCCTAAGGGCTTGATATAATGCCTTCTTAATTATCAATGAAAGGCTATTTTAAAAATAAATAAAAAACCATGACCCCTATGTCAATTTAGTACACGTATTTTAGATAGTACCAATGTGTCCCCTTAAATTTAATTTTGAGTTTAAAATACCCCTTCTGTTAGCACATTTACATTTTTTTAAAACAAAGAGATAACCTATCACCTACGTGATCACTTTTTCGTACTTATTTTTTCTTTGAATCACCTTGTCATGCAAGTTGTCAGTTCAACAATTAATTAAATTTAAAAACTAAAAATTAAAATTTTGAGCCAGATGAGGGGTGGTGGGTTCCGCCAGTAGGAGGCAATGGGAGGGGAGGGGTTTGGGACTTTGTTAATTTTAATGTTCTAAATTAATTAATTGTTGAATTGACAATTTTAATTTTGAAAAAAGTAATCAAGTAGGTGACACGTTAGCACCATTTAATGGAAAATGTAACTGAACTGACGAAATGGACATTTTAAACTCAAAATTTAAATTGAGGAGGCACATTGGTAAAACCTAAAATACACGTCCTAAATTAATACAGGAATCAAAATTTAAAGACTAAATGAAAAACTTACCCATATATAAATAATTGATGAATAAAGTATTATTATAATTATTTGGCTTTTTATCACAAATAGTCATTCAAGTTTCATCAAAACATCAATTTGGTCTCTAAAGTGTAATTTCACTAGATGTCATCTCTCATCTTTGCCACTGAACATCAATTTGGTCCATTCGTTCATTTCTATTTAATTTTTTAAAAAAATACCATTTTTCAAGGGCAAATATGTCTTAACACCCTCTAGACCCACTTTGAAAATTCGCCAAAAATAGCTCGGGACACGAAAAAATTACCCAAAAATTTCTATTGACTTGTCTTGACTATTACTATTTTTATATGGGTTCAAATTATCAAATTGACATTTAGTATTTTCTATAAAATTTGGAATTCCAAAACTAATTTCTAGAAAATTAAAATAACCTTTTGTGTTAATTTGATCCCATATAAAAATAGTACTAGTCAAGACGAGTTTGTACGGGAAATTTTTTCGAGTCCCAAATTATTTTTGACGAATTTTCAAAATGTTTAAGTATATAAAGACGTATTTGCCCTTGAAAAAATTATATTTTAAACGAAAAATTAAACAGAATTGTACAGAGGGACCAAATTGATATTCAGTGGCAAAAATGAGGGATAACATTGAGTGAAAATACACTTTAAGGACTAAATTAATATTTGAGTGAAAATTGAAGGACTATTTGTGATAAAAAAAAATTAAAAAAAAAAAAAAACCTAATTATTTTACAGGGATGAATTAGTATTAAAAGGACAAGAGGAGCAGCGCATTAAACTATGACCCTTCGTCCTTTTGTGGTACTGACATCCATGAATTGAACGAATGGAAATTAAAAGACGTACATGTGCAGAAAACGCTGTAAATAAGGGCTAAGAACTGGAAGAAGATTCCTTTCGGTGGACCCTATTCTCGAGGGTCCATTACTACAATACATGTGATGTTGGCATATTGTGGATACCTCCTGTTGTGCAAAGGCCTACCTAATTGTCCCCTCATTTTAAGCTCTCTATAAATATATATAGATCTAGAGAGAGAGAGAGAGAGAGAGAGAGAGAGAGAGAGAGAGCTTTCTCACTCTTTCTGATTTGTCTGCAACACTATTAATTCAAACCCTTATAACATGTATATGAGAGAGCATGCATTGTGCTACTGATTTATTCTATTTGTGAAAACACTTAAGGGCAATATTCATCTGAATAGACAAGAACCAAAGACTGGTAAGTATTAACAAATACTTTCGTTTCTATGAAAGAAAATAAATGGATTTTCTATGGAAACCAAAAAAAAAAAAACTAATTCTATAATATTTTTTATTTAATTTTGAATTGGATCCCACACAACTCAGCAATTGAGCGCGTTTAGATGAGAATAATACTAGAATAAGTGACTTTCTTTAGAAGTACTCTATGCACTTATAAAAACATAATTTGATAATTAAAGAAAAGGAAAAGGCAAAATAAAAACAAATATTCATCCAAAAAGACCAAATTAAACAACTAAAGACTAATTAATTAATAACCATTTGTCACATTTACACCACCAATCGATCCATCATGAACAAAAGCAAAAACACAACACTGGTTAAAAGTGTCTGTTATTTATTTTGTGGAACTTGATAAGTTGAAGTTGAACCCTCTTTAATTAAGATCTCTTCTTCATGAGCTTATTCACTTAAAGAAAAATAAATAAATAAATTATAAATAAACATATAATTAAATATTTGACTGACTGAGTATATCAACCCGGCCCCCTCCCTCCTCTCCCCCACACCCACCATCATGTGTTTTACTTACTAATTTTCTTGCAAATTTGTGTATATATTTTGATGATGATCATATAATTCCTCCAAACCCAAATCCATCAGGACCCGCCCATTGTATCCGACCCACTTACCCTTCCGAAAGCCCTGCAAAACCTGACCCACATTCGAACAACTTTCTTTCTTTCTTTCTTTCTCAGTTTCTTGGCCTTTTTTGTTCTCTCTCTCTCTCTCTGCTCACTCACTCAGCTGCTGCTGCACCCACCGGAGGAGCTGCTCCTTTGTTGGGCACGATCTCATAGTTCCCGATATCGCCCGATTCGTCTTCCTCATCCTCGTCCTCGTCCTCTTCGTTATCTTCTCGATCCTCACTTTGGTTCTGGTGATCATGTCGTATGTTGTCGCTTTCCATGTGATCCTCCCGATCATTATTTTCTTGCTGGGGAGGCCACTGCTGCTCCGGCCTCACCATCAACGGCACGGCGTTCTCGGCCTTCATCGTGAACTGGTTTGGAGAATTCATACTAATGTGATTCTCAAATTTGTTCCTCTCGCGATACAAGTTGTCCAGCTGGTGGAAGTAGGGGCACGTCTTCGAATCCTCGGGCCTTATTTTGTTGCTCTCCTTCACTTTCTTGAAGTACTTGTTGATGTTCTCCCACTTCTCTTTGCACCTTTTCGCGTTCCGGTTGTACCCGAGGTTCCTCATCGCCGCTGAGATCTCCTCCCAGAGTGGGCCTTTCGGCCCATTCTCTTGGTACTTGGAATCAAGGCTGGTTCTAAGCTTGATCAGAGCTTGCACCTCCACCTTTGGCCACCGAGACGAGCTCGCTGCTGGCATGAAATTTATATTCTCCCCATTATTCGCTGGCGGTGGTGGTACTGCTGCTGAGGATAATGTAGGCTGCCGCGGAGGAGGCGGAGCTGATTGAGGTTGTGGTGGCGGTGGCGGTGGCGGCGGTGGCTGTAGTGGCAGCTGCAAATTAGTATTCGGTGCTAATTGGCCGCCGCTGCCGGGGTTTTGGTTTTGTTGTTGTTCCGAAATCTTTTGCAAGAATGACATGACGGCTGCGTCTTTGGCTGCTGTGATCGATCGTTCTTGGGCAAGAATCTCGCGTTCTCTATTGATTCTTGTCATTTCTTGCATTCTCCAAGCCTCTTCCCGAACCATCCTCTCGTGCTCGCGCTTCTCTATCGCTTCCAAGAATCTCTGCTGGAGCTCCTCCTGCTTCTGGATCACCTCCTTCATCAGTCTCTCAAAAAAGTCCTTCCACTTCCTCTTCCTCTTCCTCTTCGCCCGCCCCTCCAATTCCTCGTCCGAGGAGGTAGACGAAGAGGTCGAGTAATTAGAGGCAAGATCCGCGGATAAAGTTGGGAATGTGGCATGATGATGTTGATGATGATAAGTTGGCGGCGGCTGTGGCGGTGGTGGAAGAATTGTAGGGTTTGTTGGCGGGAATGAATTGGGGATTGTTGGTGTGGCAACGCCTTGAGAGGGCACACTAACAATAGGGTGTGGTGCTGCAGCAGCTGATGGAACAGTACTAGTAGTCCTAATAGTACTAATATTACTATGAGGAAGTAGTGTTGGAGGAGGGTTTGACATTGCCATTGCCATCGTTGCCATTGTTGTCGGTGCCGCTGCCACGGTAGATTGGTGATGGGCCTTTGGTTGTTGATGAGTACTAGCACTCGTCGACATCGGAGTTGGAGTCGGAGGTTGATTTTCGAGGGCTTCTAATTGGTCGAAAAACCGATAAGTCTTGCCTCCGTCGGACTTACCGGTCCGGCCTTCTTTGGTTCTCCTGTGGTACTTGTACACGTTCTCAAACTTCTCCTTGCATTTCTTGGCGCTCCGGTGATAGCCAAGCTCTGCTAGCTTCCTGATCATTATCACAACAACAATTGCACAGAAACAAAATACAATGAAACTGCAACATTAATTATGTGTGCATCTTGAATTCAGCAACAAAAAAAAAAAAAAAAAAAAGTGTTGTATAAGCGTTGGCACATAAAATAAAGTACTACTTAAAAAGAAATATATATGATCAATTAAGAAGAAACAACAGCAATTCAGATATGTATGTGCATAGTCAATTGATGAAAGACAGGAAGTACCTCTATTGAGATCTCCTGAAATAATTTGAATGAGTAAATTCAAAAAGGTGAGAAGAAAACCATATTTTTGGAATTTATTCAGCTTAATATATATCCAACCAAATCTCAAGTACTCTATGGCAATGAATTCCCAGGAAATGAACTGAAAACCTCAGTAACAACTACAATTAGAACACAAAGAAAGACAAAAAAAAATGAAAAATATTATAAATTACCCAAAAGAGTAATTAATTAATTAAACTGTGTGAAGTCTGGGCTCGAAATTAATCATAAGCAAAACAAAAATCTGAAAATTCAGTTCCCAGATCTCAACCCAATGAACCCAAAAGAACTCCAATTCATGATCAATCACCACCAAAAAAGAAAAAAAAAATGATCAATAATAAAAACAACAACCATTAGCTGGTAGTAGTCACCTGGAAACCTCTTCCCATAATGGACCTTTGACACTTGCATCACGAAACGCCACGTCCATGTCAGAGCGTATTTTCAAGAGTGCCAAAGTCTCTTGGCGAGGCCACCGGTTGCCACCAAAACTCCTGTCACCGCCTTCCTCACCACCACCACCTCTAACACTACTCCTCTCTTCTTCCCCCGAATTCGACCCGACACCACCACCACCGCCATCATCGCCGCCACCGCCTTCCTGAGCCCTGATGGCGGTGGTATTATCTCCACCGCCACCAGAGCTCCCCAACACACTTGAGTCCCCCAGCATAGACTAGTACTTCTACTCCTCTTCCAACTCCCTTTTTCCTCTCTCTTCTCCCCTATAACATCAAGATTACTTACAGCTCTGAAAGAATAAAAATATATCACAACAACAAGGGGATGGTGAATTCTTGTGTACAAGGGTTTTATGAAGATGGGTGTAGGGTGAAGTTATTAATTTATTTCGGTGGGGATCTGCTTGTCGATCTCAAGGAAGTTGTTTTTCTTTTTATATATATATATTTTTTCTCTCTCTCTTTATTTTTGCTGTGGAATCTTTTAGAGTTGTAAGTCTTTAATGTTTGTTTTTATTTTTTTCAGTGTAAGTTGGTAAAAAGAAACACTATATTCTGGATCACTTTTTTTCTTTTCAAAATGTGATAAAAATGAATAATAAAAGTAGACATAAATGTATTACAGAAAAATAAAATACGTATATTTAGTGTTACAGACATTTTTTAACAGCTGCACATAGAGACGATAATGATAACAAGTTGGTTTTTGTCTGTCCAGCTAAATTTAGTTAAAAGCCGGCCCATGTAGGTCAGCTTTTTTTTTTTTTTTTTTCCTTTTCTTCTTTTTCTTTTTTCATGTGGATTTTTAATTTTTTAATTTTTTAATTTTTATTTTTGGTGGAGGTGAAGTGAAGTGAAGCTCAGCTTTTCTTTTTTGGGGGCTGTTTTGGATTTCAGTGGCCGATGGCAACACTTGGGATGAAATGACTATACTACTCCTAACGTGGCTCCCATTGACCTTTAATCATTGAAAGCTAATCTGGACATATTATTTTATTGGATCAGTACATTAGAAATCTAGGTTTGTTTATGTAAATTGAATTTTTATACTTTTGGTAATCTTTGTATTCCCCAAAATGCCCTTGGTTAGAAAATCATACCAAAAATTTTCTTTTTGTTTCGCATTTGTTGACCACATTTTTCCTTTTTTTTTTTTTTTATCATTAAAGGAGAATCATGAAAAACTTGGTCACTTGGGTCTCATCTCAATCATAAATAAAATCGTAATATAATGTAAATTTAGATCACCTCCTTATGTTTTTTGCGCTAAATATTCTGATTGCAAAATTTTCATGTCATACTTTACTTTTTTTTAATGAATACTTCAATATATATATGATTCTTACCAATAATCTTAGCGGTACTAATTCTTATTCTAATTTTTTATACCTAATAATACAATATGGAACATGATAGTTTCTTATTTACTATAAGTAAATTAGTACAAGGGACTCAAATATAAATAAATGAAATACAACCACATCAATTGAGATCTAAGAAATAATGGAATAATAATTGGTGCCTGTACAATTAATTATTGAAACCTTAAATATTATTAAATCTTAAACTTTGAAAATAATATTGTTTTGGCCATAAGTACAGTATCAAAATACATAAAGGATTTTAGATGAATCCTGGGAAGAGTCAAGTAGCACACCGCCTTAAACCCTCAAATATTTAAGCCTTTAGGCCTTGTTTGGAATGCAGGACAGGACTACACGGGATAGAACTGTGTCCTATGGACAAGACAGGCCAGAACAGGTTAATCCCATGGTGAACAACCATTGAGGAGGGGACAGAAATCCTTAATTAGTCCCATCCTCCAAACGAGGCCTTAAGGTCTTCATATTTTATAGACCCTGTATATTAAATTAAGTGCCTATAATACATATAAAACAACAAAAAAACCCAATGGAGTTTTACTCAAAATTCAAAGTTTAATTCTCTTTGGAATAAAAAAAAAAAAAAAAATTCAAAGTGTAATGGGAAGACAGCCTCTAATATTTTTCATCTTGTTGGGTGGAAGTGGATCGCTGTACGTGTTATATATGTGATGTACGGGGCCTCCTCTTATGATTGAGACAAATCCGAGTTTGTCAAAATTTTGATTTCTCACACACATCTGAGCAAAGAAAAATTGGCAAAAAAATAATAATTAGTTTTGATCTTAGAAGAAACATATTTTGAGTGGGAGCCACTGTTGAATTGAATTAGTCTTTTAAGTTAGATGTAGGTCATGTTATTAGGCCAAGCCATTTATGAAAAGAAGTAAATGGTGGACAATTCAGTTGGGTTATCAACCTACCATAATAAATTGTATGGAAATTTGGATGGCTGTGATCTAATCATCACCAATTTGATGTGAAAATAATTGGCATATTTTTGGGACCATTAGCATTAGCCCCAGCTGGTTGCTTGTAATTGTGTGTAATATTGGGTGTTTCTCTAAATTCTGTCAAGATCAAGCATTGTAGCCATACAATATATACATGCAATGGTGGCACCACTGTGAGTGTGTATATTTATATATACTAACGTTACGTTTCTTTTTCACATTTTAAATTGGATGACTTGAAATTGAATGTGACTTAACTGCTTTTGTGATGAGGTTGTTGCGACTTGCTAGCTGTTTTTTTCTTTCATTTGGTGTTGTTAATATGTAATTGTGGATTAATTTTGGACCATCGATGCATTAAAAACAAGTAAGATGATCTAATTAGATATATAAATGATTTCTAGTGAAATATTTATCATGTTATGTTGCTAAAATGTGAATTAGAACCGTAAATTTAAACATGATTCAACTTAATTAATTATTTTGATTCACTGTATAATAACATTTTATGTTTCTAGCACCAAAAAATTATTGGGATACAAAATTTGATAAAAAAATTTTATACGAGGGAGAGAGATTTAAACTTGAACTTCTTACAAACAAATAGAGAGAAATATCACAGAATTATTATAGAATCCCTAAATGCATGGGATTTGGGGTGGGGAAGGGAGAGGGGGGTTAAATGCTTTCAAAATGGATATGTTAAACACCCAAAAGAACGAAAAATTATAAGGTATAACCGATATATCGCTACGTGGTGTAACCAATCTAACGTGTAAGGGTATTATGGGATGATGTGTTTATATTCGTAGGGTATAGTATTAATAACATCCACTCATATTATAACACATAGACTGGTTATATCACATGTCAATATATCGATTATACATAATAATTTCTCCAAAAGAACCCACACATCGATGGAAGAAAAAAAGTAAGACGTTTTATTTATTTACTTAAATTTAAATTAAATAATTAATATTGGACTTTCTTTAATTTGGACAAGTAAAATATTGATATTGAGAGTCTGGCTAATATGATAAACAAAATATAAGTGAAACCATTTTTTTTTTTTTTGGCCAAGATAAGTGAAATCATTTGATATTGATATGTATTGAAACCTTGATGGCTCAACTGAGTAAATAAGTTTAGTAAATCCATGAAAAATAGTCAATAATTATTTGAATTTGGTCTAGTGATCATGAGTTTCTCTTTGTGAGAAAAAGTCTTATATTATTTTATGGACAATAGTTGTTGAATAATAAAAAATAATTATTACAAATAAATAAAAAATAGAATTTATGGGAAGAAAAGAAAAGAAAACTAAATTTTTCGAAATTTTGGAATTTGCAATCAATTCAGTAACTCAATTATTGAGTTGAAAAAACAAGTGGATTGCCCAACACACATAATGCAAAGGAGTGGGACCCATCCAATCAATATGCTATTTAATGCCCAAATCATCAAAGATCAACTTTATGTGCAAGTATATTACATACTGTGATTAGGTATTTAGGTTCACTTAAAAAATAAAAATGGAAGTTTTTTTTTTTTGGCCAAATAAAAATGGAAGTTAATTTTACAAGGAACGTGAGAATTATGAAGAGGGTAATTTTGGACAGCGGAATAACGTAAGCTATCGGTAATAGCAAATGGCAGGAACAAGGAAAGGGTATATTGGTCAAATGCGTACGAAGAGGTGGAGTAGCAAGTAAGGTAAACGACTAAACGTCAAAGAATGAGCACCGTCTATTTTTGGTCCATACTTTCGGACAAGGGTGAATTTTACGTAACTGATGATGATAAATTAGTTACATTCTCCACCATAGGGTTTTTTATTTTTATTTTTATTTTTATTATTTAAATAAGGAAATTTCGAATGTGAAACCTCATTTAATGAAGTGGACAAAAATATCACTAGACTTAATAGTTAATCTCAACAATAATTAATATAGTTAACATTGTATTTCTTTTTTTGTTTTCTGAAATTCGACAAACTTTTCAATGTCTTAGCCTATGATCATTTAAATTAGGCTCAAGTATATTTACATCCACCAATTATATGGTCCATTTTAAGTTGGTCCACGAATTATAAATTATTTCAAATTTTTCCATTAACTAGAGGGTTTATTTCAAGTTGATCCACGAACTATAAAACATTTCAAATTTCTCCATTAATTATAGGATTCATTTCAAGTTGGTCCACGAACTAACAAAAAACATACAGAATAGTAGACAAAACTGGGTTGACAAAAAAACCAAACCGAACCGGATTATTTATATATTTTTATTTTTTATTTATTATATAAAAGTTATATATTTTGAATAAAAAAGGTATAAGGTGTTTTTTGCACATGTTAGGTTAGAACCCATGACCGCTTGAGGAGAGTGAAAGTGTGAATTCTCACTACACCACTTAACCACTAATGATATTTAAGTACATGCAATATATTTATAGGCATACTGATATTTGAAATATAATAATTTATAAAATTATAATTGGTATTCTACACCATAACCTTATACACTAAACCATAAAGTCTGAAACCTTATACCTTAAAATTAACCATATACTCTAATAATTTTAGTATATAAACTATAAATTATAGTTTTGGACTTTTAGTAATATTTTTACAATATAGAAACTATAAATTATATAAAATATAAACTAGTGATATTTTTAGACTTTTTGCAATGATAATATTTAAATAGTGACCTAAAATAATATCTTAAAAAAAGGAATGATATATAAAATATAATTGATTTTATAAATTATTATATTTCAAGTATTAGTATGCCTATAAATATATTGCATGTACTTAAATTTTACAAGTGATTAAGTGAAGTAATGAGAATTCATACTTTGACTCTTTTGACAAGGTCATAGGTTCAAACCCCAACATGTGCAAAAAACACCTTACACATTTTTTATTAAATATATATAACTTTTATATAATATAAATATATATAAATAAAGGTCCATTGATTTTAACTACTAAATTTCAATGACTTTTTAGTTTAGGTACTAAAATTAAATAGCATTTTAGATTACGTACTAATTGAAAAGTCAAACAAATTAATAAAGTAAAAGGTATTACAATTTATAAATATTACATCACATGCCACTACAATAAAAAAATAAAAATAATATTACATCACAAATATTACATTAATTTATATTATTTTGTATTAAAAAAATCAATCCAGTCACAACTTAACTGTGACTATCTTAGTAAATTGAAAGAGACAACTCACACTCTTATACTATATATTATTTTGAGTAAAAGTATTGTTTTGACTTCTATTTATATTATATTGTAGTATAATTTCTCTAAAAAAATTCAATTAAGTCACAACTTAACTGTGACTGTATCACAACTTAGATGTGACTGTCGTTCAGTCACAACTAAATTTGAAGTTGTGAGTGTCGTACAGTCACAACTAAATATGAAGTTGAGACTACAATAGCAAATTTTCAAGATAATATAAAAGTCTCAAGGGCAATTTTATCAAATCTTATAAATTTTAACTAACACTCATCATATGTGGGCCAAAGGATAAAAATGTCAAATGGAAAATGTTCAAATCAAAGGGGCCAACATATTCGTGACATAATCTAAAAAACTACATTTAAATTTGGTAGTTCAATTAAAATATTATATGGTCTTCATGCTATACCAAAAAATTATTGAGATTTGATATTTAATCCTAATTTTCTATATAAATAATCTGGTTCGGTCCCCTTTTTTTGTCAACCTAGTTTTGTCTACCATTTTGTATGTTTTTGGTTAGTTCATTGACCAACTTGAAATGAACCCTATAGTAAATGAGGAAATTTGAAATGTTTTATAGTTTGTGGACCAACTTGAATGAACCCTATAGTTAATGGGAAAATTTAAAATATTTTATAGTTCGTGGACCAACTTAAAATGGACCCTATAGTTGATGGATGTAAATGTACTCGAGCCTTTAAATTAATATCAACATGAACCATGTTTTAAAAAAGCATTCGAATGCTGCATGTGAACGCCTTGTAACTATTAGCCAATAACAATCATTATGGATATTGACTAAACATAAATATATTAGGGATATTAGGATATTAGCCCTGTAAATTAATTTAAGAGTCTATTAACTTTAAGGTACTCACAACTCAAAAAGTTAACCAAAAGCACTCAATCTTATAAATTTAATTTTAAGCTAACATCAACTCACCCACAACCATAAATTTAATTTTAAGGTAACATCAACTCACCCATAAACATAAATTTAATTTTTAGGTAACATCAACCCACCCACAACCCAAAACAACTTCAGCACTATGCAAACAAATTTAATTGTAAAAAGTTTCAATTTTCACCTGCAGTTTAAGTTTTCACTCGCAGTTTCAGTATGGAGAACACTCTTATAAAGTCGCAGTTTTAGTTGTCTGACACAATTAACAAACTCAAAAAGTCGCAGTTTTAGTTTGCATTTTGCAATTTCAATTCACAATTTCAGTTCACAGTTTCAGTTCATAATTTCAATATTTTTTTAGATCTGAGTTCCAGATCTTTTGACAAAACAAAAAAAAGTTCTAGTTATGCAAAGAAGAAGAACAAGAGAGACATAGCGGGGAGAGAGAGAGAGAGAGAGAGAGAGAGAGAGAGAGAGAGAGAGAGAAGAGGAAAGAGAAAGACAAAAAATAAGAAATAAAATGGCAATTAACCATATTTTAAAATAAGTCAGTTGACACCCACTCTTACATATAATGCAACTGATAGTTACATTATTGTTAAATAAAATTAATTAGTACACTAGCAATTAAATAGAATGCATAACATGCACCCTATAGTAATTAATTCTTAATTTTTTATAGAGTCTAACACCATTACTTTTTTTTAATAGCTAAATCCCATATTCAAAATCTGACGCCACGTAGGATAACAATAATGAGTGCAAATTTGCTCACCACCTCTAAAAATGGTGAGCATCACCACTTTATTTATAAAATGACATGTGTCTTCTAAACTAACTCTAGTTAATAATTTTAAATTAATAAATTCGGATATAATAATGAGGTGAGAGAAAATCACTTTCTTCCAAAACTTACCTGTCTTTTTCAATTCTCACGCTCTCTCTCCCCTTTATTTTATTTTCTTGATTTTGCTTATTGTTTTTTTGTTCTTCTCTTTTTATTCCTGTATGCACTTTTTTCTTCACACTGCATTCTTTCATCACATTACCCTATTATACCCTTTTTTTATTTATTCACCATGCACTATCTTTCATCATACATTTGAAAGAAATTTCCAGAACTTTTTATACTCATTATTCCAATTGAAGACCTCTTTTGAGCATGTAACAATTGAAGACCTCATTTTTAATCTAGAACAATCGAAGACCTCATTTTTATACTTGTTATTCCAGAATTTATTTTAAGCTAATTGTTCATTCAAAATTACAACACAATAAATTGTTTTAGTCTGCTTTAAATTCTTAATTTTGAATGAAAAAACTACATGGAGTCTCCATAGGCTTCTTACATGAAGCCCAATATATCATAATTTTACAAAACACATAATACTACCGACCCAAAAATATTGTTGTTGCAATGCAACACAACTATGCTAAAGTTAACATATCGAAAATCATGTGTAAAAGACATTTACAACTCTTCTCTTCAAACACTGCATCAAATTGAGCCTGAAAAATTTAACTGACGAGATGATCCTTGAGTTGTTGGTTGAGTGCTTGTACTTGCCTATCAAATTTATGATCACATATTTATTGATTAGTTAATCAAATTAATTAATTTTGGCCAAAAAAAAAATCAAATTAATTAATATTTGAAATAAACTAGTAGGGAACAAGGTAGACGACCAAACTTGTTTTTTCTTAAGAAGATGAAAGTTGAAAAGACATAGGGTGTCAAACAATAAATAAAAGAAAAGATTTACTCAAAAAAAAAAAAAAAAATAAAGAGAAGAGAGAGCGTGAGAATTGAAAAAGCTAAGTAAGTTTTGAAAGAAAGAGATTTTCTCTCACCTGATTATTATATCAGAATTTATTAATTCAAAATTGTTAACTAGAGTAAATTTAAAAGACACGTGTCACCCTATAAATAAAGTGGTGATACTCACTACTTTTAAAGGTGGTGAGCAAATTTGCACTCTAACAATAATTCATTAGTTTCCTATTATTTATAAGTTTTGCCATTATGTAATTAATGTTGCTTTCAAATTTCTCTCTCCGAAAATTCACTAAATTATAGGGAATCATTAAATTACTAGAATTATGGTTCATTAAAAAGTAATAGATATATGAGTTTTTATTTTTTTTTTATTATTTTTTTTATATTGGAGAATGTGAGTCTTTATGTTGTAGGATTATTATTTTTTTGTCTCATGCATGTTGCCAGTGTATTAGCTATGGTATTTTCATTAAAATGTAAATTCCTTATTAATTTCAGGATGTATGTTTCTTATTGTAGGATTTTGATATAGGTTCTTTATAGTATTTTTATTAAATTTAGGTCCCTTATTAAATTATGGTAACATAAGTTCTTATTGAATAATTCATATAAGTTCCTTAGTTATATATATATATTTGTTCCTTTGTTGTTGTGGGTTTTTTATTTGTTTATGAGAATTGTATGTAGGTTCATTATATTTACTTGTTAGTGTAGCTCACTTAGTTATTATGTAACCTTATTAATACACACTAATTCTTATAAAGAAAAAGTTTAGAAATCAATGCATATGTTAGTAGTGAAATTTTATGGTGTTGGTGGGTTGAAGTAGATTATGTAGATTCCTATTTATTGCATAATTCTAATTTTATTCGTGTTGTTTAGAAGTTTATGAAAATTCATATTTGAAATTCAAAAACAATAAAAGTCCAAACAATGAATTATGAGCATTAAAAGCATCAAAGATTTAGGAAGCAATACCAATAGTTACCAATAATAAAGAATCAAATAATAAAAAAAGTTTGACATGAAATTGAGGGCAGAAAAGAGATTTACAATATCTGAATTTTAAAAAACACTGACTAGGAAATATGTATGGAAAGTGAGTGAGTTGGCAACTAGTCAAAGAGATTAATACATGAAAGAAAAAAATATGTGGGTTTTAATCAAAGAAATATAAATTTGATGGGAATTTCCCTAATTTCTAAATATATTATTATAATATAGAACTTTATACACATGTAATGTAGAAGTTAGAGTGTATGCAACTCATAACCAAATGATAATGAATGAAAATGCCGAAAACATTACATATGGTAAGACAAGGCTTCACATTCAAATATGAGAAATATTCTTTAACATATTCATTTAAGTATAATTGGAGGTAAATGAATTTAGAGAAGTGAGGTGGATTATATATAGGAATTAATGTCAATTTGATCCTTAGATTATTATATTTGTATCAGTTTGGTCTCTATACTTTTAATTTGAAAAATTTAGTCCCCAAACTTCTTTTAATTTTGCCAATTGAAGTTATTTGGTCAATTTAGATTGAAATCAAATGAACATGTTTAAGGCTGAAACGCACGTAAAGTTATGGTATAGTTTAGAGTAACTATTATGTCCTAAAAAAGAAGGGCACGTGATTGTCACATGGTTCTATGCAAACTTAGCTTTGGACGGAAAGTGTGTAAATTGACTGAACAACTTCAATTGGAAAAATTAAAAAAGTATAGGAACTAAATTTTCTAAATTAGAAGTGTAGGGACCAAACTGATACAAATATAATAGTTTGGGGACTAAATTGGCATTAATCCCTTATATAGAACAACATAGTGTAAGAATTAATCACATATACACTATAATCTTTAGAATCTTTGATCAACATGAATTCACACATACTGTTCAACTTAATAAAATTGAGATACGCGTACCTTGGTCCATTGTACGCGGCACTTGATTGCTGAATAACGATTGACAATAAGTTGTTCTTGAAGTCTGAGAATCGAAATTCATGTTTTTCTCCCTTCTCCTATAAACCAATGTTATAAAGTGTATTTTGTGTGTTTGTAAGTTTAGATGGATTATCATATATATATTTATAGAGAGAGAGGGCCGAATTTCCCATTATATTTCCTTTAATCTCTACCGTTTATCATAGTAGATATAAACTAGGAAATTAACCCAAATTTTTTTATTATTATGACTATATCAATTATAATTTTTATTAAATCAAGATTATTATATAAAGGCTGTATTACACTTTACCCACTTGAACTTTGCAGTCAATCTCACTTCACCACCTAAAAAAAAATTATGTCAGTTTACCACCTGAATTAAAAATTTGTTGTAATGTATTACCTCTAACTCATTTTGTCTAAATTTTTGTTGAAAAAAAATATGTTTTGGGTTTTTCAAGTTAGTTTCTATTATGTCAAAACGGGTAAAATATAAAAAAACCATTTTTATTCTAACAATAGTAACTTAAAAAAGATAAAAATATCCTTATTTTTAACAAAAGTTTAGACAAAATGAGCAAAAGTGGTACATTGCAACAAATTTTTAATTCAGGTGGTAAACTGACATAATTTTTTTTTTTTAGGTGGTGAAATGAGATTGAGCCCAAAATTCAGGTGAATAAAATATAAAAAGGCCTTATATAAACCATAATTAATAAAGTATTTACTTGTTAGACAAACAATTAATTCCAATACATAGACCAATAATGTTGATACTTGCACACCTGATTGATATACAATTACAGTAGTCGATAATACGCCATAATCAACTTTAGCGATTCTTGTCAAATCCAGTTATGCAAATATATATTTTATGATTAGAAACAAAAAGATGATGTGACCGATTGTGCACAAATTACCAATTGTCTAAGTGTCATTATCTGCCCTCGATCATCAACTGTATTCAAAATTTGATAATACTTCTCTCTCTCTCTCTCTCTCTCTCTCTCTCTCTCTCTCTCACATATGGGGTTTTGGGTTTCTTATTAAATTTATTTTTCTTATGTAATAAACTAATAATATGTATATTGCTTGTGTTACAAAGCATTATTTACTGGGCCGGGTTGTATGTATATTATATATATGTATATATTGGTGCTTAGCTGGCAGAGCATATCTGTAATATCTGTAGTTGGATAGGATATATAGATGCCTTGTACAACTTCTCTAAGTTAAGCTAGCTGGAGTACCAAGAGATGCCTTCCTCCACTATGCAATATGCATGCCCACTAGCTATATACTCTTTTGTATTTACACCTCCCCTCCCTCTAAAACCTACTATACATCTCTCTCTCTCTCTCTCTCTAGACATATATATTTTAATGAAGGCATGCATATATAATATATTGATTGATATATTATTCATGTATGTATCAATCATCATATACAGCAGGGTGCAGCCATAATATATATAAATAACAAAGCAATCACATGGCATAGTACGATTGGTAGCTGTGATATCCTTGTATATCAAGGTAATAATAACACGAAATTAATGAGGATGGTAATTAACATTAAGTTGACACGTACTATCATGCATGTATGTACACACCATGTGCTGCTGCTGCCTTGTATGAATAATATAGATATGTCAATAATTCAATAATATAACTCCAACGTTAAGTACTTCGTTCTACTATCTCCGTTGTATATAATATAAGAAAGAAATATGATTCTCCATTTTTATATTTTTTGTGCTCATATTATGTTTGTGCGCAAAGTGAGATTGTTGTAGATTTTAGAACGAGGAAATTACAGATTTGATCTATTTATTTTATACCTACTTTAATTTTGGTCCACGATCTTTTTTAAGTTCAATTTTGGTCCACTAATTATTTCACTTGTTCAATAAAGGTCCAAATTTGTGACTTTAAATTCTTTGGATTGTGTTTTCTTCAATTATAATTTAAGTATAAGTTATATTAATTTCATCATTTCTTAGTCATAGGAATCAATTTGGAGTATTAGAATCTAAGAGAATTGAGATTGAGTAAAGTTTGAAAAATTGGCAGTTTTAGGTATCCTACTTTAGGGTCAATTATCTTGAATTTTAGAACTTCAATTTGAATGATTTTTATATGGTTGTAAAGAAGAGATGCATAGATTTAAAACAAGTATGTGTTTGCCGAATTTGGATGAAATTTGATACGGTAAAAGACAAGTCAAATTTGAAAAAACAAATCTGGACCTTTATTGAACAAGTGGAACAATTAGTAAACCAAAACATAACTTGAAAAAGATTGTGGACCAAAATTGAACTACGTATAAAATAAGTGGACTAAATCTATAATTTCCTCTTGTAGAATTTAATATTTTGGGTTAAGAGTTTTGTATTTAAAAATAGGATTATGTATATATATATAGAAAATAATTAGATGAAAGTTTAAAGTGACACAATTTTGTATATATTGATGAGTGTGCATTTTGCATCACTTTATGATACTAATTCCTTAACCCAGAGTGTTAGAACTCGATATTTTGTGTTTGTTGTCTTGTTTTTGTGTTTTCAGGTCAAATGAAGTATAAATAGGAAAAATGAGCAAATGGAGCCGTTTTGGGACATTTCCTGGTCAAACTAGGAAAATGGGTCAATTCCTGGTCAAACTAGGTAAAGAGCAGAAATCCTAGTCAAATGAGGATTCCTAGTCACAAGAGAAAACATCAAGCCCAGAACCATCATTGTCGAGCCAGAAATGAGAAATTCTAATTGGAGCAGGAATTCCTGATTAAACTAGGAAACCTAACACTACTAAGGAAATGAGTCTTAATGACACTAGGAGACTCCAGGGGCAATATGGTCATTACGAGAAGTCAAAATGAACAAGGAATCCTTTATCTACAAGAAATCCTAGTTAGACTAAGAAAGGTTGGTCAAAGTCAACTTTATCAAGTCAAGGTTCCAGAAGCTTCTAGAAGGTGGTAGACATCCATGAAATCAAATGGAGGGAATAAATGAATTCAAATCCAAAGGGAGTTGAGGGCGAAATTGGAAGTCAAAGTCAATGGTCAAGGGTCAACTATGACATGTCATCAAGACAAATGGGCCATGGGCCTATGTGAATGCCAAAATCATGAGGTAGCAGCC
This sequence comes from Dryas octopetala, assembly GCF_963921425.1. Classification (NCBI taxonomy): domain Eukaryota; kingdom Viridiplantae; phylum Streptophyta; class Magnoliopsida; order Rosales; family Rosaceae; genus Dryas; species Dryas octopetala. The sequence continues at coordinate 18,129,940 of NC_141373.1, forward strand.
ATGCATGCATGCGCCAACCCTAGCATCCCAAGAAGCCCATCACGCCAAGACCAAGTGGCAGCCCATGCACACATGTGTGACTGAAACCCTAGGGCCATACGTGAGTCACTTAAGCCCAAAGACCAAGCCATGCCTCACAAGGATTTCTCCCTCACCTCTATATATACATCATATTCTCTCATAATTTAGGGTTCCTATATTTTACACTTTTAGAATTTCAGAGAGAGAGAGAGAGGCCGAAAGCTAGAGAGAAAGATAGGAGGTTGGCGTGACAAGTAAGAGAGAGAGGGAGCCTTTGCCTCAAGCCCTAGCTCACCTTAGCCGTGAGTCCACCTGCTTGTGTGAGGTTTCCCTTCTTCTCCTCTTCTTGATGCAGCCCCCTCCATTGATGTTCTTTAATTTTTCTTCTAGAATTCTTATTTTCTTTTAGTTTTGTGTTTCTGATTTGATTATAATTATGGATTGAGAATTTATTTATATGATTCAGATTTCGTTTTCTATTTCAATTATGTAGTTTATTATTCTATCTTGCATGTTAGTTATATGTTGATTTTCAGATATGTCATGCTTTAACAAATCGTTTATCCGTCTCTTGATGAATTAATTTGATGTTTGCATGTATCAGATTCTCATTATCTATTTGAATCCGTCACTATTTGTTTGCATCATTTGACTGGCCACCTTAGGGCAATTGCATCTAGTCTATTTGTTAGGTTTAGTTGTGGACTAATCAAAGACACTAAATCATAAGTAACAAGAAAATAAGGGATTATTCTTGGTAATAGTTTTGTAGGACCTCTACAAGGAAATAATCAAAACTTGTATGTTGTGCATGTTTGACGTTCTCATAGATCTTAATGACTCTTGCATGGGTAACAGCTGCCTTAGCTTAGTACTAGAGAACATGTAAGTTAACTGATTAGGGGAGGCCTAAGAAGCTCTTAATTTATGCCTTAGGAGAACAATTGCGAGAAAGTTATTAATCAAACCTTTTTAGCAATCAAACTTTAATATATTGTGTTTGAATTGATTTGTCATTAGCCTTGGATGGTTAGAGTATGCATATTTGATTTGATAGCTGAAAGCTTAACATTGCAAGATAGGATAATGTGTGTGTGCATGTGGTGTGGTGTGCGTGAGTTCTATCTTTCCCAAAACCCCCTGTTTAGTTATTCTATTGATTAATTGAATTGATTTGTTGTGTATTAACCATTCCCTATGAGATCAACCTCGTGCTTGTAGGCTTTGCTACTGATGCGATTCGTGCACTTGCGAGTATACTTAGAATGAGATATGTTTTTATTTTATTCTAAGAAAACAATCAACATATATCACATTACCATAAAAAATATAAGCATAAAATTCAAACTTACATATATAGACCGGATCAACTGATCAAGTGTGGGCTCGCACTTTTTTCAATGGTCAATTGATCGACATGGCATGGCGGCGATGTGAGAGTCTACACTGTGACATCCCCACTTGAACAGTTATATATGTTAGTTTGATATTATATATTGTTGATTTATTTATAACAGTTCAAACTTTAAAGTTTTGGGTTCGGCACAATCGTTGTGTAATATCCGAGTTTTTGTCTAGCAGTATATATATATATAGAGGAAATTACAGATTTGGTCCACTTATTTTATACCTAGTTCAATTTTGGTCCACGATTTTTTTTAAGTTCTGTTTTGGTCCACTAATTGTTTCATTTGTTCAATAAAGGTCCAGATTTGTGACTTTAAATCTTTTGGGTTGTGTTTTCTTCAATTATAATTGAAGTATAAGTTATATTTCATCATTTCTTAGTCATAAAAACAAATTTGGAGTATTATAATTTAAGAGAATTGAGATTTGGTGAAATTTGAAAAATTGACAGTTTTGGGTACCCTACTTTAGGGTCAATTATCTTGAGTTTTAGAACTCCAATTTGAATGATCTTTATATGGTTGTAAAGAAGAAATGCATAGCTTTAAAATAAGTATATATTTGCTGAATTTGGGTGAGATTTGATAGGGTAAAAAATAGGCCAAATTTGAGAAAACAAATCTGGACCTTTATTGAACAAGTGAAACAATTAGTGGACTAAAACAGAACTAAAAAAAGATTGTGGACCAAAATTGAACTAGGTATAAAATAACTGGACTAAATCTGTAATTTCCTCATATATATATATACAGGCTCCTTCTGTTGAGGTATACCTCAACTTATTTATGTTGAGGTATACTCTGTTAGGGCCCACACAAGCCGTTTTGTGTCGATCTGAACCGTTCGCAAGGATTATCTTCATTGATAGATCATTCTTACAAAAAATTAGTCAAATCAGAAATCATTTGCCTATCTAAATTTGATAAAACAAATGGATGGTTTCATTGAAAATATTTTGTTCATTCATTTATTTGATCAAAGTTAGATAGGCAAATGATTTCCGATTTAGCTAATTTTTTGCAAAGATGATCTATCAATGGAGATGTAAAAAATGAACGGTTCAGATCGACACAAAACGGCTTGTGTGGGCCCTAACAAAGTATACCTCAACATAAATAAGTTGAGGTATACCTCAACAGAAGGAGCATGTATATATATATATTGATGTTCGTTTGTCGATCAAATTTTTAGAAAGGTAATATGTTGTCAAATTATGAATTTGAACCTAATATTTAGATAAGAATTAATATAACTAATTACTCAAATCTCAAAGTGCATGCATATATGATTTCGGAGAAGTGGATGTTCGTGGTTATCTTAAATCAAGGTGCATGTAGACATATATCTTCTTTAAATCTTGCTTATATAAAATACATGTCTCTTTTATTGAAGAATTTCTTATTTAAAGCTCATTTCATATTGTAATTAGACGATCAATTCTATTTTTGAAGTTTCTATTCAAGAATCAATCTTGCAAAATTCTTAAATAAAGCAGAAACAATTTAACTGTTTAATTAAATAGTCATCATTTACTAATTTAATAATAGGTAAAATACAATTTGGGTTCCCATATCAAATGCATAAAAATAGCTGCACATATACATATATGTCATTGGAAAAATGAATTACTATTTTCAGAGTTGTCTTTTACTGCAACAACTTGTAGGAAAAAACCATGTCGGTGACTTGTAAGAGCCAGTTGCTGCTGCAGAACTTTGGGCTTAAAATGTAAGGAAGAAATAATAAAATAATAATAATGATGAATAATAATAAAAAAGAAGAGAGGAATACATAGTCATTTCGATATAATCCAACCTTTGCAGTTTGCTGCTTGGGTTAAAATACAAAGTATACTTTGTAATTGTAGTAAATAATTGTATCATATTGTACCGACTACCTCACACACAAGACAAACAAATGCCTGAAAATAGGAAAAAGGTTTGGTCATGCATTGTCATTTGAATTTTTCAGTTCCTGAAATGCAGAAAAACATATACATATGCTGCTATGCACACGTACATTAAATACACATAGCAATATGTACGTGTAGATCATCAAATATATATGTATATAAATTAAAGCTAGCTGGCTCGATCTGCTGGCCGACTTTTATTTATTTACAGCAGCTAAAGTTTACATGTAGACAAAAGGGTTTACTTCACATGGGTGGGCTTGTGGGCATGTGATGTACACTCACATATCTTCTGTCTAGCTTCCATGTGGTTTAACCCTTACATTTTATCTGTCACCAGCTAAGCAACCCAACCCCAATTGATTCTTTCATTTTTGCCGACACCCCCTCTCCTTCTCTCATATATATATTAGCCTCTCCACACTTGCTCTCGCGAGTGTGAAACGGCTCTTTTTATTGCGCAAACACCGATATTTTGATAAGCGTAATTCATTTAATAGGCTTCTCCTATTTCTATTCTCAAATCACAAATACAAACAAACCTAGTTATTCAACCCAAATGAAAGACCTAAAAAAAAAATTGAATATATGAAATTAAGCAAAAATTAATTAAGAAGAGATAATTAAGAGAAAATTAATTAAGGAGAGAGAGGCGGCAAACCAATTCTCATGAGCGGGAAAGTAAATTTGAAAAATAGATAACTGACCATTGGATTTAACCTGAAACAATCTCAGTCATTCGGACCCAGAGATAAATTTTAAGATTCTAAAACCGTTCTGATAATATATAATATATATATTTTTTTTTTTTCTATAAGCTTCTCCCTTTTTACCTTTTTTTTTTGTTTCCTTTTTATGAATGAATGAACAAAACATTATGCATCAAATATTAATTTTCAAGGAGCCCATCAAGAAGAATTTAGGACGCAAGTCACTCGGAAAATATCCTTCGCTGATTTATTTTGTTAATCTTGTGCTTATATTTAAAACGATAGATCTCACTTTAAAGTTTAAGTATTATACGTTTTGGATTTAAAGTTTAACAATTAAAATTTGTATTAGAAAATAATTATATAAAAGTTTAGACAACATAATTTTATACATAAGTACTAAATTAACACCAAAAAATTCGGATCCGCATACTAGTCACTCAACTTAATTCATGGAATTAATGGTTTTTTCTTTTTCAATCATTAATTATCCATGTGAGATGTAAGTAATTACTTGAATGTGACCCATCAACAAGGGGTAGCTAGCTAGGCTAAAATAATGTTCGAAAGAAAATGGCTAGCTCCTACTTTTATCACACATGAATATGATTATGGGTATTGTCACTTTTCATCCAAAGTTGTACCATGTCAAATTTGCTGTAATATGCTTAAAGAGAAAGTATTTAATTTAATGGTGAAAGAAACAATGCAACAGGTGTTACAATGATTAATTTGTATAGTGACCGCCGTTGTTCTTTACCAACAACATTTAATAATTAATTACTATATATTAGTCTTTCCATTAGAACCTTCCTTGTCCAACCCTATATTCATTATATTCCTTGAGAACCCTTTATAAGTATATAATAATTGCAACTTTTGAGCTTCGCCCTAAGTAAATTATTACTTAGAAAGATGATAGTGGAGTAAATTGGAAGCCATTGGAAGAATGCGCGCAACCATGTGCCAAAGACTACCATACACTTAATGGTGTTTTATGCATGCTCACTCACAGCTTTTAGAGTTGAGCAAAGCAACCAAATGCTGCAAACATTTATATTATTGGAACATGAAAGCATGTGCATGCAAATAACTATACAGATTGCTGTGGAAGATCCTAATAAAGGATTCCAACCGATTCTATATTTATTTTTCGAGTTAAATACAAAAATGATCCATGAATTTTATAATCAAATCTCAATTTGGTCTACTAATTATAAAAAGTGTCAATTTGGTCTACGAACTTTTCAAGTTGTACCAAAACAGTATAAACTTTCACTTTCAATGAAAAATTTAACTGAAAATGGTCATGTGCACAGCAAGTAACCACATTTTAAGGAACATTTCAGTCCGTTTATCACATTTTCATGTGACAAATTCCGTTAATTTTCGGATGAAAGTTAACATTGTACTGCTTTAGTACAACTTAGAAAATTCGTGGATCAAATTGACACTTTTTATAGTTAGTTGACCAAATTGAGAATCAGTGTAAAGTTCGTGGACCATTTTTGTTTTTAACCCTTATTTTTCCCTTTTTATTAAACTAGATGAAATTATTCTAATTTAGGACCTCAGCTCTAGGGTTAATTGCTCTTTATTATTATTATTATTATTATTATTTTTTTTTTTGAGAAATTGGAATCTTTCCTAATATTGAGAAAATAAATACTAGAGTAATAGCCAGTTGGTGGGTAAAATGCTATTAATTAAGCGCAAGACTTATAAGTTCTCACAACAATTATATATTTCTATAGAACAATTTTATTCCTCATTTTAACCAAAATGTTATTAGTTTTCATAAAATGCATGTTACGTGTTATATTATAGTCAATCATAATTATCCTATGGTAGTTGATGGACAACCCAGTTGGAAGGGTGTCACACCTCGAACCCCGAGTATGCGACAGAGACACCTCTCTTGAGTATCCCGAGAGATTGATACCAAACCACTGGTGTTAATCCCCCAAGACGCTCAGGAAAGGTTGAGCCTTTTGAGTTTAAATGGATCAGAGTATTCGTTACACAATATGATCTTTTAAGGAAATAGTAAGATTAAAATAAATACATAAATATAAAATAACCAACTCGTTCGGGTGAAATAGTTAAATCAACACCTCAGAAAAAAGGGAATTACCTAAGTATAAGTAAAACCCACAAGTTACAAAATGATTAAAAAAAAATTTCATTGTTCAAAATGGGTTCCCAATGTAAAACGCACATAAGAACACAAGAACCGCTACATAGACATTGAGTCACCCAACAAGAAAATCCAAGCTGTGCACCTGTCACACCCGAACCCCGGGTATGCGATAGAGGCACCTCTCTTGAATATCCCAAGATTAATACCAAACCGCTGACGTTAATCCCCCAAGACGCACAAGAGAGGTTGAGCCTAGCTTTTGTATTTACATGGAGCGGGTTGGATTAGAGTACTCATTACACAACATGATCTTTAAGAAAATAATAAGATCAAAATAAATAATAGATATAAAATAACCAACCCGCTATGGTGAAATAGTTAAATCAACATCACAGAAAGGGAATTACCAAAGTATAAGTAAAACCCACATAAGTTACAAAATGGTTAAAACCAAAATAACATTGTTCCAAAATGGGTTCCCATTATTAAACGCACATGGAAAAGTAAAAAGCACTGTGATAGCAAAAGACATGATAACAGAGACCTTGAGACACCCGACAAGAGAATCCAAGTTGCGCACCCCTTCAGTCAAGATCTCCTCCAAGATGCAAATCTGCATAAGTAATAGAGTAGAAACAAAACCAACAAAGAAAAAGTAGGGAATAAACATCTCATACGGTCATAGCTTCCCTCAGGAGACCTGCTAGGTTTGAAAACGTTTAAAAACATTTCCTTATGAAAGATTGATTTCCAAAATCCCGAAAACATTTTCAAAAAATTGATAACCCCTCAGCTACAGTAGTATAAGGTAAACATGCATAAAAAATCATAACTAATAGTAAATTAGATGGTCAATACACATTAGGTATAACTATGATTTCAGCTGTGAAAAACAGCGACCATAGCGAGAGTGCCCTGATAAACAGAGATAGGAACTCGCAATTGAGAAACTGTATCAACTGCCACTGAATCAGTTATGAGCCCTATCTTCACACAATTACACGATACATGTGACAACATGGCTAAGCACCCCATAACGTAAGTGATCAATTCTTCTAGAAGGTTTAGGGATTTGAACCCAAGGTCACCTACGAGGCTACCCTTACTCTCAGACCAAACACAATAAGCATAATAACATGTTATAACAGTTTAAAAACTACACATACACACACAAAGTCTATAGTCATGAATATAGGATAAATCCCCTTACCTAGAATTCAATGCTCTTCAAGTATTCTCTTCTACAAACCTTCCAAGTTTGCGCATGGTTTTATCTTGGCAAATCCTCTGTAACTAGACAATACGGCAACCTTAACCTCTTAATAACTCGGCAACAAACAAAATTGACAAAAAAAAAAAAAAACAAATTCTAAGTTAGGGACGATTAACAATAAGGGAAGATGGTATGATCTTTTCTTCAGTCATACGTCGCTCGTTTCTAGTCCTAAGTGGACTAAACTCTTTTCTTTAGAGTTTACTTAAGGGTTCACAAGTTTCAATTTTTATCTTAAACTCAAATCAATTGACTAATTGCTTTAACTCAAAACAAATCCTCAAAATAAATTAGATTAATCCAACTTAATTTATACAATTGAAACTTGCTAATCCTAACATGCCAATAACCTTTAAATAAACAAATAAGTCTCCAAAAATAAGGCTAGACATGCTTAATTAATAAATAAATCCTACTTAATTAATTTAAGCATATATCTTAAAATTATAGCGTAATAAATAAATAAAGCAGAAATAATAAAATACTTACCTGGTTGTAGACCTCCAAAGCTAGGGACTCCTCCTTACACTCCCAAAACTTTAAACTATGGGAAGTTTATTCCCTTTCGGTATGTCTCTTCTTAGAGAGACTCCTAAGGAACCAAGGAGTGAGTAATTATAACTTAATTTGGTGGTATAAGTGAAAATGAAGGACAATGGTCTATGTATAGGCACTAAAAGGTTGGAAAAAGTTGTAAATCTCTAATGTGAGACAAATTGCACTAGAAATGCTCAAAAGAAGTCTGAAAATCGAACTGGGTTGTGAAAAAACCCACGGGTGGCAAGCTTGTGAGACTAAATGGGCGGGCTGACCCAATTGGCAAGACACGCGGGTTGACAGGACCGTCCCCAGATTCCACGCTAGAACTCGGAGTGATCCTATGGAGTCCAACATGTAACGACCCGACCCAAATTTTCACTAGAAATTTAAATTTTTATTTAACTATGTTTTTAAGAGATTTTTTTAAGGTGTGGAATTGCATTTTAAAGATTATGAGATTTATTTGGAAAATAAAAAGGGTTTTGATTTAAATATTTATTTTTGTTTTAATTTAAGCTTGACCAAAAGTTGACTTTTAAAATAAATGGGTTTTCGACTTTGACCTTGAGTCCGTTAGATAGGTTTCGACCCCCCGAGTTCATAGACACGTAGCACGCTTCGATCCGAGTTACAGATTGAAAGATATGGGCGTTTGAAGCGAGGGGCAATTTCGTAAAATGACAAATTTGGGGTTTAAAAATCAGATTTTCTAGACTTCTCTCTCTCTCTCTCTAGAACTTTCTCTCTCTCTCTCTCTCTCTCTCTCTCTCTCTCTCCTTTATATATATCTCTCTCTCTCTCTCTCTCTCTCCTGTTTTCCTCCACTCCCGCACCCCTCCCTTGCGCCCACGACCCAGCAACCGACCACCACCATCACCCAGCTCGCCGTCGACCACCACTCGCCGACCTGACCTCTGGCTCCGGCGAGCTTTTCCCCCCCCAGACGCCGAACACCCCCCGGCCTTCTCTCTCCCCGAGTTCTCTCTCCCTTCTCTCTCCTCTGCGCGCGGCCAACCCAGCCAACCCAGCCACTTTTGGCGGCTGTTCCATCGACCCCGACCACCGGCGATCTCCCCCGTCGGCCGATCAGCTCGGCCCGACCCTCCTCCAGTCAGCCCAGCTCTCACACGCGCGAGAACGAGGCCAGAGGAAGCCCAGCCCGCCGCCACTGCTCGCCGGATTCCGGCCAAATCTCAGCCCATTTCATCCCTATTTTTGGTGAGATTTCTTCCTCTTCCTTTAGGTTTTCTTTTTCCTAATTGTTGTTGATTAATTTCGAGTATATAGGAAATTTGAAATTTCTGGGTTTTGAAGCCATTTCGGGTTGTTCTTTAATTTTCGGACTAGAGGGCTGTTTTTGTCGTTTTAATTAATAAATTCTATTCCTAGGAACCACAATTGTGGTTTAAGATTGAAAAATTGAGTGGGTTTGAGGAATTAGGCATTTCTTGGTTGAATTTGGAGTTGGGGCAGCCACTTTGGACGGCTCCTGCAGTGAGTCCGAACCCCCGCTGCCATTCGTGAACTAAGGACTAATTTGGGCATTTGTGGAGTGGGTTGTTGAGCATGGCTACGTGAATGTGATTGGAAAAGCCGAAGTTGTTTGTAAGTTTAATTTCGAACGTCGTAAACCGTCGAGTTAGAACGAGTGTCGGGCGTGATGTTAAGTTGAGCACACATCTACGTTTAAGTGTCTTGAGTCGGAACTAATTGTGTTTCGTTAAATTTCTATTTTATAGGCGAGACGACCGCGGCCCGAAACAATTCGGCGGAGGATCGGAGCTAGGATTCTCACTGTGAGTGGACTTTTATTTTTGAAAATGTTTATGGAAGTTATAATTTAATTTATACTTGTTTGAGAAATAAAAATCTTTGAGTTGGTTGTTTAATCCTTAATAAGTTATAAAAATCGTATCATTTTAATTATTCCGTGATGTTGATTTAATTTGGGATTTGACCAATGACAATGGATTTCGGATTTCAAAATGTGTTCATAAATAAGTTTTAAAACCTAGATTTACATGTTGATTTTTCTGAGTTGTTGGACTTTGGAAAAGAATCTAGTCTCTTGTTTCATTCACGTGGTTTATTTAATAATTTGGGTATTGTCGAAAGTTTGGATTTGTTTCATGGTTATTTGAAATAGTACACTTTGGCATTTTGATTTAAGTTTTGTTGGAAGGTTTCGAAAATATTTGCTTTCGATGAGAAAAGATTTATTATTTGGTTATGAAAAATGGTTTTCAAACCACCCTTTGCAGTACCCTCCATGTTATCAGATACATAGGTCTTTGGGACCCATCACGGCACACATATAGGCTTTGGGCCGTGTGTCGGGATGCTTCGCCCTTTGGGGGCTGCTCTGCGTGCACGTATGACCAGGATTGCCTGCACGTGCTGATTTATTCACACGTGTGTATGGCCATGATATTGCCTGCACGTGTTGGATTTCACTCCACGCGTGTGTATGGCCAGGATATTGCCTGCCTGTGCGAGAATTCCGCACAGGTGTATGGCTAGGTTATTCAGGGTATATAGCATGGTGGAAAATGAAATTGGTACCTTCAAGAGTGTTTTATGGATTTCAAGTGAGAAATATCTTTCGAGTTTTATAATGATTTCGATTTTATTATGATTTTGATAAATTAAATGATTGGCTTTTGAGAAAAGTGTTTTGAGTTATCTTTTCTTTGAGTTCCTTTAGTTTTTATAATATTCTTAAAGTTTGGAAATGATTTTAAAACTGGGGGATTTCAAAAGCAACGTGAGGTCTTAGAATTTAAATCTAGTTATAAAGGGTTTTCTGAAAAGATATTTACCTTTGATTTTCATTTTTATTAAACTGTCCACTCACTGAGTTATCTCACCATTTTCCTATTTTTGTTCAAATTGTTCCCCCCAGGTTGTAGCTTTGGTGGAGGTCGAGCCAAACGCGTCGAGGCATAGCATCCATTTCTCATTCCTGGACCCTGTAGGCGCCATGTTTTATTTTTGTAAAAACCTACTTTAAATGATTAGTGGCTCTGATAACAACTCCTAAGGTTTAAGTGGGTTTTCTTTTAAATTATTTTTATGACTTTGTTAATTTAAATGATTAGTGGCTCTGATAACAACTCCTAAGGTTTAAGTGGGTTTTCTTTGAAATCTGTTGGGTCCGAGACCCTTTATTTGCTTGTGGTAGAGGTGGCTGAAAGAGTTAGAAGTGCTTAACAGGTTTTGAAGTTTCTGGGTTAGTCCATTTTCAGGGGAGATTCTGCCGAATTTTCGGTAGGATTTTCCTTGATTTTGGATTCCCGCAGGACCTCTCCGGGTTTCAGGGTGGAATCCGGGTGCGGTTCTGTCACAACACCAACCGGGTGTTAGGCTAGCTAATCTCCACAGAAATCCCAAAATTTGTATCTGAATTTAAATAGAGCATAACTAAATAGAATTTTTACAACATCAATAAACATTAAAAAAAAAAGGGTAATATATAACATTGAGCCAACAATATTGATGAACGAATGGTAGGGAAAACTAGGGCTGCCCATCGGTCGGTTCGTATCGGTATTGGGGCTTACCAAACCAAAACCAAAAAATTCGGTATTTTTCGATTTCGGTATTTTTTGGTTTCGGTATTTTTTGGTTCGGTAATTTTTGGTAAATTTCAGTTTTCGGTTCGATTTCGGTAATTTTGGTATCGGATATTTTTGGTTCATTTTCGATTTACTTCGGTATATCCTCGGTTCATTTTCGGTTTACTTCGGTATATCTTCAGTTCATTTTCAGTTTAATTATAATAATACTAATTATTATATACTAATATAAATTAAAATTTAATCAAATATGATACATAAAATATAATGTTTGATGAATATATATTTGCACGAGAAATATTAGTAGTTTATTATAGTACTAGTATTTTACCCTAGTAATAATATATACTAGTATAATTAGTTTAATAATATGTATTAGTACATATCCTATTAATTTAGTATGTATATATACCGATAAATATGAGTGTATATATATATATGCATTATTTATCTAAAGATGAGATTTTTATTTTCCTAAAAATAATAACATTTACTTTATTAGAAAATGATTCTATATCTTAAATTCTTAACTCACACTTTTGATAATATTAATATGATAACATTATACAATTATATTTTTTTATAGTTGTTTAAGATATTAGTAATTTAATATTTATTATACCACTAACATAATAGTATTATATAAGCATATATAACTAAATTTCGGTAATTGTTTCAGTTTTTTCGGTAATAATCGATTCGGTATCTTTCGGTAATAATTTTCGGTAATCGGTCGGTTTACCAACTTTTTTCGGTTTTTACCAAAACCAAACCAACTTTTTTCGGATATTTTCGGTTTCGGATTTTCGATTTTCGAATTGTGAAAATCGGTATACCAAACCAAAAAAATTCGGTCGGTAGTCGATCGGTTCGGTAAAAACCAAACCAAAGGGCAGCCCTAGGGAAAACTGATGTCTCGACGTGGTGCGGTCCAACCTTAACAATCTCTAAAACCTGGGGGAAACCGTAAAAAATAAAAACGTGAGAATAATCTCTGTGAGTGGACAAAAAATAAACTTTAAGACAAACCCTTGAAAACCATTTGTAAAACTGCTCGTTTACTTGAACTCATTTCTTTAAAGATCCTCTAGTTTTAAAACCATTTTTTATATTCTATTACCATAATCATTCTTATTTGGACCAATTTAAAAAAAAATAAATAAATATTTTTAATATTACAGATTATTTAATGAACTTTTTTATAAGAGAGCATCTACAATGACTCATTGTATGCCTTTAACAAAAAGTTACAACTCCTTAACAAAAAGTTACTACTTATTGGCAAAAAATTACCATTTCTTGATAAATGTTATCACTTACTTGAGTGATCTATCAAAAAGTATTGGTAACTTTTTGTAAAAAAATGGTAATTTTTTGTTGAAGGCATACAATGACTGAAGTCATTGTAGAATTTCCTTTTTTATAATATCATAATAGTCGCTATTAACCAAAATGAAATTAAAAGAAACTATATATTAACAATCAAACCAAAAACAAAAGGAATTTACAAATCTTGCCACTGTGCTGATATGCTGCTGATATCAGCAATGTCCAATTTTAAAAGTTACATATAAGTCAATAACAACCACACATTGTTTTTAATTAATTGGTAACTGTCACACAATTACCGTTTTTTAATTGGTAACTATATGACAGTTACCGTTTTTTAATTGGTAACTGTGTGGCAGTTACCATTTTTTCATTTTTTTAATTGGTAACTATCACACAATTAACTTTTTTTAATTAATAATTATCACACAATTACTTTTTTTAATTGTTAACTGTCACATAGTTACCGTTTTTAAACTTGGTGACTATGTGAAAAGTCATTATTTTAAAAATTGAATCAAACTATTTTTGAAGGGCATGATAGTAATTTAACATGAGGAATAGTATAGAGCCACCCAAAGTGAACTGGCCACATTGACCATTATGTAATTAGTAAATATGTGCAAGTGATCATTATGAGAACCCAAATTAAATTTTGACTATTATGAAATTTTCAAATATTTTATTGATTTATTTGTAATTTGCTATTCTTATTTATTCAATTTCTTTTAAATAATTACATGTATATTTTTAACAAAATGAAATTATTGATATATTTGTCAGTTTTTGCTCATTATTTTTTATTTTTTTATTAATTAAAAACTATTGTCCATATGATTTGAACTTAGAATTTCTTCTCTGTGTTATCCACAAACTAATGGTCATTATTAATGAACAAAGTAAATTCTATTAAAGGTGTTGAGCAAAATTGATGTCATAATTCCATGGTTAACAAACCGATATACTATCAAGAAGAGAATTACCAGACCTACACCCCGTACTCGTAGGTGTGTGTACCATACACAATAGAGGTTCATTGAGGATGGGCCCCATGTGGGCCAAATCAAAAGCGCACCCAAAAAGCCCATATTGAGCAAGAAAGAGTGGAGGCCCCATGTGGCCCACAAACAACTAGTTAACAACAGTGGGAAAGAAAGGGAGAGTACTAAGAGAAAACAAACACCACGTTCTCACGTCCACTTCTTTGCTTCTTTTACCTCCTTTGTTACTCTCACTCATGTCCACTTCTTTGATGTTAGACCCAAATGGATAAACAAGATAAGCCTTTGCCAATACGCTTTAAAGTTGTAACATTTTGTGCATTATCTTCCAAACACAGCCCATGAACAAACAACAAAAACATACATTAATAATACCACTAATATGCACATAATGTGAAGCAGAGCAATCTTTGTTATGAATTGGAAATTGGCTAAAACACCCAATTCTTGAATTAAGAACAGTGTCAATCAAACCAATTTTTGCACTTTAATCTCAGTACCCAAACTCTATTGGGTTTCCTAAAGGGGCAAGCATTACCATTTCACACTTAAAGTTGGAATTCGACTCTTACCCTTTTTTTCTTTGAAACACGAAAAAATGGGTCCAAAAATTCGACTCTCACCTTCTTTCCCTTCTTTGGATCACAAAACCAGAGGTTCACTGCAAACACTGCCTCTAACTTCTAGTATCCAGAGGTTTACCATGATATTATTTTCATCTGCTATTTCTCATAGGGTCATACACCTTATTTTTCAAGGGGCCTCCTCACAATTTACTATTGGGGATGACATGAATCCAACTTAGCCCATAAAATAGCACCGAATTTTTAGCCAAAGTTTTTAAGGGAAAGGTCCATTTTCATCCCTCTTGCTCATAGCACCCCAACAGCAACAACATAAAGAGGTATTAAATTCAACCCATAGAGGAAGGGAATGAGAACTTACTACACACACATAAATACCAGCCAGTCTGAGAGAATTGAATATTATAAATTTATGTGATTTCTGGAGCTTGAATATCTAATATCTAACATTAAAGAACAAGAATTTCAAAACACCAAATGAAATTACAAGAAACTACCGAAATTCATGACAAAAAAAAAAAAAAAAACTACATGGAATTAATTGATTGATAATTTTCATTACAAATGTGTTTAGCCCATGTTATCTTAGTTATTTTTCATCCATTCAGAGCTTGGAACAAAATAGAGAGTTGTATGTATTTCTCATGAAAATGAATAAACCATGTATACAAATTATGGAAGGCACTTCTTGCTCCAATTGACTGTGGAGTGTGGACCCCTCTCCTGCTATCCTATGCAGATACCTATAGGTAGCATGAAAGCCAATAAACATTATAGAGTTAATAAACAACCGACTTTATTACTTGGGGAAAATGGAGTGGTGGAAATTGAATCTGCTATGTACAATTAAATTTTCCAATAAAGGAGGCCTGTACACAAAAACAGCTTGTTTCAGCTTTCACTGGTACCCTTCCATAACTGAGAGTATAAGACATGATTTCAGTTGCCTAAGGCAGACATCAATGCATGTCCACTGGGTAAAAACAATCCATGTAAATTGCACACCTTCAAGAAAAAGAACTTCAAATTCTGAGAAACCAAGTAAAAGCATCAAACAAAAGTGAAATTGGTTATTGGTTATTGGACAACCATACTAGTAGTAGTAGTACTCATGGAAAAAAATGACAATCAAGGAAATGTCAATCAATTGGAGATGGTTTTGCAAGTCCAATATTTGCATTTACCCTTCAACTTAATCTTCTCATTCATAACAACAATGTCTGTGAATAAATTTTAGGAAAGAAACAAGAATTAATTTTACAAGCTGATATCTCACCACATAATTCAATGAATTGGCACCATTTGAGCCAATAATACCTTTTACTATAGTGACAGAAAACTGATTAGGTTGTAAGAGTTGCTGCACCAACAGTATCAATAGAAGTAGTTGTGAAGATTAACACTCATTAATGTTCAGTTTGGACTTTTTTTAATCTAAGAACAGAAGATTCACACAGATTAAAAGTAACTTCCAGCCTTTGACTACAACTAGGGCAAAACATATTCAGAAGCAAGCCATCTCACATCTACTTACCAGTTACCACAACCATGATCTAGTTGATGTAGAACAAATGGCAGAACGGTTCATGCAACAACTCGACCGCCAGAAACCCAAGAAAAAAAACAAGCTTCAGCCCGGCCCAGTGTCAGAAATGGGCCCATGATATACCGATTCGAAGGGAACGAAGGGCCTATTTTGGCCAAATTCCTTCGTTGAGGGCTTCAAATAAGCAATTTAGTGTTTTTGAATAAATTTCCTAAATTGCACTTTATTTCCATTTTTATTTCCGTTTTGAATTTCAAACGTCTAGGGTTCTAAACGTATTTAAACAACCTTTTGGCTGTTTGTAAGTTTCAGTTTTTATTATTTTCAATCAGAAAAACTTTGAGATTTCTCTCATTTCTTTGGTGGATTCCAGATTCTTTCTTAGGGATTAACGCTGATTTTCCCTAATATATCTTAATTGCGTGTTACGCTGCGTCACTAGTAGACATAAGTAGTATACCCAGAATCGAGATTTCCATAACCTTTCCCTTGATACCAATATTTGGTAAATTTTTCATGAATGATTGTATGCGACAAGAATGGATCATATACACTAATGGAAGAAATAAAGGAGAATTCAAATAGCTTTTGGGATGGCATTAATGCCTACTTTCACTTTTTAGCTTCCACTTAGGACAGTATCCACTAATCTTACTTTATATTACCACTCAAAGCCATTGTCAATCATTAGCACTTGAAAAATACATATAACCACAAAGTGCCATTTATAGCAAAAACAAATTTTGGGTCATAACATGTCATAGCTGATCATCTGAAACAACCAGATGAAGCTGCAGTTACCAAGCAACCATCACATTGGTTATTAACTACTAATATGGTAACTGTATTAAAATTATATAACCAAATTCCCTATAGATACATAAACAAGTAACAAATGGAATCCTCTGTAATTCATTTCTACTACTAGAAAATATTGACATAAATAGTCCATTTTTCATTTTTTTTCTTTTCCATTATCCACAACTATTTTACAAGAAACTTAAGTTTGCTGCTTGTACCTACCATATAATCACTGGGGCATGGTCAATTAAAAATCAATCAACATTATACAGTCAATTAAAAATGGGTTGGTGAAAATTGAATCTCTCCTGTAACATTAAATTTCCAATAAAGGTGGCAGTACATAAAACCTTGTTTTCAGTCATCACTGGTACACTTCCATTACAGAGACAGGATTTCAGTTGCCTAAGGCTAACTTTAATACATGTCCACTGGTAAAAAGGTCATTGTAAATTGCATACCTTTAAGAAAAAAAAAAAAAAAAAAACTTCAAATTTGAGAAACCAAGTAAAATCAGCATGCACTCCAAGTTAGTGACAGTCACAATAACCAAAAGTGGAATTGAATAGTGGACAACCATACTAGGGTACCTATGGAAAAGATGCCAATTAAGGAAATGTCAACAATTGGAGACGGTTTTGCAAGCCCAAATTTGCATTTACCCTTCAACTTAATCTTCCCATTCATATCAATAATGTCTGTCAATAAATATCAGAGAAGAAACAAGGACTAATTTTACAGGCTGATATCTCACCACATAATTCTCAATGAATTGGCACCATTTGAACCAAGAATACCTGTTATTATAGTGACAGCAAGCTGATAAGGTTGAAGAGTTGTTGCAGCAACAGTGTCAATAGTAGTTGTGCAAATTAACACTCATTAATGTTCAGGAACTTTTTTTTGAACTAAGAACAGAGGATTCACACAAATTAAAGTAAGTTCCAGACCTTAATTACAACCAGGGCAGAACATTAACTCACATCTATTTACCACAACTATGATCTAATATGTGTGAATCCTCTGTTCCAGACCTTAACTCACATCTATTTACCACAACTATGATCTAATAAAATAAGTATTGTTCCCTGGGAATGAAATAAATAAAGGTTTATCCCATAGTATATATCTATAGACTTAGCCTTTAACATGTCTTGAGAATAATAACATATTAAACAATTCATGATGAATCTATTATTTGCTACCATGTATTAAAATCATTGGATAGGAGAGAAATGGCTGTTTAGATTGAGGAGAGAGAGAGAGAGAGAGAGAGAGAGAGAGAGAGAGAGAGAGAGAGAGAGAGAGAGAGAGAGAGATTTTCATAACTTTTCACTTAATAATTCCCAATATTTGGTATACACTAGTTGAAGAAAAAAAGGTGAATTCAAATATCTTTTTTGATGAAAGTAATGTCTACTATTCACTAACTTCTACCTAGGTCAGCCTCCACCGATCTAACTGTATATTACTAATCAAAGCCATTGCCAATAATTGACACATGAAAAATCCACATAACTACAAGTGCAATTTTATAGCAAAACAAATTTTAGTTCATAGTCGTAACATGTCATAGGTGACCATCCAAAACAACCAGATGATGCTGCTGTTGCCAACAAAAAACTCACATTAGCTATTAACCACTAACATGGTTATTACTGTATAAAAATTCTATACCCAAATTCAACCTTAGAAGCAGCCTATATCTATGATACAGTAGCCTTTCCAGAAATTTTACACCAAGTTTCATAATTCACAATTCCTGCTACTTTTCACCTGTGAGACCCTCTCACAGACTCTCTTAGTTATGGCCTACTACATCTTCTACAGCATCTTAGATGCTCTCTCTTGCACTACAATTTCCTATAGCTTCATGGACTAAGTAACAATATAAATCTTCCATAAATATGTTCTCCTACTAGCAAATATTGACAAAAATTGTCAAATTTTTCAGTTTTACTCTTTTCCATTATCAACATCTATTGTAAAATAAACTCAAATTTTGAAAAATAAAAACATCTATTGTACAAGGAATTTAAGTTTGTTTCTTGTACCTACGATATAGTCACTGGAGCATAACCATCAAAACAAGAATATGAAAAGAACACTCTGTTCATTAATTTTCTGATTTATGTGGATACGCAAAGCTAATGAAGGTGATATCCTTCAATATCAATCTCTCAAGATCTAAATCTAAGATCCAGAACAATTCATGGGAACTTAAATATAAAGCATAAAAGAGTTTCCAATCGTATGGCATTAAGAGCATGTGCAATGGAGACCAAATGGTAATTCAATTGACATTTATTAACAATTGGAAATAAAAATGGTTTGCAATGGAGTGTCGATAGGCAATAAATGAATTGAAATGGCAATGGGAGATCAAAAAATTGACTTGACAATTGCCAATTGATCTCCTAAATAAAGGAACCCACTATGAAAAAATGTGACAGGAGGAGGGAGAAAGTGGCAAATGGCTGCCCTGCTATGGGCCCCGCTAATTTGCTGCAACATTAGCACATGAATGTACTATATGAGTTAATTACACTTACACTCTCTGAGATTTATCGTTTTTTTATATACACCCCCTGAAATTTATCGTCTTTTCACATACACCCTCTGGGGTTTTAATAATTACACATACACCCCCTGAGGTTTCAAAACTGTTGCATATAACCCCCTAAAGTGAGACGAAAAATAATGATAAATTATGTAAAAAAGCATGCTAAGGGGTTAAATGGCCTAATAAGATTACTCAAAGTGTAAAATTCAACCTCAATACAAATATTTTCTTTTTTATTTATTTATTTTTTTCTCTTGTAGGGGTTATATGCAACAGTTTTGAAACGTCAGGGGATGTATGTGTAATTATTGAAACCCCGGGGGGTGTATGTGAAAAGACGATAAACCTCAGGGGGTGTAAGTGTAATTAACTCGTACTATATTGAGCCATCTTGTTTGTTGATGTTTCAGCTTTGTGAACATATTGGGGTATTAATATGAATTATTATTTTTTATTAAATTTGGATATTAATTTAAATTATTAAAAAATATTAAATAGTGGGTTCATTTTAAAGATCTCATTTGAGATAATTTCAATAATATAATTTTTAAAATAAACAAATTTATAAATTTTAATTTATAAGAAAATATACGAAAATATTAAAAAATATATAGCTATTGATTTATGCAGTTGACTTGAAACCATTGGAACAAAACAAGCTTGTGACAAGTCAATAATTGAAAAAAAGAAATCAAAAAAAGAAATCAATAGGCTTGTATTGAATTGCCTATTGATCTCAACCACTGCACATGCTCTCACGCAAGTAAATTTATTACCTAAAGTCATTAAGAGTATGTAAAAGCTAAAAACATATAACACCACATGGAAATAATTAAAATTAATAATATATACCGCAGAAGATCTATGGACGATAAATCTTTATGTCTTGATACCCTCTTATCATCTTCCCAATTAAAAGTGTCTTAGCAATGGGGCAGATCTTTATACCATTTGTTACTATCTTTTTGCATCAGAAATCCCATTTGCATGAATGTAGAACCCTGTTTGTCTTTGACAGTCTTCTGTTTTGCATCCTCTGGGAATTGTCATTTAAATGCAAGTAGGATTTGGTAAAATTCAT
Organism: Dryas octopetala; assembly: GCF_963921425.1. Classification (NCBI taxonomy): domain Eukaryota; kingdom Viridiplantae; phylum Streptophyta; class Magnoliopsida; order Rosales; family Rosaceae; genus Dryas; species Dryas octopetala. Next base: position 18,150,423 of record NC_141373.1, read on the forward strand.
GCACTGCATCGCAGGCATCTGATTGGCTCCAAAACATTCAAGACCATATGTTCAAATTACAAAGTTAGGATTGTGAGTCTTGTGACTACCAAGTTTTTAGAGTAACCAGCAGCTAGCAAGGGTTCAGTGATATAATTGGGCCAAAAGACGTTTTTGGTCCATGTACTATGGATGAGTTGCACTTTAGTCTCATCCTTTCAATTTGAATTTTTTAAGAACCGTGTTTCCATTAATGTCGCAATCAAGTTCAATCCGTCAAAATCATCTACTTAAGAGCCAATCAGGTGGTGCCACGTCGGCATTTTCCATCTCGATTTTGACAGATTCGACCTGATTGCGACATTAATAGAAACATGGTCTTACAAACGTGCAAATTGAAATGACGGGACTAAAGTGCTACTTACCCAAAGTACAGAGACCAAAAGTGACTTTACGCCTATAAAGGACTTTAAGAGAGGATGAACATTCTCTCCCAGATTTCTCATGCAGACTCAACGTCTCCCACTGAAACTCTGTGATTGTTAGATGTCTCCTATCAGATAGTGATGAATGCCATAGTTATCTGCTCCATGCGAGAATTCACAAGTAACATGTTGATGTATCCATAAAATAGACAGTAAAGCAATAAGTTACAGACCATGAGAGAAGCACCATTACATCATTGTACATGTAGTTCAATGCAAAAAATAGCAGTACAGCTTAGGCTCTAAGAAGAGGTTACGAAGGGACCCTTTGAAACATCTAGCGTGAATTTTCTGTCCTTGTACACAGCACATGAGAGAGAGAGAGAGAGAGAGAGAGAGAGAGAGAGAGAGAGAGAGAGAGAGAGAGAGAGAGAGAGAGTACCAATCTCTAGTAAAGCTGGAAATTCTTCATTTTCAGGCAGATTTTTGTCAAGTACAATTCATGCCCACCCCAACACTATTAAAAAGACGAGACATATCCCCCATAGAGCTGGCAATCCATCATGTTTAGGCAGATTATAGCCAGCTAGAAAATTATTCCCGGCACAAGATTGCCAAACCCAATCACAACTAATGTAGTAAGGGCCAACTTGAAACCAACACATAGTCCTCTTAATTTCAAGAACGTAGCAATCCAACATTTTCACATGATCCATGTCCCCAGTCCTAACTAGGACACATAATAAGCATATCGAATCATGGTTACACTAAGAAGGGGCCAAAACCACCAATCAAGTAACACGTAAAACTCATCATTAAAAAAAATATAATCCTTCTTTGAACAATTGACTTCTTTTTCTTCTCTTAAAAATCAATTTATAGCCTTACATAGCCATCATAAATCTCTTGCAACCTAAATTCTCTAATCCCCAGCTTAGTAGTCTTAGACCCTAGCCTATCCACACCATCCAGCTATCAAAATTCTATTCCTATTGTCATTCCTAATTACCAGGTGTTACATGTTAGGTATTGCATGACCTCTCACTTGATAATAGGGTAAAAATATGTGAGAAATCATATGCAAACCAGCCCCAATATCTCTTTCCTCAGCAAGATACAGATAGATTTCACTATTCTACTGATGACTATAGTGGCAATTGCAATGACAGATTACAGAAAGCAACTTCAAACAAAAATATCTATAGCCCTTAGATCACAAATGAAGGTAAACAGAAATACTGTATCAAATGCTACAGGCCTTTCAGCACCATGTGAAGATAAAGTGATTGCACCTTCACGCATGCAGCATCTGTTAACTCCAGTATTTTTAATGCAATGAACTCATCACCAAACCACCAAAACAAAGTAGAATTCAGGAGCAGAAATTAGAATATCTACTGAATCCTTAGGTGATGTACGGAAAGTTATATGTTGACTCAACTTCTATAAAAATTTCAATACAAGACCTGAAATTTCTACAGCTGCAACAAAATAAATAATAAACTATCAACAACTCCATTAGAGGCCCCTTAGTTATTCGCACTAACCAGCACTTCAAGATTCACATTCCTGTACCAAAAACAAAGTTCACATTCAACAATGGAATCTCAGGTTCTCCTTTTCTTCTTTTCCAGTTTAAAGTATTTTGAGCCTAAGAAAGCATTTCAGTAGTGTATCAATTGCTAATTTATGTCCCCAGTACCCACCCCTCCACTGGTTTGAGGATTCTCTTCATTCCTCATCCAGTCCAATCATGCACTGACCACTGCCGAGCCAAAAAGCCACAAATTTGGAGGGAGCTGCGCACCTGAGATGTGCAGTGGGTTATTTGACAGGACAACAACCGGAAGATCTTCACAGGGGTAACCACAGCCACCGCCTGCTCTGAAATTTGCACAGTTTTAGTTCTTAGTTTAGCAGCAAGTTTTTCTTGAGTTTCTCCATATTAATACAATGATAAATACAGAAAGAGCATGTAGGATTGGAAGTAACAGCAAATTCTTGACAAACAACTACCTTAACCTCTAGTAATAATCTGTTGAAGGAGCTTATTAAGAGGCTAACATTACTTATTAGCAAAATTCTTTAGAATTTACATACTGTCCGGCTCTAGTATCATCAGAATATAGTAGTTTATACATGCAAATTACTTGTGATTGTCATTATATAATATGCATATCGGTCTTAAAAATAAACATGAAAAACTTGAGATTGAAGAATCGAATATCATTTACATAGTAAGATCTTTTGAGAACATGACTCTTGTATTCTAGAAATAAAAATGGAAACATAAATATATATATATATATATATATATAGAGAGAGAGAGAGAGAGAGAGAGAGAGAGAGAGAGAGAGAGAGAGAGAGAGAGAGAGAGGAATATGCATCTAAAAAGGATGGACATGTAAATCCCCAGACTGCTTGGATCACTTATGGGATATGGAAGGGTTGTAATTCCTACTGAAGAAAAATAAAATGATATGTGAGAGGTCAGAGACTCAAAGTGAGCCCAGAGGGTGCAGAAACTCACACCACATATCTGAAGCATTCCAGTGCTTGTAAATCCTACATAGAGAAACCATATAGCTCTTGGCTTTCAAGATTGTAATGTACTCACTATGATGGTAAAGAAACTGGCTCATAGATTTCCACCTTAAATCAAAATGCTTGACAAGGTCGCACAGTTTTTAAATAAATGATGCAAAAAATTGTGATTCTGAAGCAAAGTATTCCTGGCTAAATCAACTAGAAGAAAACAAATTGTAAAAATCTAGTTCTGCAAGCTGAGAAAATAGTATGGAGAAGCAGTAGACAACTGCTTAAACATATAGCGTTAATTCCATTTAGAGAATAAAAGAGACCTATCAATCTCACAATGTCTAAAACCTTGAAGCATTCCCATCAGCATAACCAACCAGTTCTAGACTAGCAGAAGCATAACAAAGTATCATTTTTAGGTAACATGAGAAATAAAACAGCTTTAAGCCAGAAATTCATAATCCTTGACCTTAAATTAGGCCATGGACAAGAAGTATCTCTAAGTATGCAGCAACATGCACATGAGTAAGGAAAACAAAGCATGCTATAAAAGTTATTTCCAGCACCGAACATGACATGTGTACATATTTATGGATGGATTATAGGATGGGATGCAGAACTTGGTCGTGTGGGCCTCCTAATAACCATCGCACTCTTTTACTTATTAAGAAAAAATATATTACTTAGGACACAGACCCAAAATCATATAAATCACTAGTTTTTAAATAAAAAAAAAAAATTAAAATGACATTGAACATTTATAAGCTTCCAGTAAAAGATGGAATAATTCTGGCATCAAAATTAAAAGACAATTAAATAGAGTGCTGATGTTCATAAGCTAACACTATAAGACAGAAAACCAAACAATGATCCAACAAAGAAAAAGCTCAATAAATCACGCAAAACACCAACATACAATATGCTATTGAAATCTTGTTCATACAAAGTAAAAAGGAACATATTTTTGCCACAAAATATTTCAACCATAGGCAAATATCATTTAACCATAGGAAAAATAATGAAAACTAGATTAACTAGTCATTGATATTGCGACAATCCTAAGTTTTACAGAATACATCCAGTTAGGGTCACAATTCCCAGAAAGCTCCCCCAACCACTATGTGACACTTGAACCAACTGCAGCTTACCAATTTAAAAAGAAGCAATGTTGCTTGCAAGTCCCAATATTGCAATAAAGATTGATCCGAACAGCAACTTAACTAAGTCCAGCACCCATTTCCTTCTGTTTCAATTCTAATGCCATACGCTCATTCTCAAGCCTCATCCTCTCATTTTCCATCCTCAGCTTGTCCAGTTCACGGTCCCTCTTCTTGCTAAATCTTTGCCACTTGAAACGCTGTTTCTCCAATTCTAACATCTCAACTTGAATTTGTAGCTTCTGTTCTTCTAACTGAAGTGAACGAGATTCAATCCACTGCTTTTGCAACCAAGCAGTTTTTGTGCCATCAGGTATGGCTTGATTCATATCAGCTTGGGCACTTTGGGGATGAGAATAAGAACCTTTGTTACAGTCCTGGGAATTCAAAGAACCACCAAAGTTAAAATCTTCACGGCCTTGTCTCAACCTCTTTACTGGGTCCCCTAAAACCCCATAAATTCCCCTGTTATCTCCATGTGAAGCATTATTTTCGTCAAAGTCTTCATGCTCATCAGTTTCCATATCTTGTTCATCTTCATCAAGATCATCATGGTGGTGTCTCCTCAGATCATCATTGTCATGATCATCTCTACTTCTAAGAGCCAGCTGCAAGGAACGCTGCAATGCTGGATCATGAGGCAGATGCAAACGATTCCCATTATGGTAAGAACACATCTCCTCATAAAATAAGTGCTTCGAGCTTAATATTTTCCTAACATCATCTTTTTCTTTCTCTGTTAGGTAATCTATCACATCCAAAAGTGTAGGGTTCTCAACAACCTGGCAAGAAGTGCCCCTTCCAAGCATATCATTAAGTTTCTTATACCTTTTATTAAGGTCATTGAACTTGTCCTCACACTGCTGCGGAGAAACATGATAAGCCCTTTCTGCCATGACCTTGGAAACAGATTTCCACTTTCCCTTTTTCTGTAGAACAGAAGATTTCCTTCTTCCCCCACCACCACAATCTGAGCCTGTATCCTCGCCTATATAAGATACGGCAGTGATCAGAAGCCTCACCATCTTATCTGTCCACTTCACACGCTGCCATGGTGACCCCTTCTTCCCTCTATTTGCTTCAGCATGACCATCGATACCCTCTTCCGTATAACTTGGCTCGTCCTCATCGCTCCCTGAGTTCTTGCATCTCTCTCCCTTATTGTAATCAACCATGGAAATGGTTTGATCACAACTATGCAATGTTCCCATTTTGAGAGGAAAACCCTCGTGAATCGAGGGGTGGACCAAGGATCCTTGACGAGGATGAGGATGATGTTGCTGGTGTATGGTGTGTGGGTGCTGGGTTTGATGATGAGCCCTCATTGATCCTTGCAAATCAAGACCACCATAGGAAGCCCCACCAGGAATCATACCTCCTTGTGATAAATGCCCTTCCATTCCTTATTGTAAACAACAATTCAGATCAAGACCATGAAACTTTTACCACCCTAAAACCGAATTTTACATGTAAATCCAAGGTCTGTAGAGGCCATTTGCACAGACCTCATGCATTCATAGATAAAAATCAATCATGCTCATTGTCTATTTTCCCCTCCCAGAGCAATTTCAACCTCTTCTTCAGCCACCTGAAGCTATTTAGACCGTCAAGTATGCATGTCCAATTCCCCCAAACACCAAACCAAACAGAAACCCATTTCCTAAATTTCAATACCAAGCAAAAATTTCTACAAACTAAATCGAAACATTCAAAACCCACTAAGAAAACTACCCAGTTCACCCAAAATCAAAGGCAATAAGTTCCCAAAAATAAAATCATTCCTCAAAGATCAACAACACAGAAGCAAAGCAACTTATCTGCACGAAAAACCCACAAAGCTGAAAACCTTCCCGTAATCAAGCCGAGATTCCTGGGCGAAAGATCACGAAAAACACCTTCTTCTATCTGGCTCAGATGCTACATAATAAAAGAAGGGTTTGGCTCTATGTAACGCTATAGCCTATAGCCAAGTATAAAAAAGACCAATACCAATTTTCCTTTTTCCTCTTTCTCTTTTTTTGTCAAAATCGACTGACGTGGCCTTTTATATAATAAAGTTTTTATATTTTAAAATTTCTCTCTGTAAATTTCTTTTTTCTTGTGGTAACTGTAAATTTAGTATTATATATATTTTTTTTAGAATTTAGTATGATATTAATGTGTAAGTTTGTGAATGTATATGGAAGAAGCCAACAAAGGGCTTTAGCAGGTTCAATGTATAGGAAGATTCCGTGGGTCCTTAGTGACTCAAATGTGATAACCCGTACAGTCAGAGTCCCTAAACAAAAAATAATTGCACTAAAGTCTAAAGTAAAGCAAACTTATTTAGGTAGGTACCATTTGAAAATGAGTGGAAATAATATGATGTTCCGTGACACAATTTGGGAACCTTTTAGTATACTTTAATCATAAAAGGACATTGGCCAAAAAAAAATCATAAAAGGACATTTTGGACCAAGTTCACGTATGTTCTACCTTTACATTATTTAGTGGGGACACATGGGAGGGCTGGGGTCCATTATTTGTATATCTCTTACAATGCTACTATTATTTAGTAAAGTTTTTTTCTTTATCACAATATTCATATTGATTATTTAAAAAACTATAAACTATTAATTGATGATGCTCTTGCATTTGGATACTGGATTACCGGTCGAAAATATGTTGTATCCAAGTGCAAGAGTGTCAATTAATAATTTTTAGGAAGATTTAGAATCCAATTCATTTTATGAGTTTTTTTTTAGGCTAAAACCGATAATGATTTAAATTTTTTAATCGACGTCCTTTTATTATTTTTTTTTTTGACGAATTTATATTATATTTTAACTCTGAAATTTTGGGCTCTATATCCTAAGCGGGGAAATACCCTTCAAATTAGAAGAGGACTTTATTATGAATTAAAAGAATTGTCTTATAAATTTTAAAACACTCATGATCTCTATCTAAAAACTATTTTTCTAAAAGATTCAAGCCTAATTATTTCTAATTTTTAAATAATAAATATAAAGTTCAATTAGATTAAGGTATGTAAGATGTTTAAAGGATAACCTGAAGTTATTTGATTTATGTATGTGCTAATTTCTAGAAAGAATTTGGTTATAACTATTTTTTTTTATTGCATAATAGCAGAATAAAAATAATAAGAAAGAAGGTCAAGGAAAAGGTATATTGGAAAAGATAGCTAGTATTCCTCTCGGATATTTTTACACCTAACCATCCATTTTTCAAAATTGTTAATCGCTTTCAAGTTTCAACCCTGAAAACTCGGTGCTTGCCGAGTTATCATTCAAAATATAAAAGTATAAACTTGTTACAGTAGTAACCATTGTACGCTCTCAATAACAAGTTATGTAATTAGCATAAGAGAATAAGAATTATATGTTCATCCCTTCTTTTCTTCAGCAGCGTAGAGTGCTTTGATTTCCTCAACATCATCATAGCTGCCAAGAAATATTGGAGACCGCTCGTGTATGTTCTTTGGAACCAGGTCAAGGGACTGCCAAAAGAAGATCCATGTTATAATCACTTCGCAATCAAGTTGATCCCCAGTTCAATTAACATGAAAAAAATCTTATTAGACAAACTTTAAGAGACTTTAAGCAACAGAAATGTTCTCTTATCAGGCATTGGACACATTATGTTGCTGACTATCAATATGAGCCATTAATCATGCGGATGATTCAAATTGATAGTCTGATATTAACATAATATATCGTACTGTCTGGCAAAATAATACTACCCTTCAAGTAATTACCATTAACCAATTTAATGGTTCGATAATTCCCATAGGAAATGGATGGAGGTTCGTCGAAATTTGCAGTTATGAGAATGTATGGAAACTTTTGTACGACATAAATTCTTCTGTTGCCACAAAGCTTCATGATAGTGTAGAGAATAGCACCAGATTTTGTGGCATGAATAAGCATAATAACAATAAGAAATGTACTGTATGACATACCCGTTCCTTGCCAGTGAAGGACTGACCTCCTGCCTGTTCCATCAAGAACGACATTGGGAAGACTTCGTAGAGAACACTAATTACAACAGGTTAAAACAAACTTTGTCACTGAAGTCCATACAAGTTAAACCTGAAACTATAGAATATGATGCAAAGTTCCAATAAAAGTTTCAAACAACATTTAAAGCTATAATTGTGATCAACATACCGCAGTTTCCCATTCGGACTCTTCTTATCAGCGGGGTATAAAAAGATACCCCCATAAAGCAATGTCCGATGAACATCAGCTACCATGCTGTCAATCATGATGTTAAATCATAATATTATTGAAAGAAAGCTAAAAGAATAATGATGGTAAATCTATAGCATCTTATTGAAAGAAACAGAGCAATATCCTATGCCAAACGCAAGGTCAAAAGAGCAACCAAATCATTGTTGAAATAAAGCTAAATAATTGAGCTAGAAAGAAGCTTTCAGTTCAGTGTTCTACCAATTTCAGCTTGAGATTGAAAAGTATGAAGCTAGTAAGACAATGACTGAATTTAGACTTATCGAAGTTGTGACAAATGCAGTCCAGGGATAAGAATCAACACACAATAGTGGCATACAGAAACACCAAATTGTTTAATCTAAATACCTTCCAATGTATCTTAGAGACTTTGGTGAGCCATCTTTCGGGAATTTGCACTTCTCCACATACCTGGAAGTCAGAGAGGTCAGAAATCTGCAGTGATGGACCTTAGAGATATGAAATTATTGATTAAGCTTAACATACTTGGCTGTCGGACCATCCCAATTCTTAGCATTCCCTTCATTCACTGAATAGATCTTTCCTTTCTTTGGAATCTGGGCAAAGAAGTAGACATGAAATGAATGATAGACAACTCCAAATAAAGAAAAGTTGCTAATCCCAAGGATAATATATGTCCCCTAACACATTCTCAAGCTATATTTCTCTGATCCTCTCACACACAAGACAAAGACATCACTTAAGTCAATTGTAAAAACGTTATTATATATACATAAACAGGCCGGTTCAATTGCAGACTGTGAGTGAACATTCAAACCCTTGGCACTGGGCGTTAGAACGTTCACTTACAGTCCCCAACGGGGACGTCCACACTGAACATTTTCGTATACATATATACATATACATGAATCGGAGAATAGACGAAAGGGCAGGAGGTTATAAACTAATGCTCATGCATATTAGAGTAATACTCACAATTAAAGAGATTGAATTCCTTATATGTGTGCAACTTATTACAGCAGGAGGTCTATTTTTTGAAAAATTGTCAGGAAAATGAAAAAGGAAAAGAAAATGTACTTTAAGTTCAATGGATAAACTGATCACTAATAAGAGTTCTCCAAGTTTACCCTTGAGTTTTGAGTGGCAAGCAATTACAGAATACGGTATGGATTATGTTGCAGGAGGAGTATTTTAAAAAGAGATTACCTTGATGTCTGGGTGAGTTAGTATGAACTCCCCAAGAGATGGATCAAGGGTGAACCCATGAACTCCACTTCCAGTGCTTAGCACAAACTGTAAAATCATTACTCAAAAAAATCCAATACATAATGGAAGAAACAATTTATTCTCAATTGAAAATGGAATAGCCAGCAATCAGAAAATCATAAAGGGGGTGTGTCCACTACACAAAATCCATGTATCTAAACTAGAAGAAAGGTGTTGTTAGATATACCGTGCAAGAGCTTCCATACATGCAGTAGCCTGCTGCAACCATGTTCTTTCCAGGTTGCAAGACATCATCTAGATCAGGTTCACCGCCATCTTTTACCACATAAATCCCAAAAATCTAGATGAAAGAGAAGACAAAATGTTTCCCACCACAACATTGAGTTATTCTGGAACAAATAATTTCTTTACATACATATGTCAGTACAGACTTTCAATGGAACAACATAAAGGATTGCATATTTTAGTATGAAGAATTATACCGTTCCAATAGAAACACCACAATCAATGTTAGATGAACCATCCAGTGGATCGAATACAACACAGTACCTGGCCCCAGTATAAGTTTAGAGCATTATTCACACGGAGAACCAATAGTTAAATGTCCGAAAAATCAATAAAAAAATTGTCATTGCAACAAGCTCTATTAACCAGCATAAAGCATAGACAATTACTTTCCACGCTTGGATGGCTCCACAAATATCGCCTCTTCATCTTCCTCTGAAACAAGGATACACTGCCATAAAACCCCAAATTGTTAACAGAATATTGGTCCTTCAAATTCATTTTTATAACTCTAAAGAAAACAAAATGTGATGGCTTACAGTTCGGCCACTGCTTATCAGAGCCTTAACAAAAACTTCATTTGAAAGCACATCCAGTTTCTTTTGCTCTTCACCCTTTAACCAAAACAGCAAATAATTCCACATTATAGAATAACCCCTCATAATATATTTAATATAAAGTTATAAACAGTTAGCACTTGAATGGTAGACCATTCAGTATCACTCACTTACCTGAACATTGGTTTCTCCAGCAAGCCCAATAAGTTTGGCCAGACCCGCCTGCCCAAGTCAAAAAACTCATATAAAAAACCCATCTCATAGCGCCAATGAATAGCCCATAGCAGCTCAAAACAGACAAAGTCTTGCATTTAAAAGCTACAATTGCCAAATTAACATAGGGAAACCTTCAATTCCTTAACCAAAGAAATAAAAAACAAGACCCAATTTGGCTTCTAATATAATGTTGCAGAAAATATGAACAAGTGTCTTGTGTAACATGCTATAAGACCTTATTGACAGCAGAGCAGACAAACTTGCAACCAAGAACAATATGACTGAGCAAGATGGTGAAGTCTCCGCGTGACTCAGGGTATTTGGACTGCTCATTCAGCACGAACCTCGTGATGGTCATCAAGTCAGTGCGGTAAGCATCGGCTTCGTGATCCATTTTTGCCTCTATTCCCACAACGCAAAACCACCGTCGCTCAAACTTGAGAGAGAAACAAAGAAGAAACAGAGAATTGTGAAAAAGGTTTGTTGGGTTTGGTTTGGAATTTGGATTAGGAGATGGTGGTGGTGCTCGATTCGAGGCTTTGATGGATTGGGCTAATCTGGTACTAATGGAAGTTTCGGAGACACGTGGAGGGCTTGGGAAGGGGGAGTGAGCTCGTGGTTGTCACTAAGATAACGCCTCTCGTCGTTTTCTTCTCTGATTCGGCGGTTACCAGGTTTTTGTCATCTGAGACGGGTTGTAGATTTCAAGGACATTTTTTCAGTTATATTCCAAGGGAATCTTTTGCTAAGATATCCTTTTCTTTTTATGTTTTTTGTGTTTTGGCCACATCATTATCTTCTTCTTCTAAATCTTCTACACCCAAGTAAAATATTCATAATTTCCAAAAAGTAATACCTTTTCTTTGACCACCCAAAAAACAAAAAGTAACACCTTAAAGCTTCTGTAAGTCTTCATTATTAGAATCTTCCGAACCTTATATTGTCGTAAGGTATTGCCTTGGCCCTTTTTCTTTACTTTTGCATTTGTCAAATTTTTAATCTAGTTCGTATGATTCCCGCCCAAAGAAAAATTAGACTCAAGTATATTTACATCCACCAATTATAGAGTTCATTTCAAATTAGTCCACAAATTATAAAATATTTTAAATTTTTCCATTAACTATAGGGTTCATTTCAAGTTGGTCCACGAACTATAAAACATTTCAAATTTCGACATTAACTATAAGGTTCATGAACTAAAAAACACATACAAAATGGTTGACAAAACCCGATTGACAAAAAAACCGAACCGAACCGGATTATTTATATATATATTTATTTATTATAAAAAGTTATATATTTTGAATAAAAAAAATATAAGGTATTTTTGAAACATGTTGGGTTTGAACCCATGACCACTTGATGGGAGTGAAAGTGTGAATTCTCACTACACTATTTAGTTACTTGTGATATTTAAGTACATGCAATATATTTATAGGCATACTGATACTTGAAATATAATAATTTATAAAATTATAATTGGTATTCTACATCGTAACCTTATACACTAAACCATAAAGTCTGAAACCTTATACCTTAAAAATTAACCCTATACTCTAATAATTTTAGTATATAAATTATAAATTATAGTTTTGGACTTTTAGTAATATTTTTACAATATAGAAAATATAAATTATATAAAATATAAACTAGTAATATTTTTAGACATTTTGCAATGATAATATTTAAATAGAAACCGAAAATAATATCTTAAAAAAAAGGAATGATATATAAAATATATTTAATTTTATAAATTATTATATTTCAAGTATCAGTAAGCCTATAAATATATTGCATGTACTTGAATTTCATAAGTGGTTAAGTGGTGTAGAGGGAATTTATACTTTTACTCTCCTCACAAGGTCATGGGTTTGAACCCCAGCATGTGCAAAAAAACACCTTACATCTTTTTTATTCAATATATATAACTTTTATATAATATAAAATATATAAATAATCCGGTTTGGTTCGATTTTTTTGTCAACCCAATTTTGTCTACCATTCTGTATGTTTTTGGTTAGTTCGTGGACCAACTTGAAATGAACCTTATAGTTAATGGGGAAATTTGAAATGTTTTATAGTTCGTGGACCAACTTGAAATGAACCCTATAGTTAATGGAAAAAATTTGAAATATTTTATAATTCGTGGACCAACTTGAAATGGACCCTATAGTTGGTGGATGTAAATATAGTTGAGCCAAAAATTTATATTCAATCTTTCTATTTTCTGCTTTTTTCGAAAAAGAGTAGATGAATATATAAAATGTAAAAAATCTAATTAGTTGTTAGTTATTAGAGATGTCAGTTTTGTGGTTAGTGTGATAGTGGGATATATAGAGTTTAACTACTCTTATTCATATTAAGAGGAAGCGCACGCTCAGTTTTCAATTTTATTGTTCTTTTACTATTTTATCTTCGGAGGCGGAACCGTATCATTTTATTTTTGACACAAATTTTCAATAAGGTCTATTCTATATAAGATTTCAACGATCTGAATCGTCTATTTTTTAGGGATTCATTAAAGGATCATCTTTGCAAAAAATTAGATAAATAAAAAATCATGTACCTTAAAGATTAAATAGTCAACATTTCATATGTTTATTTTGTTGACCATTTAATTTTTGTAGGTAAATAATTTTTGATGTACCTAATTTTTTGCAAGAATAATCCTTTAATGGAAACCTAAAAATTAGACGGTTCGGATCGTTAAAATCCTATATAGAGTGTTCCCCATTGAAAACTTGTGTCAAAAATAGAATGTAACGGATCCGTCCCCTAAAAAAAAGAAGTAACTTGGACAAAAAGAAAGGAAGTGACTTAGACAAATTTTTTTTGTTGATAACCTCAGACCAATTAATCGAATATTGATTAATACGTAATCGATCAAACACTACTTGAAAATGAAAATGACTTTTCTGCTCAGAAATGAAATGTTCCAAATGTTCCTGTAAATTCTTGCTCCCATCGAACCATTTGTATCTATATGCATTAGGATCCCATTTCATGGATCTCTCAGTTCGAGAAATAAAAATAAGCGGATCGAACCATTTCTTCTGACTCTTTTTCAAATTTGATAAATGTTGGTTGATCGTATGTTTCATTATAGTTCTATGATTCAGAGTATCATTTCCGATTTGATCCATTTGAATTCCACATTCGAAGTTGCGATCGGATCTATTCATTAAAAAGAATTGATTCAATACATTTCTTATGTACCCATAGGTGCTATATTGGAAATTTAGGGGACGGATCAGTGACATTCTATTTTTGACACAATTTTTTACACAAGTTTTCAATGGGGCACACTCCATATAGGATTTCAACGATCTGAATTGTCTATTCTTTAGGTCTCCAATAAAGAATCATTCTTGCAAAAAATTAGGTAAATCAGAAATTATTTACCTACGAAGATTAAATGGTCAACAAAATAAATACTTGAAATGTTAACAATTTAATCTTATATGCTAAATGGTTTCCGATTTACCTAATTTTTTGCAAAGATGATCCTTTAATGAAGAGCTAAAAAAAAGATGGTTCGGATCGTTGAAATCCTATATGGAGTGGGCCCCATTAAAAACTTGTGTCAAAAATATGATGTCATGAATCATTCTATATATATATATATATATATATATATATATGAGAGTTTATGAATCATCTATCAACCTAGAAGGCATTTAATGTGTAACAATTTTAAAATGAGAACATTCATCATAGGGTAATTTCATTAAATAGCCCTTTTTACTACAACAATATCTTTTCTAACCATTCCCCCACATTTATCTTTTATAACTCTTTGTCCCATTTTTGGACAAAACTATCTCTCTCCATCTTCATCCCACCCAAGCTCTCTCTCTCTCTCCCTCCCCTAGCTTTAGATTTCATTGATGAAGATCTGAACCAAAACCAGCACCACTCAAACCCCCAGCACCACTCAAACCTGACTTAGCCTGATTTCCTTGTCGGCAGCAGCGCGACCCTTGATTTGAAGCTTGTTGGGTATTGGGCCAAATTACCCTTGATTCGAAGGTTGATGCTTTTGCATCCGGATTTGGTTGCTAGGTATTGGCTCATTTTTGAATTTGCTTGATGCTTGGGCTACCATGGGCCCCACAGATCACAGATCTGTCACCAAGTTCTCATATTACATCTCCTTTCAATTTTTTTTCTCTCTTTTTTTTCCTTTAAAATTTTGTGGGTTTTGAATGTAATCGGAAAAAAAAATTTATCAAGAACATTGAATTCATTATTGAGCAACAAACAGAAAAAAGCTTGGATTGAGACTTGGAAACTTCAATAAATTTAGATTTTTCTGTCAAATTTTTCATTTTGCTGTTTCAGATATGAAATTTTGATCTGGGTTTGTTGTTTCAGATATGAAATTTGATCGTCATTGACACATGGTCGACACATGGTCAACAAATTGTCGACAAATGGTCGACATATGATCGACACATAGTGCTACAGAGTGTCGACATGGCGACAATGTGGAGACGAGAAGGGCATTTTTGTTCGAAAATGGGCCAAAGAGCTATAAAAGATAAAGATGGGAGGGAAGGGCTAGAAAATATATTGTTGTATTAAAAAAGGCTATTTAATGAAATTTTCCTTCATTGTAGTGTTTTGGTCGGAAATGTCGCTAGTCACGTGTTAAGCTAGGATTCGATCCATGTTCTTTGTTCTTTTTGGGATTAGGCGTTCCACCAAGTAATGATCGTATATACTTGGACAAGTGCAAAAATGATAACAAAGAAATAAAAGTAAAATAAAATGAAATCAAACAATTGTTTAGCTAAGAGAAACCAACTTGGCTATGGTACTTGATCTTGCCTAGGCATTTCAGGACTTTGAGAATGAACAACCAAGATATAAATAAAATAGCAATGTATTCTAAAAGAAAGCTTTAATGAAAAATTGCAATAAAATAAATTCAAAGGACAAGATAAGTTTTTGAAATACCTAAAGTACAAGAAAATTGCATACATATGAGGAAATACAACTAAAAGAAGCTTGAAAAGCTAAACATATTAAAGGAAGATTTGAGAAATAAAAGCTACTGGGTTGAATTTGTGAGCAAGATGCTTGTTGGGATCACGTGAGAATTTCACATTGCGTGAGAATTCAAAGGACAAGATGAGTTGTTGAAATACCTAAAGTATAAGAAAATTGCATACATATGAGGAAATACAACTAAAAGAAGCTTGAAAAGCTAAACATATGAAATTAAAGGAAGATTTGAGAAATAAAAGCTACTGCGCTGAATTTGTGAGCAAGATACTTGCTAGAATCATGTGAGAATTTCATATTGCGTGAGTTTTTGTGGGATTATGTTGGAGGTTGATTGTTGGTCCTTTTCAATTGTCGGTCCTTTTCAATTGTCTTGTCTCTTCTTTTTTATATTCAGCCTTTTACTTTGTCTCAGGATTTGGTAGCTATGTGTGTGGCTGAGAATGACTTGCTTTTGGGAATAGGTAGATAGGTGTAAATGAGTGGTTTTAGTGGTGGATAAATGTAGAATGAGATAAGATTGATGAGTTACTTTTGAGATTGCAAGCATGATCATCCGAGAGACAAATAACCATGGTCAGCCGAGAGGTAAATAACCATGACCAGCCGAGAGGCCATAGACATGGCCATATCCCCGAGATTGCAAGCATGGTCATGCGAGAGATAAATAACCATGGCCAGCTGAGAGGCAAATAATCATGGCTAGTTGAGAGGCCATGGACATGGCCATCCGGGGACATAGCCATTCGGAGACATGGCAGGGCATGCAATTCGAGGACATGGACATTGGAGACATGACCATCCAGGGACAAGGCCATCCGGCGACATGGCCATCCGGGGACATGGACATCCGTGGACATGGAGATCCAGGGACATGGTGTAATACCTTGGATTTTTTCAATCTTCTCGTGTGTTGACACATGTTTTTTGAAATTCTTTTGTACTTAGAAGCTTAAGGTTTTTTAAAGGAAATAGAGTTTTCTTTTTCTTTTGTGTAACTAACTTGTACCATTAGAGGTTTTAGAGTTGAGCTCTAATACCATTGAATGTGAATTTGGTGATTATGAAGTTGAAATTAAATTTTGAGAATTAAATTAATTGGAGATGAATTTTTCGTAATTTTTCTAGAAAAAAATATGTTGTTTTGAGGCTATAGGAAATTAGGATTAATTACTACGTGTCCGTAGGAATTTTCGGGGAATTATTTGGAGTCCCGAGCTGACTGAACTGACACGCGACGCGTGGCGCTACACGATTGGTCCGGAAGCGTTGATACAGCGCTGAACGGGTGATATGCTCATGAATTCAAACTCTTTTATATCCCTTTTATTTGGTTTTTGTAATGAATAAAAGTTTTGAATTTTATATAGTTTTTGTGTTTTTGGCTTCCAAGTAAAAAAATGTGAAATTCCACAATTTATTATCCTAAATTGATTTTGACATGAATCCAATTGGAGATGGAAGCTAGTACCTTGAAGTTTGCCTAGGTTTAATTTCGTGACATTTGAAGACTTCTAAGGTGTTTATTTTGAATTTCAAAGTTAGCCCAGAATTGCACCTGAGAAGAACTAAGTCAGCTGCATTATGTGGAGCATAACTTTTTAGTCTAATCTTGAATTGCGGCATATGATATATGGTTGGAAAGAAGACATCTAGAGATTTCCATTGATATATAAAACGCAAAATTCTGGATTGGTTAAGGCTTCTAAATTGCGCTCCAAAGACAGCTCAGAAATCCTGTCAGCAAAAGGACAAATGGTAAAAAAGGCATCTTTCTATTTTGGGTAAAAGATAGCACATGCTTTCTATCCTCCTCTATGTCCGGCCATTCCTAGCTAAGGCTCTTCCCAACATTGTAAAGGCTCCAAATAAGGCAAATGGGGCATTTACCTACCTCTACAACCCTCAAGGATCAACTCTAGGAAGATAAAATAGAATATTCTCATTTTTGAACTTACCTAACCTTATCACTTCATTTCCTCTCATCCTAGCCACACATCACACTCATCACCATACACAAAAACCATCATCCATTCACCACAACACATTCTCTCTTAGTGTGGCCAAAATCCCTCTCTCCATTCTCTCTAACTTCACTCATCTCTCAATACTCATCCATTCCATCATCTCCTTTCCAACGCCCAAAACCCTAGCCCCTCTCTCTCTCTCTCTCTCTCTCTCTCTCTCCCCTATTTTTAACCTCACATCTTCATGATCTCCATCATTTTTTTTCTCTATCTTTCTTCCATCATCTCTTTTTCTCATAGAGGACAAACACCATCACAATCCATCAACCATCCATTCGATCACCAAATTTCAAAACTCATCATCACCATCATTGCAAGAAGAGCTTGGAGACAGTTGGGACATGAAGCCACTTTGAGCATCCTTGGAGGTGTGACAACACCTTGGAGGCTTGGTTTCATCATCTAGTCTTCTCCTTTTACTTTTGCTTTCATTTATGTTCCATATTGTAATATTGTTTGTACTTTATATAGCTAGGTAGTAGTTTCTTGATTTGAGGATAGGGATGTAGCCCTAGCCCAACCATGTAATGACTTTGTGATTTGTGATATAAATGTCCTTTTGGATATATATGCTCTTATGATAACTTAAAGATCATGATTTGTATGTGTGAATTTACCACTTGTGCATATGAGAAATGTTGTCACATAGAACTTAGAGATTGGTAACCTTTTGTTTCTAAAGCATGTTGCATAAGAGTATGGTAATTTAAAAGTATCTTAGTTAGATTGTTTTAATTGCTTGAATTTCTCATCCTTAGAACTTTATGCACCTACAGTTTGCTATGACATGAATCTTAGGTAATTAGCTATCACCTTGGTTGAGGTAGTTTATAACATGAATGTGGATGTACCTTAATTCACCTTGGCCGAGGGTTAGAAGGGAATCTAATTTATCCAATTTGACATAATCACTAATTGCATTGTTTGTTACATGAGAGGGTTAGTGTGAAACCCATATAACCCCAAATCCTTCATCATCATTGAATTTAACTTATACTTGAATTTTCTTGCATTTCCATTTGTTAACTTCGAATTCTAGTGTTACTTATCATCAATCAACCAAACAACTGAACACTACACATTTTTGCATATACCATTATATTTAGTCTTGGCTTTGCATAGTACATAGTAGGTTGTTTGTTAGTTTTATAATCTTAAAATCAATTTAGCTTGTAGCTGAAGTCTCAATCCAATCTCTTCGGTATGACAACCCCTTACTTTCATTTCCATACTAAAACTTGACAACCTTGCACTTGAGGTAGATAAATAACAAGTTTTTGGCGCCGATACCAGGGATTGGAGTTCTATGACTTTAATTCCAAGTTTGGGTTAGGGTTAATTTTTTTTAGTATTTATAAAAAAATTTCAGATTTTTGTTTTAGTTTTAAGTTTGTTTTTCTTTTGTTAGAAAACGTAGTGTCTTTTTCTGCATTAAACTGCTTTGTTTGGTAGCTGTTTTGTTTTGCAAATTTGATCTGCGTGGCGTTCTTCGTTTTTTCATCCTAAATCTAACCATATAAAGAACGTCAGAATCATACAAGTGGTTTAAAAGTTATAAGCTAAAAACAGAGTAGAGGTCAGAAACTGTATTTTCTTGATTTTCTTTCTTTATCTTTGTGACTTATATATAGTGTTCTCTGCTCTTGTGATAGGTGTATGAGTGGGAATCTCACAACTTCAAGCTCACACATTACTTTGAGAAGTGAGAAGGAACTAGTAGAGTTTATAAGGAGTAGATCAAGATCAAAAAGTATAAGGAAGAAAAGGGAAAGAGCACCTTCAGGGAAAGCAAAAATGGGGGATGCACATCCACACTTCCCACCAGAAGAAGATGATGCAAGGCCTTTGAGGGAATACACACTCCTTCATTTGGCCAATCATCCTACTTGCATTGTGCTTTCACTTTGTGCCAATTCATTATATAAATTAGATTCTCTCCTAACCCACGACCAATGTGAATTAGGGCACATCAACATTCATATTATAAACTACCCCAACCAAATGATAGCTAACTACCTAAGATTCATGTCATAGAAAACCCTAGGTGCATAAAGTTCTAAGGATGATAAATCTAAGCAATTAAAACAATCCAACCAATGTGTTTTTAAATTACAACACTCTTATGCAACATGTTTTAGAATCTAAAGGTTACCAATCTCTAATTTCTACATAACAACATTTGTCATATGCACAAGTGGTAAATTCACACATACAAGTCATGATCTTTAAACAAGCAAAAGAGCATATATATCCAAAAAGACATTTATATCACAAATCACAAAGTCATTACATGGTTGTGATATGGCTACATTTCTAGCCCCAAATCAAGAAAATACTCCCTAACCATATAAAGTACACTACTTGAAAAATCTTGATATACATCACTAGCCTGTTATCAGTTTTTAATTGATGTTATAAAAACTGTTATATCACTTTTTTTTTTTTTTTTTATGCAATATAATCTAATAACACATCACCAACATTTTGGGTGTCATATATATTGTAACACATGTTAGGTTAAAAAGAGTTAAAAAGTGATGTATAAAGGGTGTACTGATGTCTTAGGTTGACGTAAAAAAAAAAAGCGTTAAGTTTTCCACTAACAAAATTTTTTTTTTTTTTTGTCAAACTCTAAGTTACACACCCGAGTTTTCAAGTTTTGCACTCTCACTCCAGACACACTAGCTCACATACCTGCGCGCAGACACACTCACTTCAGACCCTAGCTTTGCCGTCAAAGCCTAATGGTATCCTTGCCATCGGCTTCATCAATCTCGGCCTGGTGCGTGCGACATTGAAAGCATCAGAAGTTAATGGTTTCGGCGCCCACTGGATTTTCCCCAAAAGGTATGGTTAAGGCTTCATATGCGCGCAACTTAGGGCTTCGTTTCGTCTAGCTAGATCTTTCTCTCCCTTTTATTTTGCTCCATTTACTGAGATTAGGGTTTGAAGTTTTATTAATTTGAGTTTTTTTTTCATCTGGGTTCTTGCTAAAATTATCTGGCATTTTCTTCATATATGTGGGGGATTTTATCAAATTACGTTGGGTTTTTCTTCATATATGTGAAAATCCATAGAGCTCAGGTATTTTCTCATCTGCGTTTTTCAAGGGTTTTATATATTCAATGCAATATCCGTTCATCTGGGTCATTTTTGAATGATTTTGATATCACTATGTGTAAGGATTAATTAAATTTACATGTTAATACAAATAGGAACAATATTTTCTAAGGGTTTTGACTGATTGAATATGTGTATGATGTTACAGAGATTTAGAGGGAAGAGGTACAATGTGCATTCAAAGTTTGCCTGTTGATTCTATGCTTTCAGTATGGATTCTTCTACTATATTGTATATATGGTTCTAATAATTATGCTTGAGATCTGTTTACATATAGTTGGCTCTCTATACACTTTCTGATGCTTGAAATAGATAGCTTGTTTATTCATTATATCAAGATTATTATATAACTAAGTAGTGTTATATGAAGAGTGATTTTGTCCTATTTGAATGACATTAAAGCTGAAAGTAGAGAATTCATAATATGTTTTAATGACAGAGGACCAACTTTGAGTGGATATATGCTTCCTTTTTAATAAGTTTGATGCAAATTCCATGTTTAATATGAAATATATGCGTGCATTGGTGTTGAAGTCTGTGCTTAGTTGATGTTGTGGTGGGAATTTGTGAATTTGGTGTTGTTTGCTATAGTTTTTGGCTATTTTACATAACATGTTTTAATCATAGGGGCAACAAGGTTAGTATGTATCACAAGTTCCAAGTTTTATTTTTTAGTAGCTGTATAGTTTCTCTTATAATTTAAATTTCTGTTTCCTTGTGTGAAGTTGATAACTTTGAGATCAATGGATAAATCATGGGTGGTTGCTGATAGAAGAAGTTTGGAGTATGAGGTGGGAGTCGAAAATTTCTTGAGTTTTGCCTTAGGAAATGCTACCAATCCTAAATACATACATTGTCCTTGTAAGAAATGTATGAACTTGAAAAAGTATAATGTTAGGGTGATAAGGGAGCATCTCTACTTTAATGGTTTCGATCAGATATACAAAAATTGGATATGGCACGGTGAACCATCTACTTGTGCAAGTGGAACCTTAAATACTAATGCAGAAAATGGTTTATTTGAAGGTGAAATTGTAGATTTGTGTGAAGGGGCGTTTGACAATTTCTACAATGATTCGGATGGGTTTAGGACTTTTGTTGAGGAGGGCGATATACCATTATATGTTGGGTGTGATAAGTTCAGCAAGTTATCAGCTTAGGTTGTTCAATTTGAAGGCGAGACATGGGTTGAGTGACATTGGGTTCTCTGATTTCTTGGTTGCTTTTGCTGATATGCTTCCAAAGAGTAATGTGCTACCATTATCGATGTATGAATTAAAGAAAATATTGTCAGCTTTAGGAATGGAGTATGAAAAGATACATGCGTGCCCAAATGATTGTATATTGTATATGAATGAATATGTAGATGATACTAACTGCCCTAATTGTGAGTGCTCTAGGTGGAAGGTAAACAAGGACGTAGTTGAGAAGGAAAGGGTGCCGGCAAAAGTAATGTGGTACTTCCTCCCTATTCCAAGGTTTAAATGAATGTTTAAATCTTGTGAGACATCCAAGAACCTAACTTGACATACCGATCATAGAGTGAGTGACGGCATAATGCATTATCCAGCCGATAGTCCATCTTGGAAGTTAGTTGACCATAAGTGGCCAGAATTTGCAAGTGAGCCTAGAAATCTAAGGCTTGCACTTTCAGGTGATGGGATCAATCCACATGGTAACCAATCTAGCCGATATAGCTGTTGGCCCATCATTTTAGTCACTTATAACCTTCCTCCTTGGCTGTGCATGACGAGGAAGTTTATGATGTTAACTTTGTTAATTTCTGGACCCAAGCAGTCAGGGAATGATATAGACGTGTATTTTGCCCTATTGGTTGATGATTTAAAGGCATTGTGGATGAGAATTGATGAAGTGTATGATGGGTTCAAAAAAGAGGCTTTCACTTTAAAGGCGGTGCTTTAATGGACAATCAACAACTTTGCTGCATATGGTAATTTGTTTGGGTGCACTGTTAAAGGGTATAAGGCATACCCTATTTGTGGAGAAAACACAGATGGTGTTAGGTTGAAACATGGTAGGAAAATTTGTTTCCAAGGTCATCGAAGATTCTTACCACGCCTCCACCCATACCAGAAACAAGCAGCTGCCTTTAATAACAAGGAGGAAGATTGTGATGCTCCTATACCTTTAAGTGGATAGGAGGTCTTAAAAAAGGTGACTGGACTAAATTGTAACTTTGGGAAAAAACATGCAAGCAGCAGCTTGGGTGGTGAAGGCCTTACTCCATGTTGGAAAACAAGATCAATATTCTTTTATCTTGAATATTGAAAGTCTTTACATGTTTGGCATTGTCTTGATGTGATGCACATTGAGAAGAACGTGTGTGAGAGTATTATTGGAACTCTACTAAACATTCCCGGTAAGATAAAGGATGGGGTGGCTGCCCGTTTAGACTTTGTGGAAATGAGAGTCATACTTGAATTGGCACCACAAGTTGGAACCAAAAGAACATTCTTGCATGCTGCCTCATATACAATGTCTAAGAATGAGAAACGATCATTTTGCATGTCTTTGTTTAGTATGAAGATACCAAAAGGTTACTCTTCAAATGTTAGAAACTTAGTATCCATGCAAGAGTTGAAAATCTTTGGTCTTAAGTCCCTTGATTGCCATACTTTGATGCACCAATTGCTACCAATCGCCATACGTTCAGTGCTGGCCAAGAATGTGAGGTATGCGATAACAAGGTTGTGTTTATACTTTAATGCTCTTTGCAATAAAGTGGTTGATGTTGAGAGTTTGGATAAAGAAGAAGCCGAACTAGTGAAGACTTTGTGTTTGTTGGAGAA
This sequence comes from Dryas octopetala, assembly GCF_963921425.1. NCBI lineage: Eukaryota > Viridiplantae > Streptophyta > Magnoliopsida > Rosales > Rosaceae > Dryas > Dryas octopetala. The sequence continues at coordinate 18,173,979 of NC_141373.1, forward strand.
GGTTTCCCACCTTCATTCTTCGATATAACGGTTCACTTAACCATGCACCTTATTAAAGAGGTTCGCTTGTGTGGTCCAGTGTATTATAGATGGATGTATCCATTTGAAAAAGGCCTGAAGGTGTTAAAGGGTTATGTACGGAACCGTGCTATGCCGGAGGGAAGTATAGCTGAAAATTATATTGGCGAGGAAGCTGTGCAGTTTTGCAGCAAGTATTTATCCCATTGTAATGCAATTGAAATTCCTACTCCGCCATTGGGAGGTCCGAACATGAGCAGACCTATTTCTAGAGGTAAGGTACATTATGTACCCCGCAATGAGTAGGAGCAAGCACACCTATTAGTCTTGGAGAATTCTGCTGAAATTGATCTCTATGCCCAATAAGTTTATCTAATTCTCACTTCAACATATTAATTTATCAAAATCTTGAATTAATTGCATCTGCTTATACCCTATTTTAGGCAATTTTGTTTGCAGATTACATAAGACTGAGTTGCATGAATTTTATTCAAGTAAGAAAAAGAGTGAAAAATGGCTTCTTGAAGAGCACAACCGAAAATTCATCTACTGGTTACGTGACAATGTAATATTGTGTAAGTCTTAGAAAGCACAAACTTAGAAAAACATGTCTAATTATATAAACTTTATGACCATGCAGGTGGCAGCTGAGATAAATCATGAGGTGAGGGAGATAAAACCCACTTTGAGGCTACTGGCCCAAGGGCCACCTATGAGTGTGATCAAGTACCAGGGTTATGAGATTGGGGGCTAACATTATCACACAAAGGCGTGTGATAATGTGCGTGTTGTCCAAAACAGTGGGGTAAACTGGTGGCGAGGACAATGTAGGTGGCGAGCGCAAAGGACAAGAACCCTGTCTACACAGACATGTGTTTTTATGGGGTTATCCAAGAGATTTGGGAAATTGACTGTAGTGATTTTAAGGTTCCTTTGTTCAAGTGTGACTGTGTAGAAAATAATAAGGGCATAAAAAAGGATGATTTGGGGTTTCTTTTGGTTAACCTTAGTAGGATAGGTCATAAAAGAGACGTGTTTGCTTTGGCTTCCCAAATGAAATAAGTTTTCTATGTAGATGGCCCATCTAACAGTAGATGGTTAGTAGTTCTTGCAGCCCAAAACAGATTTTATATTGATTGTGCTAGTCAAGATGAGTTAGGGGACACGGTTATGGACCATGAAGCCTTTATTAGTGGTATTCCACCTATTGAAGAATTTGATGATATAATGGGCGAGGATGAGAACACTTATAAGAGAGAAAATTGTGTGGGCATCTGGATAACTCATTCATCGAAAAAAAAAATGCTTAAATCTAGTGCTTAGGGTGTTCTGTTTTTCAAGTGAGATTGGTTTGTAATGTTGAACATTTTAATTGAGTTGCAGATTTCCTAAGTGTTAATGTGGTTGGTTATTTTGATTGCATTATAGACTCAATTATTTGATTTCTATTTGATTGGTTATTTTAATATTTATATATTGTCATGTTTGATTATTTAATTTGCTAAGTGTTTGAGAATGATGGTTAAATCAGTGTTAGGGATTCGTGATGGCTACCCCAAGAAAGAAATTTGCAATTTCTAAGGCCAAGGCAGCAGCAACACCGAAGACTACACGGAAGCATATGGTCAATAATTCCCCAGCATCAAAGATTAAGAAAGCAATGGCTGCACTTAAGATTAAGAAATCCAAGCTACAGGCTGCCTCGAGTTCAAAGGCAAGTATGGATAAGAAACTCTCATCCAAGGCTGCCTCGAGTTCAAAGGCTACTTTTACTTCTGATGGATATAGCAAGGTTTCTAGAGGTGTTACCATGATACACTGTGTGATTGTGAACAAAGCATTGGGCAAGAAGTTGAAGGTGGAGTATGACAGATTTGGCACACCAATCGGAGACAAACGCCAGACGTTGGCTTCCTACATTGGGGTTAGGGCAAGGAGCACAATGCCCATAACTTTCTCTACCTGGCCAAGCGTTGACAAAGACCTCATAAAAAAAATCTGGGAAGATGTTGAGGTGCATGAATTATAACTGGTTTTATTATTCTAACTGGTCTTATTATTCTAACTTGTTTTATTGTTTGTAATTTTTTTATTATTCAAACTTTTTTTATGCTTTCAACTTAATTTATTATTATAATAGTTTTGTGTGGTATCTTCAAGAGTTAAATATGGATTTTAAGTGAGAACTACTTTTCGAGTTTTATAATGATTTCGATTTTATTATTTTTATGATTTTGTTAAATTAAATGATTTGCTATTGGGAAATGTGTTTTGAATTATCTTTTCCTTGAGTTCCATTAGTTTTATAATACTCTTAAGCTTGAAAATTGTTTTAAAACTGGGGGATTTCAGAGAGTGACGTGAGGTCTTGGTGCTAAATGTGGTTTTGAAGGATTTTCTGAAAAAGAAAGTTTACTTTTATTTTCGTTTTTATTAAACTGTCCACTCACTGAGTTTGTCTCACATTTTACCTTGTTTTGTCTTAAATTGTCCCCCCAGGTAGTAGCTTTGGTGGAGGTCGAGCCAATCACGTCGAGGCAGTTACATCCCTATTCCTTCTCGGACTAGTAGGCGTCATTTTATTTTTCGGTGTAAAATTTTTTTGTAGTAGATTAGAGGCTCTGATGACCACTTTAAATTTTAAGTTGGATTTCTGTAAAATTGTTGGGTCTGAAACCCTATTTGGTTGTGGTAGAGGTGGTTGATGATTTAGAAGTGCTTTTTAACAGGTCTAGAGATTTCTGGGTTAGTTCATTTTCAGGGGAGGTTCTGCCGAATTTTTGGTATGATTTTCCTTGAATTTGGATTCCCGCAGGACCTCTCCGGGTTTCAGGGTGGAATTCGGGGGCGGTCCTGACAACTTGGTATCAGAGCATTAGGTTTTAGATTCCTCAATTCTGCACTGAATGTGCATCCCCATTATTGATAAGAGTTTGGTTTTCTTATAGGTATTATGCCTCCTCGACGACGTGGCCGACCACCGGGGACCCACCATAGGGTAGCAGAAGGTGTCGATGAGACGACACAAGGTTTCGAGCAGTCTATTGATAGGCTAGCCGAGGCAGTGACTACTGCCGTTCGTACAAGGGCGTTTCCATAGGGAGAGTACAGCATTGAGCGTGCCCGTAAGCTCGGGGCCTCAAATTTTTCGGGTACTTCGGATCCCAGTGTGGCTAACGAGTGGATGATACAACTCGAGAGGATCTTTGAGGTTATGGGATGCCCCGATGACTGGAAGTTAGTCTTGGCTACTTTCCTGCTTGTGGGTGACTCTTATCACTGGTGGGATTCCGAGCGTTTAGGACTCACCGCGGCGGAGATCACTTGGGACAGATTTAGGAGAGTCTTTTACGAGAAGTACTATCCGCGGGTTTATTGTGATGAGAAGAGAGCCGAATTCCTGAGGCTTAGACAGGGATCTATGTCAGTAGCAGAGTATGAGAGGAAATTCACTGAGCTTTCCAGGTTTTGCCCAGCGCTTGTGGTAGACGAGGCAGATAGATGCTCGAGATTTGAGGAGGGTCTGAGAGACTCTATTCGCACAGTGGTTACCGCAGCTAACCACTCTACCTTTAGTTCTTTGAGGGATGCTGCTATGAGGGTCGAAAGGTCTTTATCTGATCGGAGTAAAGGCGAGGCGAGGCGAGGCGTCGTCATTTTCAGAGTACCTCGATGGGTGGCCCCAGTCAGAGACCATCCAAGAAAGGCAGTTTCAGTTCAGGTTCTTCAGGAAGTGGTGGTTTCAGAGGAGCTAGACATGGCTCAGTGGATAGCCGAGGTTCTGGACACAGTCATAGTTTTGATTATCAGTCAGCGGGTAGCTCAGCTCGTAGCACAGCACGTTTGAGTGGATCTTAGGGTAGTCGGATTCGTGGGACAGGTCGTCCTCTGTGTAGTTCTTGTGGCAGATATCACGATGGGATGTGTCATATGGGCAGCCCTGGGTGTTATCATTGTGGACAGACGGGCCATTTTATGAGAGAGTGCCCGATGCTACAACCGGGTGATGGAGGATCTTCGGGATCGGCCCCCCATCAGGGACAGACTTCAAGGGCCCAGAGTCAGGGACAGAGAGCAGTGGAGACTGCGGGTGCTACGTCTAGTAGTGGTGCCCAGTCCAGCCATGGCAGTAGAGGTGGAGGACAACAGAGGGGCCAGCCAGGACGCCGTAGAGCCCAGGGCAGAGTTTTCGCCATGACGCAGCAGGACGCTTTGGCTTCACCGGACGTCATCATGGGTACGTTATCTATCTTTGGGCATAATGCAATATTTTTGATAGACCCTGGGACACACACACACTCTTGCGTGTCACGTATTATCGTTTTGATTGTCGATAAGAGATAAACTTTCTCGATTGGTGGGTTAGAGTGGTTTTCAAATGATTTAAAGGTTTTAAAATGGATTTATTTCATAATAGTTTTATCCCTAAAAACTTTATCTAGGGTTTGGCGTTCTATCACATTTTTAAGTTTTTATTTTTGAGGCGTACTTAATTTATTTAGGTTCGTTGTGGAGTGATATTTTTAGTTTAAATGTCTTTGGTTTTCTCAAACGGAAGGAAATGTCAAAATTCATGCAAATTTCAACTTATGGTTGTTGAAAGGAGGTTTGATTCGATGGGCGATAAGAATTTTACAACTACAATTCACTTAAATTAAGGTTTTCTACTAAATTTCGAGGACGAAATTTTTGTAAGGGGGGAAGGTTGTAATGACCCGACCCAAATTTTCACTGGAAATTTAAATTTTTATTTGACTATGGTTTTGAGAGGTTTTTAAAAGATGTTGAATTGTATTTTAAAGATTTTAGAATTTATTTGGAAAATAAAAAGGGTTTGGATTTAAAATTTTTATTTTTATTTTTGTTTGGGCTTGACCCAAAGTTGACTTTTAAAATAAATGAGATTTCGATTTTGACTTCGGGTCCGTTAGATAGGTTTCGACTCCACGATTTCATAGACACGTAGCACGCGTCGATCCGAGTTACAGTTTAAAAGATATGGGCGTTTGAAGCGAGGGGCAATTTCGTAAAATGGACAAATTGGGTTTAAAAAATCAGATTTTTTTTAGAACTTTCTCTCTCTCTCTAGAATCTTCTCCCTCTCTCTTTTTATTATCTCTCTCTTTCTCTCTCTCTCTCTCTCTCTCTCTCTCTCTCTCTCCCGCACTCTCACTTCTCCCTCTCTCCCCGAGCTCACTCACCTCCCCCTCTCTTCTCTCACCGGCGCGGCCAGCTCCGGCCTACTCCTCGGCGACCAGAGGCCGGCGACGAGTCCCTCTCGTCGTCACCGACCCCACAGACCCCCCAGTTTTCTCTCTCTCCGTGACTCCCTCTTCTCCCTCCCCCACTGCGCGCGATCAGCTCAACCCAACCCGGCCAATTCCGGCCATTACCCGACCAGCCCAGGCCACCGGCAAGCCTTCCCGACGCCGACCACCTCTCCCAGCCATTTCTCCAGCCAGCCCAGCTCCCACACGCGCGAAATCAGGGCCAGAGGAAGCCCAGCCCGCCGCCTCTCCCTTGCCGGATTGCGGCCAAATCCCAGCCCCTTTCATCCCAATTTTTGGTGAGATTTCTTCCCCTTCCTTTGGGCTTTCATTTTCCTAAATTAATGTGGATTAATTTCGAGTATATGGGAATTTGAAATATCTGGGTTTTTGAAGCCATTTCGGGTTTGTTTTGAAATCTGGTTTTGGGGATTATTTTTGGACAATTGTTGGACATTATTCACCTATATAACTCCAATTGAAGATATTAAGTTAAAGTTTGTGAAATTATGAGTTTTTGTTGAAGTTTGAGTTAGGGATTTGGGGTCATTTTGGGTTTTTATTGGGTTTTTGGATTTGGAGGCTTTTATGGTGTTATCTTGAACCAATTTAGTCCCTAAGAGACTTAATAGTTGTCTAGGATTGAGAAAATTAATGGGTTTGGTTGAAATTAAATAAAATTGGTTGAATTTGGAGTTGGGGCAGCCACTTTGGACGGTTCCTGCAGTGAGTCCGAACCCCCGCTGCCATTCGTGAATAAAGGATTAATTTTGGGCAATTGTGGAGTGAGTTATTGATCTTGGTTAGGACGTTTTTGGTTAGACTGAGCCGGGGAACTTTCGGAGTGTTTATGTAGGAGTTTTGGGTCTACGAGTGGAGGTTGGGAATCGTCGAGCTAGAATGGGAGTCGGGTGGGACGCTTAGGTTTTATTCACACTCTAAACGTCGTTGAATCGAGACTAATTTCATATTTTATCGTTTCTGTTATAGGCGAGACGACCGAGGTTCGTGACGATCCGGCGGAGGATCGAAGCTAGGGCTATCATTGTGAGTGGACTCTTGTCTCTTTAAATGATTTATGAAATTCGTGATTTATTCTAGTTATATAAATTTTAATTGTGAAATTGAAGTTTGAATGGGCTTTTGTTTTTCTAAAGAATTCATGAAAATTTCATCAATCATTTCACACTAAATACTTTGGGAATTTTATCTTGGGATTTGATCATTGGTATTAAATGTTGGATTTCAAATGTTATTTCAAATAAGTTTTATTGCTGGATGTTTGGAAGGAAATTAGTTTCTTATTTTTATTCATATGGATTATTTCATATTTTAGCCTATGGTCAAAGATTTGATTGGTTTTATGTGTTTCGAATGAGATTTATTAAGGACTATTTTACTAGTTGTGTTTATGCATTGTGGATTGAGGACTTAAAGTTTATGGGAACGATAAAGATATTTTCTATCCGTGAGAAAATGATTTTCTGATTTGGTTATGGAAAAATGGTTTTCAAACCACCCTTATAGTACCCTCCAGGTTATCAGATAAATAGGTCTTTGGGACCCATCACGGCACACATATAGGCTTTGGGCCGTGTGTCGGGATGCTTCGCCCTTTGGGGGCTGCTCTGCGTGCACGTATGACCAGGATTTGCCTGCACGTGATGATTTTATTCACACGTGTGTATGGCCAGGATATTGCCTACACGTGTTGGATTTACTCCACGCGTGTGTATGGCCAGGATATTGCTTGCCTGTGCGATGCAGGAATTCCGCACAGGTGTATGGCCAGGTTATTCAGGGTATATAGCATGGTGGAAGACGAAATTGGTATCTTCAAGAGTTAAATATGGATTTTAAGTGAGAACTACTTTTTGAGTTTTATAATGATTTTGATTTTATTATTTTTATGATTTCGTTAAATTAAATGATTTGCTATTGGGAAATGTGTTTTGAATTATCTTTTCCTTGAGTTCCATTAGTTTTATAATACTCTTAAGCTTGAAAATTGTTTTAAAACTGGGGGATTTCAGAGAGTGACGTGAGGTCTTGGTGCTAAATGTGGTTTTGAAGGATTTTCTGAAAAAGAAAGTTTACTTTTATTTTCGTTTCTATTAAACTGTCCACTCACTGAGTTTGTCTCACATTTTACCTTGTTTTGTCTTAAATTGTCCCCCCAGGTAGTAGCTTTGGTGGAGGTCGAGCCAATCACGTCGAGGCGGTTACATCCTTATTCCTTCTCGGACCAGTAGGCGTCATTTTATTTTTCGGTGTAAAATTTTTTTGTAGTAGATTAGAGGCTCTGATGACCACTTTAAATTTTAAGTTGGATTTCTGTAAAATTGTTGGGTCTGAGACCCTATTTGGTTGTGGTAGAGGTGGTTGATGATTTAGAAGTGCTTTTTAACAGGTCTAGAGATTTCTGGGTTAGTCCATTTTCAGGGGAGGTTCTGCCGAATTTTCGGTAGGATTTTCCTTGAATTTGGATTCCCGCAGGAGCTCTCCGGGTTTCAGGGTGGAATCCGGGGGCGGTCCTGACACAATAAGCCCCAAATCCGAAAACCCAAGATAATCCCGAAATGGCTAAAATTCCCAAAATTTCAAATTTCCAATTACTCAAAATTAATCAACCTAAGCTTAAGAGAATGAAAGCCCAATGAAAGAGGAACGAAACCCACCTAAAAAGAATTCGAACGGTGGCCGGAATTGCCGAAGAGAAGGGCAGCGGCTGGATGGCTTTCTGGCGAGTTTTTCCGATGTGCAGGGGAGCTGGGTTGGGTTGGAGGAAGTCTGAGCTGAGCTGGTTGGCGTCGGGGGAGGCTCGCCGGAGCCTTAGGTCGCCGAAAAAGTGACCGGACGTGGCTGGGTGGCTGAGGCAGATGCGTGCAGGGGTGGGTTGCAGGCTGTGTGTTGTGGCCCTCGTCGAAGTGGTGGTTGGCTGGCGAAGGGGGGCTGGTCTGGGGGGTTGGCGCCGACTCGCCGGTGGTCTTGGGTCGTCGGGAAGGTGGCCGGAGCTGGCCGCGCCGGTGAGAGAAAGGAAGGGGAGTGGGCTCGGGAAAGAGAGGGAGTAGTGAGAGAGTGCGGGAGTGAAAGAAATAAAAAGGGAGAGAGAGAAGCTTGTAGAGAATTCTAGAAAGAGAGAAATCAGAAAATTTTCTGATTTTGGGTATTTAAAAACCCACTTTTATAAATTTACAAAATTGCCCCTCACTTCACATGTCCGTATCTTTCAAACCGTAACTCGAATCGACGCGTGCTACGTGTCTATGAAATCGTGGGCTCGAAACCTATCTAACGGACCCAAAGTCAAAATTGAAAACTCATTTATTTAAAAAGTTGACTTTGGGTCAAGCCCAAATTTAAAACAAAAATAAAAATAAAAATTTTAAATCCAAACCCTTTTTATTTACCAAATAAATCCCAAAATCTTTAAAATATAATTCAACGTCCTTTAAACAAACCTCTTAAAAACATAGTTAAATAAAAATTTAAATTTCTAGTGAAAATTTGGGTCGGGTCGTTACACGCTGACTCCGGGAAGTCAGAGTCAATAATGCTGGCAGTAATGCGGAGTGTAATCCTTCCCGTGGACATGAAAAAAGGGATGGCATTGATCGACGCCCAAATCAGCTACCAGAAGGCGGCTGCACTCTACGGAGGTAACCTTCTTACCCTTCTGTTTACACCGTAATTTGGTGTTGGGCCAAAAATATGGCCAAGCCCAAATTCAACAATGCCCAATGATCAGGTTCAGTTCATATTTAAATGTTGGCCCAACTCATGAGCCTAACCCTTGAGGAAGTCGCCACGTGTTGATCAATTGAATGTGTCAAGTGGACAAAATTGTGATGTGTATTTTCTAGCAGATCAAACAAAATTCTTCCTCGACAAGCCTCGCATAGCGAAGCAACAACATTTAGGAGTTTCCTTGTGTAACACCCTGAATTTCGGCTTTCTTAATTTTGTTACTTAAGCCTCTAACCTTATTCTTAAGGTTTGTTTAAAAGAATTAAAGTTTTCATTAACTTTGTTTTAACTAACTTGGACCTTTTGGTTGTGGTTTTGGAGTTTAGTTGATTGAAAGTGAATTCTTGAAGAAGGAAATTCAAGAGTTTGGTGATTATTTTATTTGTTTTTATTTTTCGAAATTAAATTATGAGATGAAGAATTTTCATAATTTTTCTTGAAGTTTTTTGATTATTTTAAGGCTATATGAAATTAGTCCTCATCAATACGAGTTCGTCGGATTTTTTGGGAAATTATTTGGAGTTCCGAGCTATTTTTGGTGAAATTTCGAAGTTGGAGAAAATAGAAAGAAATAAGAAATTCGAAATTTAAGTTTTGCTGCTAACTAGGACTGACACACAAACGCGTGTCGCCGCGTGATTCTCCTGCTCGAGCTGACGCGGCGACAGCTGGCACCACACAAGCGCTAAGTTTTTGACGGGGGCGAGCTCACGCAAGCTCCCGTGTGTGTCTCACCAATCCTCACCCACGTTTTAATCTCAGTCATCCGCCTTCATTTAAGTGATTCAATCTCAGCCATCCATTTTTTATTAATGAACTGGTTAGCATCTCTCTCTCTCTCTCTCCTGACCCGCGTGTCTCATCATGGGTCGACCCGGATCCATTTTGTGAGACAAAATGGATGATATGGTAGGGTCATGCTTACCCAGTTCAAATTTTTCAGTTTTTTCCCTTGTTTTTGACACTTTTGAACATCTTATCCACATTGGAAACTCACTACTTCTTCCCACCTCCTTGTGCTTATAAATAAGGACCCTTGTACCTCATTTTCACTTGCACCACCTAATAGAGTTTGAGAGCTTCTCACTCTAACTTTGGTTTCACTTTCTCTCTCTAGAAAGATTATTATTCTTTCTATTATTGAGCAAACTCATATTTTTGAGAAGCTCCCTTCTAATAAAATATTTTGAGGTCTTCTCTTGGTGGAGAAGACCCAAGTTTGGAGAAGTGCCTTAGAAGTGGAGTCTAGCTTTGGAGGTCTACAACTGGGCAAGTATTTTATTTATTTTTCAGCCTTATGTATTTTTCTTAGGCTTTAATATTAGGTTGCATGCTTAGATTAATTAAGTATGATTTATTTATTAATTAAACATGCCTATGATTATTTTAGAGACTTAATTGCTTAATTTATTTGGTTAATTAAGCATCATTAGTTGTAACTTTAATTTGGAAATTAATTGAAGGTTATTAACTTGTAGAGATTAAATTAGATTTAAGCTATTATTCAAGCTTGATTAATTAATAGAATATTTTGGAGAAATACTAATTAATTAAATACTTGAATAATACTTAGGTTTGATTTATTCTAATCTAAATTAATTTGTGGAATTGCTTTAAACCAAAGTAATTAGTCAAGTGATTTGACTTTGAAGTTGACTTGAAATTTAGAAACCCTAAACAGTAGAGTTTAGTCCACTTAGGAATAGAGACTTTACGGACGTATGACCTAAAAGGATGAGTCATAACAAGATTGTGTTGAACTTAACTTTTGACTAAGTTGTCGTATTGTCAGACACTAGAAACACCAGTTACCGAAAGATTTCTTTGTGACGTGACAAGAAGGCGATTGATTCGAGACGGATGAGAATGCATAGGCTATGTAAGAGAATATGTGAAGAACATTGGATTCAAGGTAGAGGGATTTATCCTACATTCCTGACTATAGATCATGTGTGTGTTTATGTTTTTAAATTATTATAACATGCTATATTTGTATGATTGGTCTGAGAGTTTGGGTAGCGTTGTACGTGACCTTGGGTTCAAATTCCTAAACCTTCTAAAAGAATTGGTCTGTATATTAAGAGGAGTTTAGCCAAGCTAATACATGGCTACATGAGCTTGTGCGAAACGTATGGACCCATGATTGATCAGGTGGCAATAAATACGGTTTCTCAATTGCGAGTTCCTATTTCTGTTTACCAGGATACTCTTACTATGAATGCTATTCTCTTTTATTATAGCTGACCATAGTCGTACCTAACGTATATCGATCATCTGTATTATTGTTATTTATGAATTTTTATGCATGTTTGTCATATTGCTGTATAACCGAGTCATTAATGTCTTAAAAAGAATTTTAAAGGAAATATTTGGAGAACTTGTTTTTGATGATTTAATAATCCAACGAAAAAGGATCTTTGGAGAACTTGTTTTTGCCATATTTGGAGAACTTGGAGAATTTGGAGAATTTTAAAGGAAATATTTGGAGAATTTTAAAGGAAATATTTGGAGAACTTGTTTTTGTCATATTGATGTTTTCGCTGGACAGCCAGACAAAGTATCTCTCTTGTCAGAAATCAGAGCCATCAACGAATGAAATGAGATTGATTGAGTCTTGACACAGGTCCCAAGAACACGAATGGTAGCCCCAAATAATTGCATGAGCAGGAAATCAATTAGAGAACAAGTATCAAGAAAAATATATGTGAAATTGACACTATTTTTAACAAGTTCCAAAGAGTAGCTTCCACCGCCAAACCAACGAGAGTTGGTAGCTGCAAGTTCTAATGTCTAGTGACACAAATGGAGAGTTCACACTTAAAGAGTTCAAGTATAAAAAAGAAGGAATCCAGCATGAAAAAGGATCCACAATCAACACAACAAAAGACAAGTCTTGAAATCAAGATTCAACCTCTCAGTTCTCAACTTCTCCAATTTCTACAAAATCTTCATCTTCATCTTCTCAACCTCGCAAGCTCTCAATTCCTCAATCAATTACTTCAAAGGCTTTAAGTATTTGATTATGTCGTGTTCTTGAGTTTTAGAATTTTTTGTTTGTAGCTCTCCTGATGTTTTCTCATTGGTATTGATTTTCCTTTAAATTTCAATAATTAAGTTTCATGTATTTACCATGAGGTTCATTGTTAGGTTTTCCACAATGCAGCCTGAATCTGATCCCCAAACTCATTTTTTGGGTATAAAATGGGTATAGTTCAGCCACAATGGGCCGGAATGTGATTCCCATAATTTTTTGAGATTCAAAAGCTATCCCAAATTTTGGGTATAGACTATACCCAAAACCAAATTAAATGGCTAGCCCACCAACAAATAAAAGCTATTAAATGGCTGGCCCATCACCAAATTAAATAGCTGGCCCTCAACAAATAAATGAGTTAAATATTAATATCCTCATATTTGGATCTCAACACCATTGTGTTGGTGATCCCCAAAATCTATATTTTTACACTTTTTGATACCCAAAATTGATTTGGGCATTGGGTATTTGGGGATCACCATTGTAGAAGGCCTTAAAACTATTATTGTATCTCGTTTTCAAGATAACCAAATCCAAATATATTAAATTATTAATACATTATAGAAATTATATAAAAAATCCAAACCCCAATCCAAATCCCAAACCGAACCCAATACATTATATAAATTATATAACTTAATAAACATATTAATAATTTATTGGAGTAAACAAATGAAAAACCTATTAAATATGTTATGATTTACAAACTAGACAAATAAACTAGTCTGCTCAGTTAGTTGAGAGTTGAAGCTTCTTCAGTGAGGTCTCATGTTCGAATCAAAACATAGCCAAAATTCTATATTTTTTTATTGACAATATATATGTGTGTAAATGGGCTTTAAACCGGGCTTCGGACGGGCCGTGGGCTTCAAGGGGATGGCCCAAGCCCAGTCCAAAGGATTTTCGGGCTAAGCCATCCCAAATTTTGGGCCTGATCAGACTTCGGGCCCAATGGGCCGGATGGGCTTCGGACTTTGAGCTTTTTGGTGAGGCCTACATATTAGAATGCTTTATGCAATTTCGTAGAACTTTAAAGGAATTGGGAAATAATAAAAGGAGTAGGACCGCAAGTTTTGGAAAGCTCTATAGGAACATATTAATATTATTCAACATAAATTAATCAGTACAATCTAACGTACCAAACGAGCTCTATAAGTTCTTATTTCACTACTGCACCAAAAGAGTGTTCATATATATCAACAAGGCATATATGAAAAAAAACATATTGGCAGTTTAAATTGACTAAATTTAATAAAGGGTTTTTTTCAAATTTAATACTTAAACTTTAAACTATATTCCAACTTCATAGTTAAACTTTTATTTGATCCAATTGAATACCTAAATTTTAATTTTTTTTTGTCCAAAGAGTACCTAATCTAATTTCCATCCGATCTATTATCTGAACCCAGGGGAAAATATGTCCAAAATCATCTTATTTCTCCTCTGCCCCTACCCAACCACGCCGGCACCATCTCTTCCTTCTTTCTTCTGTTAACCTCCAGTGCAACCTACATGCCACCTCCTTCTTCATTTTTTTTTTTTTTTCTTCTGTTAACCTCAACAGAAACTCAGCAACCACTCCCTTCTGTCGGTTACACTCAGCCCTTTACTTCACTCTCACACTCTGCACTCCAATGGCGACATTTCTCTCCAATTCTCTTCCTCCTTCACTGCTCTTCTTCTTCTTCTTCTCATTATGCAATTTTGCAGCTCAGGCCGTATCGCAGAGCAGCGATCAGATGGTGAAGACCTTCATTTTCCAAGTCGACAGGCACTCTAAGCCGTCGATTTTCCCGACCCACTACCACTGGTACACATCGGAGTTCGCCGACCCACACCATCCCATACAAACCCAAGAATTTGTTTCCCTCATTCAGATCCCATCTTCTTTCTTCTTGTTCTTTTTTTTTTTTTTTTTTTTTTTTTTCTTCAGATCCCACCTCTCTTCTTATTCTACAAAACCCCATTCCCCACCCCACGTCTTCAGATCCTTCCTAGGCTGCACTGAATTTTATTTTATGCATTCATCTAATTAGTTTTTCTTTAAATTTTTCCATCCTCTCGAAGGTCAAAATGTAAATAATTGAGGATGGATGTCTCCCTAAGGCTGAAATTTAAAACAGGAGAGAGAGAGAGAGAGAGAGAGAGAGAGAGAGAGAGAGAGAGAGAGACATCTAAATTGCCATGTCAAGTCTTTGTTTGTCTAATTTTTTTAACTTGTAAATCTGTGGAGAGATAATTACAGGTGACTCCCACTGCACCAACTTTGAAACTGTATTTTATGGCCTAGAGTTGTTTTAGGCACTCTTTTATAACATCAGATGTCATGCATGCTATCAATATATTTGTATTCATTTCATAAAGTTTGTCAGCTTGAAATCAGTTTGAAATTTGGATGAGATAATTTGCACCATGGATCACACAAGTTAAAAAACACATTAAATTTTGTCTTCTGATTATACATTCAAGAGAAGCAAACATCTACTAAAATAACCATATTCAGTTCAATTTTGTCATTATTAGGTCACTATATTAAATCCATAACAGCATGTAAATGCAACCAACTCACAGAATCTTGTTTTTATTCTAATTCAACACCTCTCAACAAAATTTGAACAATGTTGGTGAGAACAAAACTTGTCCAACATCAGAGCACAAGTTCAAAAATCATATCCACTGTAAAAGAGTAACAATTAAAGGATGACAAGACCCTAAAACTGCCACTCAGTTACTTAAGCTTTCCGAATAACTTTGGTGCAACCTACATTCCAGAAGGCCATGATCAGCATATGAGCCAGAACAAAATTTTATCCACAGTATAAGAAATATAATGAAGACTTACACATTTGTCAACACAAGATATGTAGTCAAAGTACTGGCCTGTACAATGCTTGTTACCACTGTCATCACCTTCAATCCTCTTAACACATGCCTACAATAAATAGTTGAATAATTTCAGTACAATTATCAAACTGTCCAAAAAACCAAATGTGAAATCCCCTCTTTTTGTGTCCTTTGAAGTACACATATGAATACCAAAACCAAGACCTCTACCTATTATAGCATTCCATTTTCTTTCTAGTTTTTGAAATAAGGAGAAATAAATAGAAAAAAAAAAAGGTTCAAAAATTAATCTTGTTACTCAAAATGCATTACTGAGGGCATGAAACCACTTCAATTATGGCAGAAGGGAAAGGGGTGCAAAATAGTAGAAATCAAAACAAGAGGAAGACATTTTATACATATATTTTTTAAAGTTGAGCTATAATTAATGCTCAGCAGAAATAACTGCCTCATCATCTCCTCTTTGTAAGCAAGAATTAGACCAGTCTATTAAATCTAGCATAATAGTTAAAGTAGCTAGAGACTTCCCAATGTTGGCAATCATTATGATGAATTCAAACTAATGTATTCAATGCAATAACCATGGCATTTCATTGCTCGTATGGATACATGCAGTGTAATAAGTACCTGCAATGTAAGATTCAATTTGCACAAGAAGTCCAAATGTCAACAAAGTTCAAATGTTATAAATTTTGAAAGGACTTCATAGGCTATGTAATCTTGATTTCTAGACAAGAGTTGGACTCAAAGAACACCATAAATACTTCATAGTCTATGCACAATCACAATATAAAACAGCTCTGTTGTCCTTCCCTCAACAGGCTCCGTCAATAGTGGATAAAAATAGATCCTTAATGTATGCTGATTGTAAATTCAATTCTCCATCACATACACTCTAGTTTATCTTTTCACTCTTTTTGCAACTCACCACATCATCTCAACTAGGGGTGGGCACGGTCCAGTACAGTCCAGTGCTCACCCCAAACTGTAAACTGAACTGTGGAGCTAATCCAGTCCAGTCCGGTACCAGAGAACTGAAAATTTTGGCTCAGAACTGGACCAAACTGAACTGGAACAGTTCCAGTTCAGTCCAGTTCACTGTTTGGGACTGGGCCTTAGCCCAATTAAATTTTTGGGCCAAAATAATTTTAAAACATGTTTTTTTTTATAGTTTTTAATAACAACTCACAGTATTTTTTTTTAACAACAAATCAAAACATTTTTTTTAACAACAAATCAACCATTTGTTCAAATCACAATTCACAACAAATCACAACAATTCAACATTTAACAATTAACATATAAGAAATCAAGTCATCAACATTCAACCATTACATTTTTTGTACCATTCCACAACCTACAAGATATCAACCACTAACCATTTCACAACTTTAAAGACTCAAAGTGACAAACCATTTCATCACTCATCAAGTGCAAGTGCAAGTAAATTAAAAAATAACCTAATAACTTACTAACCATACACCATTGTCCAAGTGCAAATGCAAGTAAATTAAAAGATAAAAACCAACCAAAGCTAAAGAAGTACAAACCAAATACAAATTACAAACCAACCTAATACAAATTACAAAGTACAAACCAATTAAATACAAATTGAGTTACATAACTAAAAATAACACAAATGAAAATACCCTAGCCAATCATCAACCCCCTGCCACCAGCCAATTGTCTTCAAATAACTCCTGTCAAAAACCAATTGTCTTCAAATAACTCCTATCAACAACCAATTGTCATCAAACACTATAAATAAATAACTAAGCAACTAAGCAACTAAGCAACTAAACAATAGAATTCAACTTAACAAATTGGGGCTCCATCTCTCCTAACAATTTAACAGACAGATTAACAATCAAAATTATCAAACCCAACAAGTAAATCAGTAAATCAATACACCCAGCAAGTTCCAATTTTCCCAGCAAGTTCCAATTTTCCCAACAAGTAAACCCAACAAGTTTCAATTTTCCCAAACAACAAGTAAATTAGTCAATCAAAATTATCAAACCCAAATTCAAGTAAATCAGAAAATCCAACCCTAAATCCCCAAATCAAACCCTAAACCTAACCCAAAATCAAACCCTAGTTTAGTAAATTAGACAGAATGAGATACTGAGATATGAGAGATGAGAGGTGAGAGAACTTACAGTCGGGTCGAGAGGCGAGATCAAGAGCCGAGTCGAGAGGCGACGGCGAGAGGCGACGGCGAGAGGAAGATCGCGATGGACTGATCACGAGAGGAAGATCGCGACGGCGATGGCGACACACTGAGACGATCGTGGGTTTGAGACACTGAGATGTGAGAGTGAGAGGGGAGAGTGACTGACTGAGACACTGAGACGTGAGAGAGTGACTGCGAGTTGGCGACGGCGACGGCGACGGGAAGAGAGGAAGATGGCGAGGGCGAGAGGCGAGCTGCGAGCTGCGAGACTGAGAGTGATAGATGAAGGATGAGAGGCGAGCTGCGAGACTGAGAGGTGAGAGACCCAGGGACTGAGAGGTGAGACCGTGAGAGGCTGAGAGCTGATGAGATTGGAGATCGAAAGAGGGCGGCGCGACGCGAGCTTAGGGTTTGGAATTGAGTGAGTGACTGTCTGAAATTCTGAATGAGTGAATGAGTTTTGTTATATTGGAGATTGACTAAATTGACTAGATGAGTGCGTGAGTGGTTGTTTCATTTGGGGGTATTGGGGTAATATTTGATCAATTGACTAAATTAGTCTAATTGAGTAATTGGGGTTTCAAACTTTTAATTGAGTGATTACTGATTAGTGACTTCAGTGTTTGAGTTTTGTAATTAAATTGGGGTTTTAATTTTTTAAACACTTAAGTCACTTGGTTTTAATTTTTATTGGGGTTTCAATTGTGGTTATATAGTTATACTTATATAGTTGATTAGTTATATATATTATATATGTATAGAGTAATTAATATAATTTAGGATACATGGTTATAGTTGACTATGAGTCTAATTGGGGTTTCATTGGGGTTTCAATTGGGTATATAGTTACATATGTTATATACTTATATACTTATTACTTATATATAATATATGCATAGAGTAATTAACTAATTAATATATTTTAGGGGGGGTATATAGTTATAATTTTATTAGGGTATAGGGTTATAGACTTATAGTTGACTATGAGTCTAATTGGGGTTTCAATTAGGTTTATATACTTATATAATTATATATGTTATATACTTATTACTTATATATAATATATGTATAGAGTAATTAACTAATTAATATAGTTTAGGGTATATGGTTATAATGTATTAGGATATAGGGTTATAGTTGACTATGAGTCTAATTGGGGTTTCAATTGGGTATATAGTTATATATGTTATATACTTATATACTTATATACTTGTTACTTATATATAATATATGCATAGAGTAATTAACTAATTAATATATTTTAGGGGGGGTATATAGTTATAATTTTATTAGGGTATAGGGTATAGACTTATAGTTGACTATGAGTCTAATTGGGGTTTCATTGGGGTTTCAATTGGGTTTATATACTTATATAATTATATATGTTATATACTTATATACTTATTACTTATATATAATATATGTATAGAGTAATTAACTAATTAATATAGTTTAGGGTATATGGTTATAATGTATTAGGATATAGGGTTATAGTTGACTATGAGTCTAATTGGGGTTTCAATTGGGTATATAGTTATATATGTTATATACTTATATACTTATTACTTATATATAATATATGTATAGAGTAATTAACTAATTAATATAGTTTAGGGTATATAGTTATAATTGTATTAGGGTATAGGGTTATAGACTTATAGTTGACTATGAGTCTAATTGGGGTTTCATTGGGATTTCAATTGGGTTTATATGCTTATATAGTTATTAGTTATATATGTTATATACTTATTGGGTTTATATGCTTATATGTTATATAACTATATACTATACCATAGAACTATAATAATTTTAGTATATAGGGTTTAGTGTATATATAAAGAATATATTAATTGTATTATAAAAGGTGTAACTAAAATTATATACTAAAACATTATTATATATATATAATATAGGCCATAGGGTTATATAAAATATATTTTAGAGTCTAAAATATAGCTAGGTTAATATTAATTTTATTATCTAAAATGTGTAAAATGTGTGTAAACATGTTTGTAAAAATGTGTATAAAAATGTTTAAAAAGTGTATAAAATTGTATAAAAATTAAATATGTATAAAAATTAAAAATATATATTAATTATCCGGTCCAGTCCAGTCCAGTCCAGTTCTGTGAAGTGCAAAACTGGACCGGAATTGGATTGGACCGGTCCAGTCCAGTTCGGTCCCGGTGTTGACCAGTTTTGGTCAAAGCGGTTTTTTACGGTTTTTTTCCCCCCAGTTCGGTCCGGTCCACCCGGTTCCCGGTTTAAACGCCCACCCCTAATCTCAACCAACCCCATGTGAAGCTTATTGTTTAGAAATACAGTAATTCCTTCTTATAAGACCACTGGGTCCCTAATATTAAAAGGGTAAAAATAATCAATCCCATTAAAATTATGTCAAAGAACTTGCTTAATCCCTTTATTACGATATCCTGAATCTGGATATTCTGAGACTCTTATTTCGTGCTATGACCATTGCACAATTAATTTCTGTAATGTTCGCATGATATAGTTCCAAGTTAATAACTTAATATTACTAAGTTTCACATTTGTGATAAATATGATGGCCAAATTTCTTCCACTCAAGGAAAAAAAAATAAGAGAAATACGAAGCTCTCTCTCTTCAATTGGAGATTTCATTCTGGAAGCTTTGTAATTCTCATCACTTGAAGAGTAAGAAGCATGGATGTGGATACAAGACATAGGAGCAACACAATACCAATAAGTTGATATGTCGGGAAAATAAAATATGAACAGCTAAAAATAAGCTATTAATTAAATAAGTAACATATGATCCAGTTGTAAGTTCACATTAGTACTGTTCACATTAGTACAAATTCCTGATATCTTCTTGGTACTAGAAATTATAACGGCCAGATTTTTTGACAGGCCTCTAGGAACTAATACAGAATTACATCACCTGATAATCAAGCAGAGGCGTCACACATCTAGGCTGGCAAGAGTCCTCAAGATACTTCTTTTGTTCAGCAAGTTCCTCATCCGCCCTTAATAGAGTAAATAGAAGGATAGATAGATAAGAGAGAGATCCATGAAGAAATCAACATAATTGTATAAAGTGCAACGGATGACATTTACAAACACATTCTTGCAACTACAACAATGCCTATTCAAATATTGCTAATAAGCAATACATTGATAAGGACAAGTAAACAACAATCCTACCAAACCAAAGTGATTTAAAAAACAAATGGGTCTCTCCGTTTTGTACATAGGAAATCCTGAAAGAAAGGTCAACACCCTAAGATTTGTAGGACAACCCAATATGAAAATTTGGTGTTTCTTGACCACTCAATTTCTGTTAGACTGTTTGGTTAACAGCTTAGTGTTCCGGGTTTTTTAGTTAATTACTCTGTTAATAAGTCCTATTCTTTAGGGACTAGTTGTTTGTGTTTGTGACGGTTTCCTCTTAGGCTGTTACCACGTTTTAGGTTGTTGCAAACGTGGGTTGTTATTTGATTTTATCTCTTTGTAAAAGGCTTTATAAGCCTGCAGTTTGTTATCAATAATAGTACTTTTTCATTCGAGCTTGTGTGTTATAGCTTCTTTGAGTGTACCCAACAATTGGTATCAGAGCTCCATCACAGGGGGCCTGATTGTGAGTGTGTGTGGAAAGAAACCGCAGTTTTCTTTCAGAGCAAGGGAGTAAAGCAGAATGGCAGAGAGCAGTGGTTTTGTGCAGCCGGCCATTCCCAAATTTGACGGACATTACGATCATTGGGCAATGTTGATGGAGAATTTTCTCCGTTCCAAGGAATATTGGGATCTCATAGAGAATGGGATTTCGGTGGTATCGATCGAGGACCAGGGAGAAGCACAACGCAATTTGATCGAGGGGCAGAAGCTGAAGGACTTAAAGGTAACGAATTACCTTTTTCAAGCTATAGATCGGAATATCATGGAGACTATACTCGACAGAGACACATCAAAGAGTATTTGGGACTCCATGAAACAGAAATACCAAGGCTCTACCAAGGTGAAGAAGGCAAAGTTGCAAGCACTTCGGAGGGACTTTGAGACTCTCCCCATGAAGGAGGGCGAGACTGTTGATAATTTCTTTGCTCGTACTCTCACTATAGCCAACAAAATGAAGGCTCTTGGTGAGACAATGAGCCAAACCATCATCAATGAGAAAGTTTTGAGGTCCATGACTTCAAAATATGATTATGTGGTTTGCTCGATCAATTGAAGAATCCAATGATTTGAACACACTGACCATTGATGAGTTGCAGAGCAATTTGCTGGTCCATGAACAAAGAATGAATGGCCATCGAGGAGAGGAGAAGAGGTCGAGGGGCGTTCAGAGGAGGAAGAAGAGGTCGTGGCAGACAACCTTTCAACAAAGCCATTATCGAGTGCTTTAAGTGTCACAAATTAGGACACTTTCAGTATGAGTGTCCCAGTTGGGAGAAGGGAGCCAACTATGCAGAACTAGATGAAGGAAAAGAGATGCTATTAATGTCCTATGTAGAGCTTAACCATGCTAAAAGAGAAGAGATCTAGTTCCTCGATTCAGGATGCAGTAATCATATGAGTGGAAATAAAGAATGGTTCTCGGATTTGGATGTTCAATTCAGGCAAACTGTGAAACTAGGCAACAACTCAAGGATGGCAGTTGTGGGCAAAGGAAACGTTTGAATGCAAGTGAATGGAATCACTCAGGTAATCTCTGAGGTCTATTACATTCCTGAGTTGAAAAAGGCAGCTTCAAGAAAAAGGTGTGGCAATTCTGATTCAACATGGGGAGTGCAAAGTTTTTCATCCTAGTAAGGGTCTAATTATTCAGTCCAAGATGAGCGCGAACAGGATGTTTGTTGTGCTTGCAGCAATGGTGCCTAAAACTACAACTTGTTTTCAGGTTGTGACAGAGAATGAGAGTTATTTATGGCACTGCAAATTCGGACACTTGAGCTTCAAAGGGTTGAGAACCCTTCAATACAAAAAGATGGTCAGTGGTTTGCCTTCTCTTACAACTCCTGCAAAGTTATGCACAGTGTGTTTGGTTGGAAAGCAGCACAGGGAATCCATTCCAAAAAGAAGTCTATGGAGGGCATCACAGAAACTGGAGCTGGTACATGCCGACATATGTGGCCCCATAAAGCCTGCATCAAACAGCAACAAGAGGTATTTCTTGAGTTTTATCGATGACTTTAGTCGTAAGACTTGGATTTACTTGTTGCATGAAAAATCAGAGACTTTTACCATGTTTAGAAGTTTTAAAGCTTGCGTTGAAAAGGAATCAGGTGCCTACCTTAAATGTTTGAGGACTGACAGAGGTGGTGAGTTCACCTCAAATGAGTTTGGGGAGTTTTGTAAGGCAAATGGCATGACCAGGCAATTAACCACAACCTATACTCCTCAGCAAAACGGAGTTGCTGAGAGGAAGAATAGGACTGTGATGAATTTGGTGCGTTGTATGCTCACTGAGAAGCAGGTTCCAAAAGCTTTCTGGCCAGAAGCTGTGAGATGGTGTGTGCATGTTCTCAACAGGTGTCCTACTTTAACTGTGCAAAATAGAACTCCAGAGGAAACATGGAGTGGTATGAAGCCCACAGTAGAATATTTCAGAGTTTTTGGTTGCTTAGCTCATGTGCACGTACCAGACCAGAAAAGAATCAAGTTGGATGACAAAAGCATTCAGTGTGTTTTATTGGGAGTGAGCGATGAGTCGAAAGCTTATAGATTGTTTGATCCGGTCTCTAAGAAGATAATTGTTAGTAGGGACGTTGTTTTTGAGGAGAACAATGGCTAGAATTGGGACATGAGCAGAGAAGAAATGATTTCGGATGTGTTAGAGTAGGGTGATAGTGAAGAAGAAGACGATGTAGCTGAAAATGAAGGGGAACCTGGAGCAGAAGTTAACGAAAATGAAGAAGCTGGCTCAAATGACACAAACGAAGCAAACGAAGCTAGTTCAAGCGGCACAAGCTCACCTTCCAGTGAGTCACATGATGAGAATTCCTCGGGTCCAGTTGAAGGGAGGGCAAGACGAGTTCCACTTTGGATGCAAGATTATGAAACCGAAGAGGGTCTGTCAGAAGAAGAAGACTTGAGAGCCATGATGATTCACACAGAAGCTGATCCCATTACATTCGAGGAAGCCGTGAAGAGTAAGAAATGGAGAGATGCTATGAATGCAGAGATTGAGGCTATTGAACGTAATAAAACATGAGATTTGACTATTCTACCTGAAGAAGTGAAGACCATTGGAGTTAAATGGGTTTTTAAAACAAAACTCAATGAAAGTGGTGAGATAGACAAGTGCAAGGCCAGACTTGTGGCAAAGGGTTATGCACAACAATATAGGATTGATTACACAGAAGTTTATGCTCCAGTTGCAAGACTAGATACCATACGTTTGGTAGTTGCTCTAGCAACTCAAGAAGGTTGAAGTATTTTTCAGCTTGATGTGAAGAGCGCATTTCTGCATGGTGAGCTCAATGAGGAAGTGTTTGTCCAACAGCCTCAGGGATATGAGAAGAAGGGAGAGGAACACAAGGTTTATAAGCTGAATAAGGCGCTGTATGGTCTCAAACAAGATCCACGAGCTTGGTACAGCAAAATTGAGACCTATTTTGCTAAAGAAGGCTTCGAAAAGTGTCATTGTGAACACACCCTATTTACAAAGTCGAAGGAAGAAGGTAAGCTCTTAATTGTTAGTCTTTATGTAGATGATTTAATTTTTACTGGGAATGACAGGGGTATGTGTGAAGAGTTTAAGAAGTCAATGATGTTAGAGTTTGACATGTCAGACTTGGGAAAGATGAGATATTTTCTGGGGGTTGAAGTAATACAAAATTCTGATGGGATTTATGTGTGTCAAATAAAGTATGCTCATGAAGTTTTAGAAAGATTTGGCATGGACAAAAGCAACTTGGTGAAGAACCCCATAGTTTCAGGTTGCAAATTGTCAAAAGACGAGAAGGGAGCTAAGGTTGATGCAAGTGTGCTTAAGCAGGTGGTTGGCAGTCTTATGTATTTAACTGCAACCAGACCTGATTTGATGTATGGTGTGAGTCTTATCAGCAGGTTCATGTCGTGTCCTACAGAGCAACACTGGTTGGCAGTGAAAAGATTACTTAGATACTTGAAAGGAACGACTGATCTGGGAATTTTCTACAAGAAAGGAGGCTGTAAGCAACTCACAGCCTATTCAGATAGTGATTTTGCTGGAGATATAGATGATCGCAAGAGTACTTCAGGGTGTGTATTCATGTTTAGTTCTCGAGCGGTGTCATGGTCATCCAAAAAAAACAGCCTGTGGTTAGCTTATCCACCACTGAAGCCGAGTATATTGCTGCTGCCTCATGCGCCTGTCAGTGTGTTTGGTTAAGAAGAGTTTTAGAGAAGCTTGGTCATGTGCCGGAGAAGTGTACTACAATTTTGTGTGATAACAGTTCAAGTATAAAACTCTCCAAGAATCCTGTTCTTCATGGCAGAAGCAAGCACATTGACATCAGGTTTCATTTTCTTCGTGAATTGGTAAGAGATGGTGTGGTTGATTTGAGTTATTGTAATACTCAAGACCAGGCTGCTGACATTATGACAAAGCCGCTCAGGTTGGAGGTATTTTTGAAGCTTCGAAGATTGCTGGGCGTGTGTGAAGTTCCTAATATAAACTGAATGCATTCTACATACAGTTTAAGGGAGGGAATGTTAGACTGTTTGGTTAACAGCTTAGTGTTCCGGGTTTTTTAGTTAATTACTCTGTTAATAAGTCCTATTCTTTAGGGACTAGTTGTTTGTGTTTTTGACGATTTCCTCTTAGTCTGTTACCACGTTTTAGGTTGTTGCAAACGTGGGTTGTTATTTGATTTTATCTCTTTGTAAAAGGCTTTATAAGCCTGCAGTTTGTTATCAATAATAGTACTTTTTCATTCAAGCTTGTGTGTTATAGCTTCTTTGAGTGTACCCAACAATTTCTCCATCCATGCGTAATATCATGTAAATAAGAAAAAGCAAGAAGCACATCAAGTCTCAAAATATGAGCTCTAATCAAGACATAGTACTAAATTAAAATGATATATTAAGAAAATAAAAAAATAAAAAAAATACAGACAAACCCAAGTCCCAGATACTCACATAGAAATGAACCAAAAAGCTGTCAGATTTCCTGCATAGAAATAAGAAAAAGAAATCGATAAAAAAAGTGGAAATTGTAACTTTTTTTTTTTTTTTTTTTTTATGAACGTATAATTTTAGGGGAGAAAAGAAGAAGGGTACCTCCTGAATCGAAGAGAAAGATCGAGTGCTGAATTTGTAATCGAATCCCAGAAGAGAGAGAGAGACCGCGAAAGGAAATGAAACTTTTAAACAACTAGGACACCCGAGCCTTTTTGTTTTGGGCCTGGGTCAAGCGTTCAGGCATCCAGCTTGTACCAGATGAATTATAATTGATACAATACCACGTTCTATAATTAGTTTATGTATAAGAGGAAATTACAGATTTGATCTACTTATTTTATATCTAATTTAATTTTGTTCTATGATCCTTTTTAAGTTCTGTTTTGGTTACTAATTGTTTCATTTGTTCAATAAAGGTTCAGATTTGTGACTTTAAATCTTTTAGGTTGTGTTTTCTTCAATTATAATTGAAGTATAAGTTATATTTCATCATTTATTAGTCATAAAAACAAATTTGGAATATTAGAATCTAAAAGAATTGAGATTATGTGAAGTTTGAAAAATTGACAGTTTCGGGTACCCTACTTTGGGGTCAATTATCTTGTTTTAGAACTCCAATTTGAATGATCTTTATATGGTTGTAAAGAAGAAATGCATAGCTTTAAAACAAGTATATGTTTGCTGAATTTGGGTGAGATTTGATAGGGTAAAAGACAGACCAAATTTTAAAATAAATATGGACCTTTATTGAACAAGTGGAACAATTAGTGGACCAAAACAGAACTTAAAAAAAATTGTGAACCAAAATTGAACTAGGTATAAAATAACTGGACTAAATCTGTAACTTTCTCTATGTATTATAATAGAGTAATATTATTTGGATCAAATTAAATGACCAAATGAGAGGATCAAGTGAGGTGTCAACTTGGGGGTGGTCTTTATCTTCATATCTACCTATGTGACACCTCACTTGATCTCTCTCATTTGGTCATTTAATTTGGTTCAAATAACATTACTCATTATAATATGAGTGAATGTTATTAATAATATACCCTATAAATATAAACATATCATTTAATAATATTCTTACACGTTTAATTAGTTATACCACATGATGATATATCGGTTATATCCAATAATTTTTCAATAACCACCATTTATCTATCAAACTCAAAAGTCAAAAGTTATGGCCCCTACTTTTTGGTTATTGTTGTAATTCTTATTTTCCAGAAATCCTTGCTTTATTTTGGACTTTTTTATAGTGGAGAAAAGACCCAAAAATATGAACAATACTTCTCTGAGTCTTTGGAGGAGCTCCTCCGACTCACAAGAACATGTCCTTTTTAGTTTGACTTTTTTCATTCTAAACAAATAAAAAATTAATTCATAAATTAAATGAAAAGATAAAAAAAGATATGCATCATGAGGAGGGGTTGGAGAAGCTCCTCCAACTAGGGACTGAGGAAAGTATTGTTACAAAAATATTCCAAAAACTTTCTAGTTTCTTCGACTAATTTCCCTTCTTCATGCAAAACCCATTTCACTCTTGTATCTCATCACAGTTTGACCAATCAAGAGAGAGAGAGAGAGAGAGAGAGAGAAAGAGAAAGAGGTAAGGGGAGGAGTGAAAGTGACAGCAGAGTATACGACGTCATAAAGTAATTTGTTACAGTAAGCTGTAGGCCAAATTTGCGTCACTGAGAATTGAAATTTGCTTTGAGAAGCTTTGCTGAGCAAAGCTCTACTCTCTGTTGAAAACCCATTTGTGTTTTTTCCTTCTTTTGGGCTAATTCAGAGTATTGGAGTCAAACCCACAGGTTCAGAGTTCGGAAGAAGCGAAAAATTATGGTAATTTTTGCTCTAACTTCTTTGCATTTTGTTCTACGGTGTTTGGTAACTGAGAAAATAAACGACTTTTTAGAAGAAAATATGGGTCTTTTTCTTGTTTGGAAATTTTAAGGAGGAGGAAAATGTTGTACATTTAGGTTTATTTTCTAGTTTGTTTTCACTCAGTATCTTGGTAAGCAAATTGACCATTGAGTTGTTGGAATATTAATCAAAAATATGGATTTGATAACAAGAAATTTCAATAATAGATAATAATAATAATACAATAAAATATATACACACTTTAAATAAGTAAAAGGAAAAATAGACACAAAGAAATACTAACTAATTGTGATTAAGGCTTGCAAATTGCAATGTCCTAAAGACAGAATTTCGCCCCTGCACTTGTGCTTGCAATTCCTTTGGCGTTCGTCCTCCCAGGATACAACAATCAATAATTCTAAATTAAAACACTACAACTTTGAACTCTAGCAAACCAATTATATATTTGTACTCTCTTTAGTAAATGATAGGAGGACAAGAATAGAGTGACAAGAAACTAAAAAATTACTTAATCCATAATACAGAGCATCATGGGTTTATATAGAACCCAAGAGATGCTTGCGAAAGAACACGACTAAACACTAAACAATACACATGGTGGTTGTTGACAAAGAAAGATGCAACTTTTGCATCAGACATATCCTTGTGAAGAAGCACAACCAACTACTGCAATATGTGGCACTGCTTGGCAAAAGGAAAGTGACTGCATCATTTGAATATTGCAATTGTTGGATTGTCAACAACACTTTTCAATTTTCATGCAATATTAGAAATTAAATATTATAATATAAAATAAATATTATAACATATAATTTCCAACAATCCCCCACGTGAATGAAAAATTGACAGGAAATAAAGAGTACTTGCAGACAAGAGATGCATTTGAAGAGGTGTCTTTTGAACTTGAACCTTTCATAGTGAGGACCTATCGGATTTACTTGGTGAATTAGTAAACTTAAGTCTTGAACTGTTCACCGTTAGTGTAACACCAAGACAATAAGACTCACACATCTCTTATCCTAATATATTATGGTTCATACGGTTGTGTTCGTTTTGGTCCTGAACAATTCCCGGATTCATGAGAGCTATAGAGAATTTATCCATATCATTCGCATAGAAGCGACCCACTTCTACTCTCACATAGGTGACACTAATTAAGAATACTCTGCTATATTCCTCTTGATACAAGATTTTAGCATCATTAAATATAAATATATACCTTCATCAACAACATGCAAATAACACACTTTTCATCATAGAAATGGGATAATGTGTTAAAAACTTGTGAATCATACCCAACTAGTTTGCCTATTAAACCTAGGCCATGGGATCTCTAATCAACTAGGTTAGGTGTAACGACCCGACCCAAAGTTGACTTTTAAAACTAAGAGACTTTCGTCTTTGACCTTGGGTCCGTTTGATAGATCCCGAGCCTACGAGTTCGTAGACACGCGGCACGCGTCAATCGGAGCTACAGTTTGAAAGATACGAGCATTTGAAGAGAAGGGCAATTTTGTAATTTGGTAGGAGTGGGTTTTAAATACCCAAAATCTAGAAATTTCTGGACATTCTCTCTCCTCTCTCCCCGATCCTCTCCCTCTCCCGCGTGTCTCTCCCTCTCTCACTCTCGCCGATCTGCCACCGGCGCGTGGCGGCGCGTCCGGCGGCGGATGGGCTGGGTTTTCGGCCCACCAGCATCGCCGCCCTCTCCTCTCTCTACCCCTGGCCTCCGTTCAACCCAGAAAAGCCCCGAAAACCCGAAACCCAGTCTAGACCCGATTTGAGCCTCGCCGTCGATCTGACTGTTCCGGCTAGATTTGGGTGGCCGGACCCACTGGGTCTTGTTCGCCTCACCACGGCGAGTTCAACCGTGGTGTCCTCCTGCTCCGATGATGCTCCACGACGGAGCAATGAGCTCGGGAAGCCAAGTCGGCCGCCAGCTTCCGCCGCCGTTTTCGGCCATTTCCGGTGAGATTTGGCCGTCGGTCAAGTTGTCAAAAATGATCCTCGAGGTACACGGGCTCGGGAAATCTCATTCCCGATGCCGTTATGCTGCCGGATTTGGTATCCAAGCAATGGCACTGTGAAGGGTATTTCGGTCTTTTACGTAGTTGAATTGTAAATGATACTTATCGGATTTTAATGTAGAGTACTATTATTGAATGGTCTGTTTTATGTGTTTGTTGCTTTATGTTAGGAAGGCTAAGGGTAGGATTTGGATCATGAGAATGAATTGATGAGGATCTGAGGTTAAGGAATTAATTTGGAATTTTAGAGTTTGTCCTGAGGATAATGGCTGAATTAGGAAAGAAAGGTTTATTGTAGAAGTAAATAAATGATGATTAGGTGACTATTATACCGATTTGATCGAATCGAGTATTGAGAAAGTATTGGTATGATTTGAGTGACAAACAAGTGGAGGGTCGTGAGTAGGAATCAGTCTCGGAAAGGTTTCGGGGTAGTTCGGAGTAAACAATGAGTGGATTTTGGTTATGATTGATTATTTATACAATGTTGTTTAAGACGTTGTGATTTGAGGAGAGACACCTTCTTTTGATGAGTGGTTAAAGGCTGCTGTGTAAATGCACGTGTTGACCGGTCGAGCCTGCTCGTTCGGAGAGACCCCTCCGTACGAGATTGTGGCCAGGATACGAGCCTGCTCGTTCGGAGAGACCCCTCCGTACGAGATTGTGGCCAGGATACGAGTCTGCTCTTACAGAATGACCTCTATGTGCGAGATTATGGCTAGGATTTGAGCCTGCCCGAGTGCGGGATTGTGGCCAGGACATTTTCTACAGTACAGGTACGAGAATGATGTGAGTTTTAAGAATAAGTGTTTTGAGATATCAGATTTCAAAGATAAATTCAGTTCAGAGTTTGATTTACGGTTGAGGGGATGTAAAAAAAAATGGTTTTGAAAGAAGAGATTTTTTTGAAAGTAGTTATAAAGCTAGAGGATTTCCATGAAACGAAGTGTGTGAAATTAGATAGATGGTTGTTTGGTTGCTTGTATTGCATTTGTTTGCTAGGACTTAGTAAAGTCTAGGCTTGAATCGTGAGGACGGAAATGATAGTGTCTATGCGTTGAGGATATTAATTAGAATGTGAATTTGAGGAATTTGGTTCATCTTGTTGCTTGGATGATTGGTGATGGAACTATTATGCAATTGAATAATTATGGATTTTTGTGGATTATTTATTGAGTATGGAATTGAAGAAATTATTGAGGAAGCAGTGGGGAGAAGACGAGACAGTGGGACCCAGAGAGATTTATTTAATTGTTCTTACTCAGTGGTTTGTTGAAATGTTTTTGATAGAATTATATTTACTTATGTTGTTGTGTATGGCTCAAAAGTAAGAGAAAGCAGATTTAACAGTTTGATGTTCAGTATTTTCATGAGCTCGAGGTTGTGAGGCGTTACATTAGGTTTCCGCCAGGTTGATTCATTGAATTGGCTTTAGCCCCATTCCCCTCGATATGAATTTTACTTACTATCTTGGTAAACCTTTCGTTAGCGGATCCGCCATATTTTCTTTTGATTTAATATAATCAATAGAAATTATTCCATTAGAGAGCAACTGCTTGATAGTGTTATGTCAGCGTCTAATATGTCTTGATTTTCTATTATAGACATTATTTTTAGCCCTTTCTTGTGTAGCTAAACTATCACAATGTATACATATGGCTGTAACAGGCTTAGGCCATAAAAGAATATCCTCCAAAAAATTCTGAAGCCACTCTGCTTCCTCACCAGTCTTATCTAAGGCTATGAATTCAGACTCGATCCATTGTGGATCTAGCAATGCAAGTTTGTTTGGAGGATTTCCAAGATACTGTAGCACCTCTTAATGTAAACACATATCCACTTGTGGATTTTGACTCCATACTATCAGAGATCCAATTAGCATCACTAAATCCTTCTAGTACAGGTGGGTACCTTGTATAATGTAGTCCATAATCAATGGTGTACCTTAAGTATCTTAGTACCTTGACTAATGCATCCTAATGATCATTTCCTGGATTGCTTGTGTATCTACTAAGTCTGTTTATTGAATAAGCAATATCTGGTCTAGTGCAATTCATGATATACATTAGACTTCCGATTATTAGAGAATATTTTAACTGTGATACACTTTCACCATCATTTTTCTTTAGTTTGCAGTTGGCATCAAAAAGAGTTAGAACATGTTTGCAGTCATATTGACCAAACTTTTTAAACACCTTTTCTATATAATGGGATTGAGTAAGAATATATCCATCAGAATTTTTCTTCATTTGAATTCCTAAAATAACATTGGCTAGACCTAAGTCTTTCATGTCAAAATTGGAACTCAACAATTTCTTGGTGGAATTTATTATATCCTTGTTAGTCCCCATTATAAGCATGTCATCTACATACAAACATACAATGACACAAGAATCTTTAATTTCATTGATGTAGACACATTTATCACATTCGTTTATTCTAAAACCATGTATCAACATTGTATGGTCAAATTTTTCATGCCATTGCTTTGGCGCTTGTTAAAGTCCATATAAGGACTTAATAAGTCTACAAACTTTCTTTTCTTGGCCTTTTACCACACCCTTCGGGTTGTTTCATATAGATTTTTTCATCCAAATCTCCATTTAAGAAAACCGTCTTACATCCATTTGGTGTATTTCCAAGTTATGGATTGCTACTATTGCAATCAACATCCTAATAGATGTGATTCTTGTAACAGGAGAGTATGTGTCAAAGAAATCCAATCCTTCTTTTTGACGGTACCCTTTGGCTACTAAACGTGCCTTATACTTATCAATGGTACCATCAGATTTTAATTTTTTCTTAAAAATCCATTTATATCCAATTGGTTTATTACCTGGAGGTAAATCAACCAATTCCCATGTATAATTTTGCATAATGGATTCTATCTCACTGTTAATAGCCTCCTTCCAAAAAGGTGCCTCAGGAGTAGACATGGCTTCCTTAAAGGTTTGTGGCTCAACCTCACTTAAAAATGTAAGAAAATCAGGTCCAAAATCTTTATGTGTTCTAGTTCTTTTACTTCTTCTAGGTTCTATGTCAATTTCTTGATCACCAGAAGAATTAAGAACATTCTCATGTGTTCTCTTTTTACTAGAACTGGACCTATCTTATTTGAATGGAAAAACATCTTCAAAAAATTCAACATTAATAGATTCTATTATAGTATTATTATGAATATCAGGAACTTCAGAATTAACTACTAAGAACCTATATGCTGCACTATTTGATGCGAATCCAATAAAGACACAATCAATTATTTAGGTCCTAGTTTAGTCCTTTTAGGTAAAGGTATTTGTACTTTTGCAAGACACCCCCACATTTTAAGTGTCTTATAGGTAGGCAACCTTCCTTTTCACAACTTGTAAGGAGACATATTAATCTTCTTACGTGGAATTTTATTTAAAATGGTGTTTGTTGTAAGTAATGTTTCCCCCCACAGATTGTGTGGAAGCCCAGAACTATTTAACATAGAATTTATCATATCTTTGAGTGTTCTATTTTTCCGCTCAGCGACACCATTTTGTTGGGGTGTATATGGTGCAGTAGTTTGATGAACTATTCCATGAGATGCACAAAATTCTGAAAAAGCAGTGGATTCATATTCCTTCTATCAGATCTAAGCACCTTAATAGTTCTATTAAGTTGATTCTCAACTTCTGCCTTATATGTCTTAAACATATCTAAGGCCTCATCTTTGCTATTAATCAAATAGACATAGCAAAATCTACTGCAGTCATCTATAAAAGTAATAAAATATTATTTTCCACCTCGAGTTGGTGTTGATTTAAAATCACATTGATCACTATGAATTAAACCATGCAAGCAACTCACTGGACCTTTCAATTGACTTAAAATTCTTTCTAACAAACTTAGATTCAGTACAAACTTCACATTTATAATTTTTGTCTATGTTGAATTTAGGCAATAATTCTAAATTAACCATCCTATAAAGAGAACAAAAATTCACATGGCCTAATCTAGCATGCCAAACATCAAATAACTCAGCAATATAAATAGAAGAAATATTACTATTATTATTATTGAAAGAATGTGTTACATTAAGTTTAAATAATTCATCAGCCAAATATCCCTTTCCCACAAACATACCCCCTTTAGTAAGAACAAACTTGTCAGATTCAAAGACAAGTTTGACGCCCTTATTGCTTAACAGGGGTCCTGAGACTAAATTCTTGCGAATGTCAGGAACATGTAGGACATCAAGGAGGGTTAGTTCTTTCCCAGAAGTGAACTTTAGAATCACTCTTCCTTTTCCTTCAACAGCAGATGCAGAAGCATTTCCCATGAACAACTATTCGCAACCATTAATCTTTTGGTAGGTAGAAAATAAATTTCTATCTCCACATATGTGTCTAGTGGCTCCTGTATCAATCCACCAGTCTTTAGAGTTTGTCATCATATTGGTTTTAGAGATAACTACTGCCAAATGATTTTCTGTCATATTAGCTTGACTGGTCTTGCCATTGTGGTTGTTTGAGTTGGTAGAATTCTGATCCTTTTTGTGACGGCAGTCTTGTGCTTTGTGTCCAGGTTTCCCACACACCCAACAATTGCCTTTAATTCTCTTGGAGTTGTTGCCCTTCGGCCCATTATCAGAATGCTTCCTTTTATTTTTCCAGACATTGGACTTCGACTTTGAAGTTTCTCCAACAACAATATTGACTTTGGCTTCAATATGAGAAGCATCAGTCTTCTCATTCTTCCTCTTTTCCTCTTTCACACGGAGTTTGAGAACCAAATCTTCCATTGTCATCTCTTTGGTTAGATGTTTGAGTTATATCTTGAAATCTTTCCAAAAGGGTGGCAATTTTTCAATTATAGCCCCCACTTGGTATTTTTCACAGAGATCCATCTCCTCAACATGTAACTCGTGAATTATAATATGGAGTTCTTCGACTTGGTTGACAACAAGCTTGGAGTCCACCATCTTGTAGTTCATAAATTTACCAACGACAAATTTGCTAGAACTTGCCTTTTGAGATTTATATTTCTTCTCAAGGGACTCCCATAGATCTTTTGATGTTTTAAATGATGAATAAACATCATACAACGCATCATCTAGCACATTCAAAATATAATTTATACATAAGAAATCAGAGTTCTCCCATGCAACAATTGTAGCACAAGTTTCCTTTGACATAGGATATTCATTCGTCAAAGGTGCTTCTTCTTTTAGAAAATGGGCTAGGCTCATTGTTGTTAAATAAACAACATTTATGTTGCCAATGTTTAAAGTCACCACCTTTAAACTTTTCGGGCTTCTCAGCATGACTCTTCATATTTGCAGATTGTTCCATTACAAAATTTTTGTCTTTAGATTGTTGGAACATTAATCAGAAATATGGATTTGATAACAAGAAATTTCAATAATAGATAATAATAATAATACAATAAAATGTATACACACTTTAAATAAGTAAAAGGAAAAATAGACACAAAGAAATACTAAATTATTGTGATTGAGGCTTGCAAATTGCAATGTCCTATAGACAGAATTTCACCCCTGCACTTGTGCTTGCAGATCCTTTGGCGTCCGTCCTCCCAGGATACAACAATCAATAATTCTAAATTGAAGCACTACAACTTTGAACTCTAGCGAACCAATTATATATTTGTACTCTTTTTAGTAAGTAATAGGAGAAGAAGAATAGAGTGACTAGAAACTAGAAAATTACTTAATCCATAATACAGAGCATCATGGGTTTATATAGAACCCAAGAGATGCTAGCGAAAGAACACGACTAAACACTAAACA
The DNA here is from genome assembly GCF_963921425.1 of Dryas octopetala. Classification (NCBI taxonomy): domain Eukaryota; kingdom Viridiplantae; phylum Streptophyta; class Magnoliopsida; order Rosales; family Rosaceae; genus Dryas; species Dryas octopetala. Next base: position 18,208,897 of record NC_141373.1, read on the forward strand.
ATACACACGGTGGTTGTTGACAAAAAAAGATGCAACTTTTGCATCAGACATATCCTTGTGAAGAGGCACAACCAACTACTGTAATATGTAGCACTACTTGGCAAAAGGAAAGTGACTGCATCATTTGAATATTGCAATTGTTGGATTGTCAACAATACTTTTCAGTTTTCATTCAATATTAGAAATTAAATATCATAATATAAAATGAATATTATAACATATAATTTCCAACATGAGTCTCTCTCTCTCTAAATGTGAAGCTAAACACATTTTGATTTGTATTTTGGGTTCTGTTTATGGTTTTTCGCTTAGAAGCAGCTTTTGCAGCACAAACAAGCGCAAAAGCCTCAGATAATTTTGCTCTTCCTTTCTCTGCATGCTTCTTTTATGTATGGTAGCTGAAAAAGTGGATGAACATTTAGACCACTCTTCTTTTTTATTGTTGGATTGTGCTGGATTGTGTGCTCTTTCCATGTTCCAAGAAAATAAGCATACTACATTGGCTCAGTTTTCTTTTTTCCCCGTTTCTCTTTTTATCGTTTTAGAGGGTGCTACCTCCCACAAACTAGTTTTTTCTTAAAATAATATTTCTTATGTAAAAAGTGTTGTCTTTGGCATATTTGCATGTTGGATTTGGTATAATATTTACAATCCTCTCTCTCTCTCTCTCTCTCTCTCTCTCTCTCTCTCTCTCTCTCTATTTTGGATGGGGAAATAGCAGGAATCAAATTTGGTTTGGCAAATCATCATGAAATCGTAAGTAGAAATTTGACATTTTAATTCGTTAGTTATTCAGTTGGTGTCATTTACTGTTGAGAGGTCTTAATTGGTTCATTTGATAAGAGTATACGGGAGATTTCTGCTTGGTTTCTTGGTTGGATTCACCTATAAAGTCCACATTAGAAATCTATAATCTGAGCTCAAATGTTTGCGAGATTATACAGCAAAAGATTATGTTTTCACATTTTACAAAATAAAATGCTCCTTCACAACTAGTGCCTGATTATTAATAGGGAGACTTAGAGTCCAGTCCATTTATGAGTCTTTCTTAGACTAAGACCGGTAGTAATTTAGGGTTTTTAATTAAGTCCTTTTATTTTTCTTTTTTGACAGCTTTATGTTAGGTTTTAACTCCAAGATTTAGCCCAAAATATCGAAGTTAAAACCTAACATGCAGCCTCTACAAAACCCACTCTACACCCTAGGAGGGGAAATATCATTTAAATAGGGGAAAATACCCTTCAAATCGAAAAGAATTTTATTATGAATTAAAAAAAAATTCTTATAAATTAAAAAGACTTTATTATGAATTAAAAAGATTTTCTTTTAAATTTTAAAACACTTCCGGTCTCTATTTAAAAACTGTTTTTTCTAAATGACCTAATTCTAATTATCTCTTATTACTATGCAAAAATAAATTAGAAAATCACCTCCAACAGAGTTCTTTTAACGATTTTAATTTGGCAACTCTTAATCCTTAATTATTTCGGAGCCACACCATTGGATTTCGTTTTATATTTGCATGCCTTCTTTTTTGGCAGTGTACAACATCCTTAAGTGATTGCTCTATCAGCCATGCGAGTCAGTCAACTTTGCAACCCATTCCTTGGCTTGCCCCTTGAGTTTGGAAAGTGTGAATCTTGTGGCACTTCTGAACCTGGGAAGTGTGAAGGTGCATAAATCTCTATTCTCACCCTTGTTATCTTCAATTAAATTATAGAATGTTGTGAAATATAGTTACATGGAAGAAACAGATTATAACCATAGCAATTGATCGGAAAAGTAACAAAGTATATGTTTGATGCCTTTTCAGGTCATTCGGATATATCGAGTTACCAACACCATTACACCAATATATCATCCTAATCTTGTTAATTGGTGAATTCAAGCGGATGCTAAGCTTGTTGTGCTTGAAGTGCTTAAAGTTGAGAAAGAACAAGGTACCACCTGATTGGGTTCTTCATAGTGTATAAGGATTCCTATGATCATAAATTCATAACTTTGACTATATAACTCATCCTTTAGCTTTTTATTTGTATTTTCTTCTATGTTAACTGAAGAACTGCAGATGATGGTTTTCCTTTTGTTTTAATTTTAGCTAAGAAACAAAATGACAAGACCGCCCCCGGATTCCACCCTGAAACCCGGAAGGATCCTGCGGAATCCAAATTCAAGGAAAATCCTACCGAAAATTCGGCAGAATCTCCCCTGAAAATGGACTAACCCAAAAATTTCAAACCTGTTAAAAATCACTTCTAAACAGCAACCACCTCTACCACAACCAAAATAGGGTCTCAGACCCAGCAATTTCACAGAAGTCCAACTTAAAATTTGTAAAATGGTACGTTATCAGAGCTCCTATTCTATTACAAGGAAATTTTTACAAGAATAAATACAGGGTCCGACTAGGGAGATGGACGCGAATGCCTCGACGTTATTGGCTCGACCTCTACCAAAGCTACTACCTGGGGGGACAATTTAAGACAAAACAAAACAATCCGTGAGACAAACTCAGTGAGTGGACAGTTTAATGAAAACGGAAATAAAAGTAAACTTCTTGTTTCAGAAAATCCTTCGAAACCACATTTAGCACTAAGACCTCACGTCACTCTCTGAAATCCCCCAGTTTTAAAACACTTTTAGAAACTCGCTCAAAATTTGTTTTCATAACCAAATAGAAAATAAACTATTTATCAAATAGAATTCAAATATTTAAAGTCCTGAATAGTTTTATAATTTTAAAATAAATTGTCACCATAAAACCGTATAATACATATACAACACACCAAGCCAGTTATCCGGAGAATCTGTCATACATCCACAGAGCCGAGAATCTGTCATACGCATGCAGAGCCTAAAATTCTGTCGTACGTGCACGCAGAGCCACCCCCAAAGGGTCAAGCATCACGACACATGGCCCAAAGCCTATGTGTGTGCCGCAATGGATCCCAAAGACCTATCTGATCTGAAAACCTGGAAGGGCACTGAAGTGGGTGGTTTGAAAATCAATAACTTATAAACACATAATCCAAATCTCACATCCTTTCATTTTTCTTCCAAAACTCTTCTTAACAAAACCAAACTCATCAAAATACATTTCCTTAAATTGTAATATCCCATAACAAATATAAATAAACATTGAGACGAAGAATACGAAATATAAACGATCTTTCCATAACCAAGTTGAAATTAAATACGCCATTCTAAATCATAGTACGTACCTTTAATATAAATTCATATATGAAAGCACGCTAAAATATTTCTTGATCGTGAAATTTATGAAATCCAAGATAAGTGTATTTAGTTAATGTAAAACTCAAAATGAATTCAAGTTAAGCCAAAGAAATTGAAACCACATAAAAACATAAATTATTAAAATTCAAGGTCCACTCACAGTGAGAAACTCTAACTTCGATCCTCTGCCGGATCGTCACGAACCCCGGTCGTCTCGCCTATATCAAATGATAAGAATATGGAATTAGTCTAAATTTACGTAAATTTAAAGTGTGTGTGTGTGTGTGTATAGGAAACCCAACGTCCTAACTAATTAACGTTCTTCCTAATGGTTAGACAAATCGCTTTCCTAAAGCTATAATTAACCTCCCAAACCTATTCTCAAAACCAACACGGCTCAACCCAACATCCTCCAAAAATCCAAAATTAATCTTAAACTTTAAAGAAAATTGTCCGAAGTTCACCTCGATCGAAAGGCTCATCTTAGAGTGGAATCAGCATTAACAAGGTCTCCAATTTGTTCTAAAATAACTCAGTTTCCTCCGACCACATTCAATACCACCAATACCAACAATACACACGAACTTTGGTCCAACAATAATCCTTAGTTATGAATTTACAATGAGGTTCGAATTTACTTAAAGTGCCGCTCAAAGTGGCAGCCCCAAAACAAGGTTTAAGCCCAAAAATTACCAAATTCCTCAAACCCACTCAACACTTAAATTTTTAAACCACAAATGAGGTTCCTAGGGATGAGATTTGTTAGGCATAACAACAAAAACAGCCCTCTAAATCGAAAGTTTAAGAAAACCCGAATGGTTACAAAATCCAAAATTTTAACTTTTCACAATCACTCAACATAGACAGCCAATTCATAGGAAAGTGGAAGCCCATACCTCAAGGAGAAAAACCCACTAAAAATCTTGAAGATTAGAGTGACGTCGGGCCCGAAATTTTGGAGGATAAGGCCGGCGGGTCTGGGCTTTTTGGGCTGTTTCTGCGAGCCAAGAGGGGCTGCTTGGCGAAGGGAAAAGTTGGGGGTGACGGCAGACTTGAGGGGAGGTCGCCAGAGGTTGGCGATGGCAAGGAAATGGCCGGCGTTGATGGCCGGTGGCTGCGCACAGAGAAAGGGAAGAGAGAGAACACGGGGAGAGAGAATGAGGATGAGGAGAGAGAGTGGGTGCACTCGGGGAAGGGTGGTCGGCGCCGGGGAAGGGCTTTCCGGTGGTCGGTTGTGGTGGCTGTGGTCGGTGGTGGTGGCTGTGGCACCTGGTGGTTTCAGGCAGGGGGGCAAAGAGGAAATGGAGAGAGAGAGAGAGAGAGAGAGAGAGAGAGAGAGATGGGCTGATTTAAATGGTGGTATTTGGGTTTTGAAATTACCCAATTGCCCCTTTCTAGAAAATTCTCCACATTTCCTACTAAAATTCTCAAATTGAACACCGTTTTTTGTCTACACGTTTGGAAACTCGAGTTCTAATTAACCGTCTCGAACTTAAAGGCTACAAATTTGAATTAAAACACCCCTCTAAATGCTAGCATTCCCTTCCAAAAAATTTTAATAACGCCCACCCAAAAGATTAATTTTTATTAAAGAAATAAGACTTGGGTTCGGGTCGTTACACAAAAGGTTTACATGAAGAAGCAGGTGAAATTTGAAGCTATTTTTACTGTTTTCTCCATCTTCATAATGCCACTTTTATTTCATTATTTTGTATTTAAGTGCCCTTCAGTGCGCATGTATTTGTAATCAGTGTAATAATCTAGATTTTATGAACTTTTCAAAGTTGCTTAAACATCCAAAATTTCGCAAAGTAAGTCTTTGAAGTTTGAACTTAATACAACACAGTCCATGTATGTATTATCGGAAAAATTCTTGTAGTTTGCCAACCATGAGCCTTACAATTTTTATTCTTTTTGTAAACATGTCAATGATGGAAAGAGTGTCCATCGACTGTTTCTGGATCTTTAGTTTTTAAAATTATGTAAATTAGTTGTGGCAAACTTTGTATTGACCTGCTTCTATTTCTTTCAAAAATATTTCTGTACTTATTTTTATGTTCTTTGATCTTGCTGGGTTGATACCATTCAGTTTCCAACCAAGAGTGCCAGCTTAGCAGAATGATTCTTAGCTTCATGTTGTGAGGTGAGTACAAGCTGATCAAACATTCTTTCTTTTCCTAGATGTGAATTATGCTTACTGTATCAAGTATCTTTGTGGACCCTTTCTCTCTCATGCGGTCGCACGCATGCACGCACGTTCACACCTACACAGACTAACTAATCAAATGAGTAAATTGTTTTGAGCCTTATATGCCATGGCTAAGAATTCAAAGCTTATTCACATCTGTCTTATATTTCAACACGTTTAGGAGTAGTTGGTGTTGATTGGTGAATAAGAATATGATCCGATTTAGATTTTATTGCCTCTTCGTTGATTGCTTTGGAATACAAACAATTTCGTATTAGGTAGAAGTGTCACAAGCTATAATGTTTATCTCTTCCCCAAAGATGTTAGTCCTTTGGAGCAAAAAAAAAAAAAAAAAACACTGATTTATTTGGCCAAGAATAGTGAATAAATGACCTCGTGTGCAGGGGTAAACGCTCTTAACCAAGTAAGCTACAAACCCTCGTGAATAATAATTAGTTAGTGATCACTTGTTCTGTTATGAATAGACATCACTTTTTTTTAGCCAAGAATAGACATCACTTTAATTAGTCACAAAAAGTATTATAAATTTATAACCAAAACAATTTTTTTTTTTTTGTCAAACAATTGCGGGGATGGCGGCCGGTTCGAACACAAGACCTTTATGATAGAGTAAATGCTTTAAACCACTTGACCTACAAGCCCATGAGTGTGACTAAAACATCTAATTAATTAGGATGTTTTCACTCAAACGAGACCAGAAGCCTTTTTGTGACTAGCTACATCTTTCAGTTAGTTAAGGTGGTACTGATATATCGTAAAGTCAATATTGTTCACCTCTTATATTTAAGTAACGATAATTGGCTGGCTGTGCATTAGAACAAATAATTTAAAAAGACTGGGATGCTAATATTTAAATCAGTCACTTGACTAGACCAAGCTAGTAATTAAATATATGGTCTTTTTTCTTTAATATAAACGATAATTGGCTGGCTGTGCATTAGAACAAATAATTTAAAAAGACTGGGATGCCAATATTTAAATCAGTCACTTGACTAGACCAAGCTAGTAAATATATGGTCTTTTTTCTTTAATATAAACGATAATTGGCTGGCTGTGCGTTAGAACAAATAATTTAAAAAGACTGGGATGCCAATATTTAAATCAATCACTTGACTAGACCAAGCTAGTAAATATATGGTCTTTTTTCTTTAATATAAATGTTGATGGATTGAAGGTTTGCTCATTTAAATTTTAGATGTCAATGTCCAAATTAATGATGTCGGCCACATGAGGCAAGTTGGCTTCTGATCATCGATTTTCTTATTGAAGAAGTTAATCGACTTCAATTTTTAAGGGTCCAGTAGTCAATGAATTTCTTGTATAATATTGTAGTTTTGTACTATAAATTAAAGTTTCTTTAAACCAGAAAGGAGGAGATTAAAGGAAGTATTTGATTCCTCGGCTCTTGTTTTCTCTCAATCAGAAATGGCACATTCTATTCTCAAGATTGCTAGTAAGCTAATCTGCAAACCCTTTCAATCACTACTTTTCAACTATATATGATTAACCCAATTTTATATCTCATAATATGAATTCATCATCATATCTTTTTTGTTTAGTTAATTATTTTCCTAATTATGCCCTTCAATGGTTTTAGTTCAAGGATGGCCGAGTTTACTCACCACATATGTCATGTCGATAATCACTACATACTTAACTGGTGTTTGGAAGCTCAACATCACACATGCAGCTACAATTGTCAATCTCTATTTGGCCACGGTGGGCTTAATGCCAGTCGCCATGAAATTATTCGTGGATGGTTTCATGATGAGTAACTATCGGATGTTGTGGCTCTCCAGATTTGCCTTTGTTGTTGTAAGTTTTCCCTGATCACAAATTAATATTGTTATTTATACATATATATATATTTATATATGGTGAGCGAGTGATCATTTCTATATATACTAAATTAGTAGATTTATTGTAAAATTTTGTACTTAATTAGAAATGATTAATAACTACGAAAGTTAAATCTCATTTTGTTCTAAAATAAATTAGGTGGAAAGCTAAAAATGTTGTCTTTGATTGCAAAGCATACCACCTCCCAGTTCTGGATTCCTAGGTACTGTGGCAAGATGACCTTACCACGAGAGAGTCTTGGGTGGGGCTGGAATGCCACTCACCTAATGAGACTCTCATTTATATTTTGACACATGTCAAGTTTTTATCCAGTTGGACCCCTGCCTTCCTCTCTCTCGTTCTCTTCAACACCGGCCACCACCCAGGCAGCCATGAATGCTCTTGCAGCCACCAACCGCAACTTTTGCCGTGCAGCTCGCATTCTTGGGCTAGATTCTAAGCTTGAGAAAAGCCTTTAGATTCCCTTCAGAGAAATCAAAGTAATTGTCATTTGCTCATTCTATAAATTATTCTTTGATTTTCCTTCATTGTTTTTTTTTTTTTCTGTTGGGTTTTTATGCGTTTGATTTTGCATATTGAGTGTACTATTCCAAAAGACAATGGCACTCTGGTTTCCTATGTTGGATTTAGATTCCAACATGACAATGCTCGTGGGCCAATGAAAGGAGGAACTCGTTGACAGTGACCATCCCCTGCCCGGCCCGCCCTGCCCAGCCCCATCCCCGCCTCGCCCAGCCCCATCTCGGCCCGCCCCCACCCAGATCGGAGAGAGTGAGTGAGCAAAGAGAGAAAGGGAGAGGAGAGAGATCGGAGTGAGTGAGCAGAAAGAGAAAGAGAGAGAGGAGAGGAGAGATAGGAAAAGGGAGAGAGGAGAGCCGGAGATGTTCACGGCAGCTGGATAAAAAAAATTGCAGAGAGAAAAGGCAGGGAAGCGGAAGAGGGCAGAGAAGTTTTGGTCCATCTGGATTAAAAAAAATGACAGATGTTAAAATGTAAATGGCAGTCTCATTAAGTGAGTGGCATTCCAGCCCCACCCAAGACTTTCTCCCTTACCACGCCCCTTTTTCTCAAAGATTCTTTTACGAACTCAATTTATTGTTGATATTTTCCGACTTAATTATATGTTTTATCATCGCTCACTTATTTGTATTTGGTATTGTGTTTTGTTAATTAGCAAAGCAAAATTTTAGAACACTATAAATTAAGTAAGTTTTTTTGTCACAACAAAAAATTCTCGTCACTAAATGCAATTAGTTTGTAAATAATAGATATTTAATAGAACTTTAAAGCTCTCCTAACTTGATGGTAAATATTGACTTGAATGTAAATATATGTTTTAAGCATTCATCTTAAAATGATTTTGGATTACAGGGTTCAGTTCTTTTAACAATGTCAACACCGCCGTTCCTTGCTGGGGTAGCAGGCAATTGCAGCGCATATAAGCCGGAGTGCATTGACCAAGTACAAAAGATTCTGCTTTACACATCATTACCTCTCATAGCTTTTGGAATGTCTGGTCACGAAATCTCGTTGCCTACATTCATGGGCGACAATTTGCCGCCATCAGAATCTGGGAAGTTGCCGCCATCAGAAGAGTCTCAGCAGTTGACGCAATTAGAATCTGGACACTTGCAGCCACCAAAATTTCAACAGTTGACGAAGTCAAAATCTGGACAGTTGCAGCTACTAGAATCTAGTCAGTTGCCACCATCAGAATCTGATAACCAGTTTCCGCCATCAGAATCTGATAACCAGTTTCCACCATCAGTATCTGATAACCTGTTGCTGCCTTTAGAATCTGATACGCAGGTGCCGCCATCAGAAGAAACTGATACGCAGTTGCCGCCATCAGAAGAAACTGATACGCAGTTTTGGCCATCAGACTCTGAGAAGCAGTTGCCGCGATCAGAATCTGATAAGCAGTTGCCACCTAAATCAGACGTTATTGAAGAGGACGACTCGTGCCTGTGTGATTGTGTCTTAGCATACTTGTTAATTCTTCTCCCTTCAAGTGCAACTATAGCGATTGGTTACATAAAGCCTTGGTCGGTGAAATTTGGGATTCCAGCCATATTTATCATCGTATGAACACTGATTTTCTTGAGCAGTAAAGGTTCATACAAACGTATTAGAGCACAGAGGATCCCTTTTACTTGGGAAGAAACCAAAACCATCCTCCGCATGATTCCCGTATGCATGTTCGTCATCGTAGTAGGCGCTGTATCTTCCATCGGAAACACTTACTTCATTGAACAAGCAACCGACATGAATCGCTATGTCGGAAAGTTATCAGTTCCTATTCTTGTCCTTCCATTTTTCCAGCAGTATGTGAAAACCATGTTTGATTCATCAAACGAATCGACTACTACAAAATCTCCGAAATCTGGAATTGCATGGTCAATGATACTTGCAGTTCTATGTTGTATCACGGCTGCAAAAGTGGAGGCTAGAAGGTTAGGCGTGGTTGAGAGCCATGGCTACCTGGACAAGCCTGAAGAAAGAATTCCCATGACCATGTTTTGGTTGGTTCCGCAGTTTCTTCTCCTCGGTCTCGTTGAATATTATTCAACCAAGTGCATTGTTAGTTTATTCAATGATCGGCTGAACATTCGACCAAAGGACGAAGATATTATCGAACACTTCGGATCAATGATATACCAGACTTTTTTTGCTGGATTTCTTGGTGTGAATCATGCCGTGCATTATCATGATGATGAGCCAGCAAAAGAACTCAAGCGTGAATACGTAGAATTGTTTGGGCAGGCTATTAGGGGAGTAGGAATTATTGGTGGTGTGTTGTTAGTTTATGCAGTGGATCTGATACAACCCACTTGGTTCCAAGACACGATCAACAGGAGTCGCTTGGATAATTACTATTGGACCTTGGCTGTATTGTCTGCAGCCAATCTGGTTTTGTATGTATTATTTTCTCTAATGTCATGTATACTTTAGCAAGAACAAAGGGATCGAGTTGAAACCAACCGGACCTTAGCCGCATTGACTGCTAGTAATTTGGTGTTCAAACAGCTAATGCGGGGTAGAATTAAGATTGTTTTGATTTGTATGTAAAAATTATAATGTTCTAATGAATAAATCATTTGTAAGGTTAAGCTAGCCTCTTGGCAATTGGTACCACTTTTGACACTTTCAGTCAACTCGGTTTACTCAATCTGTACTGTTAAAATCTGTGTGGGTACATGGCTCAAATGGAAGTTGACTTCAGTTAAGAGAAGTTGACTTCCATTTTAATTACTCTATGATTAATATTATAATCAGCTAATCATTGATTAAGTCCTCTCTTATAGTCTTTGAAAATTTATTTGTCACTTAAAAGTGATCTGTATATAAATACTTAGAAGAGTGATTTAGACACAACATCAGCATTACTCAAATATATTTTATTTCATCTCTTTTTCTCACCTATTTTATTTCATTCGCTTTAATTAAATAGTTTTAAAAAAAAACATCGTCAAACGCGCTCAAAATTTTTGGGGAATTAAGGTTTCTTTGTGAAATTTTGAGAAACAATTTTTTTTTACATTTTTTATTCTGTGTATATATATATATATAATATAGATGCATAATCGAACAAGTATGCCCCTTTGTTTTGTAATGTTAAAAAAAAAAAAAAAAAAAAAAAAAAAAACTACCTTCCATTCCATGCCTGAATAAAGTGACCAAGGGTGGTGATAAGTCATATAGAATCAATGATGAATTCATGGAAAAATCCTTTCATGATGCATTTTTTTTTTTTACAATTTTTTGGATAATAAAAGGATAAAATTGTATAAATCTTTTGTTGGTAGATTGGAGCCTAAACCACATGGGAGCAAACCATGGGCCTAACAACTCGACTAAACCCTCATTGGTACCACGCCTATTTAACTTATCTAATAAATATGAAGAAATTGTAGCCTCATGTGCTATTCACTTCTTCTTTTCCTTTGGGTTGGGATTTGGGCTTAAGGAGGAGTACGAGGGATATTGAAATTGAGGAGTGCTCTTTATTAAGTTTTATGGAAAATGTCAAATTGGTGCCTACTAGATTGGATTGAAGGAGATGGCTGCTGGAATCATCAGGCTTCTATTCTTGTAGTTGTCACTTCAGGTCTCAATGAGACAATAATGATGTTCCAGATTTTAATGCTGATTTGGAGATAGAGCTAAGGTTACCGAAGGTCAACTCATGTGAAATGCTTGGTAACTCACGCAAAGGTCAACCAACTAGTGTAAAAAGGATAGGGAGTCAACTAATCTGTTTAAAGATTTTGGGGTTAGCAGGGTAATTTCAAAGGAGTGTTTTTCTTTAATGTGTGAGAGACACGTGATTTGGGCAATTGCTTGTATATGCCATGGTCTAGAAGAAGTGCATTATCGATTATAAATGGTAAACCATGTCATAAACCCAACAGTACAAGCAATTTCAATTGAGACAATCACGTATGTGTCTTGTATAAATAGTTCAGCACATACCCAAAGAAAAGCCATTCTGACCTTCTGAAGAAACTAATATGTTACCAGGGTGCAGGAAACCATGGACAAAAATCATTTCAGAAAACACTTCCAACAGTACTTTTGCTACCTATAATACAAACTAAACACAAGTAATTAGAGAAACATTATCTTAACTGCAATAGGACTTACCAATCAAGGTCTTTCAGCACATATACCATAGCAATTCCAGCAACTTAACAACCATCAGAATGCTCTTAATAAAATAACCATAATTGGATCTTTTCCAGCCCATTCAAAATTTAAACCCTGCATCCTCTGTTCCACCAATTAACCTCTGATACCACCCTCCTTTCACTTGATTTAGCCAACAAATAATAAATCAGACTGCAAGTTCTAAGCTAATCAGTGCTACACTATGTCCATTTTGATACTGTTCTCAGAGAGGTGAGCCTTATTAGAGCTATTTGTCCTATAACATATAGTCAATGACACTACACAAGTATACACATGTAAGACAATAGTGTTGAGAATAAGTCCTAATTAGTATAGGGTTTACTTATTTACTAAGTTTCCTAGCCCATATGGGATGAGTAATTTGAACCCAATAAGGTTTATGTTTGTATTCTATAAATACCTCATATTGAGGAATCAATCAATAAAAGAAAATAATTTCTCAATTCTAGTTTGTTACATAGTATTAGAGCTCTAGGCTAGTTCCTAGGGCATCGTACGCTAAATTTGGGGAAAAACACTAAAACTTTTCCCTACCCACAAAATAAATCTAAATCGAGGTTTCTACCATGGTGGATGAGATTACTCCACCTGAAGGTGAAGATAAGAGAGGAACAAAGACGATGGGGGAATCTTCTAACTCCAACCCTATATCATATGTTAGTGATAATTCTCCCTTGGCACCGGAAAAATTGAATGGCACCAATTATGCTGATTGGTTTATCACCAGCCACTAGTGAAAAAATTGAAGGGAGAAGAAAGTGGGGCTACATCGATGGAGGAAAAGAAAAACTCGATGTCGCATCACTTGATCTAATACCAGACTTGGAGAGAAGAAAACTCTCTAGTGAAGTCATGGTTGTTTGATTCTATGACTAAGGAGGTTCGAGTTATGATGCAACGCCTAGAGACCACAAAGGAAATTGCTCACACCAAAAAACTGAATTTTGACATAACACTGTTCATATGGTCAAAAATGATATTTTTGTGTATACTGGTCCAAATTAAGTGAAACCAATTGGAAAAGTTTTGAAATCATGCCTATAAATTATTGTAATAATTTCAGATTTAAATTTCAAGCCAAGAGAATTTCGTACACAAAACTCTAACACTTTTTCATTGAAAATTCTCCAGAAAACTTGCAACATCTTAGATTAACTTGTAAAATCTACCATAAATCCATAACAAGTTGGACTTAGGTGTTTCTTGACTCAAAATAAAGGTTAGGATGTCTAGTTTCAAACCTTAAAATATCATGATTAAATTTCTTCTAGAATAGTACAGAATTCGAAAATAAGTAAGTATGGTCAGAAAATAGAAAAGTTTGAAAAACATAATTGTATAAACCTTTGGATTCTCAGAATGCCATTAACCCTAGCCAATTAACTTATACTTGATTTCCAAAATTCAAGCTCCTAATAAACTTCAAAGAATAGGTCGAGTTTCTTACCAAAGCTTGTGTTGAAGAACAATGCAGGCTGCACTTTCCTCTTCTTCTTCATCCTTGGTTTTGGTTTTTCTTCTTGAGCCTCCTCCAAGTCTTGTTTTTTCTCTCTCTCTCTCTCTCTCTCTCTCTCTCTCTCTCTCTCTCTCTCTTCTCTCTCTCTCTCTCTCTCTCTCTCTTCGTTGGTTTTTGAATTAATGTGGGAAAAGTTTGTCAGAAAGAGGGTTGGTTTATAAAGACAAGGGATATGGTTGTTGGAGGCAAAACGAAGAGTCACTTCTTCAGTTTTCTGTTTTGGGGTGGGAAGGGTTTATGAGTTGGCTGTTAGATTTTTAGTTTCCCAAAAGAGCTTTAATTGGCAGGTCAATTCTTTAAGGTCTATTTAGATGGATAATTAGCCTATTGGACTAGGCTTAACAGCCCATTAGCCAATCCAAGGCTTTTCCTTGCTTAACCCTTCTAATTAAAACCCATCATTTCATTTTCTTTTCTCTCCAAAACCAAAACCAAAACCACACTCAATCCTCAGTCTAGGTCATGATTACCACCCTATGCCAAGGTCACCTTTCTTATTTCTTCATGTATCCTAGGTGTCTAGTCCTAGTCACCAAGGCCGGTCAACATTAGGGTTTAGGAGGTCAAACCCGTAACCCTTTGGTAAGCCTAACAACTAACCATGCATACACCATTATACACATGTCAAAAATATCTTCCCATTGTAAAAATAAGATGTTAATCCAAGTTAAAAAGATAAGTGCATGACCATATAAATAAGCAACTAGGGGAATCAAAATTGGTATAAGTGCATAAATTGATAAATAGGCAATTTATAAAATGAAATAACTTTTCATGAAATTAAACTTTGTGAATTAAATCCACACTTGGAGTATCAAAATATAGGGATTAGAACTAAACTAGTTAATCAATTTAGTAGCACCCTTGAACTAAAACCAATAAAATTTGGAGTGCTACAACCATTATATAACATGACCTACCAATACTAATAGTAAACAGGTCAACTTGATTTTGAAACTGAAAATTAGATGAAGAAAATAATTAATTTTTTTCTATTATCGATCTTAACATGTATTGCATCAGTTCTTGAGTAAATATAGAATTATTTTTTCTGGTTTTGCTAGTATCAAAATCAAGTGATGACTTAAGGTGCATCTTAGAATAGTGCACCTTGCGATGATAATGTTATAATGTATAACATATAAGTGATGTGCTTGGTTTAGAATTAAAGGGATATTTATTTGAAGTTTTGTAACTCATAAATATGTAGATCAACCCAAACACGACTCGATTAATAAATGAGTTGGTTTAATGTTTAGTTATTTGATACAATTAATTAAATAGACTGAGTTAATATTAACTATTATTTGACGCAATTTATTAACACAAATTGCTGCCCTCACTATCAAATTTTTGAAGATTTGAAAATGCCTACTCTGTTACATCATAAGATTGATATTAAACTTATATTCAAAAAAGTTGTAAACTTTTTCCTTAAAGAAAAAAATCTATTTATACACACCATCTAAGCAGCTACGTTAATTCCTCGTTATTTCACTTTGGATAAAAAAGGTTATGTGTAAACTTTATAGTACCATTTTTACTATAAATTTTGTAATTTTTCACATACATTGGGAGAAAAAAAATATATATATATTAAAATAGACAGTGCGAGCATCAAAATAGTCTTTTTTAATACGTATACTTCACATATTTCATTGCGAAAAAAAAAAAAAAAAAAAAAAAAAAAAGGTCATGTGCCATGCAAAGGATCAATTTTCACATATTTTAAGTAACGCAATAAACCACAAATTGATACGAGTGGTAGTGCCATGTAAGTGTTAAAAACTAAACCACATGGTTAGTCATGCCAATGAGGTCAATCACATGGAGTGTATATCTTTACCCCATGATTTATGAGCATTTTTGGAAAATTGTATGCTAAATTTTGTAGCCTGCCTTTATTTTTCAACAATTTCTAGTAGAATATTGATGAACCTTCTAATTTCAATTTTTGTTGCACTCCATATGTATCCATTAGTGCCGGTCTATCGATTCTGGCGAGGCTTAGTTAAGAATGCTGTCCATCAGTATACCAAAATTCAATAAATGTAAGTTCAAGATTCTTTAAATTAAAGTATAAACAAGTAGATAAAAATATTTCTAGAAAGGAATAGCAATACATTTTGCCTAGAAGAAAATAGCTTATGGCTTTAATGTTGCAATAATGTTCAGAAAAAGGGTGTAATACATATGTAACATATCAAGACCTGAAAACTTCCTACCTTAACAGCAATGCAGGAAAAATCATTACAACATTTTTGACAGAAAGACAGACTTGATGTTCGTTTATTCAAGACCTCCCAAGAACTGAAAACTCTTCTACTCAGCAACAAAGGTAATTATGAATGGATTTTACAATTTGGACTAACAATAAATTTCACAAGGATTTTTGTTCCCTCCCTTAATATGTTTACAAATCAAAATCGAATTGATTGTTGAAGCTGCAGCATGCACATTAGAGAACACCATCGGCACTGTGCACTTACTTGAGACTGATGAAAAACATTAAATAAACCCTCTCCATGGCTTAAAGGCCGCACACTTCAAACCAAACAAGCTCATCCTTTTAGCACTTCGGTCTGTGCTTGTTCTTACATACTGAGCTCTCCATGCTTCCAACAATAAAAGCACAACGGATCCCAAAGTAAGATTAACCAACATTTCAGACTATACTAGGAGGATCCCCTGCCCAATTGCAGACAGCACGGGGCCAGCGTGTTCTTATGCAGTCCACCAAAGGAGCATGCTGAGAAGGCTCTGGTTTAGCAATTTCTGTGACTTTCCCTCCAGATTCACTACCACTAGGACCAGAGGACACTGCAACATCTGTCATATATTCTTCAGGAGTCCATCTTGGAGGAACTGACACCCTCAATTTCGTGAGCCTAGGTCTTTGAACTGGAGTATCACCTCCAGAGCTTACCTGGCTTCCATTCAAATCTGATTTTGCAATTCCATTAAAATGGTAAAGATCAAACACCTTCTTACCCATCAATCCAGTTGAATCCTTCAGGCCTCCAAAGCTCTTGTCCAAATCCAAAATGACCTGCCAGAACTCGCTCCATACAATAAACCCTGTGCTGCAAAGGTGGTCAACCTTCTCAGTTGGAAGTCTTATATTAGCTTCCCTAAGGACTTGATGAAATCCTTCCACACTAATGAAACCACCACCTCCACTCTGGTCTTGTGCATCAAAAGCTTTCCGGATTTGTGATTCTCTTTCTTCCAGTTCATTCTCATCTTGAACAGTGGTATCAAGAGCAAAAAGGACAGTATAATGAGACTCACTTCCAACAACCCATATTGGCCATTTTGGGCATTTCAGATACTGACCAACCTTACAGAAATTTAGGGATTCTAACAGAGTGAGGAATCCAACCTCCACAGTTCTGGATATGCCCTTTAAAGACATACCACCACCTAAATCCATCTTTCCATCAAAAACATTAGGGACTGCCTGCCCACAGAGCAGTAAGTTCACAATTTCCTGTCCCATAGCATACAAGGTAGAACAATAAAATCAGAATGCAAAGTCAAGAAAGAAGAGCAGCAAATTGATCAACTACTGAAGCGCTGGGTCAAAAGTGGAAACTTATTCATATGTAATTTTACCTGTGAGGCATGTCCAAATGGAGCAGTGACAAGAGGTAGGCTGGGATCATCCCTGTCAGCCTGAACTAGTTCCTACAAAAAAATGAGCATCCCAGGCAGAGAAATTAAAAAAAAATGCATCTGGTGCCAGGGATCAATGGACCAATTCATCTCGCTAGATTTATGGAACTCAAAAAAGTTGAAAACACAAATTTATGAGAGCACAAGAAATCATAACCTAAATTCTTCATGAAAAATTACTGACCAAGCTTTCAGAAAGTCTAACAGCTTAAAAGGAGACAAATTGGAATTTATTAATAGAAAGGCTTTCAGAAATATGTCAGTACTTTTAATAGGCTTAAAATCTTAATACTGATGAAATATAAATATTGACAATCTTCACAGAAAAACTATTTTAACAAGATTTTAGGCATTCACAATCACAGAGCTCAGGGGAGCCAACTTATACAATTTTTGTGTCCTGTATATACAAATAAGATAAATTAATTAGAACCTAAGTCTATGACATCCAAGAAATGCTGATTCATAAGAAACATCCACTTCTTGTAATGATCTTGGGCAGGGGAGGACTTAGGCAGCAAAATTCAAGGTTCCAAGATCTAATATGAGGAACAACCATGATGCTAAAGTAACCTAAGGCCCACAGACATGGGTCTATGTATCACTGAGCACGGGTCACATATTTTGAGACTCATTTGTCTCTAACATATGCACATAACTATTCAGTTAAATATAGAACAATTGTGATTAGGGGTGGAATCAGTTCGGTTACCAAACCAGATTTGGCGGAATGCCACAAAACAGAGCCGCCACTGTACCTCCGGAAGTCGGTTACCGACGAATCGGTATCAGTTGGTTTCCGTCGGTGGCAGTTGGAGTCCGAAAGAGAGAGAAAGAGAGGGACGGAGAGAAAGAGGGCAGCAAGAGTGGGAGAGAGAGGCGACGGCGATGGGTGGAGGTGGTGCTGGGTTGGTGGTCAATGGTGGTGGAGGAAGTGGAGGTGATGGAGGTGTAAAGAAGGAGACAGAGAGAAAGAAGGAGAGAGAAAGAGAGGGACGGAGAGAAGGAAGGAGAGAAAGGCAGAGGGCGCGAGAGGAAGGCAGAGCAGCGAGTGGGAGAGGTGGTTTCAGGGATTGCAGAGAGAGAGATGGTCGTAGATGATGGTGGTGGTGGGGTATATCGGTATCGGTATAGGTATACCCGCCGGTACCGGCTCCGACTCCGATTATTGCCGGCACAGATCGGTCGGACTCTGAAACCGAAAAATGCAAGAAACACCACTGAACCGTCGAATCGGGTTGGCCGTAGGTTTTTTTAGGTCAGTCGGCAAAAAAATCCAGCCCTAATTGTGATTGTCCTGAATCCTGATACTCCAGTTTGACTACATTTTGTAATTTCATGGTCTGTTTATTATCCTCTCTATTTCTTATGTTAAGAAACATTTGTATTCAGCTGCAAAAAGAATTTTGTACACTGCAGGAAGTTACCTTTTTTATATTCGCATTTTGAAGAGGCCTTGTTAGATTGTACATCTTTTTTAGTATATCCATATAATAGGTAGGGAGGACGATCTAAGCAAAGAAAAGAAGTAAGATTGAAGGAAAGTGAGGTCAAAAATTCATTTCTTTTACGAAAATTATGACAAAGGATTACTCTATCAACCACTATCTATTTCAGAGATCCCTCCTGAAATACTTTTCAAATATAATAGTCCAACACTTAAAAAGGATAGGACCAAAATGCAAATATTGGTCATCATTTGATGTAATCTTTTAGCTTCCTCTTCCTATTGTAAGTTTTTTTATTTTACTATTATTATTATAAGAACACTTTCATTAAAATAAAATAGAGCAGTACATGATACAATGCAGTGGACAAGATGTCCACTATCTTACAAGCTCCTAGACAACAAGCTCTAAAAGAATAAAAGATCCAGACATACAAAATTATGAAATAATCTCCCTAATACACAACAGCCTCCGGAAAATGAATAACCACTAAATATTGGAGTGACTGATGCCCATAAAGAAGCCCAAAACCGAACTCTCTCCCACAGATTATCCACCTCTTCCCCCCTAGCATCATCAAAGACCCTTTTATTTCTCTCCATCCAAATTACCCACAAAATAGCCATCACAGCACATCTCCCCAACGCCACTCCCCTCTTCTTCCCTTCAAAAAACTTAAAACTTTTTGACAGCAAGGCAGCACAAGAATCTGGAATCTCCCACCTCAACCCACCCTCCCTAAAAAGCCTCTGTCACAAAGATAATGCAACTGAGCACTGCAGTTTTAAGTGTTCCAAACTCTCCGCCTCTCGTCTACACATCACGCACCAACGAGGAGATAAACAAGAAGAAGGTCTTCTTTGCTGAACCATATCACAGGTGTTCAGCCTTCCATGAGCAACAATCCAGGCTAATACCTGTACCTTAGGAGGTACTTTAGCCTTCCAGATTACACGAGGGAGGAAAATTAGAAAGAGAAGAATTATCCATTAATACCCTCGCAAAGGATTTACAGAAAGAAAAACCCCCGCAGACTCCAAATTCCAAAATCTCCTATTTTCCTTTTGTGGGACCAACACAACATCAAGTTGACTAGACAATACAGAATCTCACTCCTCCACCTCTAGATCATTTAGATTTCTCCTAAACCTGAAATTCCATCCAGCTCAAAGGAGAAGAGGAGTCAACAAACAGACTTGCTATATACGAGCTTTGGAATTGAGACAACCTATATAAAGAAGGGAAAGGAAAGCACAAAGCTGTCTGCCCAACCCAACACTCTTCCCAAAACCTCACCCTTTCCCAATTCCCCATCCCAAAACAGCAATAAGAAGAAAATAGAAGAAGGTGTTGAGAAATATCTTTCCAAGGGCATAGACTTGAGCCATGAACCACAATGTTGGAATCCCAACTGTTCCTATTGTAAAGATCAGAACCTATACAAAGTTTAATCAAATTCTCCAATTGTTTTACTGAAAATGATCCTCAGAAACATGTTTCCATTTTATTACAAAGTGACAAAAGAGGGTCAGTCAACACAGACTTGCTATATACAAGCTTTGGAATTGAGACAACCTATATAAAGGAGGGAAAGGAAAGCACAAAGCTGTCTGCCCAACCCTAAACCCAACAAACGGACTTGCTATATACGAGCTTTGGAATTGAGACAACCTATATAAAGGAGGGAAAGTAAAGCACAAAGCTGTCTGCCCAACCCAACACTCTTCCCAAAACTCACCCTTTCCCAATTCCCCATCCCAAAACAGCAATAAGAAGAAAATAGAAGAAGGCGTTGGGAAATATCTTTCCAAGGGCATAGACTTGAGCCATGAACCACAATGTTGGAATCCCAACCGTTCCTATTGTAAAGATCAGAAGCTATACAAAGTTTAATCAAATTCTCCAATTGTTTTACTGAAAATGATCCTCAGAAACATGTTTCCATTTTATTACAAAGTGACAAAAGAGGGTCAGTCAAAGATTTTTTTATTTTTTTTCCAAGTCCATATAATATTACAGCTAAAAAGGCAGAAACAACTTATCAAATAAAAGTGGTTAAGTCATTCTTCACAAAGAAGAGAGGGATGCTGAGAGGGAAAACAAGGGAAATAGAGAGAGAGAGAGAGAGAGAGAGAGAGAGAGAGAGAGAGAGAGATCTGAATAGTTTTTTTTTTTTCCTCTCTAGACCCAACCAGTCCATGAGCTTTAATGCTAAGTTGAGATGAATGGCCATGAAATGAAAGGGGGTCGTAAATTTCACAATTTTTTTTTTTCTTAATAAAAAATTGCAGGGCGAATGATGAATTGGGTAGGAATAAGTACTGTTGAGTTTTGGAGCTGCTTTATCTTGGTTGGAATTGACTGAGATTGTAAGCATTTTCAGGTCAGGATTACAATAAGATTGCTACTCTGAGATAGATGATGTCTTTTCCTTTCAGATGTGTGCTGTTGCAGTTCATGAATTCATCTTTAAAATCTAAATTATGATGCTTCTGGATAGGATTAGAATTTCAATGCAATTTTTTTCTTCCATTTCTTGACGATAAGTTTGCATCTGGATTTATGGTTTCAAAATTGGTTTTAATTGCTTTACTTGCTTAAAACATTTGTAAATGTCAGACGTGTATCTCTTGAAACTTCGTTAAATTCTTTTTGCTGCGTATACTTCCACTTGAAACTTCTCGAATAACGTTATTTCAAGGAAAATAAAAGGAGCCAAGTTTAGTAAAGTATGATGCTTTAAGGCTCAGGCCCCAGAGGATGACAGGAGCTTAGCCATAACCCATTGTCTTCTGAAAATGTGATTATTGTCTAATGGTGCAGCAAATTAATGCATAGATGGTATAAATTAAATAGAAATAAGCATACCAGTCCTCGAGAAAGTAAAGCAGAAATAAGGAACAGCAATGCCCCCATACGACTTTGGAAAACAGGAATCACTGCTTGGAGCCTATGAAATGCACTTTCTTGGGTTGTGTATGTGTTAACTCTTAGCACTTTCTGCAAATCAGCAGCTGATTCAATTGAAAGACCCTCAAGTGATTTCGCTATCACCTGTAAAATGAAATTTATATTAGTCAGTAGCATGCACAAAGGAGTCTCTATAGAAACAAAAAGGATAACAATTCAACTCAACCAATATCCATATAAATCCTGTGCAAGTGCATGATACATTAGACCAAGTTCACTTACTTCATCCTTCAGACTGTCTTCAGAACTCTCAATGTAATCTTCAATAACACTCAAAGTTGCAATCACAGCCCTCTTATTACTTCCACATGAGAACAATATCTCAGCCATACTTCTAATCAGTGCCCTGTCAAAAAGTTAAGCATTGGTTTCAACAACCATTCCCATGAGTCAATAAACTACAATCAATCACGAAAAACAAAATCATCAACTTATCAACATGAATCAACATCTGTTCCAGATCATAATCATAAGTTTAAGGACCACCTAGCACCCTAGCAGATATCACTACCATGTTACACTGATTTTTATTTATTTTCTGATAAGATACCATGTTACACTGATTTGGGACCAAAAGATTAAGTAAAATTGCGTAAGTCCTCTAAATACTTCAAGCCGACCTTTGGTCATCAACGAATGACATTTATATGTGATGTTTTTGTGAATGTGTATGGCAACAAAACAAAAACATTGACTATAACCATATAAAGTACTACAGTTCAATTTTAGTTGACGCTGGGGTCACTTTCGACGTGAAGTTATTAGCATAAATGGACATGCTACAAAGATATTGTGCCACATCCCTCAGACAATAAAATAAGAATCCTACAAGCAGGAAGTCTTGCACATAAAAGTTTAGGAGAATATTTATCGTCTAAGTGTAAAACGAATTTCAAAAATTTAAAGTATGATTGATGGAGACAATAGGCTAGGATAGAAGAATTACAAAAATTTAAAATATAATAGTAAAGAGTTGCAAAAATTCAAACTTTACTACTGTGCAACTTAAAGTATCGAAATGGAAAACATAAGACAAAAACAACTGAAAAGACATTTTGCGAATCATAGAAAAAAGAAATACCATTTCTCCTTTACAATAAGATACTCAAGTTATGATAAGAACCAAAATTGAGCAAAATTATCACAGTGAAAATAGTGTAGTCTTAAAAGAAGGGCAACACTTTGCAGTGTGTAAACAAGCAACTAAACAATGTGCTACAGAAATGAGTAAAACCAGAACGGAAGTACAGGATCATAGGGTTTGACAATATTAGGTGTCTAAGATTTGTCCTAGATTGGACTATGAAGCAATAGAAGTCCAATATGAATAACTTATATGCATAAGCATCTTCAACTAAAATCACAGATGTATAATTGACCATGCAAAGATTAATCACCTTGCTTTTGCATCTTCAGTAAGAGAAGCAAAATTATTCGATGCAACACACTGACTATTAGACTGTGTCCTTGAACCCAAATTGTGATGCATGTTTGGTGCAACTTTACCTAGTTCGTCTGGGTAGAAAAGGAGGTATTTGAGAACAAATGCCTGCACAACCAAACAGAAAATACTGTAACCAATGTAAATAAAGAATGATGACATGCTTGTACAAGTCAATAGCAGTTTTCAACACAACACCAGGAAATTTTTTTTTTAAAAAAAGAACAACAGATTCAAGAAAAGATCAATTAAACCTAGCAGGTGAGGGAAAAGAAACATTACAGCAAAAAAAACTAACTTATGATGATAGCAATCCCATGATAAATGCATCACAAATACTGCTGTCATATGCAACATATATATTAGAAAGAAAGGAACGAAAAGGAAAAATAAGATTGTTTTTGCCATTTTAATTTCATTCGCATCATTAATTATTGACGAGAAAAACTCTTGTAGATGGGAATAGAGTTAAACCAATTTGAAAATTCAACAAGGTGAAATACCACTTAAGTTTTTAGCAACATCAGATAAAACATGAAAGGGAATCATTGGCCAATTTTTATAAAGGAGTGCAATTGGACTACTTCTCAAACTGCACCAACCCATCCACATTAATGCGGGGTTTAACCAAGCTATTTTGTATTAGAAACTATTAATAATAGTTTTCTATTTTTATCACTAGGGTGATATATGTCTATAGGTTGGTTTGAACAAATAATAAGACTGTTATTCTAGGACCTTCCAAATTTCACATGGAGCTAAACTAGCAAATGAAACCCATCTGAGTCTAGACATGTAATGCTTCACTTTCTGTACACTTCTTTTTGTATAGATAAAATGATATCATATTTTGAGCTATTTATAATATACAAAACAGTAATTACTTTGCTTGAATTGCAATTCTACTTTTGCATTCTAAGGACGTAGACAAACTTATTAAAGGTTCAGGATGTGAAAGACCACTTTAAGCTGAGATTGGACTACAACACCCCAGAAAAGTGTTGTGCTAGTGGCATCACCTTGTCATTTGGCCTTGCACACACAATGGAAAACCTCCTAATCATCCAGAATTCACTCAATAATATAAAATATATATATATTACATTAAACATGACATTTATTAAATTATAAAGATGCTAAATTGTCAAAAGAGAGAAATGGACTTTGCTATACATTGGATATATTGATTATTTTTTCATAGAAGTGATGCATCAGATATGTCAATCCCCAATTTCCTCTAGTAGGCAAACTAACCAATAATTAGATGAGTTACAACTATTGGACATTACTCATTGGATTGTTGGACCAGATCATATTATCACTCCAACTGTGTACCAGTGTACTGCACGTTTACAACTGATATTGTTCACTGAGCAGGAAAGGGAACAACTTCAGAGCTTGGCAGTAAACCACCATGGCACTACTCCACTTCTTAGTTTAACTCAAAATCATTAGCCTATTTTTACTCTCATCTTCCCTAACACTTCTCTCACAATTCCTATTTTATATCCCACAAAACTAGTAACTACCAGCCCAAAAAAAATCCACTTTTAATATTTTTATTTTCTAATATTTCAAAAATTCATCTTTTTTTTTTTTTTTTTTTTCCACAGATGCAAACTGTGCGTGCAGAGAGTCTAAGAAAAGGTATTCATGTAAACAAATGTAACTTCCAAAGTTCTTAAAATATAACGAACCAATATAAGAGGAAAAAGAACACCAACTAAAATTAGTTTCTAATGCACAGTAACAGCCAGCATAGAATGAAAAGAATTTTATAAAATACATGGGTCCAGACTCCACAAACTTTAAAATTTTCTAATCAGCTGATTTAAACTTCATCGCAAATAGCCAAATAGTACGGCATACTTAACAAAGCCCAAAGAGTTCTAGCAGAAAGTTAGCCTCCTCAAAACACAAAACTTGGGCTTGACATTGCATATGCCAACACAGACATTGAGAGCATTAGGCACTTCAAATAACATAATTTTGAGCCATTCACTGCATGTTACAAGAAACTCAGAACACATTAGGTTGAGAAATCAGGAAATTACTTGAATGGCTGCTAAAACACCACAGGGCCCACCTTCATGCTGCACTAGACCCATCGATGTTTCTGGATCAAGGCTAAACCTATAGGAAAAGTGTTTTCATGATATTAGCCAACAAAGGGCAAGTATATGAAAGAGCCACAATATTTATCTTTAAATGAAGCAGTAAGGAATAGAAACTATCTAAAGGATATGATAAAATTCAAAGTGAGAAGTGATTTCAAATAAATTGTTAAAGATGGAAGCAATATTTGTAATGAAGCAGTAATTTCAAGAAGTGATTCCAATATTTGCTTAACTGGTGATTCACAGCAGCAGGTTCCAAAACAAGATAAGATTTGGTGCTATAAGAGGATGATGCATAAACAAACAGAAATATTTAAGTGAGTTGAGAAGCATAAATCGACTATGATACAGAACTAATGAGTCGATTAGACGTAAATTTAAATTGAATTGTCTTCGTATCAATAATTCATATTGTAAACCAATGGCAGACCATATGTAGAAAAGCAGGAGCACAACCAGATATGATGCAAAAAGAAACAGAAATATTTAAGTGAGTAGAGGCGCATAAATCCACTAACATACAGAGCAAATGAGTCGATTAAATGTAAATTTAAATTGAATTGTCTTCATATTAAAAAATCATATTGTAAATGAATGGCAGACCATATGTAGCAAAGTAGGAGCACAACCAGATATGAGGTTTTTATCTTCATGACCTGGAAAAAAAATAATAATCTCTGTCCCTTTTCTTTGTTCTTTTTCTCCCTTGATCATTTAAAAAAAATACAAAGACAAACTGCTAAGCCATAATTACAATAGATCGAGTTTTGGAGGTCCAAGATTTTTCCTATCCAGCAAATAATAATTGGAAGAACTAAAGTTATCCATCCATTCAATGTTGGCTTAGAGGGCCCTTTAAAATTTCCGATAAGTCCAAAAGTAAAAAATTAAAAAGTTAAAAAGAAAAATGAAAACCAAATACTCAGGAATTGTATCAACACATTTGGCGTATTATATGTCCCTATAAAATCATCATCAAATTCATAAAACATTTTATTATCGTATCCTTATTCCTAGGTAATTATATCTGGCCATTTAGTGTGAGTCCAAACATTATTGTATCACCTATGCAATGGCCCAACATCCATACTCTATTTCAAATATGAATCCAGCTGCTTGTATATTATGCATAACTTTCTATAGCAAATCTTTGACATATATTTTGTCTTATGAAGCTCTCTACAACTACCATCTGAGCTTCCTCATGCTCTGTGAACATTGCCCTATCATCACATTAGTATGTGGTGAGTGTCTTGGTGAAAGTAAGAAAGCCCAGTGAAGAAGACCAAGCTCTTAACATTAGGTAACAATCATCACAGATAAGGTTGAACTTTGTCTCAACCAAAATATTCCCAACCATGTTTTCTTATATATTTCCAATGGTCTCCAACACAAACAACTGTGGTTTGATTCAAATTTTCTCTCCAATGGTGCATAACGTGTAAAGGAGGGGGTGAAAATGTGGATCCTTTGTTCCTTCATTGACCTATAGCCTTAGAGTTGTAGTTGACGCTGTTTAGAGAAGTTAATTAAGTTAGGTGATTCTAGTTGCATGTTTTTCCTTTTTTTTGCGAGAGGCATAAGGCGTTTTGCAGTGGGGGGGGGGTGGTGGGAAGAAAAGGCAAAAGTCTAATGGAGTTGTTGTGCGCTAGCAGTGTTTTCAGCACTTTGGATGGAGAGAAACACAAAGATTTTTATAGAAGGGAGGAGTATAAGAAAACTGAAAGATTGACTGGTGTATATGAACTCGACTCACTACAAACATCAAATCTTTTTCAAATTTCCAATCTCATCCCAACTGAATTGTTACACTAAAAGCCAAGAACTTGAGCCACGAAATTTAGGCCAGAATTACAAATTGAGTGTTATACACACCTTATACCCTGTTTACTCCACTGTGCAAGAATGCCCTTTGAAACCTCAGCCCCAAACACCATCGAAAACAACTGCTTTGCCTCCTCTTCGCTCAAGCCATTTCCCAAATTCACACCCTCCACGCCCAATTCCTTATCTTTCTTCACGACCTTTGACGCCACACCCCTGGAGCCCGAAGACCCCGAAGACCCGGAAGACCCCGAGACAGAGCCAGGTGAAACCGAGGCCTTCTTGGCGTCCAGCATTCTCTTCTCGGCTGCAGTAGCCATGAGCTCTCGCTGAAGTCTCCGGGTCTTGACTTCCGACGACTCCTCAGGCAAGCCAGTCGGAGCTGCTCCGGCAGGGGCGTCCCTGGGCTTGCTACGCTTGGGCTCCGGAGGTGAATTCTGCATACTCATCCTCAGTGCCATTCGCAGGTCCTCTTCCTCGTGATCCGCCATTTGGAACGAACACTCAGATCCAAAGCTCGAGAATTAGGGTTCCGATTCGGATTCTGATAACAGAATTTGGGCCCAATCTCGTAAATGTACCAGAATTTTAGAGCTTGTGAAGAATACGAAGAAGAAGAAGAGAAGAAATTGGGAAATGGAATTTAAAACCCTCTCGAGAGTGAAGGAGAAGAGTTTAAAGTTAAAAACTGAAACTGAAAGAAACGGAAATGAAAATAATTACGAGACAACAAATTCCAGGGTGGCCTTACGATCACGGTGGGTCCAATTTGGTCTTAAATGACTATCATGCTCTTGCAGTTGTGCTGTACTAAGGCAAATGAGATGAGTAAATTTGGAGAAAAGAGGAGGGCAGTTTGGTAAATTCGGGATTAGCGCTGAAATAAAGGTTGTATTAAAATGGCCGGTGATACCTTCCTTTCATCAGTGTAAACTGTAAAGCGTTTTTCCGGTGATAAATGATATATATTTACTGAAAAATGGCCGGTGATACCTTCCTTTCATGGGAGCAAAGCCTTTTTACTTTTTTGGGGTCATATAAATCTTTTTAACTAACAGCCGTTTTACTTACCTGAAATCAGAATTAAAGGAATGTCAATTGTTTAGATGATTCTAATGTTTATAATGCATTTTAGAATTAAGATGTAAAATATGGACCAAAATACTATTTTAAGTCAACAAATATGGACCGAAAATTCGACTTTAACAAAAATATGTAAAAAAATAGGAGAAGATGAATAAAATATCCAAATCTAAAGTGTGTTGAAAGATAGTAGCAAAAAAAAAAATGTGTGTTCAAAGATGAACGTGTGAAACAATAGGTCGACAAAAACATGTTGCAACACCTTAAGTGTAAACTCAAATTGACCAAAATGTCGACCAAAATATCGATTGTAATTTCGACTTTTTCAAGTCTAATAGATGTAATTTCGACTCTGTAATTTCATCAAACCCATACAAACAAGTCAAATCTTAAACTTCATTAAACCCAAATCAACGTTCTATGAACAAGAAACTCAAATATACAAACACAGATCTTCGTCAACTTGTTTTGACTGTGTGGTTAATATCTCAATCCCTCCAATGCATTTATACCGTCACAAAATAGAATTAAAAACATTGATAAATCCAATCATTTCAACTTTCTATTCTCATAAAAAAATTGTTTACTGTTGATACCTGTAATGATCGAGCAGAACTACATGTCGTGGAAATGGAAACGACGAGGCTTAAATGATTCTCGGATCGTTGTTTGCCTAGGCATGAGCTAAGAAAAATGTCCAAAAGACTAGAAACGTATCCATAGGCTCGAAAAATCTAGTGGATGGGCAAGGCCCAAATATGGGCTCGTGAACCAAAGGACCAAGGCTCAATGCTGGGCTTAGCGATTAATGGGCCTTGGCCGATAAGGCTTGGTGACCAAGAGAAGCGAGGCTAGGCTAGCCTCGGCTTAGACACAGATTAGTAGCTTGTAATAATCTGAAAAATAAAAATAAGAAGAAGAAAAAAGAAATGAATTTTCCTCTTTGGAATGGAACATTTTATTTTTCTTTAATGGACTTCACAAATTTTTTGGACTTGTATTTGTTTTGCTTGAAAACCTTAAGCCCAACTTTTCCCTTTAAAAAGCCCAATATTTACTTAAGTAGCAAAAAACTTATATCACTCACTAACAACCCAAAGATCTATTAGCAGCTCAATCCAATTGAAAAGAAAAAAAAGAACTGAATGGAGTTGGCAAACAAAACCAGTGAGATGTTAACTAGATAGTTAGATTAAGTGGTGAGTCATGCCCCTATTAGCCTAAACCACTTATTACTAAGAAGGGATAAAGAAAAATCGTCTAAGTTAAATAGAGGTGACTTATGGTAACTTTGAGAGACACACAGCTAAAAACAGAGAAAGAAATAGTGAGAGAAAGACTGAAGAGAAAGAGAGAGTGAGAGAAAAAGAGAGACGAGTGAGAGAAAGGGAAGTGGAAGCTCTATCAACATCAAAGTAAGTAGCTCTCACTCACCTTAGATAAAAACTTGAAGTTTTCATTTCAACTTAGAAGGTTTAACTTACTAACCTTATATAACTTTTTCTCTTCTGTTTGTCAGCTCTAATACACTAATATTCTGAGTTGAAAGTGGGAAGAAGGTGAGCTTAAGGAACCCATGGAAACATGGGTGTCCTTATCAAATTTTTTTCAAAGACTTTTGTTTTAAAATTTTGATTTCACACCTCTGTTTTATATCGTAAAACTAGAAACTAAGTTGTAGAAAACCTTATTATAACCTTAGAATGACCTTAGAAACATGTTTTGCGATTTGGAATTGAAAGAAAATGAAAAACAATGAAATACAAAAAATTTGTAAATTTTTTCAGAAATTTCATAGTTTTGTATGGCCTACTTTCGGCCCTTATAACTAAAGTTTTAACAGTTCATTTTTCATGTTCTTTATATGGTTGTAAAGAGGTGATGCAAAACTCGAAAATAAGTATAAGCATAATTTGGTGAAGGTTTGATAGGTTAAAAGTCGAGCCAATGTTAAGAGAAAAATTTGGAATTGTTTTTCCAAAATTTCGCAGCTTTCATATTGCTTACTTTCGAGCGTTATAACTTAAGTTCTAGAACTCCGTTTTGAAATACTTTTATATGGTTTTAAAAATTATGTTACTAGCTTTAAAACGAGTATAAGTTTGTAGGATTTTATGAAGTTTTGATAGGGTAAAACACGGGTCAAAGTTGGACCAAAAATCTGCCAAAAATCAAAAAAATGTTGAAGGTTGAAGATGGCCCCTTCCAGCTAGCCCCAATCGCACCACCAGCGCGTGTCGGCACATGTGGTGGTTTCCGGCGACCCCAGCCACCTATTTGTACTCTTCTTAACTTTACTTTTCGAATTATATTCAATGGTATAAGTTTTGGAACCATCAAAAACCCAAAAGAAAGAATATGACTAACACCCTCTTCACTTAGTTAAAAAATAATAATAATATTTTTTACACTAATTGCATTGTTTCTAAAATAATGTTTTATTTGTTGTTAGTTAGTTCCATAGGAAAATCAATCTAGGGAGTTTACAAGTCCGAACTTTTTCAACAACTTTGAGTTAGGTCGTACCCAAGGATTGACCTATATAAATATATAATTATATGTGTGCGAATATTTGATGAATTTTTGTATTATTCTTATACCATTCTTTATGATATGATATGAGTTTAATTTCATGGTGTTTGCTATAAGTTATATATACAATTTCATGTGAGTATTATTCCAATTGAGTACTTGTTTTGAGTAATTTGACATAAATTATATTATGAAATACATGTACATTAATCAAAGTATATGAGCATGATGGCATAACCAAATTGTGTTATGTACGACACTAAGAGCAAGTAGATGTCTTAGTAATCTTGTTGATAATGGCACTAAGAGAAAGTAGATGGCCTAGTGACCAACAGAAATGAAAGAAGGAATAATTAAACGAAATCAATTGAGATTATGGGAATAATAGGTGTTGATATAAATATATATATATATATATATATCATTCGGGGCAAGAGTGGTAAAATGCACGGTATGGGACGTGCATGCCTATTTGCCTTATATATAAGTCAACAAGGTTAGAAAGGGAGTGTGTTCATACATGCATTTTGGTTAATAATTATTCCATGTATGATATAATAATCTGCCATGAGGAACTAAAAGTCTCTACTGAGCCTTAAAAGCTTATGCTGTTAACAGTTGATGCAGGTGATAATCCTCATACTCAAAAGATGAACTATACAAGTGATGTCTAGGATATGCTGGAATTATGATATTTGCTGCTTGGAGTTATGATAGTTGCTTGAATTAAATTATGTAAAATAATATAGTGTAGCTTAAACTACACATACTTTCATCTTATTTATAACATAAATACTCCGTTTTCCATTGGGGAATTTAATAATATATATTTCTTTTTAGTAGTTTAAAACTAAATAAAATAATAATTACATTATGTCATAATTGATTAAATATGGCATAATTCACACTTCAATTCTAATCCAAAATCATTTTTAAAATTGGGGTGTGACAAGTTGGCATCAGAGCTTCTAGGTTTGAGAAATGAGACTAAGTAGGATTATTTCTTATCTACGATTTAAATTATACAAGTAAAATAAATTGGCAATGATCTATGTATGTATATGATTGATTTTTTGTTGTTGTTTGCATTCAATTATTTGGTTATGCTATATTAACCCTATGAAAACAATCAATTATGTTGACAGTATGAAACCAATTAAGGGAATGGATAGATGAGGGGGTTATCACATCAGTCCTGAGGGGATAGCTTTTCTTAACCAAGCAGTATACGATGAAACTATCAATCAGGATGCTCGTAACTTTTTGGTTAATGAGATTAGAGGTGTCTTAATTATGTTTCCTCACCTTACACCTGAATTCCAAAGGGAAATGGTTTGACACAGTATAAGAGGACAAGCTCGGGCTTTAGTTGGGGCATTAGAATTGGCTATGGATGATGGTATTTATGAGATTTTCCGTTAGATAACAGTAGCACAAAATTTGCATGCAGAATAACAGGTTACAGAAGCAATACCTATAGCAGCAGTGACACCTGTGTCAGAGATTTCTACAGAGTTAGCTACTGGTGAGCCCCACACACCCCCACCACCAGTCACAAATCACTACAAGAAATGTGAGCAAAGACCACCTTCATTGGTTGCACAAAAAGGAGTGATAATTGAACAATAGGAACTAAAGTGTCTTGATTTTAACAAAAATGGGTGGCAATTGGGACTAAAGTTCTCAAATGCCACATCTTTCTGTGCAACCAATGAAGGTGGCCTTTGTTCACTTTTTTTGTAGTGAATGATAGTTCTGACGACAAGTAGGATGGAGAGTACTAGAAGTTAACACTACAAGAAAAACATATTTGGGCGACCACACTTTGGGCGACGAACATATATTCGTCGCCCAAAGCAATTTAGGGCGACGAACAAGAAAATTTGTCGCTCAATGTCATAAAGGTTTGGGCGACGAATAACACGTTCCTCGCCCAAAGTAACTTTGGGCGACGAACTCATCTCGTCGCCTAAACATACGCAACAAACAATTAATTGAGAAATACATTGGGCGAGGAATATACATGTTCGTCGCCCAAAGTGTCTTTGGGCAAGGAAAACGTAAATTTGTCGCCCAAACTTACTTTGGGTGACAAAATATTTCGTCGCCCAAACTCATTTTGGGCGAGGAACCTGTTCGTCGCCCAAAGGGTCATCCTGTTTTGTAATAATGGTTTGGGCGAGGAACCTAACATTTCGTCGCCCAAAGTAACTTTGGGCGACGAATTGTGAGGTTCCTCGCCCAAGATCACTTTGGGCGACGAAATTTGTAGTTCCTCGCCCAAAGTAAGAATACTTTTTTGTTTACAATTTTATATATGTAATAGCATACGATACGATTGTATTTCCAAAGATCATAACCATTCATTTTGTAATTCCCCACTCAAGGATCATCCATGCAAAAAATTAGCTCAATCGGAGATGTAGAAGTTAGGTAACGGTGGTTGAACTTATGAACGATTGTAAATTTTCTAATACGAATCGAAGTATGAGATGAATTCCGATTTAGCCGATTTTTTGCAGGGATGATCTTCCAGTATAAACGAATAGAATGAACGGTTCCGATCGTTAAAATCACATTGTAGTCTTCACAAATTGTTGAATCGCCAAAATTTCTACCCAAAAGTTAATATAATTATACTCTTCAAGTGTATTTGTATGTAGAAGATCACTTTTGTATTGTGTTTTTAACGATCCGAACCGATCATTCCTTAGTGGCTTACTCAAAGATCATCCATGCAAAAAATTAACTCAATTGGAGATGTAGAAGTTAGGTTTAGCATTTAGGATGTATGAACGATCTTAATTCT
This sequence comes from Dryas octopetala, assembly GCF_963921425.1. Taxonomy (NCBI): domain Eukaryota; kingdom Viridiplantae; phylum Streptophyta; class Magnoliopsida; order Rosales; family Rosaceae; genus Dryas; species Dryas octopetala. Next base: position 18,242,304 of record NC_141373.1, read on the forward strand.
TATAATAATAATCGAACGAGTAGATGAACTCTGATTGAGCCGATTTTTTCCAGGGTTGATCTTTGAGTATGAACATATATGAAGAATGGCTCTGATTGTGATAATCACGTTGTGGTCTTCACAATTATTGAAGCTACAAGGTTTTAACGAAAGAGTTGATATAATTTTATTCTTCAAATGCAAAAACCACTGATTTATATGTAGAACCTTATATGTCGATTGTGTTTTTAACGATCTGAACCGTTCATTTATTAGTTTGTCACTCAAAGATCATTCCTCTAAAATATTAGGTCAATTGGAGATCTAGAAGTTTGGTATTGGAGCTCGAACGTATGAACGATCATGGTTCATAAAAAAATTCAACTTTGGGCGACGAAATGTAGCTTTAGGCGACGAACAGTGCGTCGCCCAAAGTCTGAAATTATGGCGGGATAAAACGGTGCCCTAAAGTCAACAACTTTGGGCGACGAACATGAATTCGTCGCCCAAAGTCTTTAAGTTTATACCCAGAGATGGTTCACTTCAGTCACTCTTGCTCACTTACTCCCTCACCCTCGCAGCGCCGCAGTCCCGCCTCCTCCTTCCCTCAGCTCTCACTCCCTCCTCCTTCTCCTCCTCCTCCCTCCGCCTCCTCCTCCTCCTCCCTCCTTCCCCGAAACCCAAAACCCCCCCATCGGCAACCCACCCCCCCCGGAAAACCCACCCCCCCTACCGAAACCCACCCCCCCCATCGGAGACCCACCCCCCCTCCCCTGAAAATCCACCCTCGCCGAAACCCACCCCCGCCGAAACCCACCCCCCACCCGAATACCCACCCAACCCGAAACCCACCCCCACCGAAACCCATCCCCCCCAGCTGAAACCACTCACCCAAAACCCCACCCCCCCTCGAAGCCGAAACCAGCTCAACACAGGTATTTGTTTTTTTTTTTTTTGAATTTATGGTATTTTATGGTATTTTCTGTTTTTTTTTTGGTATTTTTTGTTTTTTATGGTATTTTCTATTTTTTTTTTTGTATTTTCTGTTTTTTTTTTTTGTATTTTCTGTTTTTTATGGTATTTTCTGTTTTTTATGTTTTCTAATATTGTGGATTTTGTACTTATTGTGGATTTTGCATAAATTGGTTGTGAAATTTCTGATTTTAGTGGTAATTAGTTAATGTTGTGGGTTTTTTTAATTTAGTGGTTTGGTTGTGAAATCTGAATTTAGATTGATGTTGGGCTCATATTTGACAATGATTTATATTTTTGGTGAAGGAAAGATAGTGTTGTATTTGTTGTGAAGGATAATTGCATTTTTGGTGAGGTATGTGTTTAATCTATCTTTTAGTTAAGTTTTTGTATGATTTAGTATTTAATGTTTCATATATAATTGTATTAAATTTTTGAGTGAATTAGTTTGTATGTTAAAATTAATTACAAAATTGATTAATTAATTTATATGTTTTTATATGCTAAAATTTAATAGTTTGTTTGTATGCTTATATGTATATTGTTAGATTAATTATAGTTTAGTTTGTATGTTACATTTAGTTTAGTTGTAATTGCAAAATTTCCGATGACGTAGTCCAGCACTCCTCGAGTACTGGGTGAGGTCATGTGGCACGAAGCGCTTGTGCGAAGTTATCAATCGATAACTTTGTACATTTAACTAGTCGTGCGAAGTTATCAGTGGATAACTTTGTACACTAAATTTAAATTCACCTTAGACCCGTTCGAGAGTCTATTGGACGCGCGCATGGGCGCTGGGCGTGACTGCGCTCCAATATGATTCTTGAATTGTCCAAATTACCCATGGACAGTTTGGGAGTGCACAATTATGTGTTGTGGTTAGCGGTTCATGTGATGTGGTTTTGATCTGAGAAAATTTCGGCAACATCTCCTTATGTGTTCTTCGAGTGCATACTAGATATTTGTTTTAAATATCTACGTCGTGCACTTGGAGAACCATAGGGAGATGCTGCCGAAATTTTCCCAGATCGAAACTACGTCGTGTGAGCCAACAACCACGACACATATGTGCATTCTCGAATGGGATAGGGCCCTTACCAGAGGCATAAGGAGACGAAGAATGGTGACGCATCGTTTTCTAATTGTCGTGTAATATGGAAACAGGCATCATGGACCGACAGTGGATACGTAATACGAATCGTGTTAGTGATGAATATTTGTATGGGATCGAGTCATTTATCCAAGTTGCACAGGAACATGTCAATGCTCAGAATAATATAAGGTGTCCGTGCCGGAATTGTAACAACTCTTTATGGAAGACAGTGCGTGAAGTCAGAATTCATTTGGTGAAATATGGGATGACACACAACTATACGACATGGTATTATCATGGTGAACCGAGAGTTTATGCTTCGACGTCCTCGGAGACCCGAACAATTCTGCAGCCTACTGAATCTGTTGCTGATGATAATGACCAAGTGATGGGCATAATAAACGATGCTTATCCATATGCATCGCTAGATCACGAAGTCAGTCAGGATGATACAGAGAGCGATAATATGGATCAAGATGATGGGTTGCCTGAAGTCCAAAGAGAAGAGTTTGATAAGTACGAGAAATTGTTGAAACAAGCTCAGCAGGAATTGTACTCTGGTTGTGAAGAGTTCTCAGTGCTAACTACTGTTGTGGAGTTAATGCATTGGAAAGTACTTAATCAACATTCGAATCGAAGTTATGATCAGTTGATGGGGATTTTGAAACGAATGCTTCCAAAGAACAATCATATACCTGAAACCCATTATCTTGCGAATAAGGTGTTGAAAGATCTCGGTTTGGGATATGAAAAGATTCATGCATGCAAGAATGATTGTGTATTGTTTTACAAAGAACACCAAGGGAAGGATAAATGCCCTGTGTGCAATGAACCGAGATATAAGAACAAGTCTGTAGAGAGAAAGAAACAGATTCCGCAAAAGGTGTTGCGTTATTTCCCACTTAAGCCAAGGTTGCAACGATTGTGCATGTCGACACATACTGCAAGTGACATGAGGTGGCACAAAGATAAGCGGGTTGAGGATGATGTGATGAGACATCCTGCAGACGGAAGCGCATGGAAAGAATTTGACAAGATATATCCGGATTTTGCAGCAGATCCACGAAATGTCAGATTAGGACTTGCTACTGATGGATTTAATCCATTCGGAAATATGAGCACATCTCACAGCACTTGGCCAGTGGTCGTGGTTCCTTATAATTTGCCTCCCTGGAAATGCATGAAAAAAGAATTCACAATTATGACGCTATTAATTCCAGGACCGCAATCCCCTGACAAGGAGATCGATGTATATTTGCGGCCGTTGATTGATGAGCTGAAAGAATTGTGGCAAAATGGTGTGCCGACATATGATAAGTACGTCCACCGAAACAATGTTTTCCTTGCGTGCGGCAGTCATGTGGACAATAAATGATTTCCCAGCTTATGGGAATTTATCAGGCTGGAGCACCAAAGGTTATATGGCATGTCCTACTTGTAATAAAGATATAACTTCCGCTTGGCACAGTGGTAAAGTATGTTATATGGGCCACCGAAGATGGTTGCCGGGGGATCATAAATGGCGTCACAGTAAGGAGGCCTTTGACGGAAAAAAGGAGATGGGCGTGAAACCTAAAGAATTATCTGGTGATGACATCTTCAGGCAGTTGAATAACTTAGAATTTGGCCGGATTGGTAAACATCCCTCTAACAAAGAACGAAATATGCTAAGGTCACCTGCACATCTAAATTGGACAAACAAGTCGATATTCTTCGAGTTGGAGTATTGGTCCAAGTTGAAAATCAGGCACAATCTCGATGTAATGCATATTGAGAAAAACGTGTGCGAAAGTTTGGTGGGGACAATCTTGGGCATTGAGGGAAAATCAAAGCACACAATTAAGGCTCGACAAGATTTGCAAGAAATGGGCATCAGGAAACATTTGTGGTTAACGAAGAAGGGTGATAAAATGATAAAGAAACATCCATTTTATATCATAAAGCCTGGGGATAAGAAAGAATTCTTAAAGTTTCTTGCATCGGTCAAATTTCCAGATGGATACGCGGCCAATATCTCTCGAAATGTGAAAATCGACTCTGGAAAAATTTTGGGCTTGAAAAGTCATGATTGTCATGTTTTATTGCAATGCCTGCTTCCGGTGGGTATTCGAAAATTTTTGTCCGAAGATGTGGTTGAACCGATTGTTGGGTTGTCGAGGTTCTTTCAGCATATCTGCGCTAAGACGTTGCGCGTGTCGGACATGTCAAAATTGAAAGATGAGATTGTGTACATCCTATGCAAATTTGAACAAATATTTCCACCGGCCTTTTTTGATATAATGATTCATTTGATGATACATTTACCGCAAGAGACAATTCTTGCTGGGCCGGTCAGTTATCGGTGGATGTACCCAATAGAAAGGTAACAATTCCTAAACTATTTCATTACTATTCTCCAAGTTCAACTCTATGTTACTCATAAAAGTTTTCTCACTATGTAATTACATTTGCAGAATGTTGGGTAATTACAAAAGGTACGTCTGAAACCGGGCACGCCCCGAAGGCTCCATAACAGAGGCATATATTGCAAATGAATCCATCACGTACTGTGCAATGTATCTCAGCAGTGTTGAGACGTCATTCAATCGCCCCCAACGCAACGATGACGGTGGTGAAAAGAATGAGACACTTTCTGTCTTTTCTCAAATTACACGACCATTTGGCGAAGCCTCTAAGTCAGCTGTTGAATTCTCGAAACACGATATAGAGGTGGCTCATTGGTTCATACTCAACAATTACGAAGAAGTTGACTCTTTACGCATTGAGCATGAGGAACTAATGAAGCGCGACTATCCAAGATGGGACATGGAACGTGTACAGAAAAAGCATCGGGAATTGTTTCCTAAATGGTTTAAGGAACATGTAAGTGATTACTGATAATAATGATCAGTTCGTTCATGTGTTTGTAAATTTTTTGTAATATATTAATTCCATTGTCTTTTAACAGATGGAAAAGCTGACGGATGATAATTCGTCGTTATACAAGGAGTTAATGAGTTTGGCGAGTGGTATTCAATGGGTTGAAACGTTTTCCGGATGTAATGTGAATGGAGTCAAGTTTTTAACTGTAGAACGAGATGCCATCTTGAGCACTCAAAATAGCGGGGTTTGTGTAGAGAACTTGGACACTGGCACGGTTGATTTCTACGGCAAGCTGACGAGTGTACATCAAGTCTTGTACTCGCATCGCTTTCAAGTTGTGTTATTTAAGTGTCATTGGTTTAATACAGACCCGAATAGGAACAACAGTATTAAACTCGATTACGACTTAATATCTGTGAATACAAACACTCGATGGTATGAGAATGATCCATTTATTCTTGCCACAATGGCAAAACCAGTATGTTATCTGGATGACCCTAAGGCGGGTGTGGGTTGGAAAGTAGCTCAGATGATTCAGAATCGAAATATATGGGATATTCCGGAAAAAGAAAATCAGGATGACGTGGCCTATCAAGAGGATTCATCTTCGACCATACCCAATCCATACAACAATGATGTTATCATACAACAAGTCGAGATACATGACGTTCCTCCAATTGAGATCGATGCCTTATCAATTGATCTTGGGCCACTTCCCCGAATTGATGTTAATGATTTCATCGATGATGATGATGATGAAGAAGATGATGAAAATGAAGATGAAGATGAAGATGAAGATGAAGATGAAGATGAAGATGAAGATGAATATGAAGATGATGATGTTGATGGTATCGATGATGATGATGATGAAATGAGTATTTAGTGGTGATTCAGATTAGTAATTGATAATGATGATTCATATTAGTAAGTGATAATGATGATTCAGATTAGTAAGTTATTACTTTAGTTTTCTTTTTTACTAACATAAATATTTATTGAATTGTGCAGATGAGTTTGATCTCGAACAGGGGTGGATCTCGGAGGTCCACTTCAGCATCCATGTCCGCCCCTGCAGCCCAGCCCGCCCCTGCAGTATAGCCCGATCTCATAGCCCAGGGCGAATCGACCCCGGCGATAACCCCAGATCTTTCATCTAGTACTGGGTCTGCGATTCAGTCGGCACGGAGGGCCCGGCGTGGTCACCGTTATGGTGCATATGATAATGTTGCATCATCCACTCGTACTGCCTCATCATCAGAGAGTAAGAAAAATGTTTTCACATCACTTGTGTTTATGTTTAATTTTATTTAGATGTTATAAGATTACTGTGAAATTAATATGTTATATTTGCTTTTCTAGGTACCAAAACCACGAGGGGGATAAGTAGAGGGTTGAAGGCGTCCCGAATCTGTAACGACCCGACCCAAAGTTTGACTTTTAAAAATAATGGACTTTCGTCTTTGACTTTGGGCACGTTGGAAAGGTCTCGAGTCCACGAGTTCGTAGACGCGCGGCACGCGTCAATCGGAGCTACGGTTTGAAAGATACGGGCTTTTGAAGCGAGTGGCAAACTTGTAATTTTTATGAAAGGGGGTTTTAAAAACCCAAAAAGTCAGATTTTTTTTGGGATTCACTCACTCTCTCTCTCCTCTCTCCCCGTGCCTGTCTCTCTCGCCCCTCACCCTCGCCGCGCCTGTCACCGGCGCGTGACGGCGCGTCCGACGGCGGCTGGGCTTGGGTTTTGGCCTGCCGCCATCGCCTCCCTCCCCTCTCTCTCTCGGTGGTCTCCGTTTTTCCAGCCGATCACCCATGACGGAGAAACGACGTGAAACGGGGCCGAGCCACCCCGCCGGCGATCTGCGTTTTCCGACGGAGTTGCGGCGCCGGACCACCTGGGTTCTCTTCCCCAGGCCACGGCGAGTCTCCCAGTGGTTACCCCATGCTCCGATGACCTCAAACGACGGCGGATCGAAGATGGTTGTCCGATCGTCTTCTCCGGCCAGTTTCGGCCATTTTCGGCGAGATTTGGCCGTCGATCCAGTTGACAAAATCGATCTTCTAGGTACGGGTAATCTTTCCCCTAAGGTGTCGATGTTCAATTTTGTGATTTTAGAAATTCGATTTTAGGGTTTATGTTATTTTCAAATATCTTGGAATTGGACTCAAATTCGTGTTGTTTTTGTGCAATTAAAGGTTCTATTATATGATTAGGATTGTTTGGAGTTGAATTTGGGCATTTTTAAGTTTGTGCCGCCGCTGCCACGGTCGGCTCCGCCACTTGTGGCGGCGGGTCGGGTGATTTTCCTTGTCAATCAGCCTCCCCAGGACATCTAGAGGCCAATTCTAGGGTTTGTTTGCGTATTGGTGAGTGTTTGTGTGTTGTTAGGGGCTGGGCAGCCACCGTGCGTGGTGGTTACCGCCTATTTCGGCTGTTGAACGGCCAAATTGTGAACCCTGAATATTTAAATATTGGTTGTCTGGTCTTAACAGGTACATGGGCTCGGGAAATCCCATTCCCGATGCCGTTATGCTGCCGGATTTGGTATCCGAGTAATGGCACCGTGAAGGGTATTTCTGTCTTTTACGTAGATAAATTGTGAGTGAAACGTATCGGTCTTTTAATGTTGAGCACCGTTAATAAATCGTCGGTTTTGTGTGAGTTAATGCTTTATGTTAAAGGAAGCCCAGTATAGGGTTCAGACCATGAGAAGGAATTGACGAAAATTGAGACTAAGGGATTAAGTGAGGATTTAGCAATTATCATACAATAGACTGTGAGTAGGAATGACAAACAAGTGAGGAAGGGTCGTGAGTAGGGATCAATTTCAGAAAGGTTTCAGTATAGTTCAGGGTAGACTGTGAGTGGATCCTTTGGTTTTCGAAATGTTTTGTACATTTTATAATTCAACTCTTTTCTTGATTTATTTGAGTATGGACAGTTTCTGGAAAAGGTTTTTGGTATTAATTTGGGGAAGTTTTATCAATGAATTTCTGTCCTTTAGAAAATGATTTTGATCGAGCAGCTTTCACAATTTGAGAATGATTTTATTTAAGCGGATTTATGGAAAGATTTAAATTTCAGTTTTTATCTGGAGGAGTAGTTTTGAGATGTTGTTGATTGAGATATACAGAAGCGGTTTCAAACCGCCATATTAGTACCCCCTTCAGCAGGTGTATATTTGCTCTGCACTCGCCTAGAGATGACTCGGCAGTGTATGACCAGCACTCGCTCTGCACTTGCCTAGTTGGCGGTGTATGACCAGCATGACACTCGCTCTGCACTTGCCTAGTTGGCGGTGTATGACCAGCATGACATTTGCTCTGCACTTGCCTAGTTGGCGGTGTACGACCAGCACTCGCTCTGCACTTGCCTAGTCGGCGGTGTATGACCAGCATGACATTTGCTCTGCACTTGCCTAGTTGGCGGTGTACGACCAGCACTCGCTCTGCACTTGCCTAGTCGGCGGTGTATGACCAGCACCACAGCAGGTATAGATTTGCTCTGCACTTGCCTAGAGATGACTCGGCAGTGTATGACCAGCAGTTTTCCGGGTACTAGTGTGGCGTGAGTTTTCAGTTGTGGAGTATTTTGAGAAATGAATTTGCATCAGTAAATATTTTAAATGACATTTTCAGATTTGATACTTCTTTGTTTGAACAGTTTCATTGCTTTTCCAGTATATCGAGGTTTATTTGAGTTGAAAGTTTTTAGCCGAAATTATTTATATACAGTTGATAATATTGATTTCAGCTTGAGAACTGTGTTACCTTCAGAGTTTGATTTACGGTTTGAGGGGATTTGAAAAATGGATCTGAAGGAAGAGATTTTGAAGGTAGTTTGAAAGCTAGAGGATTTCAAAAGCGACGTGAGTGAAATTAGTTAGTTTAATTGTTGCTGGATTTCTTGTGTGCATTTGTTCGTTAGGACTTGGGCTGGTTAGAACTTGGTAAAGGTTAGGCTTGAAGCTTGAGAAGGGAAGCGAGGGTGATTATGTCGTGAGGTTATTAATTAGGATGTGAATGTTTGAGGTTGATGTTGAGGTTAATAGTTAAAGATTAGGCAATTGATTTGCTAAAATGTTTTATTATTATTAATGAGATTTGATGTGCATATGAGGAGTTTTTGATTATCTTGATGCTTGGAATATTGGTTATTTAATGGTGGATTATTTTTGAGTTTGGGGATTGAGAAAATCATTGAGGAAAATTTTTTTTTGTCATTTCACACATACGAACTCTAGTGAGCTTATCGGGTTTGTTGTATAACCCGGTACACCATGGATGTGGTGTAGGATTTGTGTTTTGCAGGTTAAGCAGACTGAGGAAGCAGTGGAGGGGGAGACGAGGCGGTGGGACCCAGAAAGATTTATCTATTGGTTTTACTCAGTGGTCTGTTTAAAATGTTTTTGACAGAATTATATTTACTTATGTTGTTGTGCATGGCTCAAGGTAAGAGAAAATAGATTTAACAGTTTGATGTTCAGTATTTTCATGGGCCCGAGGTTCGGGGCGTTTCAAATGGTATCAGAGCCAGGCCCGGCCGGAAGTGTGTGGATTGCAAGACCCAGGGACCAAGACCCTGAGTGGGCGGCTGCGCGAGGCAGTGGCGAGCTACCAGGTGAGGAGAAGTGAGTGATCCCACACTGCCCGGGTGAGGAATGGTGATTTACAGAAGGTTTGAGAAGCCAGTTTGAGAAATAAAAATGATTTTCAAGTGATTTCAGAAATGTATTTTATTTGAGCCATGAAAATGTTTGAGAAAGTTTTGAGAAATGTCCCATGCACTGTCATCGTCTCTCCGCTCCTCAGCAAGTTCAGGAAAGTTGGAAGTTTGAGACTTAGTATGAGGTTTGAAGTTACAAAAGTTGGAAGGTTGAGTAAGTTTATTAATAAGAGATCAGAGGGTCAATCAGAGTGGCGCAGCGGAAGCATGGTGAGACTTAAATAAATCATGTTGGCACGTGGTCAATAGAGGGATCAGCGAGGTCGATAGGAGGTACGAGTTTGGGCATCACTTGTCTGTTACGATATATGCTAAATTTCGAGGACGAAATTTTTGTAAGGGGGGAAGGTTGTAACGACCCGACCCAAAGTTTGACTTTTAAAAATAATGAACTTTCGTCTTTGACTTTGGGCACGTTGGAAAAGTCTCGAGTCCACGAGTTCGTAGACGCGCGGCACGCGTCAATCGGAGCTACGGTTTGAAAGATACGGGCTTTTGAAGCGAGTGGCAAACTTGTAATTTTTATGAAAGGGGGTTTTAAAAACCCAAAAAGTCAGATTTTTTTTGGGATTCACTCACTCTCTCTCTCCTCTCTCCCCGTGCCTGTCTCTCTCGCCCCTCACCCTCGCCGCGCCTGTCACCGGCGCGTGACGGCGCGTCCGACGGCGGCTGGGCTTGGGTTTTGGCCTGCCGCCATCGCCTCCCTCCCCTCTCTCTCTCGGTGGTCTCCGTTTTTCCAGCCGATCACCCATGACGGAGAAACGACGTGAAACGGGGCCGAGCCACCCCGCCGGCGATCTGCGTTTTCCGACGGAGTTGCGGCGCCGGACCACCTGGGTTCTCTTCCCCAGGCCACGGCGAGTCTCCCAGTGGTTACCCCATGCTCCGATGACCTCAAACGACGGCGGATCGAAGATGGTTGTCCGATCGTCTTCTCCGGCCAGTTTCGGCCATTTTCGGCGAGATTTGGCCGTCGATCCAGTTGACAAAATCGATCTTCTAGGTACGGGTAATCTTTCCCCTAAGGTGTCGATGTTCAATTTTGTGATTTTAGAAATTCGATTTTAGGGTTTATGTTATTTTCAAATATCTTGGAATTGGACTCAAATTCGTGTTGTTTTTGTGCAATTAAAGGTTCTATTATATGATTAGGATTGTTTGGAGTTGAATTTGGGCATTTTTAAGTTTGTGCCGCCGCTGCCACGGTCGGCTCCGCCACTTGTGGCGGCGGGTCGGGTGATTTTCCTTGTCAATCAGCCTCCCCAGGACATCTAGAGGCCAATTCTAGGGTTTGTTTGCGTATTGGTGAGTGTTTGTGTGTTGTTAGGGGCTGGGCAGCCACCGTGCGTGGTGGTTACCGCCTATTTCGGCTGTTGAACGGCCAAATTGTGAACCCTGAATATTTAAATATTGGTTGTCTGGTCTTAACAGGTACATGGGCTCGGGAAATCCCATTCCCGATGCCGTTATGCTGCCGGATTTGGTATCCGAGTAATGGCACCGTGAAGGGTATTTCTGTCTTTTACGTAGATAAATTGTGAGTGAAACGTATCGGTCTTTTAATGTTGAGCACCGTTAATAAATCGTCGGTTTTGTGTGAGTTAATGCTTTATGTTAAAGGAAGCCCAGTATAGGGTTCAGACCATGAGAAGGAATTGACGAAAATTGAGACTAAGGGATTAAGTGAGGATTTAGCAATTATCATACAATAGACTGTGAGTAGGAATGACAAACAAGTGAGGAAGGGTCGTGAGTAGGGATCAATTTCAGAAAGGTTTCAGTATAGTTCAGGGTAGACTGTGAGTGGATCCTTTGGTTTTCGAAATGTTTTGTACATTTTATAATTCAACTCTTTTCTTGATTTATTTGAGTATGGACAGTTTCTGGAAAAGGTTTTTGGTATTAATTTGGGGAAGTTTTATCAATGAATTTCTGTCCTTTAGAAAATGATTTTGATCGAGCAGCTTTCACAATTTGAGAATGATTTTATTTAAGCGGATTTATGGAAAGATTTAAATTTCAGTTTTTATCTGGAGGAGTAGTTTTGAGATGTTGTTGATTGAGATATACAGAAGCGGTTTCAAACCGCCATATTAGTACCCCCTTCAGCAGGTGTATATTTGCTCTGCACTCGCCTAGAGATGACTCGGCAGTGTATGACCAGCACTCGCTCTGCACTTGCCTAGTTGGCGGTGTATGACCAGCATGACATTTGCTCTGCACTTGCCTAGTTGGCGGTGTACGACCAGCACTCGCTCTGCACTTGCCTAGTCGGCGGTGTATGACCAGCATGACATTTGCTCTGCACTTGCCTAGTTGGCGGTGTACGACCAGCACTCGCTCTGCACTTGCCTAGTCGGCGGTGTATGACCAGCACCACAGCAGGTATAGATTTGCTCTGCACTTGCCTAGAGATGACTCGGCAGTGTATGACCAGCAGTTTTCCGGGTACTAGTGTGGCGTGAGTTTTCAGTTGTGGAGTATTTTGAGAAATGAATTTGCATCAGTAAATATTTTAAATGACATTTTCAGATTTGATACTTCTTTGTTTGAACAGTTTCATTGCTTTTCCAGTATATCGAGGTTTATTTGAGTTGAAAGTTTTTAGCCGAAATTATTTATATACAGTTGATAATATTGATTTCAGCTTGAGAACTGTGTTACCTTCAGAGTTTGATTTACGGTTTGAGGGGATTTGAAAAATGGATCTGAAGGAAGAGATTTTGAAGGTAGTTTGAAAGCTAGAGGATTTCAAAAGCGACGTGAGTGAAATTAGTTAGTTTAATTGTTGCTGGATTTCTTGTGTGCATTTGTTCGTTAGGACTTGGGCTGGTTAGAACTTGGTAAAGGTTAGGCTTGAAGCTTGAGAAGGGAAGCGAGGGTGATTATGTCGTGAGGTTATTAATTAGGATGTGAATGTTTGAGGTTGATGTTGAGGTTAATAGTTAAAGATTAGGCAATTGATTTGCTAAAATGTTTTATTATTATTAATGAGATTTGATGTGCATATGAGGAGTTTTTGATTATCTTGATGCTTGGAATATTGGTTATTTAATGGTGGATTATTTTTGAGTTTGGGGATTGAGAAAATCATTGAGGAAAATTTTTTTTTGTCATTTCACACATACGAACTCTAGTGAGCTTATCGGGTTTGTTGTATAACCCGGTACACCATGGATGTGGTGTAGGATTTGTGTTTTGCAGGTTAAGCAGACTGAGGAAGCAGTGGAGGGGGAGACGAGGCAGTGGGACCCAGAAAGATTTATTTATTGGTTTTACTCAGTGGTCTGTTTAAAATGTTTTTGACAGAATTATATTTACTTATGTTGTTGTGCATGGCTCAAGGTAAGAGAAAATAGATTTAACAGTTTGATGTTCAGTATTTTCATGGGCCCGAGGTTCGGGGCGTTTCAGAATCACTCGCACGACGAACGAGAGGATTCGAATCGTTCTTGAGCAAGATCACCTACGACCGAGCAAGGAGGTCCATAGTACTTTCGCTTCCTTTGTCAGATCGATTATCCGTGGTGAATGCCCCATGCTTTTCCCCAGTTGGGAAAAGGTTGATGACGCCATCAAGAGGAGCATTATGGGCTCCATTTCTGTGAATATATTTCGATTAATATAAAATGATTAATTTGATCATTCCTAACAATTTGATAATTGCATTTTTTTCAGGTAAACTATGACATTCGGATGGAGGATCCGGATGTAGCTAGGTATATGGAGAAGTTATTGAGAAAAGTTTACACACAATGGAAGCACGAGCTGCACAGAGAATATAACATGTTTGGATCGGCAGCTGAGGCATTGGCCAGCCCTCCTCCGGAGATGGCAGCTCGGCTTGATCAGTGGCAGTGGTTGTGCACTCATTTTCAGAGTCCGGAATTTTTGGTATGTTATATCATTTTAGGACTTCAAAATTATTTTTTCTTATGTTATTCCTTTATTGTGTGCATTTACAATTTGCTTAATATTTAACAGAGGAAGTCGAATGCCAATCTTCAGAACCGGAAAGCGCCCGCAAGGATTGATCATCATGGTGGTTCCATGCCTTTCTCATACCGGGTGGAGTCGTATCGTCAGGTGCGCTATTATTTAATTTAATATATATATATATTCCTTAGTATTGTTTGAGTTTTTGTCAACATTACATTATTTTTCAGGCTAGTTCGCAATTTCCGGAGGTCGACAACTACGGGGATGTTTATGCCCGACCCGGCAACGACAAGGGCAAGGCGAAGCACGTTAGTTTTTTATATTTTAGTTTTATTTCACAATTTTAAATATTTGTATTTGATTTCCTAATTCCTAACTTGTGTATAATATTTTGAAGGCTGGGATGCTCGCCAAGAAGGCGAGTTATTTGGAGGAGGTGGCCAGCCAGTACCCTCCGGACACTCCGTTGGAGTCGATCTCAGTCCCCGATCGCGATGCCGGTCTTCGTATTATGACGGAGACACTGGGTGTTAGGCGTGGTAGGGAGATACGCGGAATGGGAACGGGTCGGGTTCGTGATCTCAGCGCCGGGTCTTCATCTCAGCCATCTGCAGAATTAGTCAACCTGACCACTGAAGTGCAGTTGTTGAAGGGTCAGCTAGAAGAATCGAGAGCGGCATATGCGGAGCAGACGAGTAAGGTGCAGCAGATGTTTGGCCAGTTGGGCAGGATTGTACCTGGGTTTGTGCTGCCGCCCAACATTGACCAGTGCATGCCAGACTCCTCCACCAGTGTCGATGATGCTACTGACCTAGGGGGCCATTAGTTATTTGTATGTATGTATTAATTAAATTGTTTCTACTTTGTATGGATATTTTGGATATATAAATTTATTAATTTTGTTTTATATAGTTTTTGAATAAAGATTTTTTTTAAATATTAAATTCATATATATAATTTAAATAAAAAATTTTTTTTAAATAAAATACGTTTAGGCAACGGACAAATTTCGTCGCCCAAAGCACGTTCCAGCGAGAAAATTAGTTATTCCTCTCCCAAATCTTGTTTAGGCGACGGATAATTTCGTCGCCTAAACATGCTTTGGGCGACGAATTTTATGTGTTAGGAGACAAAAAAAATTCGTCGCCCCAGGTGTCTTTGGGCGACGAAATTTATGGGTTCGTCGCCCAAACTCTTGGGCGTCACATTTTGGGCGTCCAAATGCTCGACGAACCAATTTCGTCGCCCAAACGTTTGGGCGACGAAACTCTACTTTGGGCGACGAATTCCGTTCCTCTCCCAAACCCTTTTTTCTTGTAGTGTAACTTAAAGATGATTATATATAGAGGAGTTGATTTTGGCAACTGGAAATATTTTGGGGGAATATTTTGGGGAATGTTTTGGAAACATTTTGGACGATATTTTGGAAATATTTTGACTTAGACATTAGGATAATGAAAATGGATGGTAGGAGATGTAAAAAATATATACATGGATACCTAACTATGATATTAAGTGTTTGTTTAATTATTTTGTTGTGTGATTATAGATTATATATATTTGCGGTAGGGTAAATAAGTTTGGAAATAAATTTATTTTTATAAAAATGCTAACTAGCAGAAACTCTTATTCTTTGTAAAGATGGAGGGAGCTGCACAAGAAAATCATGATTTGAATGATAATAGTACGTAACGATGGAGTTATTGCAGCCATTCATGACATGACAAATGCTATTAGAGAAATCAAAGGACCACGTCCTGAGGATGAAGTGGAACGAGTGATGAGAATCCAAGGACAATTTCGTAAATCTCGACCACCTATTTTCAAAGGTGTGCTAGACCCATTGTTGGTAGAGGAATGGCTACACCAAATTAAGAGACGCATGAACAATCAAAGAGTGCCAGAGAAACTGAGAGTCACCATTGCTTGCACTTAGGGGTGGGCATTAAGACCGAAAATACCAAAACCATTCCGTTCTGTGCCATTTCGTATCGTTTGGTCCCATCCCGTTTTTTTTTTTCCAATCCCATACCGATCTCGTACCGTACCGATCTCAAACGGGATGGGATCGGTCCTGAAGGTTCAATACCGGGATGGTCCCATCCCGTACTGATTAATTAAAATTTAATTAAAATTTAATTTATTTAATTTAATGGGCCCAAATATCACTAAGCTCAATTCATTTTTTAACTTGGATTTAGAAGATGAACATTGTCTTGAAGAACTTGAATTTTATGAAAGTGTTGAAGCATGTAATGTTTTGTTTATTATCTTAAACTTTACTTGGTTTGCTTTGTAAGTTTGTATTTATTTTGTAAGTTTCATGGACTAAGTTACTAATTGCTATGAATTATTTTGTGTAGAATATGCAAGTACTACCATTGATGCCACTTGTAGTTTGAAGAGTTCAAATCCAAAAGTAAAGGGAAAGTAATTTGGATTTCAATTACTTATGAGTTTGAGATGTAATAAGCCAGAAGGCTTAATTCTAATTTCTGAGTTTGAGATGTAATAAGCCATAAGGCTTAATTATATTTGTTGTGTTTGTGATGTAATAAGCCATATGCTTAATTATGTTTTTCAGTTTTTTTTTTTTTTTTTTAGTTTGGGATGTAATAAGTCATAAGGCTTAATTATGTTTTTTAGTTTGGATTTGGTAAATAAGCCATGAGGCTTAATTGTGATTTACTGATTTATGAGTTTATGTTTGAACTTTGAATATTTGAATTGTTGAAGTTTATGTTGTATTGTTGTTTATTTGAATTTTGAATAATTGAATTGTTGAAGTCTTGAAGATGAAATTTCAATCTTGAATAAAAACAGGTTATTACTTGAATTCTTGTTCCGTTTGCATAGTTGAATAAAAATAAATTATTTTTACAGGTTATTATTTGAAGATGAATTTTGAATAAAAATTGAATAATTGAATTTTTATTATTTTTTAGTCTGGGATCGGGATGGTACCGAACCAGTTTGGTACGGGACGAGATGGTACCATAATCTCAAAACTAGGACTGCCCATCGGTTGGATCGAATTGGTAAATGGCCTTACCGATTCGATTACCAACATTTTCGGTAATTCAATTTGGATGCCGATTACCAAATCGATTTTTTCGGTAATCGGTAATTTTCAGATTCTTCGATTTTCGGTAATTTTTGATATTTTCGGTATTTTGGTAAACAATGTTCATTACAGCTTACAACAGAAAAACAAAATCCAAGCCTTTTGGGCCTTTTCCCTGCGCACACACACACATATATATATGTTAATATTACAATTAGATTACACAACCAGCAAGGCATATCTGCATATCCAAAGATCAGCATTAAGAATCCAATATAACAATTAGCATTAAGAATCCATTTCCAATCCAATATATATATATAATAATTATATACATATATATATATATGTTAATATTACAATTAGATTACACAACTAGCACAAACAACAAACAACCAGCAAGCATATCAGCATATTCAAAGATCAAATTATCACATATCCAAAGATCAAATTATCAAGTATCCACTATTGAGATTATAAACTATTCAAATTAACCCAAATTAACTAGAATAATCCAGAAATTACAATAAACCCAAATTAATAAGAACAAAGTTTACAATCCAGAAAATAAACTACTACATAAAATATTGAAGATCACTCTCTAAACTTCAAGGCTTCGAGACCTGCAGGCTGCAACTTCCACAATCTAAGAAGAATAGGAAATGTAATTCATTATTTTTTTTTTTTTTTTTGTAGATTATGCATATATAGGGCAGCAGGTGCAATTCAATTAAAAACAACAAGAGTGTAAAAAAGTGTGTGTTGTTGGGTCATCCACTCATCTTTATGGGGTAACAAACTAACAATGTGAAATTTTGATCCATAAGTCAAATGAAGATCTAATTTATAAAAAGAAACTCAACTAACCTTCATGTAATAGACGAAGAATCACCTCCTACGGCTAAAGCTTGTAAATCTTTAAGGACATCTGCATATAAAACATATTTATATTAGAAGTTGTAACATAAAATAAAAGTAATTATGAATCTATTTAAAATAAAATCTTACCTTTTTCAATTGCCTCAAGATCCTCAAGTTTCTCTTCACTAGTGACCGATGCACCACTTCTAAGCCAATCTTGGGTGCATACTAATGCCTCGGTGATAGATGGTGTCAAAGAGCTTCGGAAATGATCTTGAAAAGAGGTTTAAAGGTCAAAGTTTCAGTGTATTTATGGGCCCGAGGTTCGGGGCGTTACAGATTGGTATCAGAGCTAGACCCGGCCGGAAGTGTGTGGATTGCAAGACATAGGGACCAAGACCCTGAGTGGGCGACTGCGCGAGGCAGTGGCGAGCTACCAGGTGAGGAGAAGTAAGTGATCCCACACTGCCCGGGTGAGGAATGGTGATGTTACAGAAAGTTTGAGGAAATCAGTTGAAAAAGTGTTTGAGAAACCAGTTTGAGAAAATCAGTTGAGAAATCAGTTTGAGAAAATCAGTTTGAGAAAATCAGTTCTAAAAATGTTTGTGAAAGCCAGTTTGAGAAAGAAAATGATTTTCAAGTGATTTCAGAAAAGTATTTTATTTGAGCCATGAAAATGTTTGAGAGAGTTTTGAGAAATGCCCCCTGCACTGCCATCGCCTCTCTGCTCCTCAGCAAGTTCAGGAAAGTTGGAAGTTGGAGACTTAGTAAGAGGTTTGAATTTAGAAGAGTTTGAAGTTGGAGTAAGTTTATTAGTTAGAGAACAAAGGTTCAAGAGGGATAGTGGAGTAGTACTTTTTAGTTGGTTGAAGAGTTAGTTCACCGAGTAAGTAGAGTTGAGGTAGTAGTTAGGTAGGACGTGGCTGTTGTTTGTTTGCCAGAACTCAGCGGTTACTGTTTTGCGATCTCAAGTGGTAACGCTTCAGAAGTGGTTGAGCGACTCGCACATGAAGATGAAAGTTCTGAAGATGGAGAATTCAGAGTCATCGAGAATTGAGGCAAGATACTCGAAAGAATCGAAGATCAAGTTGGATGCACTCGAAGATCTTGGAAAACGGATGCGGATGGAACGCGACAAGCTCGTTACCTACAGTTCTCAAGTGAAGGTTTCGATTCGTCAATCGTATTTTACTTTTCGTCTTGCTTGCGTTATTCTCAGGTTCTTTTAGCTTAAAAGAGTTTCTTTGAACTGTGATTGGTTGTTGCTTGTGATTGCTTATGTTTGTGTGAGGTTGTTATGCTTTTACTTTCCTTGGGAATTTCGAGGACGAAATTTTTTTAAAGGGGGTAGATTGTAAGACCCCGTATTTTTCAAGGAGTTATTTTAAATATTTTGGGAATTTATTTTAAAGATTTTGGAAATTTATTTGGAAATTTAAAAAGGTTTTGGGTAAATTTTTTATTTTTGTTTTAAATTGGGCTTGACCCAAAAGTTGACTTTTAAAACTAATGGAATTTCTTCTTTGACTTTGGGCACGTTGGAAAGGTCTCGAGTCCACGAGTTCGTAGACACGCGGCACGCGTCAATCGGAGTTACGGTTTGAAAGATATGGACATATGAAGTGAGTGGCAAACTTGTAATTTTTACGAAATGGGGTTTTAAATACCCAAAAATCAGATTCTCTCTCTCTCTCTCTCTCTCTCTCTCTCTCTCTCTCTCTCTCCCGCGTCTGTCTCTCTCTCACTCTCGCCGGCCCTGCCACCGGCGCATGGTGGCGCGTCCAGCCATGGCTGGCGACGGGACCGGCCCAGATCTCCTCGTCTCCCTCCCTTCTTCCTCCCCATGGCCGCCGATCACCCACTGGAGCCACCACTGCGACGAATCGACGCAGAACATACCGACGGTCTCCTCCAGCGATCTCGCTTTTCTGGCCACGCCACGACCAACGACGGGCACTGGCAGACTCGTCTCGTCGTCGCCGTCCTCCCCAGCCCGGTCTCGTACCCCGCCGTCACCTCTCGACGCCGCAACAACGTAAAACAGAAAACGGAGCCACCGCCGTCGAGCTGATTTTTCCGGCCAAGACGCGACACCAGACCTACTGGGCTTTGTTGCCCTCGTCACGGTGAGTTCAACCATGGTCTCCGTTCGTCCATACGAGGCTCCACGACGGAGCAATGAGCTCGGGAAGTCAAGACAGCCGCCGGCTTCCGCCGCCATTTTCGGCCGTTTCCGGCCACTTTTGACCGTCGAACCAGTTGTCAAAAATGACCCTCAAGGTATGGGCTTTGCTTCCCCCTTGGTTGGATTGGTCAATTTTGTGAAATTAGGAAATTGAATTTATGGGGTTTGACCCCATTTCGGGTTGACTTTGAATTGAGCCTATTTGAATGTTTTCTGAGTTGTTTTTCATCCAATTGAAGCGCCTAGGTTGAATTTGGGTTGATTTTCAGTTGAAAAATCATTTTCTTTGGATGTGCTGCCGCTGCCACCGTCGGCTCCGCCACTTGTGGTGGCGAGATGGGTGTTTTTTTTTTTTTTTCTTCTTAATCAGCCTCCCCAAGACTTCTAGAGACCAACCCCAGGGTCTGTGTACGTGTTGGTGAGTGTTGTGTGTAGTTGGGGCTGGGCAGCCACCGTGCGTGATGGTTACCGTCCATTTCGGTCGTGAAATGGCCAAATTATGAACTCTGAATATTTAAAGTTGGTTGTCTGGTCTTAACAGGTACACGGGCTCGGGAAATCTCATTCCCGATGCCGTTATGCTGCTGGATTTGGTATCCGAGCAATGGCACCGTGAAGGGTTTTTCGGTCTTTTACGTAGTTAAATTGTGAGTTAAACTTATCTGCTTATATTGTTGAGTACCGTGGTTTAATTGTCAGTTTTATGGATTTGCTGCTTTACGTTAGAGAAGACTAGGTGTAGGATTTGAATTAGGAGAATGAATTGACGAGGATTTGAGGCGAATAAATTAATTGGGAATTATAGAGTTGCTTAGAGGAGAGTCACCAAATTAGAGAAGGATTGTTTATAGTCGAGGTTAATGATTGATGATTAGACAGTTAGTATACAAAACGATCAAATTAATTATTGAGGAAATGTTAGTATGATCTGAGTGACAGACAAGTGATGGGTCGTGAGTAGGAATCAACTTCCGAAGAGATTCGGTGAAATTCGAACAAAACAGTAAGGGTTGATGATGACGCCTATGTAGATGTGAGTCTGAAAAGAAATACAAGAGGCGTTATATTGCGAAACAAGGATATTTATGAGATGGTTTGGGAATGTTGTGATTGAGGTTTTGCGAGAATACCTGCCTGCTCGTGCATCGATTTGCTCTGTACGGGAAGTGGCGAGCCTAGTTACCTGCCTGCTCGTGCATTGATTCGCTCTGCACGAGAAGTGGCGAGCATCCTGCCTGCTTGTGCATTGATTCTCTCTGCACGAGAAGTGGCGAGCATTCCTGCCTGCTCGTGTATAGATTCGCTCTGCACGAGAAGTGGCGAGTATACCTGCCTGCCCGTGCATCGATCCGCTCTGCACGGGAAGTGGCGAGCGATTTACAGTTTGTGGAGTATAAATTGTTTTTCAGAGGTCGATTTACAATTTTGAGGGGATTGAAAAATTGATCTGAAGGAAGAAATTTTGAAAGTAGTTGAAAGCTGGAGGATTTCAAAGAGCGACGTGAGTGAAATTAGATAGTCTATTTCGTTGCTTTGTGTGCTTGTGTGCATTTGTTTGCTAGGATTTGGTTTGACTAGGACTTGGTAAAGTGTAGGCTTGAATCCTGAGGATGGACATTGATGAATGAATTATGCATTGAAGTTATGAGTTAGGAAGTGAACGATTCGAGATTGAGGTTAACAGTTGACGTTTAGGCATTTGAATGGCAGAATGATTATTATTATTTTTGGTGGGATTATGATGTGAATTTGAGGAATTATATTTATCTTGATGCTTGGATATTTGTTGATGAATTTGTGATGTGATTGAGTAATTATGGATACTCTTGTGGATTATTTTGAGTATGGAATTTGAAGATATTATTCAGGTTAACTATTTCGTTATTTCACTCATACGAGCTTTAGTGAGCTTACCGGGTTATTTGTTTAAATGACTCGGTGTACCATGGATATGGTGCAGTGTGGTTAATGTTTTACAGGTTAAGCAGGCTGAGGAGGCAGTGAGGAGAAGTTGAGGCAATGGGACCTACTTTGTTTTGATTTAACTGATTTTATACAGTGATTTTTACATACATGTTTTTGGGCTCACACTCTGATTTATCAAATGTATTTATTTATTATGTTAAGTGCATGGCTCATTCTTTGAAAAGAGGTTTAAAGGTCAAAGTTTCAGTGTATTTATGGACCCGAGGTTCGGGACGTTATACGCCGCACCCGAGGTCATGACTTTCACCCTCGGCCCTCATTTTCATGGCTCTATTCCTAACATTGTTGCTGAGGTCATGCCATCTCCGGAAGAAGACCTTCCTATTTTTTGCCATGAATCTCTTGATTGGCAAGGGTGGGAAGCAACTAGGCCATTTAAATGTTGGCCATCGCCTATGAAGCCGAAGGAAACAAATGGGGTTCCGGACATGGATTGGAATCGTTGGTTTAAGAGACTAGAGAAGACTTGCAAGCCACTATGGATTCAAAGTGGGATATATGATGCATTGAAGCTTTGCTACCATGGCCGTTTTGAGTGTGATCGGGCACTAATTTCGACCGCCCTATGTTTTTGGTCCACCTCCACCAACACTTTGAGATTACGGTTTGGGATGATGACACCCACCCTCTTGGATTTGGCCGCTATTATAGGTTTTCGGCCATACGGTGCAAATATTAGCGCGGCAACGCTCCCCAAAAACAAAGAAAAACTCGACTACTCAAGTAAAAAAGTTAGGAATTATGTGATATTTGTAAAGACCAATGTCAAGGCTTCCAAGACCATCTCGACCAAGGAACATGTTGCATTTTTGCAAGTTTGGTTGTGCAAATACGTCTTTTGCACGGGTAGCGGTATGATGACCACGGAGTCCCAATCTTTGGCCGAATTGTTGGCCACCGGCATTCCCGTAGCTCTTGGCCCTATTGTGCTTTCCGACCTCTACCGCGGTCTTTGGAAGATAGCCAACAACGAGCCTATGGATCATCGAACTTCGGGGCCAATATGGCTTTTTCAATTATGGCTCCAGGTTTACTTTCCTCAAACGGGTCCTCTTGATGTGGTTCATTCTTCCCACAAAGTTTTAGGCGAATGACTTTTTATTCTCCCCATTCTTGGCCTAAAGGTTAAGGACTACTTTTTCATATTTTACAACTTGGAGAGTCGTTCCCCGGATGAGTTTGCCGTTTGTCTTCGACGCCGGCATCCTCGCTTCTTGGAGTTGTTGGATCCACCCACTACAACAAATATGGGTATTTGCAACCTAACTTTATAACATTTATTTTGGAAATGCTGTAAAATGTTAACAATTACAACATTTTGTTAATAAAACGCTGCCTAACTCTGTTATGTGGGAGCAACCCCGTGTTTTCCTCATTTACAGCGGCTTCCACACGCTACATAACAAAACCTCAATCTTTATTTTTTTTCCCAGCACAAAAACCTCATTAAGTCTTTCACTGCCTCTTCCCTCTTCACTCTCGATCTCCATCTCTCTTCACCCTCTCCGTCTCTCCACTCTTTCGCGACCCACGGTGATCGAAGCCTGCTCACTCTTTCTCTCTCTCTCTCGATATCTGTCTGTCTCTGTCTCTGTCTCTGTTTCTCTCTTCACTCTTCACTCTCTCTGTAACTTTGTCTCTCATTTTTCTTCCTCAGTTCCTCTTCATCTTCTCCAGAATCTCCACCACCCTTTATCAATTATTGGTGTAGATTTTCAGCCCATAGTTTCATTTAAACCTATTTCATGCCCACCTGTGCCACCTCCAAAAACTCTGCTTTCCCCAAACCCCAAATAAATTAGGGATTTTAAACCCACTTCTAGATAAAAGGTAAGATCAAGTAAGATTTGGTGTTTCTAACCCTAATTTTTAAATACCCAACCTCAAATGGTTGATCCCAATTTATGAAATTCTAACCTTTTTAGTTTTTTATTATTATTATTATTATTATTATTTTTTGCAGGTTACGGAGCTTTAACCAATTAATTTTCGAATTTTTTTGTAAGTATTTTCTTAACCAATTTTCCTGTATGTATTTTCTTAATTAGCTGTGATTATGATTTTATGAATTTTATGCTTGCCTGATTGTATTCCTTTGACAATATTTGATTATGATTATATTAGATAATTGGTTAATTGGTTAGATTGTGTGAACTGTGGGACTCGAGAGAACTAATGTAGATAATTGGTTAATTGGTTATATTGGTTAATTGTCTCTAAGACCTAGTCACACCCAATCAAGTCAGAACTAATGCTATCATTAATTAACCAATGTTCACAATATAACCAATATTCACATCCAAAAGCCAATATAACTAAGTCAGAACTAATGTTATATTGGGTGTGAATATTGGGTGTTAATTGGTTAATTGGTTATATTTGTTGAATATTGGACTCGTGAGAACTAATGCTAATACCTATTCATAATTGTATCAGCTTATCATGGTGTAAAAGGTGTAATTGAAATATTGTCCAATTCTGGTACATGTAGTGCACTATGAGCTTATAGCAGAAACTACACCACCGTCACCACTACATCATAAAGCCCAAGTTCTCTATTCTATCATTCATTTGACTGCCTGTATATGTTTTATTTTTTAGGTTCTAGTGGCAAGATTTTTCTTTTTCTTATGTATTATGTTTACCACACAAAAGGTTCCATTTAGCTAACAACATTAGAATTTCTGATCTTCTTAGTTCCAAGACTTCAGGGCTTAATTTGGTATATACTTCATTTAATAGTCACAATTGCGAAACTGTAGTTGTATATATTATAATCTAATAGGCCTTTTTCTTTATTTTCTTTTTCCCTACTGCAAGTTTCTCCTACTGATGCATTACATCCTCTATCAACACTATTTTTACTTAATTTGTCCTTTTTGGTTAAGGAATAACTTATGACTTTAGTGCATTTCTGTATTCCAGCTCCTTTGCTTGTATTTGTTTATGCCTTTGGCTTTTAATGGATATTTCTTTAAACCCAAATTGTTAGTCACCTATCATGCTCACCCTCTTTTAAGTTAATTGTGTTGGAGATAAAGAATTGTTAAGTCCATTGTGCAATTTGTAGGTCTGGAACTCCCATATGATAATTGAGTTTAACGAGGTTAAAGAATTAATTTCTTGTCAAAATAACTTAACTGCCAGCAAATATGCTGCCTAATGATAGTTTTTATAGTGTAATTAACATTCTTTGGACCAAGTGAGATTCTTGTGTTTTTCTCAAATGCTAGCCATCTCCATAACCCTTTTTCTATGTATGGTTCCTACTGTTAGCGAGGATTCTAATGGTGATGAGAAAAGGTAATTTGAGAGAAAAGGTAGAATAAGCCTTTTTGTGTATTGATCGATTAATCACTCTGTGAGCAGTTGTGCTTATATATACAATAGAGAAGCTATGACTAATTTCAACTGATCTAACCAACCTATACTAACAGAAATATAAACTGATTTAGTAATAAACAGTTTGTTATAAAAATGATCTCAGATGACATGGCTTTGGTAACTTGGAACAGCTATCATAGCTGACTTGAACTTGATGACATGTGGTCTCTTTGAACTTGAACTTGATGCCATCTCAGCCGTCACAACATGCATAATTATTAATTATAAAATTTTACCAAAAAGCATACCATTTTTGTTGAATAGTATGGTCTCTTTGATATAATTGCTCTCTGTGGAGGCTTATTGTTTTCCTTAATCATTGTCTATATTTGCGTTTGGGTGACAAATGTCAATGGTGCAGCTATTGCACATGTTGTATCTTAATAAGTTTTATCTAACTGCTGCTCCAGTATGGATGCTTGTTATTTGTCCTCTCTTGTGTGATTTTCTGGAATGCTACATTGTGTGGCAGCATGCTTCATATTGTTAAAATTGTCATTGTAGGTACTTAATATTAAATTATACTCGTAGAGATTAATGGCTCAGGTTGATCTCTTACCCGAGAGTATCAAACATCTCCAATTTGGTCGATTTCTTAAAAATGGTGAGGACATTAATAGGCAATGGTGACTCTTGTAGTTATATACAATCTTGAACTTCACTTTTGTTTTGTTTCTTTCTATTTCCAGCTAACAAACAGTGGTGACTCTACTGCAAATTGGCACATGTCCTAGACAACAATTGGGGCAGATTTGTCTTGCAACATCAGCTCTTCTAACCATGCATTTGGAGTGTGAGGACGGTTTGGCTTATCAACAAGAGTGGATCTACAAGTATATTTTATGTCATGTATTTTTAGGTGAATATATATATTTAAGACCTTTTTTTTTTTTTAATTCACTTAAGTAAATGTGAAGCGAACACATTTTTCATTGATCTTTTTGCTAGTTGGCAGCTTGTAAATATTTATGTAGTTAGGTCCTATGAAAATTGGGTTTATTAAACTTGATTTTTAAGTTAATTGTTCAATGTGTTCTTGGATTGCATGGAAGAGTTTGATAGTGGCATTTCAGCAATCATTATGGGTATTACAAAATAAATGAACAAGATATATATATGTGTGTGTGTGTGTGTGTGTGTGACTAAAGAGTATAAATTATGAGAAAAAATAAAAAATAAAGCATGCATTATTTACAGCATTTGAAAAATGTTGTGAAAATAGCAACAATAAATGTTGTAAAAGGTCAGTTATGACAATGAAAAAACGCTATAAAAAATCTTTTACAACATCACTTTGTGACAAGGAATAAACGTTGCAAATGATACATCACTTTGTGACATGGAATGAACGTTGCAAATGATAAGGACTTTTTGCAGCACCTTGAAATACAACGTTTGCTAAAACGCTGCAAATACACTTTTGCAGCATTTATCAAATGTTGCAAATACCCATATTTCTTGTAGTGACCTAGTCCGGCTGCCCCAAAAGACTCGTGGGATGATTACAAAAGCTTATGGGGTAGCATTCTTGTCACCCGGGACTTGGCTTATGGGTTCATTGTTAGCCTAAAGTTTGTCCACTCTTGTGGTTGTGAGCTGTATTGGACGTCGGCCGTTAGCCGCCAATTTGGTTTTACCCAAACCATCCCTGCTCCTTATATGCCTTCTCGCAACAAGTGTGACTCAAGTAGAAATGAGATCAAAGAAGTAGAGAAATGCAAGACTCTCAATACACTAAACGAGGAATTATTGGCCGGGTTTAAAGCTCCCCCATTGGCAGTAGATTTCTCGGCCACACCCCACTTTGTGGCATGGTGGGAAACGTTTGTTCGTTCTTGATTCCTTGTGCCAGACGTTGAGCGGGGGCCACACCTTTATTTGATGGTTGTCCCATGTCGGCCAACTGTGTAAAGATGGCCAAATCCAAGTTAGCCCAAAAAGTGGTCGTGGGCCAACTCTCTGGTATTCAGCATTTCATTTTACTTGACTCCTTTGATACTTGACCATTTATATCTATACTCACCGTTTATGTTCCCCTTTGTAGATGGCGAGGCCGATACCCAAGAGTATGAAGAAACTAGCGAGTCAGAGCCAGAAGATTCTTTTGTTGCCGTACCTCCTCGTGGCCAAGTGAGCCGCAAAACTCGGCCCCAAGGTTTGCCCCACTTCTTTATGTTCAACTTATACTGTCGTATTTAGACAAAAAATAAACTGCTGACGTTTATTTCGTTAGCCCCTCATTTAGGCACCTCGGATGAAGATTTTTCGGATGCCCCCCCTGTGAAAACCAAGAAAGCAAAAGTTTTGGCAAAGCGCAAGAGTTCTCCTTCGGATTCAAGTAAGACCCTTTTTTTTTTTTGCATGAAACTAATCTTTCACTCCATTTGCTACTTAGAC
Source organism: Dryas octopetala (assembly GCF_963921425.1). Classification (NCBI taxonomy): domain Eukaryota; kingdom Viridiplantae; phylum Streptophyta; class Magnoliopsida; order Rosales; family Rosaceae; genus Dryas; species Dryas octopetala. The sequence continues at coordinate 18,269,749 of NC_141373.1, forward strand.
TCATTCTCAAACGCCTCGGATGAGGATTCAGATGCTTCCCCTGCAGTTGTCAAGAGAAAACGAGTCAAGAAAACTGTGGCCATGCGTAGGGCACCACCCATCAAATCGAGTAAGCTTCGTTTCAAATAACTGTTATATTTGCTTTAATGACCCACTAACAAGTTTCTTCCTTATTTAGAGCATAAGCCTAAGTCAAAAGCCTCCTTGGCCATGTTCGAGGATGAAGACTCTTCGGAAGGCGTCCCTTTGAAGACACGACCTAGGCACCCTCCTGAGCCTCAGGTATGCATTGTCTTTCACTTAAGGATTATGGCCAACATTGGCCATTCTAAGAATTTCGGCCAATGTTGACCAATTTACAAATTACGGCCAATATTGGCCATTTTGAGAAATACGGCCAATGTTGGCCGAATTATTTCTTTTATTATAATCCTTCAGAAATTTACTAATTTCTTTATCCTTGTACTAGCGGGCCGCCAATTCCTTATCCTCCTCTTTTTCTGGGGCCATGAATGTTGGCCCGCAAAACACATCCGCAAACATGTATTATATGCCAAGAGACTTGCCACTAAATGACTCTTTACTTACTGTTGAGCAAAGGGTAAACATGTTCCTCTAAACTTTTGGCGAACATTGGGATTGCACCACTCTAACCCGTATTTTGTAGGTGGCTAGCCTTGTTTCTCAGCCAATTAATGGGTGTGTGAAGACATTTTTGGACATGGGAGAGGTCCCCTATGGTTACATCATCACTACATCTGATGACTTAGTGACTCAGCCTGATGGGAACAAGTCTTCATCTCCCCACTCGGAGGTGGGTAGTGAGGTAGCTCAAATTTCCTTTGTTTACTTTTTTTTTTTTAATGTTTGTGAGGCATACCTAACCCATTTTATCCATCATAGGTTGTGGTTCGAACATCTCCTGCACTTCTAGCTAGTTCGCTTGGCCAAGAACCCACTGAGGCCAACACCACATCTCCAAATACTATGCCACTGAGACTGCTCCAGGGACTTCTACGGATATGGCCATTGTCCTTCAGCCACAAGCAACAAAGGTACATAACTCTATTTCTTCATATAAATTCTTAGTTGGCCTTATAGCACATCTAACTTCTAATCGCCTATCACTTAGAACAACGCCATGCCGACCCTTGACATCTCCTTGGTTGCTGGGGCCAATTCTAATGGCCCTGATACAGAAATTCACGTTGCTCATACATCGCCTCCTCTGACAATCCCAGTAAGTAATTGTCAAAAAACCTCATTTCAGCCTAAAAAATCATATCTTTTATTCATTTGAGTTTTCTTGTAGGGATTCATGGCCGAGACACTTGTCCCCACTTCTACTGCTGGCTCCAGCTCACAAGTTTCCACGCTAGTGGTTCCGGCAACCCCAATCTCCGAATCCATGGTAGACAAGGATAGAATATTAGCAGCGGCACCGTTGTCCACGAATACTCTATTCATCGGCATTCCATCAATATGTGCACGGATGTATAACGCTCTTACTTGTTTGGCCATCGCATCAGTTGGCCTGCCAAGGAATGTTCTTAATTGGTTGTTGAGGTCATCCCCGTGCTCTTTGAGTCACGCAGACCGTCCACAATCATTTTCTTCCTAATTTGCTACTTGGTCATCTATTTCTGCCCATGTTTCTTCTTCAACCACGACGTCTCCTTCCAACTGGGCCACTTGTTCTGGCCCTGCTTTGAAATCCAACGGCAAAGTAATGATCATGCCGCATTCAAATGGTCCTAAAGACCCAAATTTATATGTAATTTTTCCTGAATGTGATATTTTCATTTGGGGCTTCTTTTCACCTTTCTTGTTGTCACTTTCTTTCTCCTCCTCATAATATTCTCCGTCAAGGTCATCTTCATCCAAGTAATCTTCATCCTCAGCCTCTTCAAATCCCATTTTTTGGTCGGGGTCGACTTTATCTTCATCCTCTTCGTTAAAAGAGTCATTCTTTTCTTCAGCTGGCACATTCGTTCTTGGTGAAAGGTCATGAGATGAGGAAGGAGGGTCTGCCATTACTTGTGTTGAAACCGTCTCTTGGCCGGCTTCAACTTTGGGCTGTTCAACTACAGGCCGGTTATCGCATTTAGCAATCTCGACCATGGATTGGTCAGATTCGTTCTTGGAAACTTCACTCATAAATTGGTCGGTGTCTATCTTGCAAGTCCCAACCTTTTCCTCTTTGGCCTCAAATGCCCCTGACATATGAGCTTCAAGTATATTTATGACTTCCTCTTTTTCACTTGGGACAACCATTACCTTGGTCCCTTCAACTTTTCTTTGGACCTTAGGTACGGCCACCATATTTTCTTCAACCAAATTATCATCCTTCAAGAGCCTGACTTCTTCTCTCTTTATCTTCTCCCTTAAATCGGAACCTCTTCTCAATTGAGCCTCTCTTTCCTTAATCCAAGCCTCCTCCTCACGACATGACTGAGCGTACTGCCTTTGAACACGTCGAGTTTGAGTTCTTGTCAGAGGAATCATAATTCCGTCCTTCCCTTTCTTGTACCAAACATTAGGTTCAGCTGGGGTTGGTTTGAAAGTGTTTTTTCCCGGTTTTGGCATAGCCACATGAGCCACATTTCTGTTTTGGCCCTCAGTCATCGAAACCCAAAGGCTCTTTTCTTTTCTTTCATATGGCTTGGACAAATCCTCCGCCACATCTTCATACCGCAGTGTCTTGTGGTAAGGCCGTTTATACGGCCTACGATAGTTGTCCTCATGGTACCGTCTTGACTCGTTTCCCAACTCAATCTTCCTTCTTGGACTACGAAGTCTATCATCCCTTAGTGGTACCATATCTTCCATTTTTCCTTTGCCCTTGTCTTTGGGCTGAAATGTTATTGGCTTTCCTTCACCACGCAAATCACCTTCAAGTTGACGCCTTGTCCTGCCACCTAAGTCAATCCTCCTTCTTGGGCTATGAGGGCCGAAATTCTCAGGTGGTGACATTTCATCCATTTTGCCTTTGCCTTTTTCTTGGAAATGATGCTCAGTTGACTTCTCAAATTCATGCCCTTGGCCAATCTTTTCCTTTTCATGGGCCGTGGTCGGCATGCTTTTGTCCCGATTTTGAGACGACTTTAGAACGTTATCGTTCTCCTCATTCTGTTTTACCGATTCCACCCTAAAGGTTTCTAGTTCTATTTCACATTGGCACCTACTACACAGCACAATTCCCTTGATTGGGGCCAATTTTTCTTCTGGCCGAGTAGTCACCTCCTTTATTGGCACCTCCTTTATTAGCCGAACTTCTTTTCTTTGGGATTGCCCCCCAAGAATTTGGGATGACCTGCTCCCATCTCCCCCAGCCTTTTTCTCATTGCGTCGACCGGATTTTGGGAGGTGTAAGTTAACCATGTTGACTTTCTCCACACCCATCACTGACTTGTCCTTGTCTGGGAAACGCAGAGTTCCCTTTTCAATAAGGTCTTGCACAACATTACGGAACACAACGCAATTAGCAGTTGAATGAGACCATGCATTGTGCCATTTACAATAAGTTCGATCCTTAAGCTCATTACCGGGTGGCATTGTTTGACCGTTGGTGAGCTTGATGAGCTTTTCGGCCAACAATTGATCGAATATTTGTTCAGCATTTGAGAAGTCAAAGGTGAACGTTCTCGTAGCTGACCCCTTTTGCTTGGAAGAAAAACTCACTTGTTGTGCCTTTTGGTCTTTAGAAGCCTTTACCAAGGCCTTACACACATGTGGCTTGGAAATAACAATCTCAACCGCATTGATCTCGGCCAACTCCTCATCCGACTCAGTTTCAAGTTGTTCCAGCTCCTCTTCCATGTCCACCATTTGGACACTTGACTTATTCTTGTTCCACGCAGCCTTGGCTGCAATCCTCTTTTGATGCTCTTCCCTCAAAATAGCCTTATACTTATCCACCCTCATAACTAAGTCATAAAGGTCTCGAAACTCCATTCCCTCAAACTTCTTCCAAAGCTCCAAAGACAAGCCATTTTGGGCTAACTTCATAAATTCGCTCTCAGGCAAAGGGACAGTGCATCTACTTCTTGCAAGCCTGAATCGAGAGATATACCCTTGAGCTGATTCTTCAGAATTTTGCACCAAACGGGCTAAGTCAGCCATCGATACTTCTGGTTCGTGGCAATAGAATTGTTCATGGAAAATTCGCTCCATAATTTGCCAATTTGAAACCGAATTGACCGGCAGACTAACATACCAGGTGAAAGCAGCTCCAATGAGTGAGTTGGGAAACATCTTAAGTTTCAGATTATCATTGTTTGCAGCTTCAGCACACTAGGCCGTGAATCGGCATATGTGTTCAATAGAGGATTGATAATCTTGACCGGAGAACAAAGTAAAATCAGGAACCCTAAAACCTCTAGGGTATTCCGTTTGGTCCACAAAGTCAGGGTAGGGTCTTCGATATACTGGTCGGATTGTTCTCCTAGCTAGAGGTCCATACATGTCTTGGACGACCATCTCGATCATATTCCTATCAATTCCCACCGGGGCTTGGCCGAGTCCGACCTGAATGCCCCCAGCAAAGTTGTTGACCGCTTGATGGTTGCCCCCTTGGTTTTGGGCCCGGCCATTATTCTGACCGTTACCATTGCCCCCCAAACCTAAATTAGCTCGTGGTTGATTTGCCAAAGGTGGCGGTCTATAGGGTTCATGGATTTGCACTTGATTGGCCATGGGTGGATTATGGCCCTGACCCCCTTGAAGAGCTTGAACAATGTGTTGTCCAATTTGGGTACCCATACCAGCAATGTTGTTGGCCATCACATTATTAGTCCGTTCAATCCGGTCTAATGTAGTGTTCACCTGGATGGCCATGGTTTGTAGATGAGTTTGGGTGACCCGACTTTCCTCCCTCACCAAATTGATGAGTTGTTGGACATCCTCTATAGTAGCCGGATTCGACTAGAATAGAGGATGAATTTTCTCCGGTACATCTTCAATTGTAACTTCATCATATGATCCATCCTGATTCTTTTGGTCCACTCCTTGGTCCACAAAGGTCGGAACGTGATCATTCCCGCTTTGTTGGCTGACTTGAGGCTTCTTTCCAGAATCGAGGTTGGGATGATTGCTTGGATTCACAGCACAGGTCGCCTTGCCAGCGGGTTGGTTGCTTGGGTTGGCTTGATTCTTCGTCATTGGATCACGATAAGGAACCGGGTTACGGTAAGGATTCTCCTGATCACGATTTGGAAACGCACGAGTATTAGCATCCATGCAACGTTAGTAAAGACAATAAATAATGTCCCACCGGGCATGCCAAAAATATGTTTACTAGTTTTTTAGCCAAAGTTGGCCAAAAGTGATTTTTGGTCCGTTTGGATGTGAGTGTGCGGGGCGTGCCACTACTGGGCCTCAAACTATGCCACAATAGAAATTGGGATGGTAATGTTGGGGTTTTGCGCCTAAATCTGAAATCCAATCTAACGATTGTGCGGCCAAGCTAGGAACCACTCTTGGCCTAGATTCTTTTCTAGCCTCGGGGACAAGGCTTTAGTCGGAATCAGAGTCCGAGTCGCGTCTCGGCCTCCTTAGAACAGTGTTGTTGAATTTGTGAATGCATTGATAAAATTGGCCAAAAAGATAAAAGAAACTATGGACGATAAAATTATACTGAAACTCAACACTATTATTGCCAACTAAATCAACTTCAATATTAAAAAGAACAATAAACAAAATAAACATCTATGTATTGAGTAATGAACTTGAACAAGAATTAAAATAAAAATGATCCAATTGCATGAAATTAAAGTGCATAAAATAAATCGATACCACAATCCTTGTGAAGGCAATGGCAGAGCTACAAACCTAATGATCTGGAGACTAAAGTTATGAGAAACCTAAAAGCACCTCGAACGGTAGCAACTAAAAAGAAATCGAAAGCAAAAGAACTTTGAGAGATTCTTGAGATTTGAGTATCTGGGTGTATTGGATGCTGAATGTTTGTCTTTCTCTTCTCTCGAATGCCTCTATTTATAAGGGTGCTAGGATACAACCCTAGATAATGGGTCATTTCCTGGCCCGAAATCATCTTCCTTCCCCTAGTAGGACTCGAACTTCTGAGATTTCTTCTTGGCGGCCAAGTTTTGTCATTGATGAGGACTGAAATTCTTTCCATAGTAGGAGTCCTTTACTTGATCTTATTGAGTCCTTGTCCATCTAGGTGACTTGTTCGCAAAACTTTCCGAATTCTTTCCAAAATTGGACTCATTGCTTGATTTGGCTTCCTAGTAATTTTGGACTCCTTTTTCAGAGTTGATTATGCGAATGGGCCGCGGAAATCTCTACCGGCCCCTTTATTGAGACGGGTTCATTCATTTTATAGTCCTATTACTGGCCTTAAAAACTTCTTTTGGGTCGTGGGCCATATTGGCTAGTAGTCTTAAACAATTTTGTAAAAAAGAAGGACAAATGACTTAGAACATGTATCGATTACCGCCAACTGAATAGAGTCACGGTGAAAAACAAATACCTGCTGCCTCGAATCAACGATTTATTTGATCAACTGCGAGGATCTTGTTTCTTCTCCAAGATAGACCTTTGATCTGGATATCACCAACTTCGTATCGAGAAGGAAAATGTACCAAAGACAGCCTTTCGAACTCGGTATGGGAATTACGAATTCTTGGTGATGTCATTCGATTTAACAAACGCACTAGCAGCTTTCATGAATATGATGAACCGTGTTTTTCGACCATATTTGGATTGCTTTGTTATCGTATTCATCGATGACATCCTTATCTATTCCTCATCTCAAGAAGAGCATGAACAACATTTGCACGAGGTGTTGCAAACATTAAGGAAGCATAAACTATATGCCAAATTCAGAAAGTGCGAATTTTGGCTAATGGAGATAAAATTCTTGGGACATGTGATCTCTACAGAAGGCATAATGGTGGACTCTTCAAAGGTAGAAGTAGTATTGAAGTGGAGCCAACCTAAGAGTGTTACAAAAATACGCAGTTTCCTGGGATTGGCTGGTTATTACCGAAGATTCATAAAAGATTTTTCTCGTTTGGCCGCCCCGATGACCAAGTTGACACGCAAGGGAGTGAAGTTTGAGTGGAACAAAGAGTGAGAAGAATCATTTCAAGAACTGAAGATTCAGTAAACCACCGTCCCAGTGTTGATCATTCCAGAGAAAGGTGCAGGTTACATCGTATACATTGAAGCATCTTTGCAAGGACTTGGAGGTGTTCCGATGCAATTTGACAAAGTAGTGGCATACACGTCTCGTCAACTAAAACCACATGAAAAGAATTATTCAACGCATGACTTGGAATTGGCCGCAATCATTCACGCTCTAAAAGTTTGGCGACATTATTTATATGGAGAATGATTTGAGCTCTACACTGATCACAAGAGTTTGAAGTACCTCTTCACTCAGAAGGAATTGAACCTGAGACACTGAAGATGGATGGAAAACCTAGAAGACTATGACTTTGGATTACACTATCACCCTGGGAAGGCCAACGTAGTGGCAGACGCATTGAGTAGAAAATGTCAAGAATCCGTAGCAAACTTACGTATTCGGAAATGGAAAATGATTGAGAATATTCGTGGTTACGACTTATGGATTAATGATCGAGACGGTGACGTATATCTCTGCAATTTGACTGCACAACCTATTCTAATGGAGAAGATCATCGAGGGACAACGGGAAGACACTATGTTCAAGTCCATACGTGACAAGATCACAACTGATGGTGAACATGAAGGATGAACACTTCACAAGGATGGTGGACTAAGTTATGGAGGGAGAATCTACGTACCGAAAGTGCCAGAACTACGAAATAAAGTTCTACACGAAGCACACTACTTAGCCTACACTATTCATCAAGGCAATACAAAAATGTACCATGATTTTTGTTGACAATATTGGTGTAAGGGTATCAAGAAAGACATAGCAACATTCGTGGTAAAGTGTCTTACTTGCCAACAAGTAAAAGCGGAGCATAAAAAACCAGCTGGAATGCTCCAACCATTACCAGTGGCTGAGTAGAAGTAGAATCACATTACTATGGATTTTGTGATAGGTTTGCCACAATCACTTAAAGGACAAGATGTAGTTTGGGTCATTGTAGATCGCCTCACTAAGTCTGCTTATTTCTTACCAATTAAGACCACAGATTCCACAGAAACACTTGGAAAAATGTACATCAGGGAAATCGTGAGATTGCACGATATTCCTATTTCCATCGTGTCAGATAGGGACTCTAAATTTACCTCTCAATTTTGGGGAAGTTTATAAAGAGCTCTAGACCAAGTTACATCTCAGCACTGCCTTTCATCCACAAACTGACAGATAATCAGAAAGGACCATTCAGATTTTAGAAGACATGTTGGGGACATGTATACTCAATTTCCAAGGAAGCTCGGAAGATCATCTACCATTAGCTAAATTCGCCTACAATAATAGTCTTCAATCTACAATGTTACCATATGATTATTGGGTAGGTCCCTAGAAATCATCAAATAAAATAATTCATCATTCACCACATGTACCCATCCATAGTTCTCATCACTACTTGGTAGCCTATACCAATATTTCACAAGGTCTTTATACCCTAGACATCTGGTTGTATCATCCAAGTCCAACAATGACATTTCATCTGGTCTCAACCAGTCAGTCCATGTTACATATTCATCCATATAAAACTTGGCTCCATTACTTAAGTGGAAAAACCTACTACCATGGTGAATCTCTATGGTGAAATAATCGTCCCCATCACTTAAATGTAAATAAAAAACACATAAATCATATAGACAACCTAACATTTGCATTCCTAAAAACCTATAGACAACAACCAACTTTATTGAATACAACCAAACCAAAAACCTCTTCCTACTTTATTGAATTTAATAAAAACAACATAAATGGTTGTCCACTATTGAATAAAGCCAATAACCACAACATAATATATTCAAAGCAAAGCAATTAAATCACATATGGAATCCAACTTGTAGAGACAGTATAAAAGAAGTCAACAATTTGGTCACAATAGGACAAAACATGATAATAAAGAACACACAAGTTGCAGTAATCACATGCTCACAAAGCATTATCAAATCCACGACACACACCTACACATTCACATACAATACCTTTATCTCCCCTAACCCTGAAACCCATAAAAAGGGAGAAAGCTTTCAAAAAGGACCACAACCCACAACCCTTGTATCCCCCACAAAAGCCCCCATCGAAAGCAGACATTAAAGGGACCACAAAAGACACAGACAGAAAACATAAACTCACCATAGTTCGGACGATCCCTAGAAGATCTCAACCTGTCCTTCATTTGCAAATCGACATCGAATCGAACCCTAGGATGATGAAATCTTCACCTTAAACACACCAAAAGCCCAAGATTCCATATCACACCCACTGAGTACTAAAGAATAGTTGAGATTCCCTCTAAAAGTTGAGTTATGAATAAAGAAAAAACCAAAAGTCGTTTTCACAAATATTTTAAAAGGTTTGAAGCTCAGACGGTGCTGGGTTAATGGGGATTGGGGCATGAAATGGCAAAAAATCCTTGAAAAAGGGGGCATGTGCTCTGCACGTGGTCATTTTTGACGGAAAATGAGACGAAATTGAACGGAGGCGTGACATTGCAAATTTTTTTTAATTCAGGTGTCAATTTGTTACAATCTTTAATTTAGGTGGTAATTTATAAATTAGGGCATAATCCAAGTGGGTGATTTGTAAAAAAATCTAATATGATATGTGGTGCTGACAATTTGGACAATAGGCCCAAGGGCTTAGAAAATTATACAAAGGCGGTTGTGGGCTTTCTTTGAAATCCAGCCTACGGAACCCTAATAGCTCAAAAGAGAGTACGTTTATTATATGAACTCTCTCTCTCTCTCTCTCTCTCAGTGTCTCTTCCTCAGTCTTATTCCAATCCAATTCGAACCCTGTCATTTTCTTCTGCTTTCTCTCCGTCGCCCCAAGTAAGCTCTCTCTCTCTCTGTATATATATATGTGCTTGTTCAAGGATCAGATTCTTTTTCACATTTGTGCAATGATTCTTGTGTTTACTACTTTCTGATTTTGTTAATATAGATCTAATTCTTTAGCTTCTGAAATATACGATAAATAAATACATATACGTGTTTGTATCTCTCTCTTGATTGTTATTATTGATTTCGCAATTAGGAGTTTTGGAGAGGCTACGTTTCAATTGTACCAGCAGATAATAATTTGTCGAAACCTCGATGGGTCGGAAGAAGCCGACTGCTCGGGACGATGAGAACCCGCAACCTGCGGGTGCGAAATCGAAGAAGAAGGCCGTGGTTATTGAAGACGACGAGTACTCCATCGGAACCGAGCTGTCCGAGGAGCCTTCAGTTCAGGAAGAGAAGGTTGCTGTAACAGGGAAGAAGGGCAAAAAGGGTAATTCAAAAGCTTCACGGAGCATGGATGATGACGACGAAGATGGTGTGGAAAAGGAAGATGAGATTCCCCAGGTTGTTTTCGCTGGAAAGAAGAAGGGAAAGTCGAAGAAGAGTGGTGGGAATAGTGTGTTTAGCTCGTCGAGTTTTGGGTTGCTTGAGGATGATGAGCAGTCTGGGTTAACAGGTGATGAGGTTCCAAGTGATGATGAGGAGGATGCTCCGGTGGTGAGCTTTTTGGGCAAGAAGAAGCCTTCTAAGTCTTCTAAGAAAACTGGTGGTAGTTTGTTTACAGGGTCCGCTTTTGATGTCATTGGTGATGAAGACGATACTGATGGCGAGGTTGATGCTAATTTTGCAGATAAGAATAAAGTAACTGATGATAATGAGAATGACAATGAGCCTGTAATTGCTTTTACGGGGAACAAGAAGCCATCCAAGGATGGAAAGGAGAGTGGGAGTGTGTTTGCAGCTGCCAGCTTTGTTGACCTTGATGATGTGGATGAGAATAAGGATGAGGATGATGATGTTCCTCAGATTACTTTCTCTGGTAAGAAAAAGAAGTCATCGAAGGCTTCAAAGAAGGGTGGTGGTAATGCTTTTAGCGCAGCATTGCTGGATGAGGGAAATGATGAAGATTCTTCAGTATCCGAACCAACTAGAGTTGGTGATGACACATTTGAGGATGAAGATGCATCTGTGATTGCATTCACAGGTAAGAAGAAGTCTTCAAAAAAGAAAGGTAACATTATCTTTACTGCATTGAGTGAAGAAGCTGGGGTTGGGGGTGAAGATACAGCTGTAGTTGAACCCGAACAACCAACTACGGGAACTAGTAAGATTGAAGCTGATGATTCTAAACTTAACAAGAGTAAAGAGGTTCCAGAAACTTCAAAAAGTAAGAAAAAGAAGAAGAAGAGTGGAAGGACTGCTCAAGAAGAAGATGATTTGGATAAGATTCTTGCTGAGCTAGGTGAGGGGTCCTCTATATCGAAACCTGCTCCTCCTCCTATACAAGAGGAGAAAGTTGAGGTTCAACCTGATACAGTTGCTCCAGTCGATGGCTTGGGTGAAAAGGAAGGTGAAGAAGAGACTGTGGAGTCTGCTGCAGCGAAGAAGAAGAAAAAGAAAAAGGAGAAGGAAAAGGAGAAGAAGGCAGCAGCTGCAGCAGCAGCAGGGGCTGCTACTGCTTCTGTGGGTGTTAAGGATGAAAAACAAGAAGAAACGAAAACTGAACCGCTGACAGAACCCAAGAAGAATGAAGTGAAAGGTAAAGCAGCAGACAAGAAAGTGCCAAAGCATGTTAGGGAGATGCAAGAGGCCATTGCTAGGCGAAAGGAACAGGAAGAGAGGAAGAAAAGGGAAGATGAGGAGAAACAGAGGAAAGAAGAAGAGGAGAGGCTTAGGCAAGAAGAACTTGAGAGGCAAAAGGAGGAGGCTAGGCGTAAGAAAAAGGAAAGGGAAAAAGAGAAGCTGCAAAAGAAGAGACAGGAAGGAAAGCTTTTAAGTGCAAAGCAAAAAGAAGAAGCCCGCCGGCTGGAGGCAATGAGAAACCAGATACTTGCTAATGCAGCTAATGCAGCAGCAGGTTTGCCTCTCCCTAGCACAGACAATGAGAAACGGGCTAAAAAACCCTTGTATCAGAAAAAGAAGTCAAAACCAGCACCCAATTATGCAAATGGTGCGGCTCCTGCAAAGCCAGTGGAAAACATAGAAGAGGAAAACCAGCAAGACAGTGTGCCTGAGCTGGATTCATTGGAATTTGAGAAGGTTGAAGAGGTGGACTCAATGGATCTCGAGGAAAAATCTGAAGTTGCTGAATCTGTTAAAGAAAATGGAATGGAAGAAGAAGAGGAAGAAGAAGAAGAAGAGGAAGAAGAAGAAGAAGAAGAAGAGGATGATGATGAATGGGATACGAAGAGCTGGGATGATGCTGTTGTTAATCTTTCTCTTAAACGTGGATTTTCTGATGAAGAGATTGACTCTGAGCCTGAACCTGTTGTGAAAAAAGGCATAAAGAGTGCAGGTGCCAAGCCAGCAATTGCTGCCTCGAAAACGGTTCCTTCTCAACCAATAAAATCACAGGATGCAGAGAATAAGAAAAAACAACTCGAGGTTGAAGTTGACAGAAGTAGGAAGAAAGATACTGCTGTTAAAAAAGAAGCACCAAGTTCAGATGCTGCCCCTAAAGAGAGTGAAGATAACCTTCGTTCCCCTATTTGCTGCATTATGGGTCATGTTGATACTGGTAAAACTAAGCTGCTAGATTGTATCCGAGGCACAAATGTTCAGGAAGGTGAGGCTGGCGGTATTACCCAACAGATCGGTGCAACGTATTTTCCTGCAGAGAACATCCGTGAGAGAACTAAGGAACTAAAAGCTGATGCGAAGCTGAAGGTCCCAGGTCTATTGGTCATTGATACCCCTGGGCATGAGTCATTCTCTAATTTACGGTCACGGGGTTCAGGTTTATGTGATATTGCAATTTTGGTTGTTGACATTATGCATGGCTTAGAGCCTCAAACAAGAGAGTCGATCGACCTTTTGAAAATGAGGAATACAGAATTTATTGTTGCATTGAATAAGGTGAGGTTAATGATCAAATCCACCCTCCAGATCCCTTCTAGTGTCTTCTCATCAATGTTTAATATTGCTTTTTTGAATATCCAATTTAGGTGGACAGACTCTATGGGTGGAAAACCTGCCGCAACGCACCAATTGTGAAGGCAATGAAGCAACAATCAAAGGATGTAGTAAATGAGTTCAATATGAGGGTTGTACAGGTCTTGTGCATTCCAATCTTGTTCTTTTATTTCGATTTATTTGATTTGACTTTCCTGCTTAAATATTCAATTTTATTATGGGTTGCCAGATTATCACTGAATTCAAGGAGCAGGGGTTAAATACTGAGTTGTATTATAAGAATAAAGAAATGGGGGAAACATACAGTATTATACCTACAAGTGCCATTAGGTATGGCTTGTGGGCTCTGGGCCTTATCTTGTTTTTTTGGCCTTTACTGTGACGGTTATTTTAGTGATTACCTTTTGGCTATATCTTGATTATTTGGGTATGAATATTGCAGTGGTGAAGGGATTCCAGATTTGCTATTACTATTGGTTCAGTGGACCCAAAAAACTATGGTTGAGAAACTTACATTCATCAATGAAGTGCAGGTTTGATTTCTTTTCACCTTGTTTTCAGTTCTGTGAAGGTGTAACAGTTGAAATGTGAGTTATCTGATAGGGGGCTGATCTTGTGCACCAGTGTACAGTGTTGGAGGTCAAGGTTATTGAAGGCCTTGGGACAACAATTGATGTTGTATTGGTTAATGGTGTGCTTCATGAAGGAGATCAAATAGTTGTTTGCGGCATGCAGGCAAGCATCCAAAACCTTTTTACCGGACAGTTTAGGAAGTGCTACTGTTTTAATTTTTGCAAGCAATTTCCATTATTATTTTTTAGACACTCTTACCAATGATTATTGTCAACATGTTTAGAATCTTAGAGATTATTGATGTTATGTATTTTTAGGGACCTATTGTTACAACTATTCGAGCTTTATTGACACCACATCCGATGAAAGAACTTCGTGTGAAGGTAAGTTTTTCTTTCTTTTTGTTTTTAACTCTTTTTTACTATTTATTTTTTATTTGCCTTTAGCTTTGTAGTGATTTGGTAGGAGATTGAAATCTGTTAAACTTCTAGTGAATGTTCACTGAAAAATAGGTAGTTCAGCATCATCTGTATTGCGTAAAATGCTACATGCACATTAAAATAAATCTCTATTTTTGTTTTTTAAATTTTTAAGGAGATTCATTGTCCACTTTTTGTGAAATGCGTTCACCTGGGCACTTAAAAATAGGCGCCATTGTGTGCTTATCATTCAGAAGTTGTTGGATTCAATCCAAAGCTGCAATGTTAAATAAATTCTTTAACATTGCTGCTGTTGGATTGGATCTAACGGCTGTTGAAAAATAGGCACAAATGAGTGACTGCACTTTTCTATAGGATAATACAAAGCTAAACAGAAGGTGCTGCTGGATGTTATGGTGAGATCAGAAAAAGGCAAAACATTAGGAGAAAAATCTGTAAGATTAGACCATCAAGCTGATCCTCAAATTTTAGAAAATTTTATACATTTTTGGTGCACTTTGTTGATGAGTAGGTTAATAATTCTCCTGCTGCTCTCATGTCAGAACTTCAGATATAATAAGAGAGAGAGAGAGAGAGAGAGAGAGAGAGAGAGAGAGAGAGAGAGAGAGAGAGAGAGAGAGAGAGAGAGAGGCAGCCAACCAATCCGCAAAAATAAAGAAAAGTGGAATTTTTGGAAACTCAGTGGAAACTGAAGTCCACAAAGATGCCAAAGTCTGACCATAGCCCACAATGAATCCATCAAAACAACCCAAAAAAATCTACATCACGGTCCATTTACACAGAACAGTTGCCTTTTCCCCTCCACAAAACAGCAACAATGCTTAGTTTCAGGTTCATGTAAAAATTTCTGACTATATGGTGGAGTCCTTTCATGATTTAGTGGCCGCAGGATTGTATTGTTTAGGACTTTCACTTCGATTAAAAGCATTGCATCATTTTTTTTGTGTCAGAGATTAGATATGCATATTTGGTACGTTTCTTTTGTTTTTTCCTTTTCAATCTTTTTTTACAACTTTTTAGATAATTGTACGTTAGAAAAAAATGATTTTTGTAGCAATCATGTGTAGTTTGGAGGCTTATCTGTTTTTCAGTTGAGAAACAGTAGGAAACATATTGAACTACACAATTAGCCTGTCTTTATAAAATATTTGATATCTTTTCATGGACCAAATTCAATTCAGTGGGATCTTTCATTCACATTTTTTTTTTCTTCCATCAACAGCGTTGCATGTTGCTTTCTTAAATGGTTTTCAGTACCAAGTTTGAGCTTCTAATGATGTTGAGTGTATAGCTACACCTTCAATCTCTTTTTTTTTTTTTTTTTAAATTTATAAATTACCTATTTTAACAGCTTTATTGACTGATTATCTTTTGCAAAATCATTTGTTATCTCAACTAGATTAGCTGCTAGAGTGACATTTTTTTTTTCTCATGCCTTGTATGAACTATGTCTGAGACAGTGCAAGTTTTCCCTTGCATCAGATTATGATTCTATAGTTCTTGATTTCAGGGATCGTATCTGCATCATAGTGAAATCAAGGCTGCCCAGGGTATCAAGATCACAGCACAGGTAAGTCTAGGTTGAAGTAAAGGAGAATCCACGTCTACTTATTGTAAGATACTTGTGAGTGGGCATCTGTTGTGAGATTTTCTTAATTTGTGGTGTTTATTTTTTGCAGGGTCTTGAACATGCTATTGCTGGCACTGCACTACATGTGGTAGGACCTCATGATGACTTGGAAGAGGTCAAGGAAGTAGCTATGGAAGATATGAAGTCAGTCATGAGCAGGATTGACAAGACTGGTGAGGGAGTCTGCGTTCAAGCATCAACTCTAGGCTCCTTGGAAGCATTGCTAGAGTTTTTGAAAAGCGAGGCAGTTAAGATTCCTGTTAGTGGTATTAGTATAGGCCCTGTACATAAAAAGGATGTCATGAAGGCCAGTGTAATGCTTGAAAAGAAAAAAGAGTATGCTACCATCTTGGCATTTGATGTCAAAGTGACACCAGAGGCCCGGGAACTTGCAGATGACTTGGGTGTGAAGATTTTTATGGCTGATATTATCTATCACTTGTTCGATCAATTTAAGGCCTATATGGACACTATCAAGGAGGAAAAGAAGAAGGAATCTGCTGATGAAGCTGTCTTTCCCTGTGTGCTCAAGATTTTACCTAACTGTGTTTTCAACAAGAAGGATCCAATTGTCTTGGGGGTTGATGTTCTTGAAGGCATTGCTAAGGTACTATTATATACACTTCATTTGATTAACTTTGTTCATTTTCACTGGATATAATGCGTGTGAGGTTTGAGGTTTTTCATGGCATGCGTGTATAGGTGTGGATGAACCTAATGTTTTCATTCTCAATGTAGTTTCTAGTTTCACCTAGTTCCTACTTAATATGATCTTTGATTGTGTAGTTAATTTCTTACCATCTTGTATTGTTTATTTTTGCCTCTTTTTATTTTTTCTTGATTTTTTTTTTCACAGAACTTGCACCGTAGCTTAGCTTTACAGTTGAAAAATCAGGCAATAATTATTGAGCTGAGACTGAATGTTAAAAATTGCCCTAAGTAGAAGGGTAATCTGTAATTTTCACGCAATGCATTAAGTCAGTGGAAACAATTGTGCTAAAAGCTGCTAATGTTCCTCTGGCACCTGTCAAGGTTGCTCGGATGCTTTTCATTATTTGGAGCTGCTAAGGATCTTAACTCTTAAGTGGGAAAACTCTTAATTGACACCTGTCATGTGCAACATGTGTTGTTTTATTATATAGACTTTTAACAGTCATTTGACTTTTAGTTTGTGTTATAAATTGTCTTTTATCTTCCAAGATAATACGGCACTATCTTCTGTACACCTTCCATGTTGTGTGGCAATAAAAGTTCATCCCTAAATGGTGGCAAATTATTTTTAATGTTTTCCAAGCTAGCTTTCAGTTTTCCTGATGTTTTTTCCTTGATTTTATGAATAATAGTTCTTAAATCATGTGTAATCATAGTTTGCAAGTTTTTCTTTTAAATTTTAATTTTAATTTAATTTGAGTAAGTTCCACTCCTATTATCCTTCACCTTTCAAAGCATGTGTACTGTGTTCTGGGGTCTAGATGATCCCCAGGGACTTAATTGGAGTTTGAAAGGGTTATATTATAAGATCAATTAAATATTTGTTAATTATATCCAGCTATCTTTATATTAAGTGCTCTTTGTACAGGTTGGGACTCCAATTTGTATTCCTCAGAGGGATTTTATTACTATTGGGCGCATTGCATCCATCGAAAATAACCACAAACCTGTTGATGTAGCAAAGAAGGGGCTGAGGGTAGCCATTAAGGTATGATAACCTTTGACATGTATATATATATATATACATGTGTCAATATTAGTTGATAGTGCATTTCTGCAACCTTTAATGTTCTTTTTGTTGCTGCTGTTGTTCTTGTCATGCGTGAACTATGAATTGTCCTGTCAAGAATTATAGGGTTTTATATATATGATATAGTGGCTTGTAGAAGTTTAGGTTTTCAATAGACCAATGCTATTTTGTATGTGTAATGACAAAGAAAGAAACAAATTGATACTTTTCTATATTATCATTGAGATAAATGCCATTTTGCTTTCCAGACTATTGCACTTGTATCAATTTGCTCCCCAGACTTCCAATTTGGAAAATTAAGGTGCTTGACTTTCAATTTTGCTAATTGAGGTAATTCTGTGAATTTACTTGCTTTCCATCCAAAGCTTCGTTTACACAAAGTCAAATCCCCATCACGAAGAGTCCTTATTGAGGGAAAAATGGTAGTCATGTGCCCATCACTTGTATCAATTTACCAAGTAAATTGGTGAAATTACCTCAATTGGCAAAATTGAAAAAGTTAAGTACCTTAAATTTCCAAATTAGAAGTCTGAGGAGCAAACAGATACAAGTGCAATAGTCGAGGGAGCAAAATGTCATTCATCTCTATTATCATTATATAAGTGTAAGTGCTGTTATTAGGTGTTTTCATAAGTGAACTGCTCGCATTTTGTCTTTGCAATATAATTTTTTGTCGGTTCAGGAGTCATTTATGTTAGAATTTTAGTAATTGGAAACTTTACACTTCACGGCCATGGCTCATTGATTGGGCTGCAGCTCACTGAAAGTGGAAACTCTTGTGAAACGTTGTTAAGTAACTTTGTTTTTCAGCAGCTGTATATGCCATTTGGAGGGAAAATAAATAATAGAACTTTCAGGCATCAGTAAAAACCCCCCTATCCTTAGGTCTGTAATAACTAATAACTACCACCAGGGACTAGGGGTCGTTTGAGTTCATTGAGGTTTAAGTACTTCCCTGCAAATTTGATAATCAAATCCTAGTGGAATCTACCTCATGAAGTGCTGTTTTATCTTCTTGGAGCTGTTTCTGCATTACTGGCCTTGGTTTTTACTATTTTTTAGTTGTTTTAGTATTTTTCCTTCGCTCATCTTGCCTTTTCTTGGTGATCGTGGTTCCTGTCTGCTTCTGAATTCCCTTGGCGTTGATGACTAGTTGGTTGTCATATATTTGCAGTCTTTGAGTCTGGTTTGGCATGTTCTTGCAGCACTGTCTCTGTTTTGAGGTTTTTTCCTCTTCAGTTTGCTGTTATCAACTGCTATTAGATGATTACTTGGAGTTTACTTTTTGGTGCTCTTTTGGCCTTGGTTCTCACCATTCTTCCTCTTTTCTTGCTATTGTTTCCCTTGGTGTTGGCGGCTAGCTGATATTGTGCTACAAGACTGGATTGGCTTGTTATTGTAGTTGTGATCTTGTATTTAGTGTGCTTTGTTTAGAGAGGATTGTATTTAGTATGCAGTTGTGATCTTAAATTTAGAGAGGATTTGCTTGTGATCTCTGTTTTATCTGATTTGTTTTTTTGTCTTTGGAGCCTTGTTTGGGCTGGGCTCCTTTTTGCTTGTTTTCTGGCTCTGCTGTGGGCTTTTTAGTCTGTTTGGACTTTGTTTGGGATTTGCCCTGGTCTTCTTTTGATTAATTTATTATTTTAGTTACCAAAAAATTATCCTTCAAACTTAACTGTAGTAGTGCTTATTGCTGTCTTTTTCTTGTGTTTTTGCAGATAGTTGGGACGAATCCTGATGAGCAGCAAAAGATGTTTGGTAGGCATTTTGAAATTGAAGACGAACTTGTCAGCCATATTTCAAGGAGTTCAATTGACATACTAAAAGCCAATTATCGGGTAAGCTTAAATTTCAGGTACAATTTACTTTTTGTACAATGCCAACTATAGCTCTTAATTGTAATTTTAAATATTCAGGAAGAGTTGTCAATTGACGAGTGGAAGCTGGTCGTGAAATTGAAGAAACTTTTCGAGATACAATGAGAGAAGCCGATGCCATATTTGAACAGTTTCTTTTTAAACACTGAGGGGCTTGACTGACTCCAGTAGTAATCAGGAAGAATGCCAAGGTTACTTTGTGGAAAGATTTTGATCCTTAAGCTGATGCCACTTTTTGAGCAGTTCAAATACGATCATATGCCGAGAGCGAAGGTTCCAGTTTGTGTTTGCATGAGGAAACCCTTTTTCCAGAGTTGCAAACTGGTAGTCGTTCTGATTTTTTGATCATGTTAGGAGATATTTTCATTTTTAGTTGATGTAGTTCTTCCACCTTTTTCTTTACTTTAGTCTCTCTATAGTTTATAATACCTTACACCAAGTTGATCCAAGTCAGCAATTCCTTCAATATTGTTGATAATGTATTTTGGCCTCACCTGACCTCACTTTGGAAGAGTAATATTGGAATTTTCATACAGCTTACTTGGGTACTCTTCAAAATTCTCTGAGCCACCAGTTAAAAATTGTGAATAGGCTGAAAATCACCGGAGTATCGCATTCATAGACGATACGTGATGAGCAAAAGTATCTCAATCAGGATTAGGCTAAAAACTCAGCAATTGGCAGCGAAAGTATCTCATTCATGTTCAGATGATTGTACAATGTACTCGAAGGAAGCCTTAAAGTGAGAAACTCTTATGTTTTGGTTTAATCTTTTTTTTTTCTTTAGATGAGATACATCTCTGCACTTTATGGAAAGTCTTGATTTGTTGCATTCTTACTATTTGTTTACATATTTGATAAAAGCTGCATGACAAAATAGTAGGGTTGTGTTTAATTATCGAAATATCGAAAAATACTGACGCTGTACCGTTTTTGATTCCGAAAAATATCGAACTAGTTGGTAACCGATACCGACACTCAGGTTTTCATACTGATATCGATGAGTTCGGCAATGGTACTGGTCCACAAAGCTCGGTACCGATTGTATATCGCTATCGATCGTATATTAAAAAAATATAATTAAAATATGGGAGACTTAGAGTTTAGTTCATTTTATAAGTCTTTCTTAGACTAAGACTGGTAGTGATTTAGGGTTTTTAATTAAGTCCTTTTAATTTTCTTCTTTGACGGCTTTATGTTAAGTTTTAATTTCAAGATTTTGGGCTTCGCCCAAAATCTCAGAGTTAAAACCTAACATGCAGCCTCTACAAAGTTCACTCTACACCCTAGAAGGGGAAATACCCTTCAAATCAGGGAAGGAGTTTATTATGAATTAAAAAGATTTTATTATAAATTAAAAGGATTTTATTATAAATTATTATGAATTAAAAAGATTTTCTTATAAATTTTAAAACACCCCCGGTCTCATTCTAAAAATTATTTTTTTAAAGGACTTAAGTCTAATTATCCCTTAAAATAATTCATTTTTATACATTTCTATACTATATCGGTATACTCTAAATAAAAAATATTAAATAGTAAAATACTAAATACCTTTCTATATAATTTATAATTTTATATAATACATTTCTAAATTTCTATAATTTATATAAAATATATACGAATTTATAAACCCTCAACCCTATAACTTAATAACATAAATGTTTTTTTAATTTATATTATACATTTCTAAATAAAAACTAATTAAAAATACCCTAAACCCTAATATTATACTAAATTATAAACCCTATATAGTATATTTATATGATATCTCATACTAAATTACTAATTTCTATCCCCTAATAGGCTTAATTGGCTAATAGCCTAATAGTCTAATACTATAAATTTATAATTCATAGACTCATAGTTGGTAACTTGGTATATATTTCATGGTATAATATGGTATAGTATGGTATAATATGGTAATATCAGTAATTTAGTATATGGTATATCATTGCAAAAAATTCTAATACTAGTTTATATTTTATATAATTTATAGTTTCTATATTGTAAAAATATTACTAAAAGTCCAAAATTATAATTTATAATTTATACACTAAAATTATTATAGTATATGGTTAATTTTTAAGGTATAACCGTATAAGGTTATAGTGTAGAATTCCAATTATAGTTTATAGGTATAAAGTTATGGTGGGTAATACCAATTACCGATCTTAGTGGGATCCACTCTCCATTTTATCTCAATGATCGAAATGTTCATTTTTTTAGGTCTCTCTTTAAGGATCATCATCGCAAAAAATTAGCCAAATTGATAATTGTTTGGTCATCTAAACAATGCAAAAAAATAAATATCTTTAAATAATTTTACTACTAATCAAATGACTAAACAATTTTCGATTTGAATGATTTTTTGCATGAATGATCTTTGAATGATTTCCTAAAACATAGGCGGTTCCGATTATTAAATGGCTCGAGATAACCTCAATTTGGCCAAACCCCAATTGCCCAAAGGCCCTAAACCCTAAACCCTTTTTTTTTCCCTTCATTTTCCCCATGACTACTAACTCTCTATTCCCTCTCATTTAATTCTCTTTCTCTTTCTCTCTCCCAGTTCTCTTCTCTGTACTCTCCTCCCTCCCGCGACACCCTCTCTCCTCAGTCCGGCATGACGTCGTCGAGCTAGGCGGTGAGACCACCACCAAACTCACCCTTTCTTCCTCCTCTCCTTCCCCATGACTTTCTCTTTTCCAGAAAGTCCACAGAAACCCGACAACCAGCCGAAGTCCGATCATCATCTCCGACGGTGACATCGTGATTCTGGCGTCGTCACAGCTGCTCTCCACCACCAACCTCTTCCTCTTGTCGAGTTGGACTCGATGCTGGACTTGATAAGATCACTGTGACTTTCTCAATCACAATTAGTTACAATTTACTGTTTATTTACAATTTACTGCTTTACAATTTTAATGGGTGTATTGGGGACACGTGGCTGGGGACTGAGAGCAAGGTAGAGAGATGCTTTTATGTACAACGGTTTTCTTTGGGACATCAGTCATGTATTTTGTGTGGAAGAATTAATACAGAACTCTCTGGAGCTTGCTCGTTATTCTCCATCTTCATCTTCGTCATTTTACCCACCATCTTCATCTTGCATCTAGGTTCAAGGTTGAAAGGGTCCTATTATTTGGTATCAGCCAGTCTAGGTCCTCTGTTCCCTTCCTTGCATGCCCCGTTATCTGACCCGTTCTCGCAAAATGGACAACCGTCTTACCACCATTGAAGCTTCCATTGAATCCCTTACCTCCGGGAACGATCACCACTCAACTTGTCCCGTACTTCGCTCGACTACATCGCGATCTCGTTCCGGACGGTGGCGATGTGGTGGATGATGAGACAGACCCGGCGGTCCATTTTCGTCGGCGTTTCGATGTCGATAGGGGTGCGCCGCCGCGTCCCCCATGGCAACAACGGATCGATTTTCCCCAGTTCATAGATAGGGATGACCCATTAGCCTGGGTTTACAAGGCAGAACAATTATTCACTTTCTATAACATACCGGAGCATCAGAAGGTGGTCACTGTCTCATTGAACATTGAGGGTGAGACGTTGCAGTGGTTTAGGTGGATGGATTGCCTCGTTACCACACCTCGTTGGGAGGAGTTCACAAGAGTTTTTTGTCAGGAATTTGGGCCATCGGAGTTCGACGATAGTGCAGAGGCTCTCTTCAAGCTCAAATAAACAGGTAATCTTAAGGATTATATCTCTGAATTTCGAAGATTAGCAAATCGTACAAGAGAGATTGGTCCAGTTTTACTTAAGAGCTGTTTCTTGGGTGGGTTAAAGAAAGAATTGAGATATGATGTTAAGCTACTTAAGCCTGCTACTGTTCATGATGCCATAGCTATAGCTGTTCAACTTGATACCAAGCTCTCTGAGTTAAAGTTGGGTAGTCCAAAATCTATCACCAACCCCAAACCCCAATCTTTAGCTTTGTTACCAATTCCAAAGCCTACCTATAATTAGAGTGGTCCAGCTCAAAACACAGGGCACTTTCCTTTTAAGAAACTCACCCCAGAAGAAGTCCAAAATAAGAAATCTAAGGGTTTGTGTTTCTACTGTGATGAAAGGTATATGAGAGGGCACAAGTGCAATAGGAAACAACTATTGTTGCTTGATGTGACTTTTGAAGAGGAAGAATTTGAGTTACCTGATATTGAGGATAATAGTGAAGGAATTAGTGAACCAACAGTCGAATTACAACATATGGAACTTAGTGAATGTGCATTCTATGGTACATCTGCTAAGAGTTCCATAAAAACCATGAAGGTTGGGGGATTACTTAAGAATCAACCAATGAGGATTCTCTTAAACTCGGGTAGCACTCACAACTTTGTTGACTCCAGATTGCTTAAGAGATGGGGTTGGCATGCTCATAGTACATCTGAGTTTGAAGTAATGATAGCTGATGGGGGGACAGTGAGAAGTAAAGGGTGTTTGAAGGCTCCATTGTCAATGGGTGATTACAAGTGTCAAGTGGATATGTATTCATTGCCATTGGGAGGTTGTGATGTTGTTTTGGGAGTTCAGTGGCTATCAACACTGAGTCTTGTTTTGTGGGATTTTCAACTTCTCACCATGGAATTTAATTAATGTTGGCAAGGTGAGGCACATAATTGAGAGTAAGGATACCAATGACCCTCAAGCTCCACTAGTACAGGCGGCAACACTGCATCAGATTGAAAAAATTTTGCAAACCTTAAGTTTGGGTATCCTATTATATTCACTGGAATCCAAGTCTATGGAGGATAGTGACTTGACTTCTCAGCAATTGGAAGAGTTGCAAGAAGTGTTAGCTGCATATGATCAGGTCTTCCAAACTCCAACTACTCTACCTCCCTCAAGACCACATAATCACAGGATTCCACTCATTCCAGGATCCAAAACACCTAGCATTAGACCATATCATTATGGTCCCTTGAAAAAAATAGAAATTGAAAAAGCTGTTCAAGAACTTCTTAATTCTGGCTTCATCAGGGCTAGTCATAGTCCTTTCTCTTCCCCAGTGTTATTAGTCAAAAAGAAGGAGGGTACATGGAGAATGTGCATGGATTACAGGGAGCTAAACCAAGCCACAATCAAAGATAAGTACCCCATACCTTTGATTGATGATCTATTGGTTGAATTGCATGGAGCTAGATATTTCACTAAATTGGACTTGAGATCGGGGTATCACCAAATTAGGATGAATCCTTCATATATTGAAAAAACTGCATTCAGGACACATGAAGGCCACTATGAGTTTTTGGTCAGGCCTTTTGGGTTGACCAATGCCCCTGCCACTTTTCAAAACCTTATGAATGATGTGTTTAGACCCTACCTCAGTAAGTTCATTTTGGTCTTTTTTGATGATATATTGATCTATAGTAGGAATTGGGAAAAGCATTTAACCCACTTACAACAAACTTTCCATATACTACATGAGAATCAGCTCTTTGTTAAAAAACAAAAATGTGCTTTTGGCCAAAGCAAAGTAGAATACCTTGGCCATATTGTATCCAGAGATAGGGTAGCAGCTGATCCATCCAAACTGCAGGCAATTGTTGATTGGCCAATTCCTACCACAGTCAAGGAGCTCAGGGGATTTTTAGGATTGATAGGTTATTATCGGAAATTTGTTCCTGACTTTGGGAAAATTTGTCAACCCCTATACCAATTAACAAATAAGGAGGGTTTTAACTGGACTGAAACAGCAACTGCAACATTTCAACGACTCAAGGAGATAATGACTTCACCACAGGTCCTAACTCTTCCTAATTTTGACTTACCTTTTGAGATTGAGTGTGATGCCTCGGGTAATGGTATAGGAGCAGTGTTGCAGTAGCAAGGAAGACCAATAGCCTTTGCTAGTCAAGCTTTGGGGCCAAGGAATCAAGCCTTATCAACATATGAGAGAGAACTAATAGCAATTGTATATGCTGTGAAGAAATGGCAAAGTTACTTGCAAGGGAGGCACTTTGTGATTAAAACAGATCACAATAGCCTTAAGTTCTTCCTAAACCAAAGAGCCAATACCCCGTTTCAGCAAAAGTGGGTTGCAAGATTATTGGGGTTTGATTATGACATTCAGTATAAGCACGGTGTTGAAAATGTGGTTGCTGATGCCCTCTTTAGGGTCCAAGGTTCCAAGCAGCTAGATGAAGATCCCATTGAGTCCAAGTTTGAATGTAAGGCCATATCTTATCCTTATTTTGGATGGGTTGATGAGTTGAGAAGACATGTGGAACAAGACAATTGGATAATTGACAAGCTGCAAGAATTGAGTAACTTGGATCCTACAATGGCTAGTACTGATTCAAAGCTCAGGAAGTTTCATGTGGACAATGGTTTTCTCAAATACCAGTCAAGGATTGTGTTAAGCCACTTCACCTTGGAGAATTAGAATCTTTGAGGAGCACCATTCTACTCCTACTGCAGGACACCCTGGAATACTGAAGACCTATCACAGAATGAAAAGGGGATTTTATTAGCAGGGTATGAAGAAAGATGTGAGGAAATGGGTAGCTGAGTGCGGAGTTTGTCAACAAAACAAATATGAAACCATAGCCCCACCTGGATTAATCCAACCTCTACCAATTCCAACACAAATTTGGACTGACATCAGCATGGACTTCATAGTAGGGTTGCCTAATTGCAAGGGAAAAACTGTGATTTATGTGGTAGTTGATAGGCTTACAAAATATGCTCATTTTGTGGCCTTATCTCATCCTTACACAGTAGTGACAGTGGCTCAAGTATTCATTGATCACATTTTCAAACTACATGGAATGCCTTCCACCATAGTAAGTGACAGATACCCCATTTTTGTAAGTTCTTTATGGAAGGAGATATTCAAGTTGCAAGAATCAAAATTGAATATGAGTTCAGGATACCACTCACAGAGTGATGGACAAACTGAGGTTTTGAACAGATGTCTTGAGACTTATCTCAGGTGTTTTGCTGGATTTAAACCTAAGAGTTGGGTGAATT
Source organism: Dryas octopetala (assembly GCF_963921425.1). Classification (NCBI taxonomy): domain Eukaryota; kingdom Viridiplantae; phylum Streptophyta; class Magnoliopsida; order Rosales; family Rosaceae; genus Dryas; species Dryas octopetala. The sequence goes on from NC_141373.1 coordinate 18,296,056, forward strand.
GGTTGTCTTGGGCAGAGTGGAGCTATAACACGGCATATCACACTACTACCAAGAGCATACCATTTGAATTGGTTTATGGTTACAAGCCTTCTCAGATTTCATCTTATGAGATTGGCTCAGCTAGGTTGGACTTGGTGGAAAAAACCTTGGTTGAGAGAGATAAGGTACTGTCAATGCTGAGGACTAATTTGGAGAATGCACAGAATAGAATGAGAACTTAGGCCAACAAGCATAGGACTGAGAGGGAATTTAAAGTTGGAGATTTTGTGTATCTCAGGTTAGTCCCATTCCAGCTACAGCCATTAGCTTCACATTCATTTCACAAGCTTCATCCCAAGTTTTATGGACCATATGAGGTGACTGAAAAGATTGGCAAAATGGCCTATAAACTCAAGCTTCCTGCAGGGACTAGGATTCATCCTGTGTTCCATGTTAGCTGCCTCAAAAAACATTTAGGAACTCATATCACACCCTCCTTGGTGCTGCCAATCATTACTAATGATGGATTAATGCAAACAGAGCCTCAAGCAGTGTTGCAAAGAAGGTTGTATAAGAAGGGAGATGCTGCAGGTGTTCAGGTTCTTGTCTATTGGAAGGGTAATGCAACAGAGGATGCCACTTGGGAAGATTTTGATGACTTTGTCACTAAATTTCCAAATTTCCAGTTTTGAGAGATTGCTTTATACATATTATAGTTACATAATACAAAAGAACCTTGAGGACAAGGTCCATGCGAAGGAGGGAATAGTTGATAAGATCACTGTGACTTTCTCAATCACAATTAGTTACAATTTACTGCTTTACAATTTTAATGGGTGTATTGGGGACACGTGGCTGGGGACTGAGAGCAAGGTAGAGAGATGCTTTTATGTACAACGGTTTTCTTTGGGACATCTGTCATGTATTTTGCGTGGAAGAATTAATACAGAACTCTCTGGAGCTTGCTCCTTATTCTCCATCTTCATCTTCGTCATTTTACCCACCATCTTCATCTTGCATCTAGGTTCAAGGTTGAAAGGGTCATATTAGGACTCCGATCATCCATTCAACCACCATAGACGGCAGATCAAAGCTCCAAAGCCAACTTCAACAGCTCCACTTGTGCATGACTCACCGTCCGCGGCCAACGACGACTGGACCACTCCTATCTTCCTCCCCTCTCTTCCTTCTTCATCCCTCTGCACTTCACTCACCCAAAAAAGCCCAGAAAACCCGAAACCTAGCCCTTAACTCGAAACCCAGCAATTCATCCATCTTATGCCATTGGAAGGCCCAATTCTGTTCCACCACCGAAGGCCTTCGACCGATACCGTATACGGCGGAGTCCGACTACCGTCGGCACGGTATCGGATCCCAAATATGCATCTCTACCACCCTTTCAGTCGGAAGTCGGTGCTCCCCAATCGGTTTGGAATCCGTTCCAAACCCACCCCTACTAAATAGTATTGGATTTCGCTTTATGAAGGTGATCATTGAACTAGAATTTAATAAATACATGATTCAGGTGCATTTTGTAGTTACTTTTTTGTTGTTGGTTAATCTGTATGGACTTGTCTATCACTTTATTTATGAAATAGTGGCTCGTAGAAATTTATGTTTCCATTAAGGGAAATGCCATCTACCTTTCCATTTTTATCTTCTTCATCGACTTTCTCATTTATTATTCTTATTTCGTAGTATATTTTTATGATCGGAACTATTTATTTTTTAGTTCACTATCTAAATATTATCTTCAGAAAAAATTAATCAAATAAGAAAGTGTTTTATTATATAACCGTGATCAAATAAACAGATGATTTTAGTAATAGTTAGATTTACCGTATGTATTTAAATATTTATAAAAAAAAAATAACATTAAAAGAAGAAAATTAATAAAAAGAAAAACTTAAAGAAGCAAAAAAATTAAATACAAACTAAAAAATAGCTAGAAAAAAAAAAAAGCATATGAGGTTGGGGGGAGTGTTAGAAATAATAGCTAGGAATTGATCATAATAACGATTATTATAGAAAACGTAGTGAAAAAAATAAAGTTAAATTTTTCTTATCAAACCCAATACCTAGGATACAATCATATGCATTTATGGAATTCAAACAACTAACAATAATAAGACATACCTTCTTTTGTTCGTTGACTAAGTTATCTTTATTCATGGTGGCTTTTTCTACCTTTCGATTCACCAAAGCACCACAAGTGTCCTGTCTCTAAGAAATAGTCCACAAGGAAGTGATCAAGCAAGGTAGATGAGAGAGGTGATCAGGAGTGCTAGCTTCCTTTCAATTCTCTTTTCTCTTTATGGAGGCCGGTTGCCCTAGGTGGGTTCTCTCTGTGTTTTCTGCTTTTTCACAAACACACAACAAGTAAAAGAACGTATTCTCAAAGTCTGAACCTTATGTGGACTCTCACTTGTATTAACTGATGATAAATAACCTTTATTTATCATGTCAGTAGGAAACTAATTTTTCCTAAAATCCATAGGGGTGGCCGGCCATGTAGGGAAGGAGTGGGTTGTTGAGATATTTCTATTTATTTCACATTTATCCAAAATAAATTACCAAGTCAAACTTGGTTGATCAGACTTAAGCTGATGGCCGAGGTTTTATTCAAACCATTTGCTAAGTCAAATATCCCAATACTATATATATTTATAATTAATATTTTCATAATATAAATATCTCATATTTATTATTATGAGTTTTGCCTAAATCCAACTTACTTGGGCTTTGGGCATTGCATAGGTCCAACTCAAATATCAATTATAATTACAAGCCCAAATCCAATTTGAAACTTTAATTAATTATTCTCAATAATTAATTTCCAACCTTAATAAATGGTATTTATTAGTTAATTCTTCATTCCACAAGTCATGAGTGATGCCTAGTAGAATATCATAACTACCCAGAACAATCAGAAAGTTGGTGAACCTATTCAATTATTACCGGATCGTAATATATCATTCTGTCATATAATAACCCGAACATAAATAATTCTAGAACCATCAATGATTGGTGAACCCGCGGACCCATTTGCAACTCCTTTGGAAATATTGCCTGAATGGTATTTCTTTCTCGTATTTCAAATACTTCGTACAGTGCCAAATAAGTTATTGGGTGTTCTTTTAATGGTTTCAGTACATTATTAACAGTACCTTTTTTAGAGAATGTTAATAAATTCCAAAATCCATTTCGTTGTCTAAGGCATGGATAACTCTTTGTCAATCCCCTGTAAATGTCTTTATGTTTAGACATCTTCTAACAGATGTTGTCCAATCTATATAATTTGAGAAAACTCATTTCTCAATTTATCATGCAATGCTCTGGCCAGAGTCTTAATGTAAAATTTTATTTGTTAATTTCTCGCAAGTATATGAGTCTTTATAGTAAAGTACGTACAAAAGACGAGGTCGAACCCAAGGAAGTGTTTATAGGGATGGAGTAATTTAAAACTCTAAATCAATTTAAATCAAACCTAGCTAAAGAGATTTTTGGTTGGTTTTTGATGAAGACTAAAATAAAAAGGAAAATAATACAAGAAACTAAAGTGCAAAAATAAATACAAGAGAGAAAGGTGTAAGAATTTAGACAATGGTAGAAACCAAAGTCTTGGATTCCACACCACTATGTGACAACCTAGAGCATTTATCTAACAATTTCCCAAAGGAGAGCACCAAAGAATCAATTTGATGCCCTCTCCAAATATTTTTATATTTTAAGCACAAAAATTACATGTTTAGGTATATCATTGTCTAGCTTAGGAATGTACAACTTCTAAGCATTCCATGTGAAACCAAAACTAAGGAAGCTACAAGGAATCAAAGGGGTTGCTTATAAAAACTACAAACCAAGCATATTGTAGGAATAGACTCTAACTACCCAATATACATGGCATAATGAGTGAAAGAAACCATTTTTCTACTTTAATGACAAATGATATTTATTACATCTAAGTTAAGCACATAAAAGGGAAATGCTAAATAAATAACTAGTGGGTCATCTCATGATGGTGTTTCCTCCTCAACCTTGATGAGGAGGTTAGAAACCCACCATGGTGAGTTTCATCCCCATGAAATAAAATGCAAGAAATAAAATAAGGAACTACTAAATTAAAAAAACAAAAGAAGGAAATAACTAAATGACATATAAATTAAATATAAGCATAGATCAAAGTTTTACAAAATAATAAAAGAAAAGAAATGAAAGAGAATAAGTTCCAGCCCAAAGGGCTGGAATTTCTCTAAGGAAAACTATCCTAATGTGACTAAAGAGGAAAAGAAGCAGAGAAATAAAAAAAATTGTGAATTGAAGGCACAACAGTAGGGAATTAGGGCTGGTGAGGGGGTAGGTGTCGCATGAAGAGTAGATGAAGGGAGAGAGAGGAATTGCACGGAGAGAAATGGCTGGATTAGGAATGGCAACGGGGCGGGTTCGGGGCGGGTTTGCCAATACCATACCCGCCCCGCCGGGTAATCGTGTCCCCATCGGGGGTATTCAGGGCCCATATTATTTTTTTTAAAATATTTTTTTATTAATAACATACCAAATTAATATAGATATATAATATAATAGATGAAATACATTAAAATTCATCATATTATATTACAATAACACTAAATCATAAATAGAACACTATTAAATTTTAAAGACATGCAACAAAAATTAAGATAATAAATTAAAATATAATTATATAATATAATATTTTTATTAAATGGGTATAAGGGGCGGGGCGGGGCGGGGACGGGGATGGTATTACTATACTCGCTTAATCGGGGCGGGTCCCAATGGGGATTTTCGGGGGTGGGGAATTTTGTCATCCCTAGGCTGGATGCAGTTGTGAATTGGCTGGGTTGTTGGACACGTGTCGCCGCGAGATTGGCTGCAACAATGAGTAATGAATGTTGGAAGGCTTGGTGCAATGGCTGGAGACAAACGGAAGAGAGAGAGAAGAAGTGTGGCTGAGCGGCTCAGCTAGGCGGCTTAGGCTGGCATTGGGACCCATGTCAAAGAGAGAGAGAGAGAGAGAGAGAGAGAGAGAGAGAGGCGGCCCAGAAGCTTCCCGCTGTGACTGTTCAGCTCCCCTGGGTTGGGCTTGCTCAAGTGTGTTGGGTCGGTTTCTCTTTTTCTTCTTCTTTAATTCTTCTTTTGGGCTGGGCCATTTTACTTCTTTTATTTCTTTTTGGGCTTTCAAATAAAAACCTACAAAAATGTAAATAACTTAATTAGTTAAAAACTCATAAAATTCCTAAAATTAAATCTAATCTAAATAAAATAAATAAAAACCTAATAAAATCTAGAAAATAAAACGAAAACTAATGAAATCAAATAATTGACTAATTAACTAAAATAACAATTAAATTACTAAAATGCTAAAAGGATATATATATAAATTAAGCTCAACAAGTCTCCAGGACATCTATTATAGAATGTCATATAGGTTATTTGCCTTCTTTATGGAAGGTGACAGATTCCTTGTTGTAAGACTATGAACCTTATGTAGAATTAGTAAATTATGTTTATCATTAAAATGGGGCAAACCCAAGTATTTATACAAGCCTATGCCGCTAATTACAAGGAGATCAATAACCTACCCTACAAGCTCACCTGGAACACAAGTAAAGACAATATAAAAGACAATCCTCCTATAACTAGGTAACTTCTCTAACATTTCCTCGCAAACTAGATGGCCGAGGACATACAAGTTTGTCTCGAAGAAACAAAAAACGAGTGCGATGAAGATCGTAACGCCCCGAACCTCGAGCCCAATAAAAATACTGAAACACTGTCTTTCAACCCTTTTTCAAATAATGAGCCATGTGCATAAACATAAATAAATACATTTCTTTCAAATAAAACATTTATGTATAACCTCTGTATAAAAAATATTTAATAAAACTATGGTGGGTCCCACTGCCTCGACTTCTCCTCACTGTCTCCTCAACCTGCTTAACCTGCAAAGCACAAATAACCACACTGCACCAAATCCATAGTACACCGGGTCATTCAAACAAACAACCCGGTAAGCTCACTAGATCTCGTATGAGTGAAATGACTTAAACAATTATACTAAAATAATCCTTCAATTTCCATACTAAAAAATAATCCACAATAAAATCCATAATTTCTCAATCGGATAATAATTTCATCACCAATCATCCAAGCATCAAGATAAATCATAAATCCTCGCATTCAAATCAAATCCTATCAATAAATAACAATCATCATTTTGGCAAATCAATTGGGTAATCGTCAACTATAATCCTCAGCCTCAATCATTTACATCTTAAATAATAACCTCAAAACATAATCACCATCATTTCACCTTCAAGATTCAAGCCTAAACTTTACCAAGTCCTAGCAAACAAATGCATACACGCAAGCAAAGCAATAAAACAATCTATCTAATTTTACTTACATCGCTCTTTGAAATCCCCCATTTTAAAACCATTTCTCACATCCATTTTTAAATCATTTCAAAACTATAAATCAAACTCTGAACAACAAAAAATACTCTCAAGCTGTAAAACTATTAAAATGTCTGAAATAAAACGCAATGCCTTACTGAAACTGTCATTTAAAATGTTTACTGATGAAAAAGTATATTTCAAAATACTCCACAACTGAAACCTCACGCCACACTAGTACCCGGGGGACTGCTGGTCATACACTGAGGTAATTAAGCTCGTCACATCCCGTGCATAGGCACGAGCAGGCAGATAACTAGGCTCACCACTTCCCGTGCAGATAAATCTCGATGCATAGGCAGGAAGAAATGCTCGCCACTTCCCGTTCAGAGCGAATCAATACACGAGCGGACAAGAATACTCGCCACTTCTCGTGCAGAGTGAATCTATACACAAGCAGACATGAATGCTCGCCACTTCTCGTGCAGAGCTAATCTATACACAAGCAGGCAGGAATGCTCGCCACTTCTCGTGCAGAGCTAATCTATACATGAGCAGGCAGGAATGCTCGCCACTTCTCGTGCAAAGCGAATCAATGCACGAGCAGGTAGGAATGCTCGTCACTTCTCGTGCAAAGCGAATCTATACACGAGCAGGTAGGTAACTAGGCTTGCCACTTCCCGTGCAGAGTGAATCGATACACGGTGACAGAACCGCCCCCGGATTTCAACCCTGAAACCCGAAAAGGTCTTGCGGGAATCCAAAATCAAGGAAAATCCTACCGAAAATTTGGCAAAACCTCCCCTGAAAATGTACTAACCCATAAATTTCAAAACCTATTAAAAAGCACTTCTAAGACAGCAACCACCTCTACCACAACCAAAAAGGGGTCTCAGACCCAACACTATAAAATAACCTTATAATTTAAGTATGGTAATCAGAGCCACTACTCCTATCACAGAAATTTTTACAATTAAAGAAAAAGAACTTTCACAAAATGAAAGTGATGCCTACAAGATCCGAGAATGGAAAATGGATGCTATTTGCCTCAACGCGAATGGCGCGACCTCCACCAAAGCTATTACATGGGGCGACAATTTAAGACAAAACAAGAAAACGGTGAGATAGGCTCAGTGAATGGACAGTTAAATGGAAATAAAAATCAAAGATTAAATATCTTTTCAGAAAAACCCTTTTACACACGTTTAACTCTAAAACCTTACGATGCCCTTTGAAATCCCCCAGTTTTAAAACGCTTTCAGAAACTTGTTCAAAATTGTTTTCATAATCTAATAGACCAAATAGAAGTATAAACTATTTATCAAATAGAATTCAAATATTTAAAATTCTGAATACTTTTATAAATTTAAAATAAATTATCACTATAAAACCGTATATAATACAACATACCAAGTCAATTACCCAGAGAATCTGTCATACATGCACAGAGCCAAAAATCTGTCATACGCATGCAGAGCTATAAATTCTGTCTTACGTGCACGCAGAGCCACCCCCAAAGGGTCAAGCATCACAACACACGACCCAAAGCCTATGTGTATGCCGCAATGGGTCCCAAAGACCTATGTAATCTGATAACCTGGAAGGGCACTGAAGTGGGTGGTTTGAAAATCAATAACAACTCATAAACTCATAAAAACCAATCCCAAGTCCTTTCATTTTCTTTCTAAAGCTCCCCGTAACAAGTCCAAACTCATCAAATATGCATTTGTTCAACTCACAATATCTAAATTCATGAATCCATGAAACTTTGAAAACAAAAACCATAAATCTCAATTTAAACTTAGGAAAGAAGAATTTAAAAGCCAAATTTTAACTCAAAAATCCTTTAGCTTAAATTCAAACTCAATATAGCCAAGTAATAAAATTTAATCATCAACATATAAACATTTCAGAAAAATTAAAAGTTAGTCCACTCACAGTGAGAAAATCTAAGGTCAATCCTCCGCCGGATCGTCGCGAACCCCGGTCGTCTCACCTATAACACAAACGATAAAATATGAAATTAGTCTCGACTCCAATACATTTAATTTTGTGTGTGTGTGTTAATCCTAATGTCCCGCTAAACTCACGCTCAAGGTAACGATTATAAATCATCTCCCTCAAAACTATACGCTCTCTAACCTATTCCTAAACATCTCGAAACTTCCCGGCTCACACCAACATCAACCACACTTCTAAAACCAATTATAAATCTCGAAAATAAATTTACGTAACCAACCTCAATCGAGCACACCGTCTGAGAGTAAGTTCAATATCGGAAAAGTATCCAAACATTTAATCCATTAATACCCAAATAAACCTTACGTGTGTTATGCCTCGACCTAGGTTCACTCGGGAATCGTTTTCAATATAGAAAACATATCCAATATCAATCCAAATTGAGGTTTCGTAAACTCCGGAAAATTCCCACCTAAACACAATTAATAACTAACTCCAAACGAGTTTTAAATTCAAGTATCAAAAGAAATTGGCGGCTGGTTGATCAGAACCACCACTCTCGCTGCTTAAAGTGGCAGCCACAAACGCACCACTCACCCAAACTCAAATTCCATTAAAAAATTTCCTATTAGAAATGACAATTGGAAGTTCCTAAGACAGGAAATCGCTCAAAACTACTCCAAATCATCACACAGATCCGATCTTCTAGAGAACCCGAAATGGGTTCCAATTTAAACTTTAAACTTTAAAATTTCTAAATTTAAAACGACAAAAACACAGAAAAATGAAGCCCAAAATAAGAGAGAGAAAACCCACCAAGAATCCAGAAGATTTGAGGTGAAATTTGACTGAAAACGGAGGGAGAGATCAGCGGCCCTGTGTGGCTTTTTCGAGCAGAATCGACGCGCAGGGGGGCTGGGCTAGCTGGAGGAGGAGCTGACGAGCTGGCCGGCGTCGGGGAGGCACGCCGGTGACCTCAGGTGACTGGAGATAGTTGGGCGAAGAGAGGGGCGGCGGCTGAGGGTTTTCTGGCTTGTTCCCTACGCGAGTGTTGGCTGATGAAGGGAGTGGCGGGGAGTGGTGGTTGGCTTGTGAGGGTCACGCCGGTGAGGTCGGGTCGGTGAGGGGTGGTCGACGGCGAGGTGGTGGTGGTGGTGGTCGACTGATGCAGGGGTGGTTGCGGGGGAGAAGAAAAACAGGGAGAGAGAGAGTGCGGGGAGAGAGAGATATAAAGGGAGGAGAGAGAAGCTTGTTGAAAATTCTAGAGAGAGAGAGAGAGAGAGAGAGAGAAATCAGAAAATTTTCTGATTTTGGGTATTTAAAATCCTACTTATATAAATTTATAAAATTGCCCCTCACTTCACATGTCCGTATCTTTCAAACCGTAACTCGAAACGACGCATGCTACGTGTCTATGAACTCGTGGACTCGAAACCTTTCCAACGGACCCGAAGTCAAAATCGAAACCCCATTTATTTTAAAAGTCAACTTTGGGTCAAGCCCCAAATTAAAACAAAAATAAAAATTTAAATCAAAACCCTTTTTATTTTCCAAATAAATCTCAAAATCTTTAAAATACAAATCAACATTCTTTAAAGACCTCTTAAAAACATAGTTAAATAAAAATTTTAATTTCTAGTGGAATTTTGGGTCGGGTCGTTACACACGGGCAGACAGGTATTCTCGCACAACCTCAATCACAACATTCTCGAAACTAACTCATAATTATCATTATTTAACAATATATTAATGTCCCTTGTATTTCTTTTCAGATTCATCTCTACATAAGCATCATCATCAACACTTGCTGTGAGAAAATTTATTCTTAAAACATTTATAAAATAAGGTTCACTCACTGTTTACTCCGAAATTGATTTCTACTCACGACCCCTCACTTGTTTGCCACTCAAACCATACGAACACTTCCTCAATAAGTAACTTGATTATTCTGTAAAATAATTGCCTAATCATCATTCATTAATCCTCGATAATAAGCATTTCTTCTTTAATTCAGCAATTATTCTTAGGGCAACTCTATAATTCCCAATTAATTCCTTAGCCTCAAATCATCGTCAATTCATTGTCATGATTCAAATCCTAAACTTAGCCTTCTCTAACATATAACTACAAACACACAAAACAAACAAATCACTAACGGTACTCTACATTACAATCTGATAAATTTCACTCACAGTGCAACCACGTGAAATGACCGAAATGCCTTTAACGGCGCCATTTCTTGGATATTAAATCCAGCAGCATAATGGTATCGGGAATGAGATTTTCTGAGCCTGTGTACCAAAAAGACCTAGAAAGGTTCCTGAGACCTTAATTGAGCGGAATCGGGTCAAACAACCATTAACCCGCCGCCAAAAATGGTCGTTTCGATGGTGGCAGCGACAGCACAAACCTCGAGTAGCCGGAAACAGCCGAAAACGGCGATAGAAACCGCGGTGTCACTCTTTTTTCTAGCGTCGATTTGCTGCACGTGGTGGCTGACTGACAGCGGGGAGGGGTGGGTTGAGTCGGCGCCGGTGTAAGAAGCACATCGGTGATCGCCGTTCATCCGAGGAAGGCCGGAGCAAGAAGTTCCGGTGTGTAGCAGTGGCTGCGCGCGCAGAGAGAGGGAAAAGAGAGAACTGTCAGGGAAAGAGAGAAAGAGAAAACTGTCAGGGAGAGAGAGAGACCGAGGGAGGAGAGAGAGAGAGAGAGAGAGAGAGAGAGAGAGAGAGAGGCTGAGGCGGTGGCGTTGCCGCCTCCTGGCCAGACGACGAGGGAGGGAGGCCGGAGAGAGAGGAGCTCGAGGGAGAGAGAGACAGGGAGAGAAGAGGGATCGGGGAGAGAGAGTGTGTGTGTGAGAGAGAGGAGAGATAAATGTGATATATAAAAAAAATTTATTTTGGGTTTTTAAAATCCCTTCCACACTAAATTACAAATATGTCCCTGACTTTAAAAGCTCGTAAATCTCAAACCGTAACTCCGATTTAAGCGTGCTTCGTGTCTATGAACTCGTGGACTTGAGATCTTCCCAACAAGCCCAAAGTCAAAAACGAAAGCCCACTAACTTTAAAAATCAACTTTTGAGTCAATCCCAATTTAAAACAAAAAATTAAAATTAAATCCAAAACCTTTTAATTTCCAAATAAATTCCCAAAATCCTTAAAATAAATTCTCAAAATATTTAAAATAAATCTTTGAAAAATACGAGGTCTCACAAAGACCTTTGGTGAGAATGTCCGCAGGCTGATCCAAAGAGGGTAGAAATTGAACCATATGAGTACCAAGTTTCACCCGATCCCGCACAAATTGAAGATTCAACTCAATATGTTTGGTACGGGCGTAAAACATCAGATTAGCAGCCATGTAAGTGGTGCTCAGATTGTCACAAAATAGAGGAATACCCAAAGGCAAGCTGGGGTGAAGCTCACGGAGGAGGGAAGACAACCAAATTGTCTCAGCACACACCTGAGCAAGAGCACGATACTCAGACTCAGCACTAGAGCTAGACATAGTGCGCTGTTTGGCAGAGCTCCAAGAAACAAGATTAGACCCGGGAAAGACAAGATAACTAGAGGTAGAGTGCATTGTGTCTAGCCCAATCGGCATCAGAGTAGCCACGAACAGAGACAGCACCAGGAAAGGATTGAAAAACAAGACCAAGCTCCAAACAGCCCTTGACATAGCGCAGAATGCGCTTAGCAGCAATAAGATGAGTATGTGTCGGAGCCGCCATGAACTGAGCCACATGATTGACTGCAAAGGCAATGTCAGGGCGAGTGAGAGTCAAATACTGGAGATAACCAACCATATGGCGAAACTCAGTGGGATCAAGCAGCGGCGTGCCATCCTGGTTGGAAAGTTGGTTCTTGGCGGTAACCGGAGTAGCACACGGTTTGCAGTCAAGCATATTACACCAGCGAAGAAGGTCAACAACATACTTGGACTGAGAGAGATGGAGCCCAAGAGAGAGAGGCTGAACCTCAATACTAAGAAAATAATGAAGAAAACCAAGGTCTTTGATGTCAAATTCACGACCAAGAAGCTGAAGAAAAGAGGAAATAAGGGCCGGAGCAGTACCTGTCAGAATAATATCATCCATATACAAGAGAAGTACCAAAAAGTGAGAACCATGTTTGTAAACAAACAGAGAGGAATCAGCCTGACTCTGCTGAAAACCATGGTGAATAATAAAGGAGTTAAAACGAGTGAACCATGCACGCGGAGCCTACATAAGACCATAGATGGCCTTGTGTAACTTGCAAACAAAGTTGGAATGAGCAGAATCAATAAAGCCAGAAGGCTGCTGCATATAAACATCCTCCTCAAGAAACCCATGCAAAAATGCATTTTTAACATCTAGTTGACGAACATACCAACCATTATTCACAGCCATACTCAAAACTGTGTGAATAGTGGCAAGTTTCACCACCGGATTGAAGGTTTCATCATCATCCAAGCCATGTTGCTAGTGAAAACCCCTGGTAACGAGACGAGCCTTGTATCGCTCAATCGAACCATCGGAACAACGCTTGATCTTAAAGACCTACTTGTAACCAACGGGCTGATGAGAGGACGAAGGAGGCACAAAAGACCAAGTATAATTCTTCAATAGAGCATTGAACTCATCAGACATGGCGACACGCCATTGAGGAGACCGAGAGGCCTGAGTAAAACAAGTGGGTTCAGAGTCAGACAGTGAAGCCGAAGTAGACAAAGCCACCGAAATGGGATAACGAACAGTCTCATCCGTGTGCAATTTAGGCTTCACAATACCAGCCTGAACCTGAGTAGTCATCGGATGCGAGGTGTGAGGTGGAGCAGCAGTAACACCCAATTCGCTGCTAGCAACGGGCAGACCAGGAGAGCCGGCAGAGAGGGAGGTGGAGAGCCCGGCAGAGAGGGGTGGACAGCCCGGTGGAGAGGGCGGTTTGACCGGTTACGGAACCACCGCAGGAACCTCCGGTGAAAGAGGAAGGGAGGGCAAAGCCGAACACACCTCAAGTTCCACCAACGGTGTGCTAGGTGAGGGGGGTAACTGTCTGGCAAAAGGAAAGCAAGCTTCATCAAAATAACATGACGCGAAATATAAATACGATTGGTCCGAGGATCCAAACACCGATACCCCTTATGTTGCAAGCTATACCTCAGGAAGACACATTCTAAGGAACGAGGATAGAGCTTATTAGAGACATAAGGGCCAAGAAAAGGGTAACACGCACACCAAAAAATGCAAAGATGTTAGCAAGAGGGGGGGTGTCCAAACAACCTAAAGGCTGGAGACGACCAATTGAGAACCGCAGTGAGAGCCGCCTCAACCCAGAGAGTCAATGGGGCGTGAACAGCATGTAGGAGAATACACGTGACAGTGGCAATATGGCGGTATGTACGATTAGAAAGCCCATTTTGTTGAGGCATATGGGGACAAGAGAATCGATGAATAATGCCATTGGCTTTGTAAAAATTAACAAAGAGAAATTTAGAAAATTCACCACCAGCATCACTCTGAAAATATTTAATAGTCAAGTCAAATTGGTTCTTAACCATAGCACAAAAATCACGAAAGTGAGTAAAAACCTCCGATTTTTTACGCATGGGAAAGCTCCAACTAAACTGACTAAATTCATCCGTGGAAAGTAAATAATAGCGAAAGCCAGAAGAACTTAAAGTAGAGGACATCCATACATCAGAGTGCACAAGAAAGAAGGGAAAAGATGCATTAAATTTATTCGAAATAAAAGGCAATTGATGAGATTTCCCAAGAGCACACTGTTTACAAAAATGCTTATTAGCAGAAATACGAGACCCTAAAGAAAACTGAAAACCCAAACGAGAGACAATAGCAGCCGATGGGTGACCAAGATGGTTGTGCCATAACTCTGACGAAGATGCAACTAAAGCTCTTGGGACGGGTTGCGAAAGGGGATAGAGACCATCCTTACATGGGCCCTGAAAAAGACATTTACCAGAAGCAAGATCAGAAATAGTAAAGCCAGAAGGATTAAAACAGAAACAGACAGAATTATCACGCGTAAATTTAGCAACAGACAGAAGGTTTTTATGAAGATTAGGAACATGAAAAACATCAGTCAAAGCGAAGGAAGAACGACCAAGAGGAAGAGATATGTTACCAGTTTGGGAAACAGGAAGAAACTCCCCATTCCCAACAACGACACCAGAATTACCATAAAACAGAGAAGGATCTTGCAATAGACCACTGTTGCTAGTCATGTGATGAGTAGCACCAGTGTCAAAGTACTAAGTAGGATCTAAGGAACCAGCCGCTGCCATGTTAGATTGAGAAGTGTGTATGCCGGCAAAGGGAGAATCAGCCGAGTTGGACCTGTGAGGACACATATTGGCCTTATATATGGCTAGGTGTGCCACAATAATAGCAGATAATGGGCTGCGGATCGAGCACGACCAAGGACACCCGGAGCCGACGACAGAGAGGAACTAAAAGAGGACGACGCAGGAGAGAAACCTGACTGCGGCGCAGGAGTGAAGCCAGTTGCTGCCATGGGGTCTAGGAACCACGACCACCACCGCGAGAGAAGCCACACCCATGACCAGGAGATAAACCACCACCAGTAGAAGAACCACCGCAACCAGTAGCGGGAAAAGAACCACTGTGAGGAGATGAGTGGCCATTAAAAAATTGATGTTGAGCACGGTGAGTAGCAACCAAGGGCTGAGTGGCAGAGGTAGTCATGAGATGAGCATTCTGAGCCTCAAAAGAAAGAAGGCGAGCCCGAAGATTGGTAAAATTCGGAAGCGGAGGAGAATTGAGGATCGCCGTGATAACCATGGAAAAATCAGAACCTAGACCATGAAGCATAGCCGTAACAAGATCATAATTAGAGACCAGCTTGTTAATAGCGGAGAGGGCATCGGCCAAAGATTTGGCATACTGGAAAAATTCAGAGACGGACTTAGACTCCTTGTGCATGCCAAAAAGTTAAAAGCAGAGATTGGCAGCATTAGCAATAGAGGTTTGAGAGAACTGTTGACGAAGACAAGCCCAAATCGCAGCCGTAGTGGACTAGCCAACAACCATGGAGAGAATAGACTCAGAGAGAGTCGAAGTAAGATAGCTTACAATTAGCTGATATATCTGAAACCATTGAGCAAAGGCAGTGACAGGACCACCTCTCGATTTCACCCTGAATCTCGAAGAGGTCCTGTGGGAATCCAAAATCAAGGAAAATCTTACCGAAAATTCGGTAGAACCTCCCCTGAAAATGGACTAACCCAAAATTTAATAACCTGTAAAAACACTTCTAAAAACATTAGCCGCCTTTACCACAACCAAAAAGGGTTTCAGACCTAAACAACACCACAATAACATAAGGTTTCAGTATGGTCTTTAGAGCCACTACTTCTACTACAACAAATTTTACAGTTAAAGTAAAAATGAACTTCCAAAATGGAAGCGATGCCTACAAGATCCGAGTAAATAAAATGAACGCTATGCCTCGACGTGATTGACTCGACCTCCACCAATGCTACGGCCTGGGGGGAAAACAATTTAAGACAAAACAAGAAAATTGTGAGATAAACTTAGTGAGTGGACGAGTTAAGAAAACGAAACATAAATTTATTTAGGGATTAATGTCATTTTGCTCCCCAGACTATTACACATGTATCAGTTTGCTCCCCAGACTTCTAATTTGGAAAATTAAGGACCCTGACTTTTTCAATTTTGCCAATTAAGGTTATTCCGTCAATTTATACATTTTTCATCTAAAATGTCGAGATGATCAAGCAAAATTTAGCAAGAAATAAAAGAGGAAAAATGATGCATGAGGAAAAAATGATAAGATCTAATTGGAAGGGACCATTTTGCCCTCAAAGATTTGGATAAAAAATGTGTAAATTGACAAAAGAACCTCAATTGGCAAAATTAAAAAAGTCAGAGTCCTTAATTTTCCAAATTAGAAGTCTGGGGAGCAAACTGATACAAGTGTAATAGTCGGGGGAGCAAAATGGTATTAATCCCATTTATTTATTATTTTAGAAGTCATAAAATAATAATCTCTAAGACTTTACAATCGCTCTTTGAAATCTCCCGGTTTTAAAATATTTTCAAAATTTCTTATCCAACGTCATAGGAACTATTTAAACATAAGATAGAAGGGTTAAACAAGTAAGAAGTCGTTCTTTGAAACTTTCTGAGTAAAAGTATTATGTAGCACCATATACTTAAGAATAAATATTAAACATAAAAAGAAATTTCCTCTTTAAACTTATGAAATAGAAAATCCTTGGAAAGAAAAAGGAAGTTTTACTGTACTCATACCCGTAATTGTATACAATGTCCTGACCACAATCCCGGGCACGGGCAGGCTCAAACCCTGGCCACAATCTCGTACATAGAGGTCACTCCGCACGAGCATGCTCATATCCTGGCCACAATCTCGTACGAAGAGGTCACTTCGCACGAGCATGCTCATATCCTGGCCACAATCTCGTGCATTTTACACAGGTAGGCTCGTCCGATCAATACGTGCATTTACACAGAAATTTTAAAATACTCTTTAAATCTCTACTTACTTTTGAGATAAATGAATAACCCTTTTCTTTCCCTCAATGCTCTCCTTAATAATCCAAACCCTAAAGTGTCATTTCTTATATCACGACATCACAATCAACATAAATATTCAAAGGAGACGAATATCCAAGACATATGAAATCTTTTCACAAACTAAGTAGAAATTAAAGCATGCCCCTTAAATTAACAATTTCTTCGATAGAAATTTCACATATAAAAACACATTTAAATATTACTTGATTGTTTAAAATATGAAATCCAAGGTATGGGCATTCGAACCTACATGAGTGATTAATTATGAAACTTGAAATTTAAAACTCAAGATCGACTCCAATTTAAAACATAGAGATCAAACCACATAGTAAAACATAATTTTATAAAAATCAAAGTCCATTCACAGTAAGAAATCTAGCTTCAATCCTCCGCCAGATTGTCTCGAGCCTCTATAATGTCGCCTTAGCCAGGGCTCGTCCGGAAGTTGTTTCGGTATTGCAAAGTGACCGATTACGGTACTATTTGAGATTTTGTCTACTCTGAGCAACTTCCACCTAGTTTGCCGTGAAAGGTGGCCGGAGTAGCCAGAAATCGACGGAAAACCATTAAGGGGCCGAAAAATTTCGAGCTTTAATTTGATTTGTATAGTCCACTACAGGTCACAATCTATATATCAAATGAAAGAGACGTCGAGATGAATCCATAGCCACCAAGATTGTATCAATAAGACTTCGGACGACCAAGATATGGCCAATCAAAGTTTTTGATGTAACCCACGCCTAGAGAGAGAGAGAGAAAGAGAAGATGCAGATGAGAGAGAAAGAGATTTTCACGGAGAAGATCAACTGGGCTGGTTTTTAAAATATTTGGCCCGTAAATTACCATTTTGCCTTCCTACTTCAATAGCTCATATTTTGTCCCTCGTAACTCTAATTCGCTATCTGTTTTTGCCTACACACTCGTGAGCACGAGCTCTATCCAACCATGTCAAAATTATAATTTTTACACAAAATTTTCAATTAATCCCTTTTAAAAAAATACTCAAACTTTTCTATTATGAGCATTTGTGTCTAAGTTCTTAAGAAATTCATCCACAATGGATCCAGGTCCGAAAAATATTCCAAAAATTCCTATGGGCTCTTCTTGACTTGTACCATTTTTCTATCGCTTCAACTTAAACTTTGAGTCCCAGAAATATATTCAACTTAATTTAAATATTTCCAAATAAATTCCAATAAATCCTTAATGACTTAAATTAATTTATTAAAAAATCATTATAACCTCAATTAAGTTTTCATGAATATCCAACCATTTATTTTTGTCTCCAAATAAATTTAGAAATCTTTTATGGGTCCCACAGCTGAACTTTCTTTTGTACCTCTTAAGTCCACAATAAGTAAAAAAAATAAAAAAAAATTTAAATTTCTAGTGAAATTTGGGTCGGGTTCTTACAAGCGGGATTAAGAAAGAGAGGTTGGTCACCATCTGCAGGGAGCAAGGGAGAAGAAGCGATGCCGGAACCATCAACAAAGGAGAACAAACCATGGCCAATAAGGAAGGGGCGCATCTAACTCTCCCAGAGAAGAAAGTTTGTCTTAGTAAGTTTCAGAAAATGAGCAACGTTGGGGCCGGAGAGAGTGGAGGTAGAACCAACCATGAGAGGAGGAAGCCGAAGAAGAAGCCACAAGAGAAGTCGATACTGTAGAGGAAGAGGCAGCAGACAACATGAAGTAGGGTGAGGAGTGGCGGCAAGAAAGAAAAACTAGGGTTAGGGTTTGCGGCAAGAAAGGAACAAAAGAAAACCACTTTAGTCCGAGAGGACCTCTGATACCATGTAGAATTGGTAAATTCTGTTTATCATTAAAATGGGGCAAACCCAAGTATTTATACAAGCCTATGCCGCTAATTACAAGGAGATCAATAACCTACCCTACAAGTTCACGTGGAACACAAGTAAAGACAATATAAAAGACAATCCTCCTATAACTAGGTAACCTCTCTAACACCTTCGTACATGAATCACTAAACCCAATCCATACACACTCCAAGTCCCTTAGTCGAGTATGCGTGCATTGTATAGTCAAATTCTAGCCACGCATGCACAAGGTGACCCATAGTGTCTCAGGTCAAAGGATTCTTTATGATGTTATAATTAAGGATTCTTGTTTGACATGTCGTAAAACTCCATACAAGAAATCCTTTTAACGGTCATGTTCAGTGATCTTAATCCCCAATTAGCACCCACTTATTTATCATAGTGTCAACCTACACGAATGATCTGAGACTCATCATCCACCTAAAGGTGCTGATATAACAAATGCTGATAGAGAATTACATGTGTCCGATATGTGATCCGTTAATCAGGAACATCTTTAATTAGGAAATAAGAACTAAGGAGTAAAGGTCTTCACTTATTCTACTCACAAGAATAATTTCTCCTTATCTTAATATCCATGGACATTTTATGTATTGGTTCAGTATATCACATACATTGATATATGATACATAAAATAGACTTTGCCCTTTTGTATATTTATGTAATTAATTCCTAAAATTCCAATTTTAAATTGGCTTTTAGGGCATACATCTAACAGGGAGATGCGACAGAGCTGGGGGGAGGGGGTGCAACGAGGGTGGGGGAGGGGGGGCGCGGCAACGGGCCGGGCGGAGGAGGGTGGGGTGCAACAGGAATGGGTGGGGAGGGACGTCTCGTTTTTTTTTTTTTTTTTTAGTTTTTTTGTTTGTTTTTAATATTTTTCTTTTTTATTTTGTTTTTTATTTTTTTTCTTCTTTTAGTTTAATTTTATTTTTTCTTCTTTTATTTTATTTTATATTAATTTTCTTCTTTTAATTTTATTTTTATAAATATTTTAATAATGAGAAACGTCAATTCCGTTAATTTTGACGAAAAGTGTAACAAATTTTGACAAAATATCCTCATTTGATTCTTAAATGTAGTAGTCCTAACAGATGCACTTTTGAAGCGATAATCCTGATTTGACTCAAACACATTTATTGGAGTCCTTTGCCTATAATTTTCCCTTAATAAACTCACTCTTAAGTTTGAAATATGTTAACATCACATTATTAATTGTTCCTAAAAAAAATGGTGAAATTTTTTTAACCCCCTTAAGATTTATATGATTTTGCTACCGCCCCCTGCATCACCCATGCCGCCCCATACTAATTCTTTTCCAAACTTTCAAGCTTAAATAACAACAAAAATTACCCACCAGCAACCAACCTCTCCGAGCCCATTTAACAATTACAATGAGACCTAGCTCATTTCGAAATTATTTTTTATGTAAACTATTTAAAACCCCCTAATTAGAGTTTAGTTATTTCAAAACCTCTACTCTTAATAAAACTAATTTAAAACCCCCTATTAATCACTTAAACTCTCCCAAAACCCCCTGGTCAACTAACACCCAGCTAGGTTTCACCCCATTTTATTTTGATTTTTCGATTATAGCCCTAGTCACTTAATTAGTTTCATTTCTCTCTCTCTCTCTCTCTCTCTCTCTCTCTCTCTCTCTCTCTCTCTCTCTCTCTCTCTCTCTCTCTCTCTCTCTCCCTCTGTGTTCTCTGTTCTCTCTCATCCGTGCGTGGCTGTCATCAGCGCGTGTGGCGTTGTCCGGCGACGGTTGCCAGCGAGACCACCATCATCAGCTTCACCTCTCTCTCCTCTTCCTCCCTCTGCCATCACTCGCCCCAATTCATGCCCAAACAGCCCAAATCGCCGCCACCAAATCAGTGGTGCTCGCCGGCGATCTACCTTTTTCGGTGGAGTTGGAATGCCAAACCACCCAAGCCTTCTTCCTCTCGACGTCCTGAGCACGATGGTGTGCTCGGATTCTCCATCCGATCAGCCATAGTGGCAGATAGAAGCCACAAAGGCCGCGGCTTTTCCGCCGACGATATGCCTTTTTCGGCAGCCATTTCTGATGAGTCAGGTACCTATCTTCTTCACCTCGTTGTGCTCTTCAATTATATGTATTTGGATTGGTCCAATTGTTGAAGAAACAAGAAAACCCAAATCAAACCTCACGACCACTGCGGCTGCTCCACCACTAGTGGTAGCGATTAAAACCTGATTTTATTCATTTTTTATATGGTTATTGTGTGCTCTGTAGTTCTGTCGCTTACAGACTTTTTTTGTGTTCAATGTGCTTGAATTTTGATTGCAATTTGTGTCTGTAAATATCATGAAAATGAAAATTCAGTTTCATTTTGTTCATATGTATGTTTGTTGGAAGATTAAGACCTGTTTTGTTTGCTTGTTTTGTTGGAATAAGGGTTATATGATTATATATGTATGTATGTATGTTTGTATCATGAAAATTCATGCTTTTATCTGCTTGTTTTGTACAATCTGTGATTTAGCAATGAATATCTAAATGATGGTGCTTCAATCTTCAATATCATAAAAATTTAGTTTCAGTTAGTGAAAATTCAATTTCACTCCCTGAAAATTCAGTTTCAGTGCGTGAAAATACAGTTTCAGTCCGTGAAAATACAGTTTCACTTTGTGAAAATTCAGATTCACTTCGTAAAAATTCAGTTTCACTTATAACTATGTTTTGTATATAATTATAGTGTTTTGTTTCATTTCATTTCTATTGAAATTCTTTTATTGTTCAGTTTCAATTAGAATTTGAAGATTTGAAGATTTTAGTTCAGTTTCAGTTGTAATTAAAAAAATGTCCAAAGATCTGCAACTGTGTAACTATTAATTTTAGTGTATATGTGAAATTGTTTCGTTTTATGTGTAAAGAATGTTTAAGCAATGTGACGGTGTAATTAAATTATTATTTGCGGTGTTATTTTTTCAATTGAGTTATAATTTGAATATTTTATTTTCAATTTCAGTAAATATGCTATTTTTCAGTTTCAGTGTTTGATTTTAGTTTTAGCAAAATATTGATTTTAACCAAAAAATTCAGTTAAAAAAAAATCAGTTTTAGCAAAATTCAATTACAGTGACGTCAGTGCACGTCAGTGATGTCAGCGCTCGTCAGTGCGTCAGTGCGTCAGTGCATCATTCCGTCAGCGCGCGTCAGTACGTCAGCATGCGTCAGAAGGGTAATTTAAGATTATAAGTTATTGGGGGTTTTGAGAGAGTTTCTAGATGGATGGGGGTTTAGAAAAATATTTTGGGTGGTTAGGGGTTTAAAATTACGGACTTTGTATGTATTATTATTTGTATAATAATGTATTAACATACTATAAATAACTTGTAAAAAATTATGTAAATAACTGTTGGTACTGCCTTTGATTGTGGTCAATTTATCATCTTTTTCCTGCCTCCTACGTCATACATATATGGTGGTTGTCAAATAAAAAACTTTTGTTGGTGGTGACAATTTGTGCTGGATATCATGATGATATGCATGTACCCCCAATTAATTTAGAAAGCAATGCATGGTAGATTGTGAAATAAGGCAAAGAAAAAAATTAAAGGGTGCAATATATATCTCCGCATCTACTAATCATAGGCCGGTCCATAATTTAACATAAATGTACTGTTTTTTCGTCTTTAATTTTGTTGAATTGTTACTTTTAATATTTCACTTAAAAGTAGATTTGTCATGAATAATTAATTATTGACCTAATAATATTTATTTTTCTCTTTATAATATTGGAGAGATTTCAAATTTGAATCTATCTTTATTCAGATTAAAAAAAAAAAAAAACAGTATTTGTTATGTATCACATTATATATAATTAACTATAATTAACACTTAACATATTTAGTTGTATTAATCGCAAAAACTTAACAAGTGTAACAGTGGTGATTACATCTTGATCATTAAAAGTGGTGATCACCAAAACGTAGGTATATATATATATATATATATATATATATTGATCGCCAAAAAATGAAATTAAACTAGCAAATTTATTCTCCTTTCGAGCATAGGCATGGTAAAGTTACCAAAACGTATGGATATGTCTTGGTTTTGAGTTGGATAGATATATCCCTAAAATAATCCAGTAAAGTAAAAGACATGAAAAAAAAACAGTGTCATGAAACCGTTATGAGTAATATTCACGCACTACCATTTTATTAGTTATATATCTGAAGTAAATGATCGAAATGAAAACTTTACGGTTAAAAATTATAATTGGTTACTTACTTAGCACTCCTCACTTAATACTACAAATTAATATGCATTTCATTCCTTTAAAACTGAGGTTACATGCAACAAGCAAAGTTCACTCGATCCCTATGCTGCTATGCACATGCATCCTGTCACGCGCGTTTTCCACCCCCATCAAAAAAAAAAAAAACAAAACAAAACAAAACAAAACAAAACAAAAGGAAAGAATAAAAAAAAGTGAAAAATCTAAGAACATAGAGTTATGAGGTGGGTAGGTCTTAAACTCTTAAATCTTAATTAATTTCTCTTAGAGCCCACTAGAGCCAATTAACTTGGATAACCCAAAGGTTTGAAGATGCTATGAAAGAAAAGATATGGCAGGATGCAATGGACGAAGAAATAAAAGTTATCAAGAAAAATAAGACATGGGAGCTTGTTGATCGACCTAAGAGTAAAGACATCATTGGACTTAAGTGGGTATATAAGACAAAGTTTAATGAAGATGGCTCAGTCCAAAAGCATACGGCTCGTTTGGTTGCGATAGGTTACTCTCAACAACCTGGTATTGATTTTAATGAGACATTTGCTCCTATAGCTCTCATGGAGACTATAAGAACTGTTTTGGCATTGGCTACTCAAATAAAGACATCGGTGTATCAATTAGATGTCAAGTCAACATTTTTAAATGGAGAACTTGAAGAGGAAGTTTATGTTGAACAACCGAAGGGATATGTTGAACAACCGAAGGAAGAGAAAGTTTGTCGCCTTCAAAAAGCCTTATATGGCTTAACGCAAGTGCCAAGAGCCTGGAATAGTAAGATTGATCAATACTTATGTCAAAGTGGTTTTTTAAGAAGTCCAAATGAGCCATCACTTTATGTCAAGAAAGAAGGTACACATGATTTTCTGTTTGTTTTGTCTCTATGTTGATGATTTAATTTATACGAGTACTAAACTGAAGATGGCAGAAGTTTTTAAGAAGGATATGATGAAGGAATATGAGATGACAGATTTGGGCACTATGAGATATTTTTTAGGAATTCAGGTTCAACAATCAGATGAAGGAATTTTTATTTGTCAAGAAAAGTATGCAGAAAATATCTTGAACCGTTTCAATATGTTGAATTGCAAACCAATGGATACTCCAATGGCAATTAATTTGAAACTTTCAAGTAATGATGGAGTGCCTAAAGCTGATGCATCTATGTATAGAAGTGTTGTTGGATCACTAATTTATTTAACAAACACAAGGCTAGACATTGTTCATGCAGTAAGTGTGGTATCTCGATTCATGAGTGATCCAAGTAATAATCATTTTGCTGCTGTGAAAAGAATATTAAGGTATGTGCAAGGAACCAAAGGATATGGCATCAGATATACTCAAGAGAAAGAAAGTGTTTTAGTTGGGTTCACGTGCATTTATATCTTGGCCACAATCTCGTGCATTTTACACAGGCAGGCTCGTCCGATCAACACGTGCATTTATACAGCAATTTTAAAATACTCTTTAAATCTCTACTTACTTTTGAGATAAATGAATAACCATTTTCTTTCCCTCAACGCTCTCTTTAATAATCCAAACCCTAAAGTGTCATTTCTCATATCACGACATCACAATCAACATAAATATTCAAAGGAGACGAATATCCAAGACATATGAAATCTTTTCACAAACTAAGTAGAAATTAAAGCATGCCCCTTAAATTAACAATTTCTTCGATAAAAATTTCACATATAAAAACACATTTAAATATTACTTGATCGTTTAAAATATGAAATCCAAGGTATGGGCATTCGAACCTACATGAGTGATTAATTATGAAACTTGAAATTTAAAACTCACGATCGACTCCAATTTAAAACATAGAGATCAAACCACATAGTTAAACATAATTTTATAAAAATCAAAGTTCATTCACAGTAAAAAATCTAGCTTCAATCCTCCGCCAGATTGTCTCGAGCCTCTATAATGTCGCCTCAGCCAGGGCTCGTCCGGAAGTCGTTTTGGTATTGCAAAGTGACCGGTTACGGTACTATTTGAGATTTTGTCTACTCTGAGCAACTTCCACCTAGTTTGCCCTGAGAGGTGGCCGGAGTAGCCGAAAATCGACGGAAAACCATTAAGGGGCCGAAAAGTTTCAAGGTTTGATTTGCTTTGTACAGTCCACTACAGATCGCAATCTATATATCAAATGAAAGAGGACGTCGAGATGAATCCATAGCCACCAAGATTGTATCAATCGGACTTCGGACGACCAAGATATGGCCAATCAAAGTTTTTGCTGTAACCCACGCCTAGAGAGAGAGAGAGAGAGAGAAAGAGAAGATGCAGATGAGAGAGAGAGAGATTTTCACGGAGAAGATCAGCTGGGCTGGTTTTTAAAATATATGGCCCATAAATTACCATTTTGCCTTCCAACTTCAATAGCTCATATTTTGTCCCTCGTAACTCTGATTTGCGATCCGTTTTTGCTTACACACTCATGAGCACGAGCTCTATCCAACCATGTCAAAATTATAATTTGCAAACAAAATTTTCAATTAATCCCTTTTAAAAAACTCAAACTTTTTCTATTATGAGCATTTGTGTCTAAGTTCTTTTTCTCTTTATAATATTGGAGAGATTTCAAATTTGAATCTATCTTTATTCAGATTAAAAAAAAAAAAAAAAAACAGTATTTGTTATGTATCACATTATATATAATTAACTATAATTAACACTTAACATATTTAGTTGTATTAATCGCAAAAACTTAACAAGTGTAACAGTGGTGATTACATCTTGATCATTAAAAGTGGTGATCACCAAAACGTAGGTATATATATATATATATTGATCGCCAAAAAATGAAATTAAACTAGCAAATTTATTCTCCTTTCGAGCATAGGCATGGTAAAGTTACCAAAACGTATGGATATGTCTTGGTTTTGAGTTGGATAGATATATCCCTAAAATAATGCAGTAATAGTCACGCACTACCATTTTATCAGTTATATATCTGAATTAAGTAAATGAAATGAAAACTTTACGGTTAAAAATTCTAATTGGTTACTTACTTAGCACTCCTCACTTAATACTACAAATTAATATGCATTTCATTCCTTTAAAACTGAGGTTACATGCAACAAGCAAAGTTCACTCGATCCCTATGCTGCTATGCACATGCATCCTGTCACGTTTTCCACCCCCCTCAAAAAACAAAAACAAAACAAAACAAAACAAAACAAAACAAAAGGAAAGAAAAAAAAAAAAAGTGAAAAATCTAAGAACATAGAGTTATGAGGTGGGTAGGTCTTAAACTCTTAAATCTTAATTAATTTCTCTTAGAGCCCACTAGAGCCAATTAACTTGGTTAACCCAAAGGTTTGAAGATGCTATGAAAGAAAAGATATGGCAGGATGCAATGGACGAAGAAATAAAAGTTATCAAGAAAAATAAGACATGGGAGCTTGTTGATCGACCTAAGTGTAAAGACATCATTGGACTTAAGTGGGTATATAAGACAAAGTTTAATGAAGATGGCTCAGTCCAAAAGCATACGGCTCGTTTGGTTGCGATAGGTTATTCTCAACAACCTGGTATTGATTTTAATGAGACATTTGCTCCTATAGCTCGCATGGAGACTATAAGAACTGTTTTGGCATTGGCTACTCAAGTAAAGACATCGGTGTATCAATTAGATGTCAAGTCAACATTTTTAAATGGAGAACTTGAAGAGGAAGTTTATGTTGAACAACCGAAGGGATATGTTGAACAACCGAAGGAAGAGAAAGTTTGTCGCCTTCAAAAAGCCTTATATGGCTAAAAGCAAGTGCCAAGAGCCTGGAATAGTAAGATTGATCAATACTTATGTCAAAGTGGTTTTTTAAGAAGTCCAAATGAGCCATCACTTTATGTCAAGAAAGAAGCACTACAACAAAAAGTATATATTATAGCACTTTAGTATAGCATTTATTTCAAACTGCTGTTATAAGTGATAAAATTATAGCACTTTAATTAAAAACGCTGTAAGCTATTTTAAGGCCCACAATCCTTAGGCGCGCGAAACCCAACATTTTGTTTATTTCCCTCCCACTTGATTTGGGATAGTTTTAGCCTTCCAAGTCAGAACGTACTAATGCTTTTCCTCTCTCTCTCTCTCTCTCTCTCTCTCTCTCTCTCTCTCTCTCATCTTCCTCTAATCTATCTTCCGATCGAGCACTTGGCTGAGGGACGCTCACTCAGTCCTGCTCACTCTCGCTCGCTCACTCCTGCTCGCTCTCTCAGTCTCCCTCACCCACTCTCTGTCATGTCCATAGGTAAGTCTCTTCTCATGATTTTCTACAAATTTTGATTTTAGGGTTAGTGGGTTTTGGGGAAAATTGTGTGGGGAAGAATCAATTTTTCATGTGCTTGAACTATTGACAGCATACAATTTATTCATATGTTTTTTTTTTCTCTAAATTTTCATGTTCCATGAAGGACGAGAGCGACGAGGACAAGCACAAGGCCGAGCTCTGGTTCGACTCCGCTTTCGCATATGCCCCTTCACGTACATTCCCTATCTATCCCTCTTCTAACTTCTCTGTGTTTTTTATTGTGGTTGAATTTCTTCAATTCATTTGCTTAGTGCTTCTTCTTTGTTAGGGTTTCTCTCAGATATATCTTTCTTGCATTGCATTTGGTGTCGATTTTAGGGTTCTAGCTTGGCTTTCTTCTTTGAATTCTGTTACCTCTCTTGGAAGTTTAGGGTTTCAATTTTCGTTTTTGCGATGAATTTTGTTCCAATTGAAGCGATTGGTGTCTTGATGCTTGCTCTGTTTTATGGTGTTTGATTGCTGAGAAAATTAGTTTGGTTGTCTTTGGATGCTAAGAGTTTCGGGACTAGAAAAGAAAATTCAGTTTATTTATTTTTTGTTAGTGATTTCGTTTGCACAATTGAAAAACTAAACTCAATTGTGGGGTTCCAAATTCTTGAAAGCAAGATTTTGTTCTTTACTTCTGTTTTTGGTTAATCTATTTTCAGAAATTAAATAAGAGGTTATGGGTGTTCTTCAATTAAGCCATTGATTTGCCTGTTTTTATTTGGCTTTCTTTGATTTTCTTTGTAGTTTTCATTAGAGCTTCAATGTCATTTTTTCTACAAAAGAAGCAGAAATTAGAAGCCAAAGCAGGTATTGCAGTACAGTTTCTAGGTTGTAGTTATAAAGTATTTTGGCTTTTGATATTTAATGTTTTTGATTTGAACACTATGGGGTGTATTTCATAATTAAATATTTTTTTGTGTACTTAGGTGTAGTCCCTTTGACGTTCTATCTATAAATTTCATACTTGTATATGAAAAATTGAGTCTTATAATTACTTGGAACCTAAGACAACAAAACTAATTAATTGCCTAAACCATTTTAGTTGAAAGCTTGGTTTGATCATGGATGTAGGATTTAAACAAAGGTATAGAATCATAATTCATGGGATTGGTTGTTTTTGTATGACACTGTAGATACCCTATTTGTGTTAAGTGTATGTATGTAACTAATCATTTTGATGGGTAATAATTACCAAGGAAAATGAATTGCTATCCAAGTTTGGTGAACTTGTAACATAATGATGAGAACTTAAAAAGAAATATGTAACTTAGAACTTGTTTATGTAGATCTTATGTGAATTTAAGATGATAGATAAAGAATGGGTGCATCTTAACATGTAACAATTACCTTAAAATCTAATTGAACACTTAAAATTAAACAATCTAGCTAGGTAGGTTTTTGAGTGCATTCATTTTTTTTTTTTTTAAATGAGATTGGAGGGAGCTGAGGTTGATGTCATGACCATGGTTAGTGTTCTTTCCAGTCTCACAGAAGCAGGTAATATGAGACCTAAGAGGTCAATATTCCCTTTTCGTTTTTCTTTTGGCTCTATACTTCTGTGTGATTGTGTTTATTGCTAAATTCTTTTGCTACTGTTATTGCAAGTTATATCAAATGTTTGTATTATTGATGGAGATGAGACATTTGTTTTTTTTTTTTTCTTATTGTATATGCCACAGATGATAAGAAGAAAACAGAACACTTACTTGTACTAGATGAAGCTAAGGAAAGGCTCCAATTGTTCAAAGTAGATCTACTGGAAGAAGGGTCTTTTGATTCCGTAATTGATGGATGCGAAGATGTTTTTCATACAGCATACCCATTTAATCACTGTGTCAGTGATCCACAGGTACATTCCTTCTTAGTTTTATAGAGTTAATATTTCGATTCAATTGCAATGGTTTTCTGTTAGACACTTTATAGAGTTAATATTTCGATTCCTTTTTATCTGCAAGATGAACAAAATTATCACCTTTAAAATTCATTTTGTTATGCTCAACAATGTTCACATGATGCTTACTAATTTCTTGTTGCTACTTACAAATTTTTTCCAAATAAATCTGCAAGTCGATCTTTGTTTGGTATCACTTTGAGTAAATTTAAAAAGGAGGTCTTCTAGTAGATACTTTTCTGTAATTAATAATTAAATTATTTGTTTTGTTCCGTCAGGCATAATTAATTGACCATGCTTTATAGGGAACACTTAATGTCCTTAGATTGTGTGCTAAGGTTTCATCTATCAAAAGGGTGATTATAACATTGTCTATGGCAGTAGTTGCATTTACTAGAAAACCTCTTGCTCTGAATGTACGTAATAATTTTTCAATTTAATATGTCTTGTGTGTTCTCTGTGTAATAGCTCTTGTGAATGCTGATTCATTGAATTTATACTGTCAATGATACCAGAATTGCTTATGTGTTCTTCAATTTTTATGGTAGTTTTGCTTCTTGCCCTATTATGGTTATTGTTGTTCTTTCTTTGTACCAAACCTATACATGTAGTTGTTGAGACTGAATGTCCTTTTAAAAAAAAATTTTGGCAATATATTATTTGGAATCTTATGTTTGATCATTAATTTATTTCATGAAGGTTTCTTGTCTACCTGCTTTTGATAATTTGAGCGAATTGAAGCTGGTTGTTCTTGATTGCTGTTACTGGTGGGTAGAGTTGCTCAAGAGATCACCTAATCTGAAATATTTGCAGGTACAAAGTACTTCTCTTTTGTATTTTGGACTTTCAACATTTTCTTTCTTCTATGCAACCGTGTTTATGAAGGATATTCCTTCTTTGTGATTGGGTGAGTTTTGTTAGCTAGGTAATTAAGTACTTCTTTGGGTAGTTGAATTATGATTGAATAGGTTGTGCTATATCTACTTACTGGTTCTGATTATTTCTCATACATAGGCAACGCTGGGCATATTTGGACAACTATCGCAGCGCCTTTAGATGACACATTTGCTTTAGCTTTGGTATTTTCCTTTCCTCATTAATGTGTTAAAATTAATTTTAATTATCTCCCTTGCTAGCTCCATGTGTATTTGTGGTTTTTGTAGATCATATTCTATCTAAATTAAAAGTACACAGGACAACATTATTTGTTCTTGATTTCATTGACTAGTCACATGGTCATTTGTAATTAAGAGGGGATTATCTGACACAACTCCTTGGTTTGGAGGGCACATTGATTAAATTAAAATATTGGGACAGAAGAATCCCAATAAATGTGAAATCAAAAGTTTGTTGTACCTATATACTTATTTTTAGCAAATGCATGAATAACAAATAATTTAAAATTTTGCAATTGAGAAAAGAGAATGGGAATTAAGAGAACATAAAAGGAGAAGGGATACTCGTAGCACAATGCTGTGTTATATTTTGGTATTTGTTAGTCTTAAGTTTTTCTTTATTTATACTTATTGGGGCTGAATTGTATTATCTATATTTAGCTTTGTGCTATATATCTAATTTGGGGGAAGGTCAATATTTGTTTTTATGAAAAAAATTGGGGGGAGGATGACTTCTTTGCAACTTATGCTACTTGAACCATTTAATTGATATTTAAACTCCAACAACCAATCACAAGTTTTCTTGCTTATTGGATGATTTCTTGCTTATTATTGTTTTTTATTCAATTGATATGCAAGAGAGAGAGGTGTATACTATTTTGTAAGTCTTAGAACATCTTTATCTTTCTCTTTGGCATTGTGGACAGAAGCTAGCTAGGATATGGATCTATATCTTTTTCTTTCACTTTCTATTTTTCTCTTTGTCCTAAAAAATGTTGTCTTTCACTCTCTGCACACATCAACCATTCCCTTTTCTCTTTCTTTTTATTTATTTTTCATGTCAATGTAGGATTGTTTTATAGTTTATAATGTTATTTATATATAGTTATGAAGTAACAATGTTATTTTGTTGTAACAAAAGCAGAGATTCGAGGGTAGATTGGTCTGAAGATCAATTAAACCATTGCATTTACAGACGTTTTGGTGCTGTTGAGTGCAAAGAGGTATTTTTAAATGCTTAATTTAAATGGAGTCATTACATTAAATGAAATCATTGCATTTGACTATATGTTATTAGACATATAGACAACTCAATTGAGAAAATCTCTTGTTTGGTACTAGTCTTTCTTTACTAATTTTCATTTATATATCTATTTTTTGCTCTATCACTTTGAAATGCAGAATTTGTTATTTTAAGTTTTGTGCAATTGAGTAATTGATATGGGATCGGTTCTCTAAGAGTTTAGGCTACAAACAATGCTGAAGAGTTTTAAAAAAGTACCTTTATGTACAAAGATTTATTCTGAGTTTGCTGAAATCATCTCATCCTGCAGTACATTTATGTACGATAAGGTTTTTTTATCATTGGGCTAGATTTATCAACTGTAACTTTTATGGCTATATAATGTCAATTTCTCCTCCAGAACAAGTTTATGTAAATATTAAATTTTGTTCATCTGTCTAGGTAGATGCTTGCAGGATATTTCTTTTTTTTTTTTTTCCTTATTGTCTCTAGGTTATAGGCTTATAGTGTTCCAATTATGATTCTGATTGTATTGACAGAAATATGTTGGGTTGTACTTGCTGTGGAGTTGTATCTTGCTGGTGCTGCAACAAATTCTCAAGATGGGATTACATATCTTTTTGGAAGATGCCCTACATGAGCTCAAGGAGATGGTTGAACAGAATATGCGTTGATTTGTTAGTATTCTCACTGACCCAAAATGTTGAACTGTTTTCCTCTCTGTCTATAGCTAAGAGGTGTTTTGCAGTTGGGAGACTTGGATATTGTTGGTTTTCTTTTTTGAAGTTTGGTATTTGTAGCCTTAAGATTAGTATTTAGTATTTTGTAAGGTACTAATTGTGATACTTATGGAGCCTTAAGGTGTTTAATTGGAGTAACTTCTATTTTGAAACTACTATACTTTTTTTTATCAATTGAAACTATTGTACTTTAGGACCAATTTCCATTTTAAATGCTGTATAGAAAAATTTCTCAGTGGCAATTTAAAAATGCAAAGAAATAATTTGGGAGCAGGCACCAAAAAATGTCAACAATAAATACTATAGCGTTCATTAAATGCTGGGAAAAAAGAACAATAGCGTTTTAAAATGCTATAGTAAGGGCATTAAACGCTATTATACACAATATTATAAGAACCAAAAAACACCATTATAGAGTCCCAATAATAGTGTTTCTAGTATGTTATAGCATTTTAGAAACGCTATTATAGTATATTTCTATAGCGTTTGGAAATGCTATAATAGATGTGCTCTTTTATAGCATTCTAAAAACGCTATCAAAAAGTTCGACCTATTATAACGTCGGCTGTCATAGCGTTTTGGATAATGCTATTATAAGGGTTTTATAGCGTTTTTTGAGTGCTATAAATGACCATTTTTGTTGTAGTGAAGGTACACATGATTTTCTGTTTGTATGTCTCTATGTTGATGATTTAATTTATACGAGTACTAAACTGAAGATGGCAGAAGTTTTTAAGAAGGATATGATGAAGGAATATGAGATGACAGATTTGGGCACTATGAGATATTTTTTAGGAATTCAATTTCAACAATCAGATGAAGGAATTTTTATTTGTCAAGAAAAGTATGCAGAAAATCTCTTGAAACGTTTCAATATGTTGAATTGCAAACCAATGGGTACTCCAATGGCAATTAATTTGAAACTTTCAAGTAATGATGGAGCACCTAAAGCTGATGCATCTATGTATAGTGTTGTTGGATCACTAATTTATTTAACAAACACAAGGCTAGACATTGTTCATGCAGTAAGTGTGGTATCTCGATTCATGAGTGATCCAAGTAATAATCATTTTGCTGCTGTGAAAAGAATATTAATGTATTGCAAGGACCAAAGGATATGACATCAGATATACTCAAGAGAAAGAAAGTGTTTTAGTTGGGTTCAAGGACAGTGATTGGGCTGGTTCGATTGATGATAGAAAAAGCACATTCGGCCATGTATTTTTCTTGGGAAGCAAAATTATATCATGGTCATCCAAGAAGCAGATGACAATGGCATTATCTACAGCAGAGGCTGAAAATATTTCAGCCACAAGTGCAGCATGTGAAGCCATTTGGTTAGCGTAGAATTTTGTCAGATCTTCATCAAGAACAAAACTCTCCAACTGATATATATTGTGATAACATGTCCACAATTGCAATGACAAGAAACCATGTTTATCATAGCAGGTCAAAACACATCGAGCTCCGCCATCATTTTATCAGAAAGTTAGTTGAGGATAAAGAAATCGAAATGAAGTTTTGTAGCAGTGGCGAGCAGATAGCAGATGTATTCACCAAAGCACTTCCAAGAGAGAAATTCTATTTTTTTCCGCAATAAGTTAAGCGTGCAAGAGAAAATGCATTAAGGGGGAGTGTTAAAATTAATAATGTATTTTCTGTAGTTTAGTTTTTCTACAGGTAGTCTTGACTTTTCCTAAAGGGTATTAGTTGTGTCCTCTCATGAAGATGTG
Source organism: Dryas octopetala (assembly GCF_963921425.1). Taxonomy (NCBI): domain Eukaryota; kingdom Viridiplantae; phylum Streptophyta; class Magnoliopsida; order Rosales; family Rosaceae; genus Dryas; species Dryas octopetala. The sequence continues at coordinate 18,329,903 of NC_141373.1, forward strand.
TATTTGTAACTATAAATAAGCCAACAATATGACATATTCGATATATGAAATTTATCAATTAACTATATATTCTCTCTGCCTTTCATAACTTCCTACAATATATTATAGTTATGTGATCTTTCCCCCAACAAATCTTTCATGGGGCATGTTGAGATATCCTCTCACGATGAGGTGGGCTATACCCATAAACAAGTCTTACATGAGGCACACCTCATTGTAATAATTGATCAATATAAAAAATGGAAGCTCCTTCTTATCCGAAAAAAACCCAAAAGAAACGAAAGGTAATTATACTCTATATATATATATATATATATATATATATATGCAGCCGTACTTATTAACAAACTCTCATGTAATAACTTTACGCAACCCTAAAGTTAAAGGCACAATTTATTGAGCATAATATTTGCAAGTTGATCATAGCTAGAGAGAATTCATATATGCGACCCTACTAACTAACTCCAAAGTAGTTACGTACTTTATGCAGCCAATAAAGTTAAGGGCAGTTGATTTTATATAGCCAGTTGATCATATAGATAAGAAAATAAGTAAACTAATTAAGCATATATATTTTCACTCCTATTTCGACATATAATGGATAATTGATCCTATTATCTATACTATCTCTATAGTACTAGTCTTTAAAGTAGAAATTATTTTAAGCTGTGTAACTTTTATGGATCCTAAAATGCGTTACTACAATAGTCATGGCTTGTGTCGAGTGGGTGCAGTTTTTAGAAACCAGGTTGGTGAGGTGATGGGTGTTGTTGCATTGCAAGACACGCAACTATATATGCAAGGGCCTAGTGGTGTTTTTGATATATGCAAACATTCATTTCCGCATCTTCCATGATAAATATACTTAATATATTTTATAAGAGGAATGCTATTCATGACTCTCTCCAATCTACATTTTCTTTTATTATTCTCATTTTGCAGTGTAAATTTATGATCAGAATCGTTTATTTTTTAGATCATTCTATAAAGATCATCTCTACAAAAAATCAATCAAATCGGAAATCATTTGGTTATGTACTTGTGATCAAATAAGCAGACGATAAATTGATATAAATTTGATTCACCGTTTATTTATTTGATAACAATTACATGACCAAACGATTTTCAATTTAGTTCATTTTTTGCAGATACGATCTTCAAAGAATTACTCAAAAAATGAACAGTTTCGATCATAATTAAAAATATATTCTGAAATTAGAATAATAAAAGAGAAGATCGGTGGAGAAGGTAGATTGGAGAAATTAAGTGGATAACATAATATATATGTTCAACTCGATTTATGATATAGATGAGCGTCAGAACGCTTCTTTATTAGTTTTAAAAAACTCTTTGTTAGTGTCAGTCATTAATTAGCATGTAAAAATTGTATCTAACCAACAATAATAAGTGTCTTTTTTTTTTTTTTTTTTTCTTTGTATGTATTATTATTTGTATAATAATGTATTAACATACTATAAATAACATGTAAAAAATTATGTAAATAACTGTTGGTACTGCCTTTGATTGTGGTCAATTTATCATCTTTTCCCTGTCTCCTACGTCATACATATATGGTGGTTGTCAAATAAAACTTTTGTTGGTGGTGACAATTTGTGCTGGATATCATGATGATATGCATGTACCTCCAATTAATTTAGAAAGCAATGCATGGTAGATTGTGAAATAAGGCAAAGAAAAAAATTAAAGGGTGCAATATATATCGATCTCCGCATCTATTAATCATAGGCCGGTCCATAATTTAACATAAATGTACTGTTTTTTCGTCTTTAATTTTGTTTTTTTTTTTTTGAGAATAAAGCATATCATTGTATTAAAATAGCCAAAAAGGCAGAGAGAATACAAAATATGAGCCCAAAGGCTTACAAGAAAACAAAAACCCACAAAAGTGGAGCAAAAAATCCCACAGAAATTCGAAGATCTCATAACATCGGCATCGAGCAGATACTATAGTCATCAAACGGAGCCAGAGAGGCACCGTAGGAATTAGCGAACTAGTCGCGTTTGGATTCACGATCCTACCAACATCTCTAAGTCGAGGCTGACAATAGCGCAAAGTAGTGGATGTGGCAATAGTAACTGGTGGAAATATGACCGGTACCGGCGAAAATAATGACTCACTAACACCTTGTGATGAGCGCCAGAGAAAACCTGAAAGCATCAAAACACAAAACAAACCAAAACAAACAAAATCTGAAAAACTCTCACGAAGAGAGGTGAAGAAACTCTCACAAGGAGAGATGAAAACGCTCTCACTTATTGGGATGAGAGTATCCCAAAGGACAAAAATAAAAACACAGAAAAAGGAAAAGAAAAACAAAGGAGAGAAGGGCGAGGGGAGGAGCAGTCTGTGAGAACACAAGGGCCGCCCCTCCCCCATGGAGAGGTTGAGGGGAGGAGAGAGTTTTTTCTTTTGGGATGGCGGCTAGTTTCGTCTTTAATTTTGTTGAATTGTTACTTTTAATATTTACTTAAAAGTAGATTTGTCATGAATAATTAATTATTGACCTAATAATATTTCTTTTTCTCTTTATAATATTGGAGAGATTTCAAATTTGAATCTATCTTTATTCAGATTAAAAAAATAAAAAAAACAGTATTTGTTATGTATCACATTATATATAATTAACTATAATTAACACTTTACATATTTAGTTGTATTTATCGCAAAACTTAACAAGTGTAACAGTGGTGATTACATCTTGATCATTAAAAGTGGTGATCACCAAAACGTAGGTGTATATATATATATTGATCGCCAAAAATGAAATTAAACTAGCAAATTTATTCTCCTTTCGAGCATAGGCATGGTAAAGTTACCAAAACGTATGGATATGTCTTGGTTTTGAGTTGGATAGATATATCCCTAAAATAATGCAGTCAAGTAAAAGACATGAAAAAAAACAGTGTCATGAAACCGTTATGAGTAATATTCACGCACTACCATTTTATCGATCAGTTATATATCTGAACTAAATGAAATGAAAACTTTACGGTTAAAAGTACGTACTTTAACTGTTAATTTTTTTATCCAAAATTCTAATGGGTTACTTACTTAGCACTCCTCACTTAATACTACAAATTAATATGCATTTCATTCCTTTAAAACTGAGGTTACATGCAACAAGCAAAGTTCACTCGATCCCTATATATGCTGCTATGCACATGCATCCTGTCACGTTTTCCACCCCCTCAAAAAAAAAAAAAAAAAAAACAAAAACAAAAAAAAAAGTGAAAAATCTAAGAACATAGCTAGAGTTATGAGGTGGGTAGGTCTTAAACTCTTAAATCTTAATTAATTTCTCTTACAGCCCACTAGAGCCAATTAACTTGGTTAACCCAAAGGTTATAGCCATAGCCATCAAACCCCCAACCAAAACCCTCATCACAGACCTCATAACTGGAGCCTTCCCCAGCGTTGCCCCCAACCACCCAAACACCACCAAAGCCAAGCTCACAGCCGCCGCAACCACTGCCAGCCTCACCCTGTACTCTCTTATAAACGACGCTGCCAGCAATGGGACCATTGCCCCCACTGAAAACGCAAGCGCCGAAGCCGCTGCAGCTTGTAGCGGGTTCGGCAGACTCTCCTCGTCCTCGTCCTTGGCCTCCTTCTTCGCTTCTGCCACGTGTACTGAGTTATTATTGGTTTGCTTGTTCTGACTGTCTCTCTTCAGTTGGGCAACCTCTATGTCCAACTGCGAGTAAACGGAGACGAACTCTCCGATGGCCATGCTACAAGCACCGGCTACTAGTCCGGCGAACCCGGTTAGGATCATGGCCTTGATGTCTTGTTTGACAGCTCCCACGCCCATCATTAACGATGCGGTTGAGATTAAGCCGTCGTTGGCGCCGAGGACGGCGGCGCGGAGCCATTGGGAGCGTTTCGAGTAGTCGAAAGAGCCGTCCTCGTGTTTGGAAAGGTTTTGGTGCTCGAGGTCGGTGGTGGTGGTGGTGGCGGTAGCGGGGACGGCGTACTTGCCGTCGGTTCGGGATGTTTCAATGTTTGTGGCTGCCATTTGAGAAGTGGAAGAGGAGGCCGGAAGAAGGCCGGGTTGATAAAAATTAATTGTTGTGTGAAGAAGAGATAATTGGAGAAGTGTGGAGAACACACGCCGTGAAGAAGGGTATTTATGGAGTAAGATGGTTCAATTATGGAGGAGGCAAGGGTGGGGTACGGCCACTAAACACTGATAACACTAATGGGGAAAGAAAAGTAGTGTGGTTACTTTGTATTATATGAGACCACCATGCTTAATCTTAATTAGGGAGCGTCTTCAACTCATATTTTAATAGATTTTAAAAAATTTAATAAAATTTAAGTGTTCTCAATTAAGAATTTAATGGATTTTATAAAAATCTAGGTGTACTCAACTCGGATTTTAATAAATTCTTTAGATATCCAAGTGTCTTAAAAAACTGATGGATTTCATTAAGTGATGGATTTTAATGGATTTGAATGAAATTTAATGGATTTTTTACACATAACATATTTTATGAGAAGTCCAGTTATTTCTCTTGGATTTTGATGAATTCTATGGATTTTCAAATCCATTAAAATTTGAGTTGGGGACACCCCCAAGCACTCGGTAGTGTAGTTTTTTTACTCTGCGTCCGTGTATACGGACATATTTGACTGAAACTTAATTTTTTATTTAGCTGGGTTTTCAATTAAAAATCTTTCAAAAATTGAGTTTATGAGTAATTTATTATAAAAATAGTTGCCTCCAATGCATTTTCAATAGTTATAGAATTAATAAATGAAATAGATTCGTAGTGGTTTTTTTATAAGGAATTGTCAAGTAGAAGTTCAATTAACTTTTTTTTTGTAAATATTGTCATGCAGAGATTTAATTCATTTTTTTCTTAATTTTAATAGGGAACAATAAGTTTTTTATGGAAATAATTCATAACAAAATGGAAATGGGATTTGTTCCTAAAACTGTGTTAGATAGCCCGCCCCCTTAGAGCCTTGACTATATTATAGCCTCTATATTTGTTTATATATCTATATATAGAGGAGCGCTCTAGAGCTAACTAGTTAGTAAGATAATACGACACTAATCATCATTTTGAGTCCACTATACACAATGTAATCTCATGATCCAAACTATTTATTTTTTAGGTTTTCATTCAAAGATCATCCTTGTAAAAAATCAACAAAATTGGAAATCGTTTAACCAAGTATTAGTAAGCTAATTGTGCTCATGAAAATAGACGAACACAAATTTTTCAATAAAATATTAAATGATTGTAATGATAATCGAATGGCTAAATGATTTCTGATTTGGTTGATTTTTTGTAAGGTTGATTTTTGAATGGAGACCTAAAATATGAATGGTTTGGATCATGAGATTACATTGTGTAGTGGACCCAAAATAGTGGTTAGGACTGTATTATTTTACTAACTGATTAGCTCTAGAGCATTTTTGTATATATATATATCCCTATTTAGATTAAAAAAAAAAAAAAAAAAACCTTGTGTTCTTCATCCCTATAAGTACCTCCGTGATTGAGATGAATGATCTAATGTTTTGACCCAAAAAAAAAAGAAAAAAAGAATGAGTTTCTTATTTATTTAAGTGGCTCTATATATGAAGGCCCATGATCAAGAGATTGCCACGTACTACATGCATGCATGTTCATGATGTTGGATCAAGACCAACTTTGCAGGGGAAATCTATGCTGAGTTCTGCTAGTTCTATTATCTCATGAACTGACTAGCCGGCCATCTTTTACATCATTACATCATCTATCTAATAAATCTTAAATTTATAATAAATTTTCAGTTAAAGGGAAAAATAGAAAATAAAAATTTTGCTGCATGAAGACCCAATTCTCAGCTTCTGATATTTGAAACTGAGATGAGAAAATTTGGACAAAAAAAAAAAAAAAAATTGTACAAATTACAAAGAGAAATATGTGAATTGAAGGAGCTAACTAATTAAGTAGGAAGAAAGTGTTGCATGCATGCACTAATTGGTAGAATATAGATTGTGATGGGGAAATTAATTAAGGACAAATATGATTATTAATTGTGATATACGTACGCAATAGTACGTAATTCTGTTGAGGAAGCAAAGAATAATAGAAAGATTAACACCGCGACAGCTTTATTGACATTTATCATGAAAAGATAAAAGAGTAAATGAAATGAAATGAGAAAGGATAAGACGTATGTACTTTTAAAGGCAGTTATAGCGGATACCCCGGCCAAGCTCATGAGCAAAGCGTGACTCGATCACTGACTGACTATCAAACAAGACAAAGCTCCACAACGGAAGCTATGACATAAACAATGGAAGCTAGCTAGCAATAATTCAAGGCTTTCTTTTCTATCTTAATTCTTTTTTGTTTTTTATTTTTATTTCTTTTTGGTTATATACAATTTTTGTTAGTTTATTTTGGTAGCTAGCTAGCTAGCTCTCCTATATATATAACAACATGTACTGGTAGGAGATAAATTAAGATTTGTAACTTGGTTTAGAAATTTTAGAGACCTAGAATCAAGTTGATGGTTTCATATATATGGACTTTAATTAATTTAGTGGCTGGTTTAATTAACATATGACATTGCATTTCCACATCCACATACGCATATTCCAAACATAATGTTAGAGGTTGATATTCTTTGTCAAGCGACCCAGTTCAATATTGGATTTTAAAGTAAGCCAAATCGATCGGATCCCGGCCATGCATGCATATATAGACATCAAATCAGGTAGGATTTGCACATGTTAGCTCATATATACATATGCTGTTGTCACCCAAATTTGTGCCAACAAAAAAGAAACAAGATCAAATCTGTCATTGTTAAAACCTAAACAACTAAATATTATATAGAGGTCCATTCAGGCGTGGATGTCTGTACGTTCGCACCCAGCGTCGAGCGCTTGGTGCAGCGCTCAGCCGTTGTAAAAAAAATTATATATATATATATATGAACGTTCAACGATTAACTAGTTCTGGCAAAAAAAAAAAAAAAACGATTAACTAGTAAATTAATTAGTAAGATAATTACACAGCATAACCATGCACCCTTTTGGAATTGACAATAAGAATTATATAATCTGATTATCGATCCATTAATTAGTGGCTTTGTAAATCATTTGGAGAAAGCCCTTTAGTACATGACCATACATACATTACATACTCTTGCATACGAAAAACCTACTGAAAAAAAGAAAAGAAAAAAAGAGGCTCAAAGATGGATTGCTGAAGAAGAAAGCACTAGGTAGGTGTTGATAAAGAAAGAGAGTGGGGATCCATCAGATGATTAAAGATGATGGGAGGGAGGGTGCATTCCATACGAATGCCACTACCACTTCATTTTCATATTCAGTCAAAAAATTAACGGAATTAGGTTCTTTATCTTCTCGTCCTTTCTTTTCAGTGTCCCACACTTCCCACTCAAATATATATTGCACAATATATCAATAATGTGGCTTTATTGATCGATTTATATATGCCTCTTTTGAGCACTAATATTGGCTTTGTGTAAAGCCAACGTAGCAAACTAGAAACCTTTCTTTGAATGCATGTATAGTGGACCATCCAAGTTGTTTGTCTACTTATAAGCCAATAAATTCCACCTCATTAGACAAACATTGATCAACAAAACATTGAACTCTGGATTGACCCTCCTCACGATCACGTGCCAATCAACAAGTTTTATATGTGTTAACTGATTTTAAAAATGTATGGAACGTTTTTTTTCTAGTATATTAATTCTGAAATCAATATTTAATTTTCTCTTAATTGAATTGAATCCATTCGATTATAACCCCACAATAACTCTGTCTTCAACAAAGGGTAACCTACCTTTGTTAGTTTTAGTTGCTTTCGGCCTTGTTTTGAGAGTCTAAATGCCTTCTTTTCTTTGGGACCAAATCAAAGCGACTGCTTTTTCTGTTTTAGTCTATATCCTCACAGAGACAAATACAAAATGTACAGGGTACTGATTGACTCATCTAGTTTATGAGTGATTATACATATCTGAATGTACCTTTAGACTTTACACCGATGACTCGATGAGGGAGTAAGTAGCAAAGATTTTCCTCATTACCAAGAAATAAAAATATAGACCTAAAAAGATTATATATGGTCTTCCAAGACCTAATAAAGTGCAGAAGATAGTTGATGTATGTGCATTTTAAACAAACTGACGCACAATTAGAAAATGGAGCATACGTCACCGTACATTAGAACTTCAATTAATTAATTTTGACCGTCCATATAAGCTATATGTAGGCTAGAATGTAAGATCTTAAAAATTATGAGTTAATTATAGCAATAATCCATGAATTACATCCTGAGTATCACTTTTTTTTTTTGGCCAACCTGAGTATCACTTTAGTTCATTAATTTCATTTTGAAATTTTGGAGTCCATGAACTATTACATGATCAAGTATCACTTTAGTTCTTTTTGTAACTTATGTTATATTTTTCGTCTAAAATACTCATGTGCCGTGCACGTGACCCATATTTGAGGACTATATTTGTCCTCACAGTGCCTTACGTACCCCTCTTCAACATCTCATCCAACCCTTTTACATTCATCTCACCCTTACCTATGTATTGGTTGCTTCCTTATTCTGCTCAATAATTTTGAAAATTATTGTGCAAGGGCAATATGAGACGTTAAAGGAGGGGTAGGGCACTGTAAGGACAAAAATACCCCTTAAATATGTGTCACGTGCACGGTTTATAGGTATTTTAGACGAAAAATGTAATAGAGGTTACAAAAAGGACTAAAGTGATACTCGTGCAATAGTTCATGGACTCTAGAATTCCAAAATAAAATTCATGGACTAAAGTGATACTTGAAATATAATTCAAAGAATATTGCTATAATTAACTCTAAAAATTATTGTGTCCAACCGTGCGGATTACGGATGGTGGCCAGGACACTTCCTAGCTTATTGCGTACGTAAAAATGCATCGAACACACACAAAAATTTATCTACAAACCTCCTTGTATCCTCCAGTTCGGGTCATGACTCCAAAAATTGTGGCCAAAACTGTTTAACAAGTCCCTCTTTTTTTCCTTTGCTACTTAATTAACAAGTCCATTGGGGTTGTCCATTTGAGCTAATTATAGTAGCCGTAGCGGTTCATAAGGTGAATCGTGTGATTTTGGAGTTGCGTATAATAGTAGCATGAGTAAGATTGAGCTTAGCATATCCAATATATATGTTGTCCAAGACAGAAGCCAAACTAAGTCTTTTCACTCCTTTTATTGTTGAGTGGGTTACCATGACTTCAACATAGTGCAATATATATATATATATATATATATGTGTGTGTGTGTGTGTGTATGTTGGATAGGCCTGAATTATCGTTATCTGTTTAGAGTGGAATACACCTTGAATCAACGAAGTGGACCAAGTTCAAAAAGGGCGTGAGACAGATTTAACACACTTGTGCACCATATTATTCTCACTTGTCTTCTTGTTTAGCTTAAATATGAATAATATTAGATGTATAACATATCTCTAATAATAGTGAGACTCAACTATATGTACATGTGAACATTACCTCTACTGAAATGTGGTACCAAAATGTGATGCAAATAGTTTTATTTTCAAATAACAATAAAATATTATTTCTTGTATGTAATTTTTGTATTTCACGAAATGATACCCAAAAAATATATATATCTCTTACCTTTCCCATTCTAATTGAAGGCTTCTATAAAATACCTCCCAATTTGCTCTTGGTATCCTCCATGCTCACCATACCTCCTATTTATTTATTTTTTTAATTAGAGTAGGGGGATTGAACTTGGGTGCATTGTGAGTAATTTTACGGCCCTTCCAACTAAGTTACTTAACAATTATACCCCCTATATTTTAACTTATCACCTATCCTCACTACACTCTCAAATAAATTATGGCAATTTGATTGAAGTAGAAGCAAGTGGGAGTAAGTATATAACTTCTTTTCATTTGAGAAGGTGCACAAGGGTTCTGTTTTCCACTAGATTGAGGAAGGAAGTATCTCTTGTTATTGTGATATTCGGTTAGTTTGTATTTTCTGTTTAATTTAGATGTTTTGTTATGTATTATTTTTTTCTTCCTCCGGATTTACTTATCGAATAATAGAAAATTGAGTTTAATATTAAATAGTTAAATATAAATAGAACTTTTAATAAAAAAGGATATAAATAGAACTATTACTTTATGGCTTTATTACACTTTACTTACCTTAACTTTGAAATCAATCTCACTTCACCACCTAAAAAAAAATTGTATCAATTTACCACCTGAATTAAAAATTTGTTGCAATATATCACCTTTGTCTCATTTTGTCTAAACTTTTCTTAAAAATAATCACTACTACAAAATGCGTCAATTGTGGTGGACAGTGCTGGCGGATTAGCCTTGTCCAACAAGAATGCTAAATAATTCCTGGCGGACTGCCAGGATTACTCATATGTGGCAGATTAAACCGCTAGGATTACTCATATGTGGCGGTTATATCCGCCAAGATTAAATAAGCGGGAAAATTCCCGCCTTCAGAAGCTACGTTGACAGTTAAACTCAATCCTGTCGGATTAGACCGCCATCATATTTAATCATGGCGGTCCAAACCGCCAGGATTGATCTAACCTAATTAAAGTGTGCAGCCTCCCCTTCTTCCCTTTCATTTCTCTTCTTCTTCGCGTTCTTTCTTCTCCTTCGCCGCCTGTAAGTAAGCTGCAATTGTAAGATTTTTTATTTTTTTCTTCTTTTCTTCTTCTTCCCTTCTTCTTCTTCTTCTTCTTTGTAATATCTTCTTATTTTTAATTATGTTGTTGGATTCTCTTCTTTTCAGGTGCGGCCTTTGAAACTCGACTGGGGTTTGATTTGGGTCTTCCTTCGTTTGAACACGATTTTAGGTTGATTTTTGGTATTTTTGTGTTGATTTTGGGTCTGATTTTAGGTGATTTTAGGGTTGATTTTGGGTTTGATTTTGGTGCAGATTGGTTGATTTTTAAGCTTTTGAAACTCGATTGCAGCTAGATTGGGTGCGATCTGATTGCTCCTAGGTTGATTTTTCATTTCAAACAGATCTGATTTTGAGTTTCTAATTTAAGATTTTGGGTTTCAAACAGATCTGATTTTGGGTTTCATTTCTTTTATTTTTTCAAGTTCGATCGGCAATGGTGTAACAAAGATCGATTGGTGTTTGATTGTGCATCCTTTGATTTTTAGGTTGATTTTTCAGTTTAGCCTTTGATTTGGGTCTAATTTTTTGTGTTTGATTTGGATTTAAACTATGATTTTTTGTGTTTTATTTTGCAGGCCAACCCTTTGGTGCAGCAAGGTTTGGGTGGAGATATTGATTTGGCAACAAGGTTTTTCTATGTTGGATATTTTTTTTTTTTGTGGTTGTATGTTGATGTGTTGTAGTTAAAAATTTGTTAGAGCTAGAAATATGTTAAAAATTATTTATGCTTAATTTAATTGATAGATATGTATATGTTAGATTTGTGTTTATTTTGTCATATATTGCATGTTAGTGTTAATATATTATTAGGGTAGCATGAAAAATATTAATTATTTAGCTAACATACTATTTAAATTTAAAAATTCATGTATCAACCTTAAAAATAAAAATTATAAGAGAAATTAATTTATTAATTTGCTCCCCCTAATTTATTAATTTTTTCCTCCTAATTTATTAATTTTTGAATTTAATTTATTAATTTGTTCCTCCTAATTTGTGAATTTAATTTTTTACTTTGTTCCTCCTAATATGTGAATTTAATTTACTAATTTGTTCCTCCTAATTTATTAATTTGTAAATTTAATTTATTAATTTGTTCCTCCTAATATATTGAATGTTTTTTGAATTTAATCTAATAGGTATGGATAGGTACGCTTACATGATAGGGATTGAAAGATTGTAGGTGTCAGGGTCTAGAGTTTACATCTAAGAGTCGCGTAATATCTTGTGATTATTAGGAGGTAAAGCATGGATAGGAGTTGGTTGACGATACCGCGACAGTTAGAGGCATACGTAGATGGAATCAATTTGTTTTTGGATCAAGCGGCTACGAATGGTGTTGGGCCAAATAAGTTCAAATGTCCTTGTAAAAAATGTTGCAATTGATATATCTTTAGAAGACAAACTATTGTGGATCATCTTGTATGGCATGATATGGATAAAGATTAAAAAAAAAGCTTGGTGGCGTCAGCATAGGGAGCCTAACATTAGAGAGCCAAATTTAAGGATGATAGAATATGATGTAGGAGGAGAGATGGATGGTATGCATAATTTTCTTAATGACATATTTGTTCAACCAATAACGGAAGAAGAGGTTGGGTCGTCGACACAACCTTCTATTGTGGATGGGCATCCAGCAGAGGCTGAAAGTTTTTTCAAGTTGCTTGAAAAGGCAGATCAAGAATTGTCTCCTGGTTGTAAAGAGTTTAAGAAATTGGAGGCCGTTGTAAGATTGTACCAGATCAAGTATTTAGGGAGTTTGCCGGACAGTTTATTCACTACGTTACTAGAATTGGTAAAAAGAATGTTGTCTGATGGAGATTGTTTGCCCGAATCTTGTTATAAGGCAAAAAAACTTATAAATGGGTTGGGTCTCACGTATGAGAAGATGGATGCATGTCCTAATGATTGCATAGTATATTGGAAAGAAACCTCCAAATTAACTGCATATTCGGTGTGTGGCAAATCAAGATATAAAGATAACGAGGAAGAGGATACTTCTAGAAAGAAAGTCTCAGCTAAGGTTATGTGGTACTTCCTTCTAAAATCGAGATTGAAGAGGTTCTATATGCGAAGCATATTGCTGAACATATGAGGTGGCATGCAACTGAATGTCTCAAGGATGAGTTTATGAGGCATCCATCAGATTCTCAGGCATGGAAGCATTTAGATACTCTATACCCTGAGTTTGCATCAGAAATTCGAAATGTGCGTTTAAGGCTGGCAAGTGATGGATTTAATCCTTTTGGCCATATGATCAATGCCCATAGCACATGGCATGTGGTGATTTCTGTTTACAATTTGCCTCCATGGATGTATATAAAGCAACCAAATTTATTATTGTCCCTGTTGATTCTAGGATCGAGAAGTCCCGGAAATGACATTGATATGTATTTGCGACCATTAATTGATGACTTGAATGAGTTGTGGGAGGTAGGCACTACCACGTATGATGTGTTTTGAAACCAAACTTTTACGATGAAGGCTGCTATGTTATGGACCATTAGTGATTTTCCAGCTTATGGAATGTTGTCTGGATGGAGTACTAAGGGATATAAAGCATGTTCGCATTGCATGGATGATAATGTATCTGAACATTTGCCTGTGAGTCGTAAGATTTGTTATTTGGGGCATCAAAGATTTTTACCAATTGGACATAGGTTTCGAAGGGAACATGCAGCAATTAATGGTCATCGAGAGAATCGTCAGGTACCAACACAGTTGAGTGGGTTAGAATGCCTTGAACAACTATCTAGTTTGAGGTTCACTTTTGGAAAGCATGACAAAAATGCTCTTGTTGGATAAAGAAGACGAAGGCCTTCGATTTCTAGAAGTAATAACGGTCAATGGAAAAAGAAAAGCATATTTTTTGAACTACCATATTGGAGGCATCTTTTGATCAGACACAATCTCGATGTTATGCATATTGAGAAAAATATATGTGATAATGTGGTTGGAACATTGTTGGATATTGTGAAGAGGACAAAGGATGGACTGGCTGCACGTGCAGATCTTGAAGTCTTGAATATAAGACATAGCCAACTCCCTCGCAGAGAAGGAGATAGAACATTTTTGCCTCCGGCAATATTCACATTGAGCAAAGTAGAAAAAACCTCATTTTGCAAAGTGTTGTCTACTATTCGGGTTCCTGATGGATATTCATCAAATTTGTCTCGTTGTGTCAATGTGAATGAGAGAAAAATAAATGGGTTGAAAAGTCACGATTGCTATGTTTTAATGCAACAATTACTACCGCTTGCAATACGTGGTTTGTTACCCAACTCTGTCACTATGGTTTTACTAGAGTTGAGTGCAATCTTTAGACAGTTGTGTAGCAAGAAGGAATCTGAGGCAGCATTCAAACAACTTAACTCTAGAATTGCATTGACCTTATGTCAGATGGAGAAGATATTCCCTCCTTCATTTTTTGATGTCATGGTGCATCTCCCAATTCACTTGGCAAATGAAGCTACTATTGCAGAACCAGTTCAATATAAATGGATGTATCCCATTGAACGGTAATGATAATTTCGTTATGCTTAATTTGCACTCATCTTAGTTTTGATTCCCTAATTTGTTATTCATGTTAAATATTGAAGGTATTTGCAAACATTGAAGTGGTATGTCTGAAATAAGAGTCGTCCTGAAGGTTCTATTGCTGAAGGTTATTTGGTTGATGAGGGTTTATCTTTCTGTTCCATGTACCTTCGAGATGTTGATACTCATCGTAATCGTAAAGGTCGAAATGCAGATGGTATTGGACGTGGAGTTTCTAGTGGGTTATCAATTTTGACTCCACAGGCCAATATTTAAGTTCAGGTGAAATTGTGGAGGTTGATCTAAATGATAGGAATCGATGCCACATATACATTCTAGATAATTGTGATGAAGTAATCCCATTTAAAAGGCAACATGAAGACTTCTTGAGAGATAAACATTGAAGGGAAAGGTTCACTAGGCGACAAATCATGGAGTTAAGCAAGAAGGAATTTCCTGAATGGTTTAAGAAACATGTAAGAATCCAATTACTAAGTTTGCATTTTAATTTTTTTCATATATGTAATATTAATTTCTACCTCATGTTTAATTTTCACAGATTAATGCAAGATATTATGCTAATAATCCATTGATATCTGATGACTTGCATTGGCTAGCTAATCCTCCTCGTACACTTGTGACTAGATATAAATACCACATTATTAATGGTTTCAGATTTCGAATAAAATCGGTGGATGATAAGCATAAGAATCAGAATTGCGGTGTATTTGTACCTGCAAATATTCCGGGTGGTGTTGGGCAAGTTAATTGCTGTAGTGTTGTCACAGATATGTTTCTGGTTAGATATTGTGGTTCTACCGAGGCAGAAGATATGAGTCGTTGTGTGATTGAGTTGATAGTGGAAGTCTTAGGGGTATGAAGACGAATCAATATGGTTTTACCTTGGTGAAGTTCAATCAATTGAGATTTAAGAATGACCCTTTTATACTAGCTTCACAAACAATACAAGTATTTTATGTACAAGATTCAAATGAAACATATTGACATGTAGTGGTCTAAACGCATCAGAGAGATTTTTTGATGTATTAGAGGATAAAGATACAATTGATGATTATGCCATACCAAATCTGGATGATCAGGTACTTGACAATGAGGATATGCAAACAAGGGTTGGCGTAGAAGAGACACCTTTTGATGAAGCATTACCTTTGCCCACTGAGCTTGGCGTGGTTAATTCAATTGTTGACGATGACCTTGATGATGATATAGAGGCTTAAATTAGGTTTTTTTTTTTTTTTTTTTTGGTGTTATTATGTAATTAAGAACTATTATGTAATATTTTTTTAATAGTGGATTTTTTTTTTTTTTTTTTTTTGTGCTGGACTAGGTCCCGTGGTTTTTACCTTTCGAGGGTTTTCCACGTTAAAATATATTTGTGTGTCGATTTATTAGTTTTATTGCAATTTAATTTTCTTATCTTAATTAATATTTATGTAGTATATATGTATTTTGTGGTGTACATATCTATATACATGGTTAATTATAATTTAGTTAGATGAGTGATAATGGAGAATATATAGACGAGCACCACGATGAGCAAGTTGAGGATAGTTCAAATGGTAAGATATAGTTTGGTTATATAAAGTTTTTATTTATTCTATTATTTACAATATTTTTTTCATTCATATATATATATTAATTTTTATTAATATGTAGTAATGCCCCAAAGGAAAAGACGTGGTCCCAGAAAGATTAAGTAGGCTGGTAAAGATCATAGGGGCAAAGAGTATTGTGAATTTAGTGTGAGCGGAAAGTGCATTTCTCAAAACAGTATAGAGTTTTCCAAGTTTATATCTTCCAAGGTGAAAGATCCCAATAATATTCCCCTACTGCATGATTGGAGATTGGTTGAAGAAGAAACAAAGAACAATTTGTGGGACAGAATACGGGTATCAATTTATTTTTTTGAAATAACATTAAAGGTAAAATACTTGCAAATATTGACATATAACTGTTTTTTTAATTTTTTATGGATGTAGGGCACTATCACTTTTTATGATACGAATTTGGTAAAAATGTCAATCATTAAGACCATGACTTTGGCCATTGCTGAACATGCTTATGAAGAATACAGAAATTATTTGAAAGCGAAGTACTACACTAGCAGGCCAAGTCAGCGGCGATTGAGATGTCCCGATAATGTGGATCCTGTGTAGTGGGCGAAGATGGTGAAACATTGGGATAACCCAAAAATTCAGGTGACAACCTTTAATTAAATATTTAATAATACTACACATTGTGTAATTATGACTACTTCATGTTTTGTTTGACTTTTTAGGAGATAGCTGAGAAAAATAAAGCTAATCGTTCTCAACAATCGATGAGCCACACATCGGGATCGTGGACATTTGAACGTGTTCGTGAAGATTATGTAAGAATAGTTAATTTTTTTCATTTTATTGAGTTACAGTTTTATTTATATTCTACATTATTATTTTTTTAATGGTTTAAATTTTCAGAAGAAGAAGCATGGAGTTGAACCCGATCCTATTACTTTCTTTCGTGTTACCCACACGCGCAAAGACAATAGTTGGATTGATGCGCCATTGGAGTAGAGAAGGGTAAATATTTAACTAAATTTTTTTTCCATAATGTGTATTTTATGTTCTTAAATTTTAATTATAAATTTATCTAAATATTTGTATACTAGGTGTCCATGGAGAGTTCTGTTGACTTACGAGTTGAGTCTGGGGCGGATGATACTTCTGAACTTCGCACAGAAGTGTATGTTAAGGAGATGGGTCCTGAGAGAAAAAATAGAGTTAGGCTTTATGGACATGGGGTGACACCTGAAATGGTGCCTTATGCTAGGGCTCAAGCTAGTAGTTCTTCTCAAAGAACTTCGAGATCATCGAAGACAAGAGAAGTTCTTTTGGAGGCACAGTGCCTCGAATGGCAGAGGAAGCATGAGGCTGTGCGGCAAAGCAAAATGCCCAAGCTGAGGCAATTGAGCTGTTAAATACTCAGCTATAGCAGCAGCAGCATCAGCTAATGATGTTTATGCAGCAGCAACCACATGTGATGATGCAGACACAGGCACACCCGCAGAGCTCGCATCCACAACAGCTTTCTAGCCAGAGTCAGCCTCTACATTCTCCCTATGCTATGTTCCCAATGAATCCTATGTACAAGATGTCTTTTATGCCTCAGTCACCGTTGCAAATGCCAGGATATTGGCCAGAGGTACCTTCTCCTAGTGCCTCACATCATTCTACAGGTGGTGGATTTGCCAGATTGCTTTCCGGTCATATAGTTGATGACAAATTTTTGAGACATTTCGGTCCACAGGGAGGATCAGAATCACATTCAGCTTCTGGTTTGGGTTCTGCTACTGGACTTGAGTAGATTAGTTTAGTTTGTATAAACTTTAATCTATCTTTAATTACTAGTGGACTATTATTTGAATGGTTTTGTGAATTGAAATATTTTATCTTTATTAGTGGATAATTGTTATTTGAAATGTTTTATATTAATTAGTTTATTTTATATTTAAATATACTTGTGTTTTTTTTATATATATATTCAATAATTCTGACAGTTGTATCCGCTAGGAAATAATTTATTTATATATTTTATTACTTTTTCTGGCGGATATATTTGACAGGAATACTACCAATGCCGGCGGATTGGTCTGACGCGGTAAGATTACTGGCGGATATATCTGACGCGAATACTACCAATGCTGGCGGATATATCCGACGCGAAAACTTTTCCCGTCGGATATAACATTTAAAGACTTATCAGCGCGAAAACAATTTCCTAGTAGATTTAGACAGCTATCCGCCAGGAAAAGTGTTTTCCCTGCGGATTTTATGCTGTCGGACACGTTATCCGCCAATGTATTGTAATCCTAGCGCATTTTACTATTTTTTCGGTAGGAAATTGCTTTTGTTGGCGAATTAAGACCGCCACGAATAAGTTGTTAGTAGTATATTGTATTTTATTTTTTCAAGTTAGTTTTTTATTGTATCAAAGCAGGTAAAGTGTAAAAAAATCATTTTTTTCTAATAATAGGAACTTGAAAAATGCTAAAACACTTTTATTTTTAATAAATGTTTAGACAAAATTAGCCAGAAGTGAAACATTGCAATAAATTTTTAATTCAAATAGTAAATTGACATAATTTTTCTTATGTAGTAAAGTGAAATTGAACCCAAAGTTCAAATGAATAAAATATAAAACAAAAAACCTTACTTTATTTATAAATTGAGTTATATAAATGCACATAATTTATTTATCACTTATCTTCCTAAGCCTAACGCAGGCCCGGCCAAAGTCCAAGTTGAACAAGATATGTTTCAGGGGCCATATGTTGTTTACACTAACATCTCCTAAGATTTAACGTATTTTAAAAGACTTTTAACAAAAAATCTTGACTTTTACCCATTGTCTCAATTGAGGATACAGCATTTAAATTATTCAAATTAATGACTCCTAATTTTCTTTCAAAGTACAAATCAAAGACTTTTCGTCAATTCAAATAAATACCGTTTGATTGGTCACATGATCCGCACATGGTCAATTTGTGAGAGCAAAAACGTCTTTTCTCCTCAAAATGAATTATAAAAAATAATATCATTAATAGAATTTTAAAAAAATAAAAATAAAAAAAAGGGGGTAGAAGACGCAAAACCCTTCCACCCCCACCCCCACACCCACCCACCCACCCCACCCTCCACCTCCACCTCCACCTCCACCTCCATTCCCCTCACCTCCACCTCCATTCCCCTCTCCGGCCAGCAACTACCCCATCAGTGACAAAATTTCATTACTACCAAAATTTAGTATATAACTTCGTGGACAAGTTGTCCACCACAAACAGTACGTCTATAAAAAGACTAGATTATAACACAATTTCTCTTAAGCAACAGAAAAAGAACCTAGCTTAAGAGTAACAAATAACAACTGCTCTCCAATCAGTGACAATGGCTGGAAAGATGCACCCCAAAAATCGGAAGATACTGAAGCTCAACCCCAGAATATATATAGTCTTCAAAAATTCTCTTATTTCTTTCCCGCCAGACCACCCAAAAAATCCGCTAGCACACTACAGTTCCCCAAAACATTTTCCTTCTTACCACCACAGAGAGCTTATGCATTTTTCACAAAATAATGAAGTAAAACCAGCTGGCATAACCCGACTCACATTACCTTCTCTAAACAATTTCAGTCAGATTTAAATCTATTGGAAAATCAAGAAACATGTGATCTGCACTTTCGCTCCCAGCTCTACATATCATACACCACTGAGGATAAAAACAAGCATTTGGTCACCTTTGAATCATATCACCAGTGTTAACCTGCCATGGGCAACCAACCTAAAAAAAAGCTTGAGGCACCTTAGATTTCCAAATCAGCAAAGAAGGATGAAATGTGGGAATAGCTGGATTATTAAAATAATTTTCTAAAGTCAGAGTTGCAAGAAAACTTCCCTAAAGATTCTAAACTCGACCTTCTAAAAACAAGATCTACCAGCATATAATCTAACATTTCCCAGCAATGGAAGGAGCGGAATGGGCTCTCTACTTCCAAATCCCAACTCTAGCAACAGGCACATTACGAAACCTGGACAAATTGTACAAACAAGGGAATAGATTATTCAAAGGTGAATCCCCCAACCCAATTTTCCACCCAAAATCTCACTCTCTCCCCATTTCCTGATACCAATTGAAAATGATGAAGAAAATATCCATATCCTTGACTACTGTCCTTCCAAGGGCTACAAATTGCTTCACCAAAGGTTTTGCATATGGGACACATTTTCATGTAACCTACACTTACTTCTAATGCCTTCATGCCATAGAGCAAACCCAAATCTGCTTGCCAATCAAAGCCTTACTGTTTAGCTGATATCACCCACTACCAATCCACCTTTCTCTTTACCCACTCCACACCACTGATCCAATAACTCTGCATTTGTTTATTCCAAATAAGCCAAGTATACTTATTGACTTAACTATTAGCCATTCGAGTAAGTAGATAAACATAAACCAAAACAATACAGTCCTGACTCCACATGATTCAATATACACAGGCAATGCATGTGAAACTGCACCAAGTTAACTCAACCAGTCAACTCCACAGAGGAACCTGATACATTCACTCAACATAACAGTCAACAGGCGTTACCACCTCGCACCATCATCTACACCCTAGTAAACAATTACGTACGCATTTTCAATCTAATTTCGATGAGCCACCAAGGCCTTATCAAACCAGTCAATAAAAACCACAATATTTGTCTCTCCTTTTTCCAAAGGTCAATAGCCCATATTGTGAACAAGTTCCAACATATTCACTTGTAGAGCCTACAACCCTACTGTAGTCAATCAACTCTTATGTGCTTCTGGCATCACAAATACCAAACCCAGGTGAAGCATGCTCAACTAAACTTGGCTTTGGTACCACTTTTTGAATAGGATTTAGCAGAAGAAGGTATCCAATATTGAGATAAATCACACGTACAAAGACAATTTAATGTGGTTCCATGAAACTCCATCTAAATCCATAATCCATAGACAAGAGAGATAATTCACTACATAAAACCATGAAGAAATAACAATTAACAAAAGCACAAGAACCTAAACACCAAATTCAACACCTGACCCAAGCCTCAAACTATCCCCCTTCCATTGCTTCCTGATGTCCTGAATCATAAGACAAATTCTGCCTCATTGCTTCCCATAACTTATCCACTCTCTATTACTGTATATTAATCTATGAACCTGTGACATTGAATGCCATAACTTGCAAACCACCTTTCACATGAAAGACGTAACTTGTACTTTACTCACTGACGGAGGATATACTTATTTAAGAAAACGTAGAGTCTTCCCCTACCCTCTTCTGAGCAATCTGTAGTGAAAGCTTTCACTTTCTGAAGCAAATACAAGTATAACTAGGGTTATTAAAAGATAAAAATCCTTTAAGCATGCTATAATATGTGATATCAATTGATATTTGTTCTTTTATGTTGAAACACTAGTATCAAATAGACAAAACTTTGTAATGCAGCAATGGTGCATCCTAAGGTATTTTCAGAAGCAATTTTTTCCAGTTGAGTAAAGCCACAGTAGTAACAGTACGCGGCATTTGAAAATCACAAGTGTTTGTTTAAACTAAGAAAATATGCTTTTGCCACTTCTCATTATCTTGATGAAAACTGTAATGTGCATCCTAATAGTATCTACTAGTCAAAACTTCTTGATGCACAATGGTGCCTCCTAAGGTATTTTCAGAAGAATTTGCCACCCGTTAAGGAAAGCCACAGTAGTAACAGTATATGGCATTTGAAAAGCACAAGTGTTTCTTTGAAACTATGAAAATATGCTTTTTCCACTTCTCATTATTTATCTCAGTGAAAACTGTAATGTTACACTAGTCAATGCAATGTATCCAAGCATTAAGTTTATACCATGAACTACATAAAAGTTAAAGGTTGAGCCAAGAAGAAAGTTCTGAAAAATTCTTCTTATCATGTGAACTTGGTAATACAGATATGCAAGAGAACCTACACATTGCAAAATATCAAGAATTTCAAAATATTGCTGACAAACTGCACTTGCAGAGCAATATTCTGATACTCTCTTGCATTCCTGCTTCGGACATCAATGCATAAACAGAAACCCAATTATGAGCACACAATCTTACAACTGCAAATCCGAGATGCATTGTATCCTCTAATCAACATGCATGGGTTCCGAGCCCCCACTCGCGTCCTCCATTCCATTTTTTTGCTCCTTCTCCTCAATCAAATTCTTCTGCTCTTCCTCTATGGTATTCTGCAACTCATCCACCTGTAAAAACGTTGAAACACCACAAGAATTAGACCGAATTTCACAACATAATACAAGATTAGGGAAATGGAAACAGAGCTACATACCACATGCAAGAGCAGAGCAAACTGCTTCTTGCGAAGCTCCAGCATCCGGGAACTAGCCGTGTTCTCCGCATCCAACGCCGCAATCTCCTTCTCCAAATCCGATATGATCTTGAGCGTCTCGGACCGCGGTGGCTGCGTAGCAATCAACCTCCGAATGGCCTCGCACTCCTCCTTATGCTTCCTCTCAATCTTACTCTCCTCGAGTTGCTTCTTGAGCAGCTCGATGTCCGTCTGCGCCTGCAGTATCTGCGTGTTGATCTCCTCCCTCAACTCGTCGAAGTTGTGCTTCTCCCTAACATTCGCCTCCACCACGGCTTTGCTCTTGAGGAGGGGGATCTCGAAGGTGTTGAGCTCCTGCAGGAAAGCCTTGGCGAGCTTCTCGCAGTCGCCGTAGTTGTCCTCGTTCTTGTCGAGCTCGACGAACAAGGAAGTGAACTTCTTCTGGAGCTTCTTCAATGGCGGCTCGCCTCTGGTGGTGGTCGTTCGGGTGAGGAGTCTGTGCTTGATGATTGCGTCATCTTCGAGCGGCCCGAACGCGTAGTTCGCTGCCACGGTCTCTCCGCGCCCTGAAACTTTCCTTCCTTTTACCAGCATCTACACAAATGAATGATTTCGATTTTGCAGAAATTCAATTCCAAATTCGCCAAACCCTAATCTCGTTTCAAATTCGCATAGGAGGATTCAGCTTTCTGATTGTGGAATCGAACGGTGACGAAAGACCTTTGTTATGTTTGCTCAAGTTGAATGGACGGTTAGGATGTGTTTCTAGGATATATCCAGAGTTGTGTGTAACAGTGTATCACTATCATCTATTTGATCGACTCATTGACAGTGTATCACTGATTCACCGTCATCTATTTCCCGTTGCAAGAATGACCCACTTTTTGTTCTCACTTCGTTAACATTATCACCGCCGTTCCTTTTAAAATTAGAGCGCTACTATTTGCACATTTTTTTTTTCTTTTTGCACATTCTTTCAAAAAAAAAATTTAAAAGAAAAGACCACATTGCCCCTCTTTAATTTCCTCTCTTTCTCCTTTCCTCACCCACACACCCCATACCCATTTTTTCTTCTTCTTCTTCTTCTTCTTTCCCAACCCCTACCTGCACCATTTCTTCTTCTTCTTTTTCCCCCCACCCCCGCCTGCACCATTTCTCTTCTTCTTCTTCCCCGCACCCGCACCCGCACCCCCACCTGCCCCTGAGCCCTCCCCTCCTCTTCGGCTCCTCTGTCCCTGCCGCCTCGCCCCGAGCTAGTCCCTCCTCTTTCTCTCCTTCCCTTTCTCTTCCCGCCCCGCAGACAGCCAAAATCTTGAAGAAAAAAAAAATTGCAGGGGCTGGACAGACAGAGAAAAGGAGAGAGCAGAGGGGGAAGAAGAGAAAGAGAGAGAAGGGGATAGAGGAGAGAGGGGCGGAGAGGGGTGGGGTGGTCGCCGGCGGTGGTGGGCTTCGACGGTGGTGGGTTGCTCGGCGTGGTCAGGATGGGGTGTTTTGGGTGTTTGGTTTTTTTCTTTTCTTTTGTTTAGGAGGGGGTGTGCAAAAAAAAAAATTAAATGGGTATAAAGTCTTTTTCTAAGGGTTTTGTTTTTTTTTTTTTAAGAGAGGTGTGCAAATAGCAGCTCTCTAAAATTATGGTCACCGATTTGGAAAAGGTTTATTTCACGATTTATCATCCCAAACTATTTTTCATCCTCAGATTATTACTTGAAAGATTTTTTATCTTAGGTCACCACCTATAACTTATACATGTGTCCTATTTTACCTTATTTTGTCAACACCTCTGTAAAAAATGCTGACATGGCACGCTGGATGTGCATCACGTGTCACCTCTTTTCTTTTCTTTTCAGATTTTTTTTATTTTCTTATTTTTATAAATTTGAAAATTAATTAAAAATAGCTCCTACAAACTCAGAAAAATACATGGAAAATTCCTAAGAACTCGTCTTGACTAGTACTAATTTACTATGGGGTCAAAATACCAATTTTTCCTTTGAGTATTTCTAGAAAATTTGAGAAGTCCCAATTTATTTCTAGAAAATTAAGCAAAATATCCCTCTATTAAATAAATTTTAAAAAAATTCTACAATTTCCATAAAGTCTCGAACGAATTCTCAAAAATATTTTGGAAACTACCAAAAACCTATTTTAAAGAATTTTTTCGAGACTTTACAGAAATCGTAAAATTTTTCTAGAATTTATTTTATAGAGGGAAATTTATTTTCCTCTAAGACCAGGAGGTCTTTTGGGTAGCAAGTGTTCACGAAAAAGGTATTGTTAGTTTTTAGAAGCCCAACAATGCAGACTTTGTATTTTTTAGAGTTTGGGAGATTATCCTATGAATTTTCAAAGAGTCTAGAGTATTTTAATTTTCTATAAATAAATTTGGACTTCCCAATTTTTCTAAAAATACTCATAGGAATTTTGACCCCATGTTAAATTAGTACTAATTAAGACGAGTTCGTAGGAATTTTTCATGTATTTTTCTGAGTCTAGAGCTATTTTTAATTAATTTTCAAAGTTTATAAAAATAGGAAAATAACAAAAATTTGAAAATAAAAGAAAAGATGTGACACGTGGCGAATAGGGCCATCATTTCCGTATTATTACATATCATCGCACCATTCAACATCTCTTAGAGAAACGCATTACTACACTGACTCAACAAAAATGGCTCTGTAAGTTACTAGGTTACAATTACAATGTTCACTACCGTCCTGGTTCTTCTAATCAAGTCCCTGATGCCCTCTCTCATCAACCTGAGTTACTTGTTTTAACTGGCCAATCTTGTCCTCTTATGGATTGCATTATTGACATTCAGCATGAATACAATCTTCTTCCGAATGTTATGGCCATAATCGCTGCTATTCGTGGGGGTTAATCTAATCCTAAGGGGTTTTCAGTTCAGAACAACTTTCTTTATTATAAGGGTCGAATCTTTGTGGCTCCATCATCTATGTAACGTTCCAAACTACTTCAAGAGTTTCATAGTGGTGCCACAAGGGGTCATTCCGATTTTTTATGAACTTATAAACGCCTCACTCACAACTTCTTATGGACTGGCATTAGGAAAGACGTTAAAACTTTGGTTGCTGAGTGTGATATCGTCTAACGCCAAAACTATGAGGCAGTTCATCCTCCTAGTCTTCTCCAACCTCTTTCCATTCCTACTGGAGCTTGGTTGGATATTTTCATGGATTTCATTGAGGGTTTGCCTACCTCTACTGGGAAAAATGTCATTTTGGTTGTGGTGGATTGTTTGACTAAGTATGGGCACTTTCTTCCTCTTTCTCACCCGTACTCCGCTAAACAAGTAGCTGATGTATTCATTCGTGAAATTTTCTGCCTCCATAGGCTGCCACAGACCATTTTGAGTGATCGCGACCCTATCTTCCTTAGTAAATTTTGGAAATCTTTCTTTAAGCAGCAAGGCACACAGTTATGTCGCAACACTGCTTATCACCCCAAAGTGATGGGCAAACTGAGGTTTTAAACAGGACCCTTGAACACTACCTTTGTTGCTATGTTAGGGATAAGCCTACTGCTGGGACTATTGGTTTACCTTGGGCAGAGTGGTGGTATAACACCACATTTCACTCGGCTATTCGCATGACTCCATTTGAGGCATTGTATAGTTATCCACCTCCGTTTGTGGCTGCTTATTTGCTTGGTAGCACTTCTGTTCATTTGGTTGATGTCGCTTTCTGTGATCGCGACTCTCTTTTAACACTTCTAAAATCTAATTTACAGCTGGCACAATCCCGCATGAAGACTTATGCAGACAAAAATCGCACTGAACGAACATTTACCATTGGTGATTGGGTTTATTTGAAGCTTCAGTCGTATCACAAAAAGTCTATTCATTCAAGGCTATGTCACAAGTTATCAGCCCGTTATTATGGGCCCTTTCAAATTCTGGAATGCATTGGTACTGCTGCATATCGTTTGGTTTTACCCCCTTCTTCACGATTGCATCATGTTTTTCATGTTTCTTTATTGAAGGCCAAGATTGGGCAGCATGTTGTTCCTCATCCTACTCTCCCTCTCGTCAATGATTCTAGTTCTTTCTTGCGTGTTCCTAAAAATTTTTTGGACAGAGGTGTGGTTAAGCATCATAATGCTTCGATTACATGTTGGTTGGTGCAATGGTCTGGTCTTTCGTCCGACGATGCCACCTGAGAGGATGCTGCAACCATCATGGCTTGTTTTCCTGACTTTTCGGCCTGAGGACAAGCCTTATGTTGGGGGGGTGGACTTGATGAATTCCCCTTGTATTGGCTTAGTACAGGCTTGATTATATGTGATGGTCATTTGCTGCTCATATCAGTTAAACATTATTACTCAGTTAGTTTCCTTTTATTTTCTTTCCTAAATTGTAATTGTCTATTTGCTAGGTGGCAAACATCTAGACATACTTGCATCTTTAACCGTAGATCTGTAGCTAGGGTTATTTTCTTCATATATCTTCTATTAGCAATTATAAGAACTCCATGACATGAATTAAAGAACTACTTTCCTTTAGAATTCTCTCTCTCTCTCTCTGTGCAATGGTACCCAACACATACTCAATTTCCTTTTTAGGTTTGAGATGGATGAGAATTTGACTTCTCATAATAATCTTGTTGAAATCCCCCAACTGATAGGACCACATCAGTTCATCCATCATGGGTATTAAGAAAAAAAAAATTCTGGATCTACATATTTCCCTTCTCTTTTTTTTTTTTTTTTTTCTTCTGTTTCAAATCCATAAAATTAAGAAAAAAAAAAAAAATAGCAAATCCACCTCCCCACATCCAACCCATGCTTTTTAGTTCTTACTTCTTACCTCTCCTTCCCCGGCCCACCTCCTCTCGTTCTTCTATTGGTTTCTTTTTTTTTTTTTTTTTTTAATTTTAAACATATAAAAGAAATTTGTATAATTTTGGAAATGCCTACATTGCCTTAACATCTGTTAACAATTTTTACAGAAATTCTATTGAATACCTATTAGATACAAAATAATAGTTTCGATACTCAATTGGGTAAAATAAAAGTTCAGGTACCAAATTTGGACATAGTTTAAAGGTTAGGTACCAAAAATGAAAAAAACCCTTAAAAAAATGACATGATTTGTGCTCACACAGTTTTTTTTTCTTTTGTTTTTTTCTTTTGTTAAAGAAAGTAATTCATTAAGAAGCCCAAAAGGGCAGACCATTACAAAGATGAAGGCTCATTAGGCACAGCTCAACAACTAAATTAAGAAACACAAAACAGAAAAGAGAACAAAGGTAACAAATATCAAAACACAAAATCCTTAATAACATTTGCATGAACCCTAGCCAAACCAAAATCCATACATAGTAGCAAGTTCCACCATCAAAGCACAGCCCTGAGCCAAAAAAATCAGCAATTTCCACCATTAGAGCACAACAACTCATGCAAGACCCTTAACCACAAAAGAAAACTAGGAGAACCAAAGTACTACATAAAAAATTGAGGAAAATGGAGGTGTTTCCACTTGCACATAATCTGATTGAGGAGTGAAAAATCACTTTAAAGTGGTAGTTACATATACTACAGTGGACCGCCAACTCGAAGAGAGGAAATCACAAATGAATCTAATAAGGGTTTGAGATTTCGGTGGGTTTTGAGAAAGGGGCAAAGGGAAAAACAAAAGGGGGATTGAGCAAAGACTAAGAGAGCAGGAGAGGAGGAGAGGAGGACATGAGAGAAAATGGTAGAAAAACAAAGATAAAAGAAGATGCAATACCTCTAGATCTGAGCATATAGCTCAAACAAAATCACCACAACAGGGTGAAGGAAAGCTCAAATAGAGGAAGTAGAAAACATAGGAGAGAGAAAAGATGGAGATATGTGAGTAAGATGAGGGTTTGAGGTGGGTGGGAGGGAGAGGGAGGTGAGTGAAGACTCTCAAAACGGCATAGAGAAATATATAATTTGTTTACATCGTTTTATTCTAAAAATATTGTGTTCATCATAACAAAATAACAAAATTAGTTTTTTATTAAACTATCTTCTTTTTTTCTCCAATTATTAGATTACTTCTTACAATAATGATTCTTGAAAAGAACTTACAAAATGAATGACTTATATCAACATTACGAGGTAGCCTCACATCTGATTTTTTTTTTTTCTTTTTTTACTCCTTAAATATTTTTGTAACAACTCGACCCATATTTCACTAGAAATTTAAATTTTATTGGTTATGGACTTAAAGAAGTCTAAAGGAAAGTTGAGTAGATGTTTTGGCCTAAAATGTGATTCCCTATGCCATGTGGGAAAAGAATTGCGGGCATGCCACCGTCCAAAAAAGATGGATTAAAATAGAAGTCTTGGCCAAGACCACGAGAGTCAGTCGAGATTTCTATCAAACGATTGTGGGCCAAGATAAAAGCTTGTTCTTGGAGGGGGTTTTTTGCTTGCCTAATCTAATGTTAGAAATTCGCTTAATTTGTGTGTACAAAGACTCTGTGTAAATTCAAGTGTAACTACGGTGGAGCTCAGGGTTGACTGATTTAAATAAAAGCATAAAACCTTAAAGTGCAAAATAAGTGAAATATGGTGTGGGTGAGGTTGGTAGCTAATAGTGGTTCTCACTACAAACCTAACCATATTTTGTACCCAATCATACCATTTTTAAAGAAATGACAATAAAATATAAGCTAGGAAGAGTAAGCTGAAAGAAGACTAGAAAAGGAAATCAAATCTGAAAAACCACCAAGTTTTATCCACTGGGTAATGACTTTAATGTAAAAGAGATGCTAGGAAGGGCTTTAAATATAAGTGAAAAGAGTAGTCAAATTAAGAAGTCAGTAAATAACATTCATCCAACTAAGAAGCCATAAAGACTAAGAACAGTAACAACTTTCCAGAGTTCATTGATGAACTTGCACAAAAAAGAGAAGTGAAATACACTCCAAAACAAAGAAAGTAATGACAAAATAACCATAAAGATGATGAACACTTCGTTTCAAAGCTAATAACTACCTAAAAAGGGAGTAATGGTAAAGGAAAGACAAGACAAGACTGAGTCTTTGAATATTCAGATGAGCCGCTTTGGGATCTGGAATTTTGTGGGGGTTGATGATGATATATTCCCTCTGTAGCTTGATATTTATACTGCCCTCCGAGATTAGGGTTTGCCATGACCACATACGGATGGGTTCCACGTGTAGGTCCCTTCCTGATCTCCTTTTGAGCCTCACCTAACCTTGTACTATTGTCAACTTTTGTGCACACCACCTTGTCTTTAACTAGCTAGAACAATAACAATGGTTGTGCTACTTTTTAGAACCTGCTCCCTCAGGTAACGTAAGGAGATTCATTTTGTTGCTTTTATAACTTCGGTCCATATTGTTGAATGGTCAATTATGGCCGGAGTGCATGCTACGGCTGGAAAGGTAGATTCTTTAGCTATTAGGAAAGACCTTCTACCTTTTGTCAGTTGTGATTTTGAGGTTAGCCCTAATAGTAGAGAGACCCCAAAAAATATTTCTACATTAATTTGGAGACAATAATAAATTTTGGAGATTTCTGAAAATTAATTTAAGGTTATAAAGATTTTTGATTAATTAATTGAAGTTATTAAGGATTTATTGGAATTATTGAGAATTATTTGGAAACATTTAATTTTAATTGAATAAATTTCGGGAGCTCAAACTTTAAAGTTGAGGTAGTAGAAAAATAGTACAAGTCAAATGGTGTCTATATAATTTTACGGAACATAGAAGTCAAGTACAGTATAAAAAAAAATGACACATATTGAAATGTGATTGGGCCAGGTGGGAGGCCAAGCCCATTTGGTAGTCACGAGCTGGGCACGTGATGCCACATCAGTATTTTCCGTCACTCAACTTCACAATCTTGACTGATTGAATCTGATTGCGAAACTAATGGAATTACGATCCTACAAATGTGCAAATTGAAATGACGGTGACCAAAGTGCGACTTACCCAAAGTACAGGGACCAAAAATAACTTTTAGCCTTTTTCACTATAAATTTAAATTTTATTGGTTGTGAATTTAAGAAGTCTAAAGGAAAGTTCAGTATATGTTTTGGCCTAAAATGTGATTCCCTATGCCATGTGGGCAAAGAATTGCTAGCGTGCCACCATCCAAAAAAGACGGATTAAATCAGGAGTCTCGCCCGAGACCACAAGAGTCAGCCGAGACGATTGTGGGCTGAGATAAAATCTTGTTCTCGGCCAGGGGCTTGCCTAATCTAGCGCTAGGACTTCACTTAATTTGTATGTATAAAGACTCTGTGTAAATTCAAGTGTAACTACAGTGGGGCTCATGATTGACCGATTTAAATAAAGCATAAAACCTTAAAGTGCAAAATAAGTGAAATATGGTGTGGGTGAGGTTGGTAGCTGATAGTGGTTCTCACTGCATGCCTAACCATATTTTGTACCCAATCATACCATTTTTAAAGAAATGATAAGGAAATATAAAGGAGAGTAAGTTGAAAGAAGATTATAAAAGGAAATCAAATATGGAAAACCACCAAGTTTTATCCGTTGAGTAATGACTTTAATGTAAAAGAGATGCTAGGAAGGGCTTTAAATATAAGTGAAAATAGTAGTCAAAGAAGTCAATAAATAACATTCATCCAACTAAGAAGACATAAAGACGAACAGTAACAACTTTTCATAGTTCATTGATGAACTTGCACAAAAAAGGGAAGTGAAATACACTTCAAAACAAAGAAAGTAATGACAAAATAACAATAAAGATAATGAACACTTCATTTCAAAGCTAATAACTACATAAAAAGGGAGTAATGGTAAAGGAAAGACAAGAAAAGACTGAGTCTTTGAATATTTAGATGAGCCACTTTAGGATCTGGGATTTTTGTGGGGGTTGATGATGATATATTTCCTCTATAGCTTGATATTTATACTGCCCTCCGAGGTTAGGGTTTTCCATGACCCCATACGGATGGATTCCATGTGTAGGGCCCTTCCTGATCTCCTTTTGAACCTCACCTAATCTTGTATTATTGCCAACTGAAACAGTAACAATAGTTATGCTACTTTTCAGAACCTACTCCCTCTGGTGACGTCAGAAGATTCCTTTTGTTGCTTTTATAACTCCGGCCCATATTGTTGAATGGTCAAGTACGAACAGAGTGCATGCTACAGCCAGAAAGGTGGATTCTTTGGTCGTTAGGAAAGACCTTCTGCCTTTGATCACGTGGTGATTTTGAGGTTAGCCCTAACAGTAGAGGGACCCCAAAAACATTTTCTACATTAATTTGGAGACAATAATAAATTTTGGAGATTTCTAAAAAATTTATTAAGGTTATAAGGATTTTTGGTGAATTAATTGAAGTTATTAAGGATTTATTGGAATTATTGAGAATTATTTGGAAACATTTAATTTTAATTGAATAATTTTGGGAGCTCAAATTTTAAAGTTGAGGTGGGAGAAAAATAGTACAAGTCAAGAGGAGTCCATAAAATTTTACGGAACGTTTTTTGGACCCGAATCCATTATTGGTGACTTTATTAAAAATTTGGACACAAATGCTCTTAATAGAAAAGTTTGATTTTTCAAAGGACCTATTAGAAAACACAATTTTGGCTTTGATTTTGACATGGATGGATACAGGTCGAGCTCATCAGTACGTAGGTGAAAACGAATCGTGAATTCGAGTTACAAGGGCAAAGTTATGGGCATTTGAAGTTCAGGGGTAAACTGGTCATTTTTCAAGTCAGAATTTTATTAAAAACCCAGCCTTCTCTCTCCTCCCGTGACAGGCCCGGATTCAACCTCACTTCGCTCGTGGGACTTCCGACCCAACCTGGTTAGATCTTTGCCATCCAGCCATCTCCCAGCGCAAGACCAATCGCGATCTTCTTGTCTCGGCGACGCCAACTGCCTGCTGGAGTCTGTGGTGAACACCAAAAAAAACAAACTAGAGACAAGATCACAACAGCAAAAACAAGCCAAAATAGACCAAAAGATTGCAGCACATAACCAATGTGCCGAGGCCATGGAGTGTAGAGTTTCCAATTACTAAAATTATAAGTTATAACAATAAATGACTCCTGAACTGCTGGAAAAATTAATATTGCAGAGACAAAAATGTGAGCAGTTACCAGGCCTCTGGTGCAACTTTGACATCAAATGCCAATATGATGCCAGATTCATTGTTTTCTTTATTCAATTCTTTACATTGGCCTTCATGGCATCCTTTTTATGTACAGAGCCTATGCTAATACAATTAATAGGAATATTAACTTCTGGGATCTTCAAAAACTCTAGCAATGCTTCCAAGGAGCCTAGAGTAGATGCTTGTACACAAACTCCCTCACCGGCCATTCTTGTCATTAATCCTGCTCATGAGTCATGACTGACTTCATGTCATCCATAGGTGCTTCCTTGACCCCTTCTAAGTAATCAAGAGGGCCTACCACATATAGAGCAGTACCA
The DNA here is from genome assembly GCF_963921425.1 of Dryas octopetala. NCBI lineage: Eukaryota > Viridiplantae > Streptophyta > Magnoliopsida > Rosales > Rosaceae > Dryas > Dryas octopetala. Next base: position 18,362,506 of record NC_141373.1, read on the forward strand.
CATATAGAGCAGTGCCACAGATAGCATGTTCATCGCCCTGCATAAAATAAACACCAAAAATAAAGAAAATCTCACAAGGGTCCACAGCCAAATATCTTACAATAAGTAGAAGTGATTGGCCTTTACTTCAACCTAGAATTACCTGTGCTGTGGATCTTGATACCTTATGCAGCCTTGATTTCAAAATGATGCTGATACGTTAACTAAAATCAAGTAAGAACCACAGAATCATCATCTGAAGGAATGGACAACTAGCATTGCGTCAGACATAATGGTTCATACAAGACATGAATGACAAAACAATTTAACTTTTGGAGTTAAACCAGTTGATAACAAATGATTCTGCAAAAGATATTCAGTCAATAAAGCTATTAAAATAGTTAACATCCACACACACACAAAGATTAGAGGTATAGAATTATTTATATAATTCAACATCTCCTAAACAAGAAGCTCAAACTTAGAACTGGCAACCATTTTGGAAGAAAGCAACATGGCAATCTACTATTTTATAAAACTTGGTTATTTGTATAGTTGTTGTATCTGAATTGAAAAGATAATTGCTATTGCAGGCATATGGGTGAATCTAATACAGGTGGGCATTGCAGATATTGCTAACCTCAGATAAAAAAGGAAAAAGAGTTAATTATAAAATAGTCCTCAATTCGTTCCTGATTCTCACTTAAGTCCCTCAATTTGTTTTTTTTTTATTTTTTTTTATTTTAAAGTCCTCAAATTTTTATCCGTGTCCCATTTTAGTCCATACTGTCCATTCTGTTTGATTTTCCTCAACTTTTCAGTGGTTATTTTGTCACTATCTCTTCTTTCTATTGATTTTTCATTTCATTTGCAGATCCCTTTTGTGAATCAACAGCTCCATTAGGGGCTCCCTCTTCTTTGCAGCTTTTAACTCAGACCATGGATTCTCTTGAACATTATAATCAGCTGCTCCCAATTTCCTTCACTGATTGTTACACAAAAAACTCACAACTAAAGCTCTATTGTTTTGAAAAATCTACCATTTCGGTGCTTTGTTCAGGAAAGAGAGGAAATTGAGATTGAAATTAGAGAGGAAGTGACAAGATTACCCTTATAAAAAGCTGCTCATGTGCTCAAGATGTGAGAAAAATGAACAGAAAATGTAAAGGAATAGACGGAGAGGATCAAAGAGAGACATCAGTAAAAATTTGAGGAATGTAAATTCAAAAATTGAATTGAGTGATTAAAGTGAGAATTGATCATGAAAAACTTCAATGACTTTTGCTACAATTAACCCAAGGAAAATTATAATAAAACACCTAATATCATGTAGTAGATGCTATCCAGAGTGAGATGGTGACTTACTGATATGAATTTTGAGAACAAGATCACTAGCCTTTCAAAAAGTCTTTCTGAGGCATTGGATGATTAATTCAAACATAACTTTCAAGCATGCTGTGGGAGGGAGGGAAGCATTGGTTATTCAAGCACAACGTCCATTGCCTAAAATCCAAATCTAAATCTCTTCATCCAAACGGGACCTTAGTCTTCCTTATATGATGGGACATACATGCATGTTGTGGGAGGGAGGTCACATGTGATGGGTTCATACAAAAATTCCACCACTTCAACTTAGTCCTGCCTCATCATAGTTTTCACATATGCGCTTAATGGTGGAAAATTTACATCTGCTGATTTATCAAAATCACAATTGGGGGCGTCTATAGCCTCAAAAAGAAATGCTGTTGTCGAATTGGTTCACTGTTCGATTGAGTTCTTCTATATCTTGCTCATACACCACACGAGCCCCACACTTCATATTCGAGCATGTATTGGATTGGTTCCTCATGAAGGTTCCGAATGAAATCCTAATGTGACTGCCCTTTTTACTTTCATCACGAGGCACATAAAGTACCCAAAGGTGATCTGACACAAATTGCCGTGTTTTCTTAGAATTATACAGAAGGGGAAATCCTTCTGTTAATTTTTTCCCTCCATAATAATCATACTCAAGAAGGGCAAATGGCTTGTACTCCGCTGCAAAAACAACACATAAAGCAATCCCCATCCACTTGCTACATGACTGCGGAGGTAGCTCCACAATTACTGAATCCCCCACATTTTGATTAATGAACCAATCATGAATTTCATTTCCAGGAATTAAAACTTGGAATCGGTTAAGAATTTTAGAGATTCCCTGCACCATAGAAACCATTATATCAAACTGCTGTGTGTGTAAATAAATAAATAAATTTATGTATATATGGGCAGAGAGAGCGTACCTGAGCCAATTGCCTTAGAATTGAAAATACTATATTATTGCAACCTTGATTGTCAACCAATCCAAAGCCATTGACAGAGCTGAAGGTAAATTCATACAAATCGGTGTATGTGCTCAACTTTGGTGGATCTGGGAACAGTTTTAGTGAAGTACAATAGTCTGTGTTTACATGTAATATATAATTTGAGGGAAGACCTGGCAACTGCTGAAGCCTTTTGCACCTCTCCAAGTTAAAATGCTTAAGCTTAGAAAGCCATCTAATGCTTGCAGGAAGACTAACAAAATTGTTTCCACTAAGATTTAATATTTCTAAATAGAACAAGTGGCCAATATCATCCGGTATTCCTCCTTCACTGATATTACAGTCACCTAGATCCAATTCCCTTAAAGAACACAAACCATTTAGAGAAGCAAACACTAAACCTTTAGGCTCAAGACTCTTTTTTGGAAATAACCCAAAAGGGAGGATTGAACGCCTTGACTCAAGAGACCCAAAAGATAATACTTTGAGTTTTTTCATAAGAACAAGAGACACAGGTGGCGCTCTTATACCAGTTTGACTCACATCAAGCTTCTCCAAATCCTCAATCTCCCCCAATTTTTCTGGTAATTCACAAAGTTTTGAACATCCAGACATGTTGAGATTTTTAAGAGACTTCAAATTACAAATGGCACTCGGTAGGCACAAGAGTCTTTTGCAATCTCTCAGATCCAATGAAATAAGGCTAGTCAGACAACCAATTGATGAAGGTATTTTCTCAATACCAGTGTGATCCAAATCAAGCATCTCCAAACACTCGATCTTCCCGAAGTTTTCTGGGAGTTTGTCAAGTTTTGAGCATCCAGACATATCTAGATATTTAAGAGACTTCAAACTACAAATGGCACTCGGAAGACACAAGAGACTTTTACAAGCCCTTAGATCCAATGAAATAAGTCGAGTCAGACAATCAATTGATGAAGGTATATTCTCAATAGCAGTCTCATTTAAAGAAAGCTTCTCCAAATTTTTCATTGGGCCCACAAATTCGGGAATCTTCTTCACTTTTGAGCAACCAGAAAGAATAAAAACTTCAAGAGATTCCATTCTTACCTTACTTGGGAGACTCTCAATACTTTTGCAATGGCCAAAGTTCAAAATTTTAAGCCATTTGAGAACTGCAATGGATGGGTGAACCTCAACTAAATTGCTACATCCTTCAAGAACCAAGCTCTCAAGATTCTGAATACCTGTGAAATCTGGGGTCCTTTCCAAGTTTTTGGAGTAACTAAGATCAATATATTTCAACTTGTCCAAGTACTGTACGGTGCATACAAAATGGTAAAATAATTAGCATCTACAAAAACACAAATTATTAAAAAAAAAAAAAAAAAAAACTATACTGTATAATAGCATACAAGTAGAAAATCTTACCTTTACTCCATTCCAAAGCTTAAAAATTTTGCTACATTTCAGATTAAGCACAGAAAGTTCATCCGGTTGAAAACCTTGTGGGAGAAATTTTGAAGGATACTCCCACCAGTCAAGAAATCTTAAGGAATTAGGAAGATACTTGGGGCCTAGAGAAAAGGCACAATTAGCAATTTGGAGAAACCGTAGTCGACACATCTTAGAGAAGGCTTCACCGTTCCAGTCTACGTGTTCTCGGTAATGCAATCTTAAGACTATGCCTTCAATTTCTTTTGTTCCCTGATAAATAAAAATAACAAAAAAGGTTAATTCCAGGATCAAGTTTTATACTGTGTTAAAAGAAATTATAGTCCTATTCAAACTTAGTATTAATTTTGCATAGTTTCTTACCGTATTCTTCGTGAGTACATGAACGATGTCGTTACTAAGCCATAACCGACTGTGTCCACCGGGCTCATCAAAAGACTCCTGACGAACAATTTTACATCCCATTTCTTGTATCAAATCATGCATCTCCACCCTTCCATGTGAAATATTTATGAGAGATTTCTCAACAAGAACATCTATCACAATAGAAGCACAATAGCCAATACATTCCAGTATTTCAACTACTTTCTTCTTGTCCTTCCCCTTATGGAAACATGCAACATCGAGAAAAATGCTCTTCTCCATATCATCATCTAGTCCGTCATAACTTATTTTAAGAGTTTCAAAAATTATTCTATTAGGACACTCCTTTAGTTTATCCAATGTGCTAATCCATGCATCTTTACCTCTTTTGTACAAAAAAGATCCCAAAACTTTAAGAGCTAATGGAAGGCCTCCAGCATAATTTACAAAAGACTTGGACAGTTCCAAATAATCTTCTTCAGGCTGTTCTTTCCTAAATGCTTTCCAACTAAAGAGCTCAAAAGCATTATCTTGGTTGAGTCCGTCAACCTTATATGGTTTCTCTATACCATGTGTTAGTAGCAAATGTTCATCTCTAGTTGTAATGATGATTCTGCTTCCCATACCAAACCAGTCTTTACTTCCAGCCAATATTTCCAGTTGGGTTAATTGATCCACATCATCAAGAACGAGAAGAACCTTTTTATTACAAAAACAGTTCTTTATCAGAGTGGATCCATCATAAACATTTTCAACATTTGTATCACTTTTCTTAAAGATTGAGGAAAGAAATTGTGTTTGTAGATGAATGAGACCATGTGTTGCAGAATCCTCTCTGACATTAGCAAGAAAGCTGCTAACTTCAAAATTATGGGAAATACTCTCATAAACTAGTCTAGCAATGGTTGTCTTACCAATTCCGCCCATCCCCCATATCCCAATAAAACAAACATGATTTGCCTCAGCATCTAAAAGCAATTTTATTTGCTCTAATCTAAAATCAATTCCAACTAAATTCTCTATGGAACTTGAAAATGTGGGATGCACGTTGTTCCACATTGCTTCAACAACTTCTTTGATAAGCTTTGTTTCATATCTATCCTTTGAAGTCCACCCAGCGAGATTACCCACTTTTGTAAAAGCAATTCTCCATTGTTGCACCTTTCCTATGTCTTCCCTAAAGTTTTCTTCATGTCTTTTGAAGGCTTCTGCAAAAGTTCCCATTTGTTTTCGAACATCTGAGGGATCCACATCAAAAAATATTGGAAGAATTGTCATTCTGGCTTCCATGCATTCAAGAATCTTTGAGAGTTCATCCAAACACCAGGTTGAAGAAGCATAGTTTGGCGAGAGAACAACAATAGCAAACCTTGATTCCTCAATCGCGGTCAAGAGCGCTGAAGAAATAGCTGTCCCTCTTTCAAGTTCTGGGTCGTCTCTGAAAGTTTTAAGTCCTCGCGAGTGCAATTTCTCATATAAATGGTCTGTAAAACTAGTGCGGGTATCTTCACCCCTAAAACTCAAAAACACATCGTACTTCCACTGAGGAGCTGAAGTAACAGACGTGGAAGCTCTTTGGCTGCTCATCGCCATTGAAAACGGATCCCAAGCAATTTTCTCCAAACAGTCAACTGATACAAGCAATTGCTAAAGTTTACTAGAATATATTTTTACCAAAAAAGAAAACGAAGACCCATAAACTTACATGCTAAGATACTATGACTGATGATCTGAAAAACTACATTCTCTACAAATTACCATAATTTGATATAATTATTTCTTTTTTTATAAGCATAATTTGATGTAAATATGTTGGATCTTGGCTGATGCTCTAGATATCTACTACTCCAAATATATTTATGAGTTCATTCTATACAACTTTCCCAAATTTTAGAACTCCAAACCGATGGAATAAAAATAGGAAAATGTCCAGAACATACATGCACAAATGTAAAGAAATCAAGAAACCATTTGGATTTTGGAGCCTAACCTGAGCTTGTTGGCGAGCGACGTTGGAGTTGACCAAAGCTTGAATAGCTAGTCTTTGTTCCGGTTACAGAATAGCTAGTGTTTAGATATGTAGGAAAATTCTACAGCCACATTTGCAGAAAAAAAGGGGTGCTAGTGGTACCCTGCTACTGCTTTCTACTGGTTGACTATTGACTATTGACTATTGTCCAATGACTACTGTTCAGCATTTTTTTCTTCTTTTCAATTACTCTTTTCTTTATCGAAAAATATTAATTATTATTTCCTAAATTCAGAAAATTAACATTTTGACTCACAAGATCGATAAACTCTGTCTAGACTCTATTTTGGTCTCTACATGTCCAAAACAGTTAGTTTTCTAAATTTTTAGATCAAAGGTTAGTTTTCTAATAGAGCTATGTAACAATAATAGATAACATGTAACATATCCCTTTACCTACATGTTGGGACTGAAATAGATTGTAGGATAGAGGCACAGCAAATTGGTGGCTCACATATTTTGATCTAGAAGCTGCCCATAGGAATTGGGCACTGCCCAGTCAATCTATTCACCCATTTAAATGGGAAATGAGTACCATGATGAATTTTCATGTCACTTTTGGAACATTAAACTTGAAGAGAACTAACAGTGGTACTCTGGCTGGAATATTTCAAAAATCAGAAGATCTAAATTTTGTTTGCATTTATAATAATCTCTATTTCAATTTTGTGCACAGTCAAAGCATCCAGTATTACAATTTTCTTTTGCGAAAAAAATAATCCACTATTAATTTCACATCCACTTCTACTTTAGTTCTTAAAAAGAAAAAATAATCCAACAAATGTGGCATCAGCTTCTCTCAAGTCTCATGGTATCTTGAAAATCCTCTTCAATTTCTGAAGCAGCTCCCGCTCATCAATTGACAGGTCATTCTGAATATTCAAATTACAATTAAGAATAAGAGCTATATGGTTGACATTATCCAAAAAGTAATTACAGTTTTCATGAAATTTAAGCTTACCCAATAATACGCTTTTACTACATCAATCGACCTTCTTGTGATATGGCTGACAAGTTCGTCTTCAACTTCAAAATGCCTACCAGACATCTTTTGCTGTTCACCAGGATTCATCCCAACTATCTGCAAAAACACAAGAAAAATATTCCAATAAGTACTACTCCAGTTAAGTTTAAATCCCACAGCAGAACCTGCAAACAAGCAAAGCAGTCAAGCCCAAATAAGGCTCCAAAAACAAAAATTAAAAATAAATTAAAAACCAACCAGCATGAACAGAAAAAATAAAAAATAAAAAATAAAAAACAGACTAATATTTTGGAGAAAAAATGTGAGCAGTTCACTTATAATAACACCTAATATAGCACTTACACAGTTACACTTGTGACTGTGTAATAATATGGAAAAATATCAATCTGTTTATAGCATTGCTTTGTCATTACTCATACAAAAGAGCATTGATCTAATGAAAAGCTAAATTTCTACAAGCCACTTTCATAAATAAGTGATAAGGCCCTCTAATTCTTCACAGGAAAACTCCATAGATTACCCACGAAAAGAACATTAAAGGTTGCAGTAATGCACTAACAACTAATACTGACACACGTGTGTCTGTGGGTGTGGTGTGTACATTTCAAAGGTTATCATACCTTAATGGCTACCTTCAGCCCCTTATTTGCTATATCAACACTTCTGGTTAATTTCCATGGCTGCAATGCACCCAATAGTAATAAAAACGATTTCAAGAGTATCGCTTGGAGTCTTTATTGTTTTGGTCTGACAAATTGGAGTCCCAACCTGCAGAAAGGGCACATAATATAAAGATAGATGGATATAATTAACAAACATTCCATTGATCTTGGAATTTATATAATCTTTTCAGAAAACTCCAATGAAGTCCCTGAGCATTATCTAGACCCAAGGACAAAGTAGACATGCTTTGAAAACTGAAAGTAAAAAGACACACGTGTGTCTGTGGGTGTGGTGTGTACATTTCAAAGGTTATCATACCTTAATGGCTACCTTCAGCCCCTTATTTGCTATATCAACACTTCTGGTTAATTTCCATGGCTGCAATGCACCCAATAGTAATAAAAACGATTTCAAGAGTATCGCTTGGAGTCTTTATTGTTTTGGTCTGACAAATTGGAGTCCCAACCTGCAGAAAGGGCACATAATATAAAGATAGATGGATATAATTAACAAACATTCCATTGATCTTGGAATTTATATAATCTTTTCAGAAAACTCCAATGAAGTCCCTGAGCATTATCTAGACCCAAGGACAAAGTAGACATGCTTTGAAAACTGAAAGTAAAAACACATAGACATAGCAGGAGTGGAAATTATTCAAAATTTCAAATTAAATAAAGAAAACTTTCAAACTTTCAGTATATATGATTCAAGAACTAGTATGCATAAAGTCAAGGGATATATCAGCAAAAACAGAAAGAGCTAGCTTTGCAAAACCTAAAAAATAATTCACCTACATTTAGGCCGGGATGAACTATTGGTGCAACACACTAACATGGAAGGCGTTCCAGAAGATAGTGTCTAATTATATTGGAAAGGAAATATAATGTATCACACAAAATAAAATTCAAATGAGTTTTGAAAGTCCACATTATTTAAACAAAAGATAATGCATATGACAATTGCTGAAAAATCTTCTGTGAAATTCCACTACTTTACCCATATTCCAAAATAGGGGCAATGAAGAAGAGATTTCCCACTCTTAACTAAAAAAAACAAAAAAACAAAAAACAAAGGGAAACAGAGTTTTCCCGCTTAAGATCCTTTTAGCAGCACCAAATACTGAAAGGAATCCCAAAAACCTTGGCGCATGCCAGGGGAACATTAACAGTTTTTAGCAAATTTGATAACAAAATAAAGAGAGAACAAAATAAACCTATACACATGCCAGGCCATGATAAACCCAAAACCTCACACACATTATATCCCATTAGAGAGAACAAAATAAACCAAATGCAGAGTATATAAGTATACCTTCGCAATGCCTTCAAGAACATCAACCCCAAGAAAATTTGATTTTTCTTGTTATAAACAGTGTTAATCTTGAGCAAACAGGGAAAGACAGCTTCATCAGCAACTTCCTTCTTCTTTTCCTCAATGAGATTGTCGATGTAGGCCTTAAATTGATCAAATAAGTGATAGATGATATCCGCAATAAAAATCTTCACAACCAATTTATCTGCAATTGCTCGCGCCTCTGGCGTCACTTTGACATCAAATGCCAAGATAGTGGCAAATTCTTTTTTCTTATGAAGCATTGCACTGGCCTTCATGGCATCCTTCTTATGTACAGGGCCTATTCTAATACCACTAACGGGAATATTAACTTCTGGGGTCTTCAAACACTCTAGCAATGCTTCCAAGGAACCTAAAGTAGATGCGTGTACACAAACTCCCTCACCACTCTTGTCTATCCTGCTCTCAACTGATTTCATGTCATCCATAACTGCTGCCTTGACCTCTTCCAAGTCATCACGAGGCCCTACCACATATAGAGCAGTCCCAGCAAAAGCATGTTCAAGACCCTGCATAAAATGAACACCTAAAATAAGGAAAATCTTACTACAGAAGTCCACAGGCAAATATCTAACAGTAAGTACATGTGGATTGGCCTTGACTTCAACCTAGAATTACCTGTGCTGCTATCTTGATACCCTGTACAGCCTTGATTTCACTATGATGATGATATGTTCCCTGCAAGCAAGAACCATAGAATCATCATCTGATGCTATGGACAACTACAACTGTGTCAGACAAATAGGGTTCATAGAAGACATAAGAAAACAATTTAACTTTTGGAGCCCATTTAGAAAGCTAGAAGAAACTTCAACATTCTATGTTCCAATTGATGACAAATGATACTTCAACATCTCTTAGAAAAGAAACTTAAACTTGCTCCTGGAACTAATTTAGAAAGTTAGAAGAAAGCAGCAAGAAAACCGAATATTTTATAAAACCAGGTAATTATATAGTTCAAAATGTGTCCTACTGTATCTGATGTGAAAAACAGATTAGTAAGCTTTAATGTTTTGTGGAGGAGAAACGGCACCTGTTCTCTGTTCACTAGAAGCATAACAAAATTTGAGATTTACATTAATGTGCATATACCATTTGGAGAACATTTGAGATGATGCTTAACTACCTATGGCTCAGTGGACATTGACTAGAAGTATAACATATTTTAATCCCCTACCAAATCACAATAAGCTAAAGACAAATTAAAAAAAGAAGAAGAAGAAAGAAAGAAAAACAAACCTTCACACGCAGTTCTTTCATAGGATGTGGTGTCAATAAAGCTCGGATTGTAGTAACAATTGGTCCCTAAAAAGATAAAAAGAAAATAATATGAAGGATGATACTCCTCTCTGAAATTCTTAAATGTTGACAATAATCATTTGTAAGCATATCTAAAACAAAAAATGACAAAAGTTTGTGAAACTAAAAAGTACAAAAGCACTTAATTTACTAAATTGTATTGGTAAAAGGTTTTAGATTCTTGCCTGCATGCCGCAAACAACTATTTGATCTCCTTCATGAAGCATACCATTAACCAATACAACATCAATTGTTGTCCCAAGGCCCTCAACTTTCTTAACCTCCAACACCGTACACTGATTGGTGCACAGGATCATTCCCCCATCAGATTACTCACATTTCAAGTAATGTTCAATGCCTTCACATAACTGAAAACAAAGTGAAAATGAAATAACAAACCTGAACTTCATTGCTGTAAGTAAGTTTCTCAACCATAGTTTTCTGGGTCCACTGAACCAATAGTAATAACAAATCTGGGATTCCTTCACCACTGCAATATTCCAAATTATCAGAACAAAACCAAAACATAATCATTAAAATAAAATAATGGTACAGTTGAAACTGAAAAACAAATAAGGCCCAAAGTTCACAAGCCATATATACCTAATGGCACTTGTAGGTACAATACTGTATGTTTCCCCCATTTCTTTATTCTTATAGTACAAGTCAGTATTTAGACCCTGCTCCTTGAACTGAGTGATAACCTGGAAACCCAAACAAATTAAAATTGAAGATTTAACCAGAAAAGTCAAATTAAATGAAGTGAAACAAAAAGACAAGGCTGGAAATGGAATGCACAAGACCTGTATGAGTTTCACATTGAACTCAATTTGTACATCCTTAGTTTGTTGCTTCATTGCCTTCACAATCGGCGCGTTGCGGCAGGTTTTCCACCCGTAAAGTCTGTCTACCTGAAATCAAATTAGATATTCAAGAAAACAAAATTAAACATTGTTGAGAATGAGAATACACTAGTAGGGAGGGTATGTGGATTTGACCAAAAACTCACCTTATTCAATGCAATAATGAGCTCTGTATTCCTCATTTTCAAAAGATTGAGTGACTCTTTTGTTTGAGGCTCTAAGCCACACATATTGTCAACAACCAAAATTGCAATATCACATAAGCCTGAACCCCGTGACCGTAAATTAGTGAAAGACTTATGCCCAGGGGTATCAATGACCAATAGACCTGGGACATTCAGCTTCGCATCAGCTTTCAGTTCCTTAGTTCTCTCACGCATATTCTCTGCAGGAAAATATGTTGCACCAATCTGTTGAGTTATTCCTCCAGCCTCACCTTCCTGAACATTTGTGCGTCGTATACAATCCAGCAGCTTAGTTTTACCAGCATCAACATTGCCCATAATGCAGCAAATACGGGAACGAAGAAGGTTAGTTTCACTCTCTTTAGGGGCAGAATTACTCGGTATTGCTTCTTTTTTACCAGCAGCATCTTTCTTTCTGCTTCTGCCAACTTCTACCTCAGGTTGTTTTTTCTTATTCTCAAGATCCTGAGACTATTGGTTGACAAGGACGGATTTTCTGGGCAACAACTGCTGGCTTGGCACTTGCAGGAAGGGCTGGAATATTAAAATATCGAAGATACAAATCCAAAGCAATATGCCTTAGCTAGGTAACACCTATCAGATCAATAATATAAATTCAGACTGACACCTTTCCAATTCCGAGCATATGCTTGGAATAAAGAAACTTCCACGTAACATAACTCGAGACACTAAAATTAAACCAATAAGCTTCGGATCACTTCTTGCAAACATAATCATCTATAATGATTTCACACTTCCTATGTCTAAGAGCAGTGTTGATGCAAATTTCCGTAAGAGAAATGTAACAACTTAGAGATGATGATCTGGCTAATCAGAAGCTCTGCTGGATGATGAAGTGGATGTTGACTCGAGATCTTCCTGCACGAACACAAAATCAAAGGAGATGGACCGGTGTGGTACCAGCCAAATACGCTCCGATGATGAAGTCAGTGATGTGTATTTGGAGGTGTTTGTGTAAGAACAAGAAAAAACAGATGATGAACTTGGGAGAATGAAGAAGAACAAGGTAAGATCTTCTGGGTTTATTCTCAGCAAGTGGGATGTATTATGATAGGCTTTTTGTGAGTGGAGTTGTGTATTAGATGATCCCACTTTTTGTGCACATAAGTCAACTTATATAGGTAAAGGAAGTGGTGAAGGGTAAGTTACCTGCATGAGGGTGAATGGTTGAGAGGAGCCCACGCGTTCGGCCATGAATAGTAGCATGCACAGCTACCCACCTCCTTTACATTCAATGCTGCATTGAATGCAAAGATGGAAGATCAAGTGGGATGCCCTAATAGTCATGACTGTGAGCTGAGATGTTTCATCTGTCAGAGAGCCATGTTAGAGATATTCGAGTGAGGCGGTTCGTCCTGACTCCAATCTTCTAGAATGGCAGTGGGATCCGAGCCGAACCAATTATAGATATCATATACGCGGGTATAAAATATATCTACGTTCGGATCGGACATGGATGGACTAGTTCAGACTGGCTCGACATATGACATGGCAGTCACCACCCGACGATAATCCGTTTGTCTGAGAAGATGATCACCAAGGGCCGAGCCGAACCGAACTGGGATAACTAAGAAAAGATGAACACTCAATTCTTAGGGGATCCTCAGATCGGGTCGGATCGGATATGGAGATCCGCTGAGATGTGCCGATCCGAACTAGCAGTGAAACTATGCCGAGCTGGCATGATGACGTGGAGGTCCAAGTCTGACCATTGAAAAGTCAAAGCCTGAGGTTGGATCTGACTTGCCACGCTTCTATCCATGATTGGTTGTTAAATCCATGTGGATTTATACACAAACAGAAGTCCCCCAACTTCCGATCCGAACAGACTGTGATGAATTGGAAGTTGAAAAAGGACAGTCTGTGAAAAGTAATACATGATATGCCCCGTGCCGAACTGATGCAGATGTGCCGATCTGGACAGGTCAGACTTCCCAATAATCCGAGCAGATGATGATGCCTGATTGGCCAAAATAGCTTGGGAATATGCGAAGGAGTAACTGTTCATGATTGTGTCTGCATGGGGGAACGTAAGGGTCACTTCACTTATGAGTATTTTAAACGTGGACACGTGGCAAGATCTGGCATCTGAAGCGCCAAAAGTGAACGGCTGGGATTGAATTTTCATGGGGGTATAAAAGGTCACCCATCTTTCTCTTCCTACCTTCTCTCTCTCTCTCTCTGAAATCTTTCTCTCTCCGTGGGTTGAGCAGCAACTCAATCGCGACTCCGACCGAGCACGGTCTTAGGCGAGGCAGTTCCGAGTGTGTGAGAGGCGGAGAGTGTGGCCGGAGAAAAACCAATAAGTGATTCCTCCCATTTCTGAGTTTTTGTGTTTTTCGGGTTTTCTGGGTTTTGTTCTTGAGTGTTCTTGAAAAAGACACTTTTTAATTCAAAAAGCAAGAGAAAAAGTGAAAAAAAGGTGTTTGAGAATGTCAACGACCGACTCAAGTGGTCGGCTCGGCTCGGGGGAAGCATTCGAGGGCGACAGTGATGCTGAGCTGAGCCGAAGCCCACCAGGGGGTGAGGCAAACTGGGACGAGTTTTCCGAGGAGCTGGTCGAGGTCGGCTCGGACTTAGAGTGTAACCCAGGCGAGGAACGCCAACCTCGAGAGGGTGAAATAAGTCCCCAAGTAGGCATGAGTTCGGATCAGGGGCAAGAAGGAACAGCTCACGAGTCCGAACATGCAGATGAGGAGGACGATGAAGAAAAAGATACCGGTGTCGAGCCGAGCTCGAGTACTCCAATAAGGCTCACTTCGGGGTCAGAGGAAAGAGACAGAGGTCACGATGCGTCGAGTTCAGCTCGGGATGTGAGGGGGTGTTTGATCGACCCGGATTTCTATGAAGATCTGGCGTGGAAAGCCGACCAGATCCCCAATGAGATGACCAAATTTCATCTCAGGGATCTGAGGATAAGGTATGGAGTCCCCGATTCGGTCTTGACAAGATTGCCGAGCAGGGGAGAGAATCCAAGCCGACCCCAAAAGGATGGGTGACAATGTACCCGGAGATGTTTGAGAATGGGGTTCGGCTCCCCCTGCACCCTTTTCTGCAGGATTGGCTGGCAATGATTAGTGCGGCGCTACACCAGCTTAATCCGAACGTGTACAGGATTATCCTGTCTATACACATCTTGTGGCACAAAGTGCACAAGTGTGTGCCAGACAAGGACCTGCTGATCTGCTCTTATTCACTGAGGTCGAAGCAGAAGACCGAACTCGGCTTCTACAACCTTCAGGCATACTCTGGGCCACTGCTTACTGGGAATCCCTCATCCCAGAAGACTTGGAAGAGGAGATACTTCTTCGTTTCTGGGGATTGGGAGTTCGCCGATCCGAGCAGTCCCTTTCCGACTCGGGTTTCTAAAGCCTTTAGGATTCCAGGTGAGCACTCAATGTCTGGAAGGGCCGATCCGGAATAGACTTGTGAATATTTGCTAGTGATGATGATCTAACTCTCTTGGTTTTCATTTTGCAGTCAGCTGGGGGAAATTTAAACTTCGAGGTGAGCTCAGAGACCAGATCGCCGTGGTGAAGGAGCAACCATCGGAGCATCTGTCCACCAAATTCTTGCTCGGCTCAACCCAGATCGAATCGAGCGGGATCTCTTGGTTCGTGTCGAGGTGGAACCCCCGAGTTGAGAAATGGATGAATCCTGCCGAGCTGGAGGCGAAGCTGAGGAAGAGGGCGGCGAGGAATGCCCAGAAGAAGGCCAGAGCTCAAGTCCCCGCCGAGCCAACTTCGGTGCCTGCTCGGGCCACACCCCAGGCCGATCCTTCCATGCCGAATTCGGCTAGGCAAGCTGAGAAAAGGAATGGCCCGCAGGTTGAAACCTGGGTAGAGAAGAGGGCTTGTGGACTGAGCCAGCGGGTGCCAGCGCCGATGTCTCCGGTTCGGCTCCCAAAAGGACGGTGGAGGTGGATCTCTCCATTGAACCTTTCGTCACGGGCTTCAAAAGTGTGGTCACGCCGAAGATCGTGGAGCGCCTCTGGGCAGGGAAGAAGGCCCCGAGCTTCGGGAGCAAGGCCCTGAACGCGTCTCAGCAGGCCATGGTGGTAAGTATCCTCTCTTTCGAATTTTGAAGTTTGTCGGTTCAGCCCGGACTAATTGTTTCTGTTTTTTGCAGCTCGCCCTTAGGCAATTCGAGGTGGCGCAAGCTGCGGTCGACGCCGAGGAGAAATGAAGAAGCTCAGGGAGAGGAACCTGGAGCTGAGGGAGAAGCTGGCCGAAATCGAGCGACTGTTCAAAGAGGAGCGTGAGCGATCCGCTGATCTGAGAATTCAGATGGCCAAGCAAAAGGATGAGGTAGCTCGGCTCAGGAAGGAGCTTTTGGCCTCGGAGCAGAAGGTGATCGACCTCGAGATGTTCGCTGATGAGCTCCAACGGGATGTCGAGGTGGCTGAGCAGAGGGCGGTTGCGGCTCGGCGCTAGGCTCGGGAAGTGAGCTTGAAGGAACTGGGTGACGCCCAGTTCGAGGGGTACAAAGAGCTTGTGGAGGTGATCCGAGCGAAGAGGCCGGACTGGGATTTGTCCTTCTTGGTCGAGTCAGAGGGCGAGGAGGACACCCAGGAAAATCAGAAAGAAGAGCTCCCCCCCCAATCGCCAAGCTGAAACCAAGGCGGTCGCGTCCGCGGCCGAGTCGAGCCAGGAGAGTCCCCCGATCTCCGCGGACAATATACTCGAGATCCCTCTGGTCCCCGAAGCTGATCCCAATGCAGAGATGCAGATCGGAGGCGTCGAGGTGGTGCAGCTCGGCGAAGAGTCCCCTGAGAGATCTACTTGATATTTATTTTTATTTATTTTTATTCCCGAGCCGATGTGTGGCTCAAGGTTTGATATGTTTTTGAACAATTTGTTTTTGAATTGTTTGTTTATTAATTTATTTTCAGTATTTTCTTTTATTCCAAGTTGTTTGTTAGTTCAGCTCGGAAATGAAACTAAAAACACAACAAGTAACAGATGGATAAGAAAATGATGAAAAATAAAAGTCATGATAAAAACAAAATGAAATAAAAGGTATTTTGAGATCGGCTCGACTTGACGATCGCAATGAAATAAAATGTAATGATAATTTAAAACTTGTTTTCAGACTAGCCTGATAAGCATGATGAAAATAAGCAGAAATTAGAAACCCCTAATGATCCAAGATGGGCTTTATATATCCATTGAGATATTAGGAATTTTATTTTTGAGAAAAATATTCAAATTTACTTTCAGATGGGCTCGGTACGCACGATGAGAGTTTGAGTTTGAGGGTATATTTTTCTTTTAGAAATTTCTTGTCGAACGTTAGGACTGTTGTAAGTCACTTCGGCTCGGACAAGGGTTTTTATAGACCTGATAAGTCTGTACTATGTCGAGCATCGGGCCAAATATGGCGCGCCAGCTCGGCACAGGAGTTTATAGACCTGATGAGTCTGTACTGTGTCGAGCATCGGGCCGAACATGGCACGCCAGCTCGGCACAGAATTTATAGACCTGATGAGTCTGTCAGTTTATTATTTTTTGAAGGAGACACTTAGATCTATTTTTTTTTTTTTGTTTGGGGTGTATAGGAGTAGAGTCCCCAATGTCTACTTCAAAAAATAAGAATAAGATGGGTAAAAAGGGTGTTCATCTTTTCATTGATTGGAAAAAATGCTAGGTCGGACAGTCCCCGATCCTAACTACATTTACTAGTAATAAATCTTTAAGTGTTCAGCATTCCAGCTATGCTTGAGGGGTTTCCCTGCCAAAGTGGCTAAGTTGTAATTGCCAGGCTTAACTATGTCTGTGATCCTGTAAGGTCCGGTCCAGTTAGGATCGAATGAGCTCTCCTTGATGACAGAGGGTTCTTCTTCATGACGAGGTCGCCTAGTCTGAAACTTCTTGGCTTGACCCTTTTGTTGTAGTATTTGCCACCTTCTGCTGGTAGGCAACTTGGCAGAGATTAGCATCGGTTCGTCTTTCTTCGATTATGTCCAGGCTGAGCCAAAGTCCGGTGTCGTTGGCCTCTGGATTGTATGTGCCGGTCTGGAATGAAGGAGTCCCCATTTCGACCGGAACAACAGCATTGACACCGAACGCCAATGCATAAGGTGTTTCCTTTGTAGAAGTTCGGTAGGACCATAACACCTCTGGTAAGAGTTCTCGCCAATTTCCCTTGGCATTATCAAGTTTGGACTTCAAGGTCTTCTTGATGATCTTGTTGACTGCTTTGACTTGTCCGTTTGATTGCGGATGGTAAGGTGCGGCGAAGCGCAAGTTGATATTCAGACGTGAACAAAAACTTCTGAATTTTTTGCAGTCGAACTGTTTTCCATTGTCCGCGATGATGGTGTGTGGCATGCCGAACTGGCATATGATGTTCTTCCACATAAAAGTCTCCATCCGTTCAGCTAGGGATTCAACTTCGGCCCATTTGGTGAAGTAGTCGACTGCTACTACAGCCATCGTGACTTGCCCCTTCGCCTTCGGCATTGGGCCGATCAGATCAAGTCCCCACTGCGCGAACGGCCAGAGACTGGATATGGAGGTCAGCAATTGAGGAGGCTGATGGGAGACTACGGCGAACTGCTGACATTTCGCACAAGTGCGAGAAAGATGATCTGCATCCTTATTCAGCGTAGGCCAAAAGTAACCCTGTCTGATCGTCTTGTAGGCAAGGGCTCTTCCTCCAGAGTGGTTCCCGCATATCCCCAGGTGGATTTCCTTTAGCACATATTGACCCTGTTGAGGTGTGACGCACTGTAAATAGGGTAGGGAGAAGCTCCTCTTGTAGAGCTGACCATCGATGATGCTAAACTGACCCGATCTAGTTTTGATGAGACGTGCCTTATCCCTTTTTGGGGGAAGAATCTCGGAGATCAAGTAGTCGGTGATCGGCGTCATCTAGTTCGGTTCGGCGTCGGTCTGCATGACGGCGGCCTCCTCTTCGGAGGTGCTAGGTCTGTCCAGGATTTGGACTGCAACATTCCTGGCCGATCCAATATCTGTGGCTGAGGCTAAACGCGCTAGTGCATCGGCTCTGCAATTTTCTGCCCTCGGGATTTGGGATACCTTGTATTCTCGAAATTTCCTAAGCAGTGATCGGGTTTTCTCGAGATAGGCCGTCATGCTTGGTTCTCGAGTCTCGTATTCTCCCAATATTTGGTTGACAACGAGTTGGGAGTCATTGAAAATGTTCAGTTCAGATGCTCCGAGCTCCCTTGCTAATCTGAGCCCGGCGATGAGTGCCTCATACTCTGCTTCATTGTTGGAGGCTTGAAATCTGAAGTAAAGAGCGTACTCCATTACGACTTGTTCTGGGGAGATCAAAACCAGTTTGGCCCCGCTTCCCATAGCATTGGAAGATTCGTCCACGTACAAGGTCCAAGTGAGGAGGTCAGCTTGGGTACGAACACTGTTCGCGTTCAGATCAGACGCAATGAGGATGACGGCGGTGCCGAGCGGATCTTCCTTTGTGATTGTGGATTCACAGATGAAGTCTGACATAGCTTGGCCCTCGATTGACCATTTGATGAGCCGACCCGACATCTCAGGTTTGGCCAGAATTTGTCTAAGTGGTTGGTCAGTCAAAACGATAATTGAATGGGCCTGGAAGTATGACCTTAGTTTTCGAGCCGAGCTGACCAGGGGTGAGGGCCATTTTCTCGAACTTGAGATATCTGGTTTCGGCATCGACGAGAGCTTGGCTCGTGTAGAAGATCGGATGTTATACCCCGCAGACCTCTCTGACCATAACCGAGCTGAGCGCTAAGTCAGAGACGGATAGGTAAAGAAAAAGTTCTTCACCTTCCTCGGGTTTGGATAAGATGGGAGGTTCCCCCATGTGCCTTTTCAGATCTTGAAAGGCCTGCTCGCATTGCGGGGTCCATTCTATGCTCTTCTCTGCTCCCTTCAAAGCTTTAAAGAAGGGGAGGCACCAATCTGTCGACTTTGATATGAACCGGTTCAGGGCGGCGACTCTTCCAGTCAGACTCTGGATCTCCTTGCGTGTCTTTGGGAACTTCATGTCAATCAAGGCTTGGATCTTCTCCGGATTGGCCTCGATCCCTCATTGGCTGACCAGGTAGCCAAGGAATTTGCCTGACCGAACCCCAAAGACACATTTGGCTGGGTTCAGTAGCATCTGATATTCTTTCAGGACTCCGAACATGTCTGAGAGGTCCTTGACGTGTTCATCCGCCTTGATGCTTTTGACCAGCATGTCGTCCACATAGACCTCCACCGATTTGCCTATGAATGATCTGAACATGTGGTTGGCCAGCCTTTGGTAGGTGGCTCCGGCGTTTTTGAGATCGAAGGGCATGACTTTGTAGCAGTACATACCGCGATCGGTTATGAAGGATGTGTTCTTCTGGTCAGGTTTGTGCATGAGGATCTGATTGTACCCAGAATAGGCGTCCATGAAGCTGAAGAGCTTGTGTCCTGCTGTCGCATCGACCAGTTGATCTATTCTGGGCAAGGGAAAACTGTCTTTAGGACATGCCTTGTTCAGATCGGTGAAATCCACACACATCCTCCACTTCCCATTGTTCTTTTTTACCATGACCACGTTGGCGAGCCAATTGGGATAGTCGACTTCCCGGATGAACCCGTTCTTTTGTAATATTTAATTCCCAAGAGTTAATCCCTTTTTAACTTGTAAACTGGAATGGAAAGTATGTATAAAACAAACAAACAGATTACAATAAACTGGAAGATACAGATGTAGAATAAAAGAAAAGTAAACATTACAACTCACAAATCCATTTGGAACAGGAGACCTACAAATTGGTAGTGGCAAAGGAACTTTAAAACTTCAAACTTCACACAACACTCGAAAGAAAGAGGCCGAGTTTCTAACTCTGATCTCTGAAAACTAGAATCTTAAACAAACTTAAAGCTTAAAACTTGTGATGCCTTGGAATGAGAAGGAGTCCTTCTTAAATAGAAGGGAAAAGCAGGTTCCTTCTTGTCCTTTTAGACGCACTAGCAAAGGGAATAGACAGGAGGATAAAAGGTGAAAGGAACAGTGACCCGCACTAGGATGAACAGTGCAAACTTTAATAAAGGTGATGTTGACACCTTATCTGTAAAGGCTAGGATAGATTCCGTCACAGTCATCTTCATTATTTAGACGGGTGTCTTCTTCTTCTTCTGGTTCAGATGTTGACATTTTATCAACTTCATTAAGAGCTTCAAAAAATTGCTGCTTGATGTCTTCTTGGGAAAGGGAAGGGTCAGCTGATTTAGCTGCTTTAATTTGAGAGATAAGTCCTTTAAGGACAGGAACAGATTCCTTTTTAGAGTTCGAAGAAGAGGCTTCTTTAACCCCTTCAAGAATTTCAGAAACTGATCTTATCTTGAATCTGGGAAAGACAAGATGAAGAGTTTGATATTTGTCCCACCATTTTATAAATAATTGTCTTTTAAGGTGAGGAAGGTAGATAAAGTCATCTTCCTCAGGTGGGGAGATTTCATAAACCCATTTGAGAATCCAAATCATATCATAAAGGTAAAAAAACCATAAGACGGCTTCCCAATATCCTGAAATATCAAAGTTAGAATTTCTAAATCTAAAAAAAGAATCTTTGATTTCAAGAGGTAGAAGATCTATGGAAGGGCCCCAAAGGAGAAACCAAGCTTTAAACCAGTTTGGAATGAGTTTTTTAACCCTTATTTGGAAATTGAAAAACCAGGAGTGTGAGAAAATATCATTTTGTAAACACAAAGCATTTTCCCAGGCATGCTGGTAATCAAAATAATTGAAATAATTTGGATAAATTTTTGGGTTTCTAAACCGTCTTTTAGACATTGGGTTTGGACCCCAATCTTCCTGAGATAATATCTTTAAGATATATAATTGGGAAAATCCAATAACTCTTTTAGAGTCATTTCTGTAGTTGTGGGTTATTTTAACCGATCCAGTTTCTATGAGAATTGCTTCATAGAAGAATTGGTTCTTTCCTTCAAATTTAGGGTGTAGATGCCCTATTAAATATAACCTCGCTACTTCAGCTGGGTTTCTTTCTGCGTGAACATCTTCAATGGGTCCGAGGGGGATTTCCATTGAAGGGATGTAAGGAGACCTTTTAGGTTCCTCTGGCTGCATTTTTTGCTTATTTTTTCCTTCCATGGGACCTTTTAGATCCCTTGTCAGCTTCTGATTCAGCCTGTTGGCCCTGCAAATCCCTCCCCTGTAGAAATTCTCTGGTTAGAAAATCAGGGAGAGCATTGTCCTTCCCTTTGATATAATCAATTTGGAAATCAAAAGCAGAGAGAATAGCTTGCCATCTAGCAAATATTTGTTTAGAGGCTATATTTTTAACATCTTTTGTTAAAACATCTTTGGCCGCTTTGCAATCTACTCTAATTAAAAAGCTTTGATTTAACAAATCACTTTCAAATTTAGTGACACAAAGGAAATTTTTAGAGGGAAAATTGGCATTTTGACCCCATAGTAAATTAGTACTAGTTAAGACAAGTCGGTAGGAATTTTCCGTATATTTTTCTAAGTTCGGAGCTATTTTTAATTAATTTTCAAAGTTTATAAAAATAGAAAAATAAAAAAAAATCAAAAAATATAAAAAAGATGTGACACGTGGCGCACATCCAGCGCGCCACGTCAGCATTAACGGAATTGTTGACGGAACAAGGTAAAATGGGACACGGATGTAAGTTACAGGTGGTAATCTGGGACAAAAAAACTTTCAGGTGGTAAAGTGGGAATGAGTTACAATTTTGGGTGGTAAATCGATAATTAAGCCTACAATTAATTATTTTTTCAATAGAAGCTTAATGTACTATATGATCTTGTCTTTCTTTTATGACAATCTAGTTGTACAGGTTCTTTATGACAATCTTGTCTTCCTTTTATGACAATCTGGTTGTACAGGTTCTCTGTTTGTACATCAAAAAAGAAAGAAAAAAACCGAGGGACCCAAAAAAAAAAAAAGAACATAAGAGTGAGTTACTTTGTTTTTGGTATCTACAACTTTCATTATTCTTTATTAAGTTGTCTATTTTTCCAAAAAGAGAATGCTTTCATTTTATTTTTCTCATACAAATTACAGATCTTGTGCTCTGCTAGATTAGATGTTATTATAAGTGAACTGCTTTGCTCATGTCCAGTGGGTTCTGCATAATATAATAGCATGTGTACCTGATATGGGAAATCTTATATTTTGTTTGTTTTGCTTTTTTAGGCTCTTCAAGCATTAAAGTGAAAGATGAGAAGTCAGGGAATGCATACTCTGTTGGTGCCCACAATCTTTCTTCAGCGTCTACTATTGACTGACTTGTTATTAGTAATTGGTAATATCTTTGGTTGTAATATCTTCTAGTGGTGCATATAAAATTTAACTTTATAAGGACTTGCATGTATTTTGAGTTTGTTGAACACTTTTTTTTTGGATATTGTACTATAATCCCTTTTTGGATACTTTAAATGTTATTGGTATTTGGAATATGGAATATATGAGAATGGAAGATTTTATACTTGCACAAACAATATCAGTTTTGGTCTAAAATTTGGAATATTATAATGTTTTGATATCAGATTCTCTATCAGACCTATATCAGATTCTACCTTGGACCTAATATTGATACTTTAGTTATATATCAGATTCTATCTTAGACTTGATATTTATACCTTGGTTATATATCAGTATTAGTGTCAAATATGATATCTATTGACCAGAACTATTGATATTCGAATTTTGTAGATATCAGAAATAATAGAAAATCAGATATCTATTTTGTATTTAAGACATCAGGTTGAAAGAAAAAAAGATATATAAAAATATTTACATATCAGTTAAAAACTGATATCTAAAATGTGAACATTAGATATCACGACGCGCTATATCAGACGGCTACCCAATTAGATATCAGTCCACGACTGATATCTATTGACAATTTTGTAGTAGTGTACTGATCCATCTTAGGGGGATTGGTATCCCTAGAGACCTCAGCATTCATGATCCTGCTGGTGTATGGGAGAGGGAGTTCTTCCCCGTGATCAATTCTGCCGAGGTATCCCCTGGAGACTTCGATTTGGCCGAGCCGATCATGGACACTCCAAATTTGGTTTTGGACCAAAGTTCGGACAAGATTTTCCACGTTGGATGTGGTCGGCTCAGGTGCAGTCTCTGCTGAGCACTCAGTTCGATCACCGAGTTTCTCATTCATCGGCTGACGAGTGATTCTCTCGCCTGCCGGACGCCGGTCAGACATAACCATGGTAGGTCCTAGTCGATCCCTCACGGATCATCTTCCCTAGTGTGTTCCCGACGTTGAAGGGTCTTGGCTGGTCCCGGCAATGTGGTCGGTGACAGGGTCGAGCCTGCTCTGGCTGGGACCCTGGGTTCAATCGACGTGGCCGGATTAGCGGCCCCCAATCTAGATCAGACCGAAGGTCACTGATCAATGGCTGGTTCGGATCGGTCTTCCTGCTAGGTTTCGGAAGAGCATCTTCTGAAGGCTGCTTGCTTTTGCTGAAGGAGACGGTGGGCATTCAGGAACTCCAGTTGCTCGGCCGGGGGCATTTCTCGAAGCCCGGAAAGGCGCAATCCGTGCTCTGCCGAGCGGGGTGGTTATCCACATCGGCCTGAGTATTCTGCCGAGAAGGAGACGGTGAAAGAGCCTCCTGGTCGGTTCGGGTTTGTCTTGATTGGAACCCCGATCTTTCGCTGACGTCTAGCTGAGCGCGATGGCACGCGAGCTTCTCAGCCTGTTCTGCCTGTTTGGCGAGTAACTCATTATTTTGCTTGAGAAGTGCGTTCTCAGCGGCAAGTGGCGTTGGTTCTCCCTGAGGAGTTTGTGAGCAGCCTTGATCTTCAGGGGGGCCTTAGACCTGGCTATTTTGGTGAGATGTGCTCTTCTCGTTTTGTCAGGTGTCTTAGGCTCATGTTGCTGATTATCCTGGGATCCTAATGAGGAAGAGCTGCTGTCACGAAAGATGGTAGTCATGATGTAGGGATTTGTTGAAGGAAAAGCTTAACACTTGTGATGATACGGATGTAATTAAATTTTTTTATGCAATTATACAGATGTTTGACTATACTTTCATACGTGACTTATCTACTATTATTCCTAAGTCTTTTATTTGTACCATTACTTTATCAATTATTTATTACTCAATTGATTCATATTTTGAACTTGAAGCTCAAATCTATGCCATAGAACCTGAAGTTCTAAATTAACTTTATATGTTCTTATATCAATGAACCTGAAGTTCGAATAAGATATGCGAAGATTTTAGAACCTGAAGTTCTAATTGTATTTATGGCTTCTTTTACCTTAAACTTGAAGTTTTTGGTATATGTGTATATATATTGGAAATATTAAGAACTTATGGTGCGTTTGGATGAAGTAGTTTGAAATTACTAAGAAATTCACAAATGACGGAATTTAAAACGATGTGATTTAAAATTCTAGAATATGTAAATTCTCTTGTTTGGATAACATGTAAACATAATGGAGTTTAAATACGGAATTTATGGTAGTTTTAATTTTTGATACATCAATTCAAAAGAGTAATGGTGATGGTGATGGTGGCAACAATAAAAATGATATTTATGATGAGTTGACCATATTGGTAGGGGTAATGGCCCACAAGCGGTAGGAGAAATGGTGGTGGCTAAAATTGGGGTGTTGGCGGTGGCAGTGGCAGTGGTGGTGTTGGAAATGGCGGTGATGGTGGTGGCGGCGGTGACGGTGATGGTGGTGGTGGCGGTCTTGGTGTTGGTGTTGGTGGTGGTGGCGGCAGTGGCAGCAGGGGTGGTGGCGGGGGTGGTGGTGTTAGTGGTGGTAACGTTGGCGGCAGTGATGGTAGTGTCAACATGGTCGACACGACTTATTTTTCTTTTGTAAAAATTGGAATTTTGAAAATGACACCAATTTAGGTGGAATTTAAAGTTGGAATTTACAGCCTTCAAATCCCAAGTTTTTTTCCACCTAGAATTTACAAAATTCTGTATTTATTGACCCAAACAAGGAAATTAGAGCATGTAATTTCTTAAATGCTGAGTTTTGTTTAAATTCCGAGTTTTTTTCCTCCATCCAAACACACCATTAAAGTTCTATAATTATTTTTTATGAGTTCTAAATATCTCATTTTCTTTATGTAGAAAATGATGAACTTGACCAAACGAGAATTTGTTGAACTGGACATCTCTGGAAAAAAACTATTTGTCCTGGGTCCTTGATGCTGAGATCCATCTTGAATCCATGAATCTTGGTAACACTATCCAAGAAGGCAATAAAGCGTCCCCGCAGGACCGTGTCAAATCCTTGATCTTTCTTCGCCATCATATTCATAAAGGGCTAAAGAGTGAGTATCTCACTGTCAAAGATCCGTTGACTCTCTGGGATAATCTAAAAGAGAGATATGATCACCAGAAAACTGTGATCCTCCCTAAGGCACGCCATGATTGGATGCATTTGCGTCTACAAGATTTCAAGACAGTTTCTAAGTACAATTCTGCACTTTTTCGAATCAGTTTTCAACTCAAATTATGTGGTGAGAAAATGACTGATGCAGAACTGTTGGAGAAAACTTTCACCACTTTCCATGCTTCAAATGTGGTCTTGCAGCAGCAATACCGTGAGCGTGGGTTCAAGAAGTACTCTGAAGTGATCTCTTGTCTTCTCCTTGCTGAGCAATAATGAGCTCCTGATGAGGAACCACCAATCTCGTCCAACTGGGGCGACAACATTCCCTGAAGTGAATGCTACTTCATCTCATAGCCGTGGTCGTGGCTATGGGCGTGGGCAAGGACAAGGAAGTGGTAATAGGCGCCGTAATGGTCAAGGTGGTCGCAATAATAACTTGGGTCTAAAAAATGCACAAGCATTACATACCCACCAGAAGTGGAACAAGCAAGACAAAGGGAAAGGTCAAATGGACAAAGCCCCTAAAGCTTCTGAGGGTGCCTGTCACAAGTGTGGTGGAACTGGACATTGGGCGCGTGCCTGTCGCACACCCAAGCACTTGGTAGACCTTTACCAAGCCTCTTTAAAGGGGAAGGTTGAAGTCAATTATGTTGACCAAGTTCATGACCCAATGGACACTTCGGACCCGGTGGACATAAGTCATCTTGATGTCTCTGATTTCTTCGCTGACACCGATGCAAAGTCTTTTGATGCTATGATTGGTGGTGAGGTTGTCCATCCCAATTAATTTGTCGTTTATTTAATAAGTTTATTGCTTTCCTTAGGATTAGTTTCAGATTTGCATCTGTTACTTTTACTTAGTTGTTTTTCAGGTTTTGCACCTGTAAGAATAATTTTTATTATTGAATAAAATGTTGTAGTTATTTCTTTAAAATTGAAAGTAATTTTTTTCATTTATTTTATTGGAAGACATTAAATATGGACTGCGGTGGTCAAAATCATGGCAAAGATATTTTTCTTGTAGACAGTGCGACTACGCACACTATACTTCGAGATAGGAAGTATTTTTCCAATATAGCATTAAGAAAAGCTAGGGTAACCACTATATCAGGTTCTGCAAACCTGATAGAAGGCTCCGAAAGAGCCCACATTACGTTACCAAATGGAACTAAACTGTTCATTAGCAATGCTCTATACTCAAGCAAATCCAGAAGAAATCTGCTTAGTTTTAAAGATATTCGTTGAATGGATATCACATTGAAACCACAACATTGAATGGATATCACATTCAAAAGAAGAGCTGAATAACAACAAAATCATAAAAAAGGACATTCAAAAGTTCAAAGCAAATGTAATTGAAAGGTTCATTAACCATGAACAAAGCTGGACTTCACAGCAACTTCAATCCTTCAAGAAAATCTAGAACAAGGACTGATCACACTCTGTGCTGTGCCGAAGAAATACTTTACCTACTGATTTTTTATGTTTTAAAATTCAAGTTTATGTATTTTTGTTTCAAACATATTGCAGAATTTTATTTCTATGTTGAACTCTTTTGTCTTTTTATTGAAATCCTTTAGTTTTTTATTGTACTACTTTCAATTTTTATATTGAATTTTAAAATGCTTAATAGGTTGACACTGACACACAATGGAACAATACTAGATTGCCACTGCCACACAATGGAACAATACGTGATTGCCACTGCCAGGCAGTAACAATACGTGATTGTCACTGTCAGGCAGTAACAATATGTGATTGCCACTATCAGGCAAATACATTAAATAAAAACAATACCAAATAACAAATACATGATTGCCACTGTCAAACAGTAATAAACAATAACAATAACAATAACAATACACTGAAAACAAGGAAAACACAACACAATACAGTAACAAAACACTATCAAAGTATAACAATATGTGATTGCCAGTACGAGGCAGTAACAATAACGTGATTTAAAAACAAGGGAATCATAACACATGCATGGACTTCACAAACCACCATATTAAAACAAGCACAACAATTTGAAATCATAAGAATAACATAAACCGAAATCAAGAGATGAAAAAATATCATTTCCAAAAACCAAAACAACATAGTAACAAAATGTTACTATGCAACAGTAACAAAAAATATCTATCCAAAATATCATTTACAAAATAATTGAAAATCCCTAAGCCAATTAAAAATGAAAACTATGGGCTTGTATTAATAAAGTCACATATTGCCAATGCATGGAGGTGGCAATCATAAAATTCCCTCAATTGTTTAAAACCTATAAACCAATAAACTGTCAGGCAGTACCATTATTACTAAAACCTAGAGCAACCATAAAACTAAATTGGCTCTCTACATGTCTTCCGGTTATGACCATCAGGTTTTTCGCAGCAGCTACACTTTCTGGCAGGAGCAGCTTCTTCACCTATAGACTTCGACCTGTTTGTCTTCGGCCTACCACAAGGTCTCTTAGTAATAGGAGGCTGAACTATCATAGCATCTTGACTAAAATCATATAATGACTGAGCAATATTTGGAACCGAAAAAATTGAAAACTCATAAGAACCCTTAAAAGACTCCATCTTGAAATAACTGTCAATGAAACTGTACATTGAAGCTCCATGTCTCTGAATGGCAACAAAAGCATGAGCACAAGAGAACCCTGAAACACGCCACTCATGGCATGAACAAAGCTTCTTTTCCAAATCTACACACACAGTCACCTTTCCTTCAACTTGGTAGACATGAGATGGAGATCGAATCACCTTCCAGTGCAAACCAACTTTGGATCCCTCTCTCAACTTCAGTTCCAAATTAGGACAAAGCTCAATAGACCACGATTCTGCCTCTATTTTTCGATTTTCCATATTCTCCATCACTTTGGTTTTAATGTCTTCAATCATATCTAAAATGGGGAGGGACCTCAGCTCCAAAATCCAAAAATTAAATGACTCGGACATATTGTTGCACATTTTCCCATACCTGTTACCTTTTTAAAAAGCATTAGACCATTTTTCATACGGTGCTTCTACCAAAAAGTCAATAGCAGGACGACCACCCTCTGCCTCTAGCTTCCTAGCAGTTAAGTTAAATGTCTCCTCAGTACGTGCATAAGCACAACACATGAACAAATATAAAACCCTCGCACGCATATAGTTATTGTGTGTTGTCGGATACCTATTTGCAATGTTACATTTCAAATGCTGAAAACAAAAACTGTGAGGCCAACTCGGAAAAACAGTAGCAATAGCGTTGATGAGACCAGCATTTCGATCAGTAATGAAAGTAACTATCTGCTTTTGAGGAACTAAAACATCAGCCAACCTTTAATTTCCATTAACCACGTCCAATTATCTTCAGTCTCTGAATCCACAATTCTAAAGGCAAGAGGATAGAAACTTGCAAAAACAAAGCATTATAAGAAAGTTACTAACTAACAGTAGCAATTAAATCAGACAGTTTTAACACTTCAAATCAAAATGAAAACAAACCAAATTCCAAAATACAATCACATTAAAAACAAATAAATTACCTTCATTTTCGTTCTTTCCAGTAGCAGCAAGCAATTGGCCCTTGAACTTATTTTTCAAAAAAGTACCATCAAGAAAAAGCATCGGCCTACATGCCATGAATCCCCTCTTGCAAGCACCAAAACAGATAAAGAGCTTCTGAAAACGTTGTGTCTCACCATCCACTTGCAATTTCGCATCGATCAGTACCATCATTACTCAATACCAAAGATTTCAGATACCAAACAAGCTGCTTGTACGACTCCTTGTCATCCCCGTAAACAACATCTTTTGCCAACTCTTTAGCATACCATGCAGTACAATATGACACATCTAAACCATAGCTATTTTTAATGTCTTTCACAATATCAATTAGCCTCTTCCCAGGATTAGACCTAATATCATCAACGACAATACTTTTCACAACACGAGAAACCAATCTTTCAGACTTTGTTTCCCGAATCACACCACGACATGTGTGAACATTATCCAAATGCCTAATGTAAAAAGAACCATTGACTCTACAAAGATACGCTTTTACATGCCAATGACAACCATCATAAAGCTTCTTAGAGCACTCAGCATACACACCAGTTTTTTCATTTTTAATATACACAAACTTAAAACTCATCTCAGTAGCATACTTGCACAACTTCTCCCTAAACTCGATAACACCACCTTCAAATCTTTGACCAACACCTTCAATATACCCTACCCAAGCCTTGGTCAATTAAACCTTCTCTTCCTCAGCCTTATAACACCCTAGATAATCATTTTCAACAATTGATGAATCACTAGAAGAAATCACACCACTATCAACAGAACACAAAGATTTGCTACTAGAACCACTGTCAGTAACAAAAATATCAACTATTTGACAATTGAATAATGACAAACACGTAAACAACATCTTTAAGTCCTGATCATCTGCCAATACACATCCAGATTGATCACTAAGAACATATTTCAACACAAATGAGCCAATCTTCAACATTCTAAACTTTAAGCAAATTGAATTGCACAAATCAGAAAAACTCCAACTAACAGACAGTGGAAAAACCACAATTTGAGAAGAGTAAATAACCCTCGCAACAAGATTTGAATCCATGAAACCTAAAAAAGCAAAAAAAAAAAAAAAGCAAAACTAAAAAGTTAATCACATGCAGTAACAATAACAATAACAATTCAAACAGTACCAATTCTAATAACAATAACAATGGAAAAATAACAATAACAATAACAATCACAATGAAAAAATAAAACAAAAGCCACACCCTAAAATCATAAATCAAAACAAAAAACAAACAGATTCTGAATGTAAAAATCTTCAATCGATGTAAAATTTCAAACATATAAAAATTGAAATCAAACAACAATACAAAAACCATACCAGATGAAGCACAAACCGAGAGACAAAGAGCCAAAAACAAATAGATTATGAACCTAAAATCTTCAATCAATCTAAAATTCCAAAAATACATAAATTGAAATCAAACAACAATACAAAAACCATACCAGATGAAGCACAAACCAAGAGAGAAAGAGAAAGAAAGAGAGAGAAAGAGAGAGATAAAGAGAGAGAGAGAGAGAGAGACAAAAACCATACCAGATCGAGTAGACAAAGCTTGATCGATCGAGTAGACCAAGCTCAGTTGATCGAGCAGAGACACAGAGCAACTATGATCGCAACACGACATTAAAATATAACAAATTATAACAATAAGGGTAAAAATGGCATTTAAAAAAAACAATGGACCGGAAAGAAATTAAGTGGGCCGGCAAAGAAGAAACTAGGCCAAAGTAGAAAACAACAAAACCACTAGGGTTGCAAAGGAAGCGCAAGCCCAAAACTGGGTGTTAAAATCATTAACTTTAAATTATATTTATGGGCTTTAAAATGGGCCAATTTCTATACACTACTCTTAGCCCAATTGTAAAATGTGTTTTACAAAAGGTTAAAAGCCCAACTTAAAAAAATGAAAGAATTATGAAGATAATACCAACGTCCATTCCCTTAATTGCACAAGACACATAGCTTTGATCAATGATGTTGATTTTGCTTAGAGGGATGAGTCACCTCTAGGCAATGATTAGAGCCAATTAACGTAACTAGAAGAGCCAATTAAAGCCAACTAATTGGTTATTCCAACCAAGAGAGGTTGGCTTATAAATAAGAGTTGTGGTCTGAAGAGCTCACCCTTAAGCAAGCAACCAAAAAAAACAGAGAGAGAGAGAGAACTAGAGAAAGGGATAGAGAAAGAGGAGGGAAGAAACTTGAGAATGAATCACAACTTTTAGCCTCTATTTAACTTCAGAGGGTAGAGAAGAAGACCCGAGCACATAGGAACGGACCAAGAGGGAACTCGTGCTTAAGAAATTAAGGTAGGGTCTCTATTCCCCCCAATGATTGGACTATATTACAATTAATATTTGTGCCATATTGTGTGATTTATTTTCTTATGATGATATTTCTTTATTAAATGTACCAAGTTCATTATATTTGTGGATAAACTTTTATTATTAATCTTGTTGTTATTGATATCGCGCGTGGGTGTGCACTATGAAAGGGGAAGGAAGAAACTTGAGAAGGAATCACAACTTTTAGCCTCTATTTAACTTCAGAGGGTAGAGAAGAAGACCCGAACATATAGGAACGGACCAAGAGGGAACCTGTGCTCAAAAAATTAAGGTAGGGTCTCTATTCCTTAATAATTGGACTATATTACAATTAATATTTGTGTCATATTGTGTGATTTATTTTCTTATGATGGTATTTCTTTATTATATGTACCAAGTTCATTATATTTGTAGATAAAATTTTATTATTAATCTTGTTATTATTGATACCACGCGTGGGTGTGCACTGTGAAAGGGGAGGGAAGAAACTTGAGAAGAAATCACAACTTTTAGCCTCTATTTAACTTCAGAGGATAGAGAAGAAGACCCGAGCACATAGGAATGGACCAAGAGGAAACCCGTGCTAAAGAAATTATGGTAGGGTCTTTATTCCCTAATGATTGGACAATATTACAATTAATATTTGTGTTATATTGTGTGATTTATTTTCTTATGATGATATTTCTTTATTAAATGTACTAAGTTCATTATATTTGTGGATAAAATTTTACTATTAATCTTGTTATTATTGATACCGCGCGTGGGTGTGCACTATGTGATACACTCAAATTGCGTAAGATTGGATTATCATTTATGTACAATTTAATTTCTCTACACATGCATTAATATTCATCTTTACATGCATAATCATAAGTGCATAAGAAAAGTGTGGTTGTGAACAGTGTTAAGAAAATGATTAATTGAGACACCAAGAAGATAGGGAGATGGACTTGGTGGTCTCGTAATTTATTAGAGACACCAAGGAGAAAAGTGAAAATAATAATATTCAAAATATTTGGGCTTAAGGAACGGAGGGGTGTTGGCTCATACATGGGACATTTGGGGCCACAGTGGTAGAAAGCACGGTATAGGACGTGTAGACCTGTTTGTCATGGATATATGTCAACGAGAATAGTTAAGAAGTGAGTACACACATTTTTATTGCATATAACTGTAATCATTATCCATTTTCTTTTCTTTTATTGAGACATTGATTAAATGTGATAACTAGCCATGAAGGATCATTATACCCTACTGAGCCTTAAAAGCTCACACCCTAATAGATTGTGCATGTGACGAGAATATGATCGATGATGTGAAATACTAAAGTGGAATTTAGAGAATTTTCTGGAGTGTTATGTTTTTTTTTTTATAAATAAATTATAATATATAAGAAGATGAACATCTAGTGTAGTACTCTTGGAACAATAATTTTCTAAATAAAGTTTATTTTCATATTCACTTTAATTAGTTTCTTTACTTATTCTATTTTATTTTATTTTCCTTTATTTTCACGTCTTAATTGTAGAAATAATTTTATTAATTTGCGATTAGGACGTAAATCACACTTCACTCCGAGATGTCAGGTTTTATTTAGAATTGGAGTGTAACAAGTTCCTTATTTTATTTCTTGAATTTTATTTTATGGGGATGAAACTCTCCATGATGGGTTTCTAACCTCCTTATCAAGGTTGAGGAGGAAACACCACCATAGTATAACCCATTAGTTTTTTTATTTAATTAACATTTTCCTTCTATATGCTTAACTTAGATTTAATAAATATCATTTGTCGTTAAAGTGGAAAAATGATTTTTTTTCACCCATTATGCCAAGTATATTAGGTAGTTAGAGCCTATTCTACAATATGTTTGGTTTTATACTTTTTTTATAAGCAACTCCTTTTGATTTCTTGTAGTTAGCTTAGATTTAGTTTTACATGGAATGCTTAAAAGTTGTACAGCCCTAAGCTTGACAATGATATACCTAAAGATGTAATTTTTGTGCTTAAAATATAAAAATATTTGGAGAGAGCATCAAGTTGGTTATTTGGTGCTCTCCTTTGGGAAATTTTTAGATAAATGCTTTAGATTGTCAAATAGTGGTGTGGAATCCAAGACCTTGGTTTCTACAATTGTCTAAATTCCTACACCTTTTTCTCTTGTATTTATTTTTGCACTTTAGTTTCTTGCATTTATTTTCATTTTTATTTTATTCTTCATCAAATAATCACCGACCAACTCTAAGCTAGGTTAGAAATAAATTAATTAAAATTCTAAATTAGTGTGTCTCTTTTGCAACATTCCTAGGGGTTCGAGCTCGTTAATTATATGACCCTTACTACAAGGCTCGTATACTGGCGAGTAAAACTATAAACAAATAAAATTTACAACAATATACTTGGTAAATATTTGCTCTACTACATTCAAACCTACTCAGGGTTCCATGAGGGGGGAAGTTATGAACGTATATGATGTTTACCCCCTACTGTACTTGTTTTGAGTGCAAACCTTCTTCTGGTTGACATCTTGACTAATTCAAGCAGTGTGGCACTTGATCTAGGTTGACATCTGGTAGGTCTACATTTTGCAGCTTCTATTGGCTTCAAGTCACCATGTCCTACATTTTATTTTGTCCATTATCCAGTATGTTACTATCTTGAAAATTGGTTATCTAGTTTTCTTTTGGGTTGGTACTTTTTAAACATCATCCTTAGTGAATGATGTTTTTCTTTTGCAAAATTAAAACCCCAAGGGGTTGTTATTTCAATTTAAATGAATTTATGTTTTCAATTATTTTTCCGCTATGACTAAAACTCTTATCTAATCTCTATCCTTCACTCAAAGGGCTTAACTCGTCTTAAGGCACCTTGGGAAATATTCTACTCGAGATACAAGTATTATAATTCTCAAGATCCTTTGGGCGGGTACCGCTGGTATGTACCCAAAGTTTTGGGACGTGACAATTTATCTCTGATCCAATCCGGCTTTAAAAACAAAATTCAGCTTTAACATTGATTAATTGGTTCTAGAAGTGAGTTACTAGACCTTGGTAATTCATTATAGGGCTAGATGGTCAATATGGCAGCTGTTGCCGTCCATACCTTCCAGGCCCTGTTTTGGGACGACAGATAGATGTCTTTCCAATTAGCTAGGTAGAACTCTCCACCTCAAAGTCCTAGAGAAAGAGAAACAAACAAAGAAATCAACTCACTACATAAGGTAACAAGTTAGTGTTGTGAATCACTTAATGAACAAACCAATTCAACAAGTATTCCATGTTATCCTTATTAATTATATGTAAAAGAACACAAAAGAATTACTAACCTTGTCCTGCCATATCTCACCAATAAGCCGAGCAACAAAACCTTCAAGAATGCTCTTCTCACAGCAGCTCCTTATGCACAATAACTAGATGAGGTAGTTTATTGATTTGTGGTGGTGAGCTGTGTGTGAAGGGACCCTTGTATTTATACAGGCATACACCCCAACACTCCTTGCCCATCAAGAAGTTCTGGCGTGTTCCTATTGCCATCAGAAATATTAGTCCATGTCTTCTTAGAATTCAGAATCCCTTTAACTATAGGATTGGTCTTTTGCACATGTATATCCTATAACAACAAGGCTAGTCCTTATTGAATTCCTCGATCAATTCTAAGACTTAGAGTCCTTAGAAGACTAGGAGACCAATATGGTTTGTCTGTTAATAAAACCAGCTAACAATCTCCCACTTGGTCGACTAGTCAACTAAATCTTAAGCATTGATCTCTTTATGGCCTATGGAATTCATCAAGATATATAACTCTTTTCAAAACTTCTGTCAAAAATGAAAACTCATATGGAACTATCAAGGCACTTTGAATTTCAGAATATTCAAGGACTTTATAGCTACTCATACAAGCATTCATTTCCACATGAAGTACCATCAAGACATGGACACCAAAATGATCATTGTATCTCTTTAATCATGCATTTTAAAATACTGATCATTTTGTGGTCCTCCTTAACGAGATCACTAAAATCTCCCATCTGCAGCAAGCAAATGAATGACTTTTTGGTGATTTCACATTTCAGCAATCAAACTGCTAGCAACTTTCGGCTGAATGTAAGTAATTTGATCACTTGTCAATTTTATCAAGAACAAAAATAATAAAACAGAATTCATGAATTAAACCTCAACTTTATTCCATCCAGCAGAACTATAAAACAAAATTTCAAATGAAAATAACCATAAATTAACACTCCCACAGACTCTTGTACAATTTAAACATCAAAACCAACAAGCAATCCCATGTTGGTTACATGGCTTTGGAAAACTGCATTGGGTAATCCTTTATTGAGAGGGTCTGCAATCATTGAATAAGTGTCTATATGCAGCAGCTACATTTCATTTCTCTTAACCTTTTCTCTAACCAACAAAAATTTGATTTCCAGATGTTTAGTTGCATGTGATCTCTTATTACTGTTGGCAAAAAATACAGCTCCACTATTATCACAAAAAAGTTTGATTGGCCTATGAATTGATTCCACAACTTGTAAGCTCAAAATAAAATTTCTAAGCCACATAGCATGGATATATTGTAGCCTCATAACAAGCCACATACTCAGCCTGCATTGTTGATGGAGCAATAATTGTCTGTTTGACACTCTTCCATGATACTGCTCCTCCACCAAACATAAACATATAACCTGAGGTTGATTTTAGTGAATCAACACATCCTGCGTGGTCTGCATCTGCATATCCTTCTAATTCTAATGAATCTGTTCTTCTATATACAAGCTTGAAATCTTTGGTTCTCTGCAAGTACCTCACAACCTTTTTCCCTGCAACCCAATGAGCATGCCCTGGATTGGATTGAAATCTACCTAAAACTCCTAATGAGAAGGCTATGTCAGGTCTGGTGCACACCTGAGCATACATAAGGCTTCCAACTAGTGAAGCATAGGGTTTTGTTCTCATTTCTGCCTGTTCTTGTTCAGTTTTAGGACTTTGATTCTTGCTCAGTTTGTCACCCTTAGAAATAGGAACCTGTCCACCATTTGAATCTGCCATGTCAAACCTTTTGAGAACTTTTTCTATATATCCTTTTTGAGACAAACCAAGCAGCCCTCTTTTTCTATCTCTAGTGATTTCGATACCCAAAACATAGGAGGCCTCTCCCATATTTGTCATTTCAAAACTTTTAGACAGAAATAATTTTGGATCATGCAACAATGTTAAATTGCTACTAGCAAGCAAAATGTCATTGACATATAGGATGAGAATGATGAAATGCCTCCCACTAACCTTCAAATAAATGCATTCATCCACTGGATTTTCAGAGAAACCATGTGACCTTACCACCTGATCAAATTTTAAGTACCATTTCCTTGAAGCTTGCTTTAGACCACAGATGGACTTGTTAAGTTTACAAACCAAACTTTCTCTCTCTTCTTGAATGAAACCATCAGGTTGCTTCATATAAATTTCTTCAAGAAGTTCACCATTCAAGAATGTAGTTTTAACGTCCATCTGATGTAGAAACAAATCAAAATGAGCTACCAAGGCCATGATTACTCTAAGACTGTCTTTTGTAGAAATAGGTGAGAAGGTCTCATTGTAATCCACTCCCTCTTGTTGAGTGTACCCCTTTGCCACTAACCTTGCTTTTAAACGATCTATGTTTCCTTGAGAGTCCCTTTTGGTTTTAAAAACCCACTTGCAGCCCACTGCATTGCACCCTGCAGGCAGCTCAACTAACTCCCACACTTGATTCTTTTCCATAGATTCCAACTCTGACTTCATGGCAGCAAGCCAATTCTCAGTATGTTCACTAAGCATGGCTTGTTTGAAGGTAGTAGGGACATCTGAATTGGTTAAGTCATGCTCAGACTCTTGTAAATAAACAACATAGTCACTTTGTAAAGCTGGTCTTCTAATTCTTTGAGATTTTCTAACAGCTACAGGTTCTAAGTTTTGTGGCTGATTCTGCAAATTTGGTGGC
Source organism: Dryas octopetala (assembly GCF_963921425.1). Classification (NCBI taxonomy): domain Eukaryota; kingdom Viridiplantae; phylum Streptophyta; class Magnoliopsida; order Rosales; family Rosaceae; genus Dryas; species Dryas octopetala. The sequence continues at coordinate 18,400,218 of NC_141373.1, forward strand.
TGAACTAAGTTTTGGTCTTCAACCTCCAAAGGCTCTACAAAATTTTCTGTAGGAATCTCAATTTGAGTTTGACCTTGTAAAGGTGCAACTGCTCCTACTTGGTCATTTAAAATGGTGGCCTTGACTGTGGTTGAACTAGGAATAATGACAACATTCTGAGATTCAATCCTATGTTCTTCTATTTCATCAAAATCAAAAACTTCTCTTTCAATCAAAACATGATCATCTTCAAAAAAACACTGCTCTCCCAGTCTCACCAAAACGTGTAAAGTTATTTGGACAGTAGAACCTATAGCCCTTAGTGCCTTCTGGATAACCAACAAAATAACAGCTAGTTGTCTTAGGATCCAATTTCTTTGCTGCAGGATTATATAGTCTCGCCTCTGCTTTGCAGCCCCAAGTTCTCATATGATTAAGACTAGGCTTTCTTTTAAACCATAATTCAAAAGGAGTGCCAACTACACTCTTACTCGGAACTCTATTGAGTATATAATTGGCAGTCTTGATAGCCTATCCCCATAAGAAATCAGGGAGACCTGCGTTACACATCATACTTCTAGCCATATCTTTAAGAGTCCTATTTCTTCTTTCTGAAACACCATTTTGCTGTGGTGTTCCAGGATTGGTGTATTGAGCAATGATACCCTCTTGCTACAGGTATCTAGCAAAAGGGCCAGGATTTCTCCCACTTTCATCAAACCTCCCATAATATTCCCCTCCCCTGTCTGATCTTACAGTTTTTATCTTTGTGTCTAACTGGTTTTCAACTTCTGCTTTAAAGATTTTGAAAACCTCAATGGCATTAGACTTTTCTGTTATCAAATACAGATAGCCAAACCTAGTATAGTCATCTATGAAGGTTATAAAGTATTTATAACCATCGCGTGTAGGAGTAGGGAAAGGTCCACAAATATCTGTATGAATTAATTGTAGGATACAATTGCTTCTGTTTGCAGTTTTCTTTCTTGCATTTGTCAATTTTCCTTTCACACATTCAACACAAACTTCATTCATGTCATCAAAATTCAAGGTTGGTAACACTTGTTCTTTTGTCAAGTTTTGTAATCTTTCCTTTGAGATGTGACCTAATCTTTTATGCCAAAGCTTGGATGAATTTCTTTTATCCAAAGCAAGTTTTATAGCAGTAGCATTCAAAATTAAATTGGACTCACTTTTGCAATTGAATTTAAACATATCATTCTCAAAAATTCCACTGCCAACAAGCTCTTTATTCTTAAACATTGAAAAACCAAGAACATCAAAATCAATCCTAAAATTCGACTTGACTAATCTACTAACTGAAACCAAATTTCTCCTTATGGAGGGAACATAACAAACATCAACTAAATCCAAAAAGAAACCAATTTCTAACTTAATCCTAACTACTCCAATGTACTCCACTTGGACCTTCATTCCATTTCCAACGAACACTTTCACTTCATCCTTGTTTGGGTGCCTCTTGCTTATAAACCCCTGCAAAGAATTAGCCACATGAGTAGTTGCACCACTATCTAACCACCAAGTATCAGTTTGTATATCAACTAAGTTAGATTCAAAACATACTAAAACTTGACAAGTGTTACCTTTAGCCTTCTTGTTTTCTAACCAACGTTTGTACCTTCTGTAGTCCATCTTAAGGTGTCCAAATTTCTTACAAAAGAAGCACTTAATTCTAACAGGTTTGGTAACTTTAAAATTCTGGTTGTGCTTCTTAGCATGTGTAGAACTAGCAGCTTTTGCTTTTCCTTTGTCATCATCAGGCCTAAAGTCCTGAACCATATTAACCTGTTTTTCATTCCTATCTTTCCTTATATTTTGTTCCTCATGAACACAAATAGCAATCAGATCATCTAGCTCCCAGTTCTCCTTTTGTGCAGTATAGGTACTCTTGATTTGCTTATATTCTACAGGAAGTGAGTTGAGAGCAAAATGAACAAGCAAAGTGTCATCTATATTAACATTCAGATCACGCAGCTTTCCTCCTATGTCAATAAGATTGAGAATGTGCTCTCTGACACATCCATTACCATCATACTTTAAATCAGTGAGCTTGTTCATTAGAATACCAATCTCTCCTTTCTCAGATTCTTTGAATTTCTGTCCTACTGCAGCAAGAAAACCTTTCGTAGTATCAGAAACAGGGATTCCTCCTCTTACAGTCTCTGAGATGGATTTTCTCATAATAAGCAAGGCCATCCTATTAGCCTTTTCCCACTTGTCATAGAGAGATTTCTCTTTTGCAGTGGCATCTTCAGCAGGTTTCTAAGGTTCATCGATCCTTAAAGCTATGTCAAAATCAATAAGGCCAAGAGCCAATTCCAGATCTTGCTTCCATTTCTTGAAATTGGTACCAGTTAAGGTTTCAATTGAATTATAGTTCAATGAGGCATTCATGACTGAAAATTAAAATTAAACACAATCAAAAAAACTTTATCCCCATAGGCAAACGTTATCAACATGACCTTACTCACACCAATAGGCAGTAAGTCGATCATGCTTGAAGAACTAAAAGATGAAAATCCATATGAACTTAATTTTGTAAGTAAAGATTCCAACATCAATAGACAGAAGGATTCTTCTTACCAGTTCATATGGCTCACTTTCATACTTCACCACTGCTAACTACATCAAGCATGAAGACCTTACACCAATAGGCAGTAAGTTTTTCATGCCTGGGTCAATTAACAGTGCAATCTGACCAATTGCTTTGAGTTCAAAATTCTCGAGCCAGCCAAACTGCTATAGCCCGTTTGGTTAAACTCAAGAATCAAGAAAACTTTAATCAAAACTTGTGTATAAGAATATTAATAATCATGTTATTGAACAAGCAGATAGAAAATTAAAAACAACTACTTATTGCAGAAGATAATCATACATTAGTCATGTAATTCAATAACTTCCAGATTTTTAAACATATAATCATGCTATGATACCACTTGTTATCCTTATTGATTATATGTAAAAGAACACAAAAGAATTACTAACCTTGTCCTGCCATATCTCACCAGTAAGACGAGCAACAAAACCTTCAAGAATGCTTTTCTCACAGCAGCTCCTTATGCACAATAACTAGATGGGGTAGTTTATTGATTTGTGGTGGTGAGCTGTGTGTGAAGGGACCCTTGTATTTATACAGGCATACACCCCAACACTCCTTGCCCATCAAGAAGTTCTGGCGTGTTCCTATTGCCATCAAAAATATTAGTCCATGTCATCTTAGAATTCAGAATCCCTTTAACTATAGGATTGGTCTTTTGCACATGTATATCCTATAACCACAAGGCTAGTCCTTATTGAATTCCTCGATCAATTCTAAGACTTAGATTCCTTAGAAGACTAGGAGACCAATATGGTTTGTCTGTTAATAAAACCAGCTAACATTCCCTACTGCCAAAGCAAGTTCAAAACTCTAGAAAAGGTTTCTAAGGTTTTTCTTATGTAGGTTAAACTCAAAGACTGCTAAAAGATTTGTTTTCCCTTGAAAAATCTTAACTATGCAAACTGCCAATTCAATAGGTAATTTTGTACAACACTTGGAGTTTGATTTGTTTAAAAAGTTTTGTAAAGAATTTGTCCAATGAATTTCACCAACACAAAATAGACATAAAAGTCACAAGTACTGAAAATACCAAGGTGCAAATCCATTTACAAGTTCACGAAAACATGGAGACAAGTTCATGCTATCTGACTTCCAGGAATGTGGTTAGTCAGAGCAATGCACCTTCTCCAAATTTAATAAACATTATTATAAGGTCAATGACTTTAAGATTTTACAAGGAATTACTAGACATGTAAGAGAACATTTTAAAAAATTTCAAGTAGTTTCAATTCAATACAGTTCTTCTATCTCTATATTTCCCGATCACATTTGTGAGGCGTGGAGTATTTAATCAAAACTTCTAATGTGGTCATATGATCAGAATTTACTAGATATGAGTTTTTATGAGATATAATTAGAAGACACAATTCTCAATTATCATCTCGCATAATTTCTTCGGTCAAAGTCTTTATGACTCATATTAGATCAATTACATAAGACACCATACTTCCTCTATGGTAAGGTGATTGATTCCTTGTTGACTACTCATATGTTCTCGTACCTTACTTAGTTATACGCAGAACAAAGTATAGCGGCCAAAAGCACATATAATCATGGTGTCTAAAGTCTAAGAACTAATTCGAATGTGCTACAACCCTAAGTGATCTTAGCTGAAAATTAAGTACTCTATACAAGATTCTCATTTAATTAGATCAGTTTAGTGAACCAATGTGTCAATAGGCACTTATACACTTGCCCTGGTGTCCCTCACACAGAGTTTGAGAATGACTATCTCCTCAATCGAGCAAGCTTAAGAGCGCGCTATTGTTTCTTGGAATCATTATTTTCCAGTAAATGATCCTTTGATCAAGAACAAGTTTAAGAACTACAAACATAGATGTATAGGTCTCGCGGTTAACCCACTTTAGTTTACTATACTTCATACTAGATAGTTCTAGGGATTCAACTATAATGGGTCTAGTGATGAATAACTGCTCGAAATGTTTAACCTTCAATCCAATTCTCGATTTGCCTTAGGGCACATTTTCTACACTAGGAACATTGAGGAATTCTAAATTTCGGATAACATGAGTCTCAAAGACTAACACATTATCTCATCATGTTATTCTCTTAGATTCCAATTAATGACTCATTATTAATTAATAAAAAAATCATAAATGATTGATCAAAAGAATAATGTGAATGTCGATTGATTGAATAGTAAATCCTATTTAAATCAATAAAATATTTAAATATTATATAATAGTCGTTGTCGCTCTTTCTTTTTTCCCATAAAGGTTAATGGGTTTTGAAATTTTATCACACTTTAGCCCAATACACTTGCTAATGTCATGTATTTTAGTGCGTTGGGAAATACCAATTTGTCCATTTCTATTTTTTTCATTACTTATAGGCGTGAAATTATGACGTTGCCCTTAATTTGGTTAAGGGGTTAGAAATGAAGTTTATTGTTTAGAATTAGGGTTCTTGAACTTATGCATGGCTAGGGTTTACGTTTCAGGTTTTAGGCTCTGCGTAGCAATCAAATACAAAACTAATACAAATCTAAATATGCATTGTAGTGTATGTTTTATTGATTTATTGTAATTTTTCTTTTTTTTCATTTTGGTTAATGGTGACTAAAATAGAATTATGGAAAAGTGCATTAAGGAATCTGTAATTTTGAAAAGTTTTATTGATTTATTTATAAATGACCCTTGATTAAATATCTCTTAGGGCCCGTTTGGTTCAAGTTTTGAAGGTCTGAGAATAAGAAATTAATTTCATTCCTATGTTTGGCAAGTTCAGGGAACAGAAATCATTTCCTGACCTAAGGGAATTTGATGCCCTTATTGGGGGGAAAATGAAACCTTTGTTAGAGGTTGATTTTTGTTTCCCCCCCTCTTGGAAAAGTATTTATTATTAATTTTGTTGACCAAACTAACCCTGATATTTTGTAATCCTTCAATTAAATTAATTAAAAAATATATTGCTTTTGTTTAATAAATAAGGGTATAATTGAAAAACTATACCAATTTTATTTCCTATTCCTGCACAACCAAACATGAAAATGGAAATGAAAATTGAATTATTGGTTTACTTTCCCAACATTACCAAATGAGGGAATGAGAATCTTACATTCCTTTTTTCCTGAAAAATGTATAGGAATTGATTTTTCAGGAAATCAATTCTATGTACTAAACGGGCCCTTAGAGTCATACACCAACTACATTGGTTTTAGGGCATATTTGATATATGTTTAAGTATGCTTTAGAGGTTTTATTGGTTTAATATTTAAAGTTAGTGTTTTTTTATTAAGGATATATAATGTGTCTACAATGTTGTTAGTTATAGCTGCAATTAACAACATTGCAACCTGAATTAACTGCAATTGTTGTTACAATTGAGATAACCATGATCTACTGAGCAATCAACAGTTCCTGCTGAGTGCTTAATATTGCTTTTTGTCATTTTGGGTAATAAAATTAGTGGTATGTCACTTATAGTTAACGGACCCAAAAAAAAAAAATTATGCTTCATGCACAAACAATGCGTAATGCGTACGTAAGAGAAGGAGTTGAGTTAGTTAAAGTACCAACATGATAAGAGCACCTAGGTTGTTAGGGGTTATAATTTACACGTGCATACATCTTAGAACTTTATAGAAATGATAATCTTTATGGAGAAGAAATCTTAGCAAAGAAACTCTCATAACCTTAGAAGAATTCTAGCATATAATCATTGATTTATTGAAATTTAATTTGTTACATTTTAGCAAATGGAAGGTTATTCGAACCCAAATTTATTATGGAAGGAAAGTTGGTGCCCTTTTTGAGAATTCATATTTGCAATGTCTCCTATGAAATGTACATACAATGAGATGTATTCTTTTTAAGCAAACATTTGTGCTTGTTGTTTTAGTTTAAAGCTCAACACATGTAGAGTTGATTGAACAATTTGGCAGTCGTCCAAAGTACATCTCAAGTGTAAAGTAAATTTTCAAACATCTTCATGAATAAGAATAACTATGGTACAAACTATAAGAAAAAACTAAATTTCTCTTACAACAACATTTAATGCAATATTTAACCATGTTCGTACTTCAATTAATGTAACTCTTCCTACATACGCATAGCGTGTGTGCGAAGTATGAATAAAAAAATAATGTCAAACTATAATTTAGAATAGTCTAATGCAACATTTAACTATGTTCGTACTTCAATTAATGCAACTCTTCCTACATATGCATTGCGTGTGTGCGAAGTATGAATAAAAAAATAATGTCAAACTATAATTTAGAAGAGTCTACTCGTAGTAAGAAGTTCTCATAAATTTAGAAGAATTTTTAACCTCGGTAAGCATACAATCATTGATTTAGTGAGATTTGTTATCTTTTAGCAAATGGAAGGTTATTGATACTTGAATATTTTCTTATGGGAAGAAAAGTTGATGCCCATTTTGACCATTAATGATGGCAATGCGGCAATGCCTCTTATGAAACTAAATAGTGTGAAACTAAATAAAACTGTGCTGAACAGAGTCAACTCAACTCGTTCGAGTCGTACTCAGCGAGAGCAAAAGCAAAAACCCAAGTGCCTTTTTATCACTTTACCAACCTCCAGCTCCATTTTTCAACGCACTCTCTCCTCCCCCACCTCAGCTATCTCTCTCTTTTTCTCTCGCTCGTCCCCGTTGCTTTCAGAAACCTAAAACTCTCCCACTCTGAGTCTCTGATTATCAATAAACATTAAACACCTGACCATCAGCAGCATCAGCAGCAGCAGCAGCACTGAGTTCACTCACCACCAAAACCAAACAAAAAAAAAAAAAAAAAAATGGATTCCAACAACAACAACAACTTCACCAGCGCAAAGCCATCTCCAACCTCCTCAACAGACATCGAGCAGATGCCGGAGACCCCGCAGCGTGGGTCCCACCACCGCCGGGCCCACTCCGATACCTCCTTCCGCTTCCCCAACTTCGACGACCTCCTCCTCTTCGACCCGTCCGACCTCGACCTCTCCACCCTCCCCTCCCCACCCTCTCTGCCACGTGGCACCATCCCCATGGCTCTGGACTCCGACGATTCCTCCGGCCCAAACCCCTCCTCCAGGCCCAACCACAGCAAGCCGGCTTCCTCCGGGTCCACGGCGGCCCATTTCCGGAGCCTGTCGGTGGACTCCGACTTCTTCGATGGGCTGAGCATCGGCGAGGAGGCTGGGAAGGAAGTAGTTGGGGGGAAGAGGCCAGGTGGCCACCACAGGCATAGTATGTCGATGGATGGCTCCTTTACGCCGTCGTTTGAGGGTGACTCTTCCATGGCGATGCTGGACGGCATGAAGCAGTCTATTGCTCCTGATAGACTTGCTGAGCTTTCTCTGATTGACCCTAAGAGAGCTAAAAGGTTGCCCCTTTTTCTTTTTATTTTTTTTATTTCTCGGTCTCTGCTTGACCCATCTTCAAATGGATCATCGTTTTTTTTTTTTTTTAAAAAAAAACTTTTTTGGGGGCTTTTTTACTTCTTTTTCGAGAATTTCAGATCAACTGTTTGCAATTAAATAATCTTGTAATTAATGCAATTAAATTGGGGCAAAATTTTACTCTAGGTTGCCCTTTTTATTCTTCAAAATCTCTGTCAATAATTGAATCTGATTTCAAAATCTCTGTCAATAATTGAATCTGATTTGATATTTGTTGGTCCCTCTTTGGAATCTTTTAGTTCAAGTTTGTGTTTGGGAAGAAAGAAAAACTGATTAATTGGACATATTGGGTTGTTTTTGTACATGTTATTTATTTGGTTGAATGAGAAAGTGATTTTTTTTTTTTTTTTTGTTTAATTCTGAGGTGTATAGGATTTTAGCTAACAGACAATCTGCGGCGCGGTCCAAGGAGAGGAAGGTAAGATATACCAATGAGCTGGAGAGGAAGGTGCAGACGCTTCAGACAGAGGCAACCACCCTCTCTGCCCAGGTCACCATGTTACAGGTATTAATAACTAATACCTTGACTTTTGTAGAGTCATATAACAAAAAGTATGAAATGGGCAAGACTTTTAGCCTTTAGGTACAACTTGCTAATCCAATGGAACCCACAGTGGATTTATTGTGCAAATTCATTATCAAGATGGCATTTTCTGCTTTGCAGTGATCATCAAGAAGTTATTTTCATTTTTTGTTTATGTCGGTGGTTTGGTTCTCAAGCATGGTTGATAAGTCTTCATTGAGACTTTATTTTCCTTCTGTTTTCTACTACTTGTTAAACTGTTGATGCTTACAGATGAAATGTGGATATATGGAAAATAATTTAAGAGAACTCTATCAATTTCCTTAATAAATACTTTTTTATTAAAGGGTTACGATAAAAAATTAGTTAGTTACATCAAAGTTCCCCCTCAGACCAAAAAAAATAAAAAATCAAAGTCCCTCTTAATAATTCTTAGTCTAAAGTTCAACATTCTTTTAAGGATTAGGTTCCTCGGTCAGTTGAGTTAATGAAGCTAATTCCCTTGATGCTACTGGTTCTTGCGGCAGGATTTTAATTCCATTATTCTTTTAGAAGGTGCTTAATTTAAAGAATAGTTTACATTGATTATGATTCTTATTTTTGGAATGATTTCAAATTTCTGTTAACAATACAATAAGAAGACATACACATTAATAATATGTGTAAAAATTTAATGATATAACTCCATCACACCATATGAGCTTGTACTGTATGAATACATATAGATTAATGTCCCTACATATTGACACATAAGTTATTTAATGCATGACATATGATTATTGTAATACATTAATATAAGAATGAAAAATATCAGTAGACATATTTTATGGAAATGTCGGTGAAAATATTAATAATGATGGAAACGTGGGTAAAATTTACAGAACAATAAAATTAATATAAGAACATCGAAATTTTGCATGAAACTTTAAGAAATGCTAAACTAATTAATAATGCATCAATAAACATGTAAACTGCATAAAGTAGTATATCCATGATAAATATATGGCACATGGTATGAAAAAGGTTCAGGTCACTGCCACCAGCATATAATGTTCTCAGTGATATATCGCCAAGTGGTCAGTGATATTGTTCCACCCCATATCGCTATTGGTTGCTTCACAAAACAGAAACTTTGATGGAAATATCAGTATGTCGATGGAAAATTTAACTGTTAATTTTATATGCATAGATTATCCACAAGAAAAAGCAGATGTACAGAGTTTGGGTGATACAATCACTTAGGTTAATATTTCAACTGTAGTGTATGGTATTAGTGATATTTTTGATTTGGGTTTTTTGGTGTGTGCGTGCGTGTGTGTGTGGTTTGAGTTGCTACTGTTGAAATAGTTAACATGAAGCTCAATCATTTGTCTTTTCAAAAAAACATGGGGCCGCTCCTACCAATAGCTGCTAAGGACCACTTCCAAAAAACACTAAAAAGATCAAATAGTTTTCTAAGATTGACATAACAATTCATATTTGTAATAAAATATCAAAATTAGTATTAGCTCGGGCATGCACTCGCTGAGAATCACCATGACATCAACAATCTTTTATATTTTAGTGTCAAACAAAATTGACTACATATTTAGAAATAAGGATGCAAATAGGGAAACAATATCAAGGGGAAAACACAGTTTTGTAACTTACAATCAATACTGTAAGTAAAATTGATACTGACTTTTCTGTTTAATCACATTTAAACATCTGTATTGTTTTAGTTATTGGGAATCCAGATCTTTTTGGTGCAGTAATCGAGTTTGGGATAGGGCAAGGGCATTGGCCACTTAGCTAGAATGTGGAATAATGAGCAGGTTTATGCATAGTTGATGTTGTTTATTTATTAGTAGTTAATGATGTTAAGTTATAACTTGACAGTGAAAAAGTCAAACTCTTCTAAACTGAGATCTTCTGACCAAAACTTTTAGTTGTGTATAACATTTTAATTATATATATATATATATGTATGTGGTACCCTTTCAAGATGGTTAGATGAAATAAGAAATACTAGATGGATCACACACACACGCGCTGCATGTGTAATTTGAGGACAGTTATAGTAAAAAGAGAAAAAGTATGTGAAGAGAAAGTGAGTAGGTTGGATTATATATTATTTTCTCTTTTCTGGCAGACATCTGCATTTTTCTTTGCTTGATTGAACTCTAGAGGTTGATATTTGTATCACAAACAGATTTGACAAGTTGGGATCTTTCATTGAATCTGCTTAATACTCACAAGTGAATGATTTAGTATTCTTAGGTGTTCCTTAAAATATCTGATATGTTTTAAAAGTCTGGACATATCCAAACCTAACACGTGCTTGGTGCAAATAAAGTCCCTATATTTTATATTTCCTTAATCAAACTAGGCTAAGCATTGTCACTGTAGATCCTTAAGACACATGGAATGGCATGCATTTGTCTGAAGCTGCCTAAATTCTAGAAAATTTATTTATCATTGCTTAATTTTCAATGTGTAGAAAGGTACCTAGGTGTTTGGTGTATCTTGCATTTTTCGTTGTCTATACTATATACTATATTATATACATGTGCTGTATTGTTTATACTAGAGCAACTATTCTTACAAATAATTACATCACTATTCCAAACAGCTTGGATGTGTCACTTGACTGCATGTTTCATGTCTCTGCCCTTAAATTCTTGGTTGGTTCTTAGGTTCTGAATGGTTACAGTAATAGCGCCATATTGTATTTGTATTTCAGCCCTTGCTGTCATTTTGAGAGTAAGAGTAGCTGATTTGATTTTCTTCACAAGCATGAGTAGTTTGCATCCTCTAACCTTATAACTGGAGTTTATATATCACATACTAGTATTCCAATTCGTCTGATGTGAGCCTGTAGGTCACCTGATTGAAACCTCATGTTGTGTATTGTTGGCCTATTATGTTGGTTGGAGTCACCCCCAAAAACTTAATAAGAAAAACAATAAAAGGAAAGGCTACAACTAATACAAAGTATTCTCATGTTTATTAACTCATATGTGATGCAGAGAGACACTGCTCTAATAACTTCTGAGAATAAGGAGCTCAAACTTCGGCTACAGGCAATGGAGCAACAAGCACAACTTAGAGATGGTATGCATGTTATTTAGCATGTTTGTGCTATTTGTGGGGTCATGGGGAAGCCTCATGGAAATGGAGTTGTCAAGCTACATCAACTTTTCTTTTAAATTGTTTGTGTTGTTATATTCTTATTTGTCTATTTTATACCTACAGCCCTGAATGAAAAACTAAAGGAGGAAGTGCAGCGGCTTAAGATAGAAACCTGCCAGATCCCCCCTGTCAATGGAAACCCTTTCTACAGAGGGTTCCCCCCTCAATATGCCTCCCCCCATCATCAGCTTGGTAGTGGCCAGACCCAGCAGCAGCAGCAGCATCAGCAGCAGCTTCACATGATGCACAACCAGGCTGTCAATGGGCAGCCTCACCCGGGCTTCTTGGACTTCAACCAGAGGGCTTAGAAAACTCTATTAAACACAGGAAGTAGTTAATCGCAAATAGCTTCTGGTACATACTACATACAGATGTATATGTATGTGGGCAGGTACAGGTTGTGAAGATTGTTACTGAGATCAATACCCACAGGACCCACTACCCACAGCACCCTGTTTTAGTTAAAACTACATTTTATTATTATGTTCTTACTTTTAGGGTAGAATATCAATTAGAGCATGTTGCAGCGCAAATGGACTCTTTGCTGCCTTTGTATTTATTGAACAAGCAACCTCTAGGGCTTCAACGGTTATATTGATATCATAAATTTTTCATGGAAGATTGCTTTACATCTGCTGTTGGAATCAGAAAAGGCAGTCATTTCCTGCCATCACTATAATCTCATTGTCAGTTAAGTCTTGTGAGAAATTATTGCATACAATTGTTCTATACAACCTCAGAAAAGAGTAGCATACAATAGTTGTGTTTAATTAAGTCCCTTGTGTGAGCATTTCTGCAAATGCACAATGTATCTAGATTTTGGACTTATCATAATGATTGAAATCATTGAACATTCAAGTGAAGTTGGTGCTCAAATATATTGTCCTTCAAATTAAGTCCAAGTCCTTAATGTGAGCATTTCTGCAAACTGTAATCTATAGGTCACAACTCCATTATTTGTTTCTGTCAATTTTGGGTTTGGGCTTTTTCTTTCAGTTTTTATTTTTTGTCACTTGAGTCCACACTTCCACTCCACCGTTCAAGGTTGTCAATGCAAGATGTTCCCTTCCAAATGGTGAGGCTGATGTCACTGTGTCCCCTATAATTGCATATGAGTGGAGCATTAGGATAATTAATTGTCGTTGTTGACTAAAAACAATTAATTGTGTTGCTTTCATATTTTATTAAGTCCATTATGAATCATCGAGAAGGAGATATATCACATGCAAGTTAAAGTGAGCATGACATGTGCCACCCTTATACAGGTAGGATTGAGAATCATGTTCAACGACCAATTCTCTATTTTCTATTAAAAAAAGCGAGACTTACTATTATGCAAGTTAGAGTCCGGTCTATTTTATGAAGTTTTCTTAGACTAAGACTGATATTAATTTAGGATTTTTAATTAAATCTTTTTATTTTTCTTTTTTGACGGCTTTATGTTAGGTTTTTTGCCTCTACAAAGTCCACTCTACACCTTAGGAGAGGAAATACTCTTCAAATGGAGGGAAATACCCTTCAAATCGGAGAAGAACTTTATTATGAATTAAAAAAATTTTCTTATAAATTAAAAGGAATTTATTATGAATTGAAATGATTTTTTTATAAATTATTATGAATTAAAAATATTTTTTTATAAATTTTAAAATACCCTCGTTCTTCATCTAAAAACTGTTTTTCTAAAGGACCTAAACCTAATTATTTCTTTATAAAATTTCAATTATATATTATTTGATATATTATATAATAATGAATTGGTTTAAAATTAATTTTTTGAGGGTTGAAATTTCTAGGGCTGGGTCAGTATCGGTTACCGAACCGCCAGACCCATACCAATGACCGACCCGCAAGCCACGGTTTGGCCAGAAATGGAACCGCTGTCGCTACCTCCACCTTCGGTTACCGACAGTTGCGGTTGCGGTTCTTGTCAGTTGTGATTGTGGTTCTTGTCCGTCGAGCTGGCTTTGAGGAAGAGTGCAGCTGGACCAGTTGGTCACGGCAGCGCGCATGAGGACTAGAGGAGCAGGCAGAAGAGAGAGGGCGGTGCATGGTGGCCGGTGGCTAGGTCCTAGCGTGTGAGCTCGGTGGCTGCCATGCAGCGGGTGGGTCGTAGTTGTTTGTTCGTCCGTCGAGGTTGCAAGTTGCGGTGGTATGTGTATGTAAGTTTGTCGAGCTCGCAGAAATCGAAGAAGAAGAAGAGCTCGCAGCAGTTGAAGAAGAAGAAACTGCTGCCACCAGAAACCAGAAGAAGAGGAAGCGGTTTTGGTAGGTCGGTTTACCGACCGTACTGGGTTATCCAAACCGCGATTGCCACCGCGAAGCTTCGGTTCAGTCGCCAATCGCTAAGTCGGTATCGGTTTACATCAGTATCGGTTCCCGTCAGCATTGGTTATGGCGGTTTCGGGCTGCGGGTAGGTTTGGGCGATACACCGACCCAGCCCTAGAAATTTCAGGCTCACAATCCGTCAATTGAGCTAGTTATTTACTTATTTGACTCAAGTTCGACCAATTAGGAAGTCCAATTTTTATTTTTATTATTATTATTATTATTTTATATTGGATTGTTTATTTGAAGTGGGCTTCTAAAAAAACTCCATAAATTTCCTTTTTTTCACTCGACTGAAATTTTTTTCCAAAATATTCTAAATTACTTTCAGTCACAGAGTCATTTTACTTAAGAGACTTAACCTAAGGGACAACTTATTTCATTGATTGAATGTAATACGATTGTGAAATTAATAATTTGTTGAAATAAATGCAACCCTTGAATAGGTTGTCCCTTATTGTGCATGACAAGACCGCCCCCAGATTCCATTCTGAAACTCGGAGAGGTCCTGTGGGATCCAAAATCAAGAAAAATCCTACAAAAAATTCGGCAGAATCTCTTCTAAAAATGGACTAATCCAAAATTTATAAACCTGTAAAAACACTTCTAAAAACATCAGCCACCTCTACCACAATCAAAAGGATCCTTGACCCAATAACCAATCCACATCCAAATATGTTATTCACCCAACTCGGGGTTATCAGAGCATACTAAATTAACTTTACACCTCAAGTACACTAACTAAAGGAAGAACCCATTAAGCTCAAGGATACTGATGAACTGCAATTGGGGAACTTGCTGCCTCGACGTGGTACGACCCAAACTCAACGATCGCTAATACCTAGGGGAAAAACGTGAGGAAATAATCCCAGTGAGTGGACAAAATAACTTTAAAACTTTTTCTTTAAAAATCATTTAATAAAACAACTCCTTTCTTTCTTATCCAACAGTTTAGTTTTCTTTAAAAGCCCCCAGATTTAAAAACCATTTCACCTACTTTTCGAAAAACGTCACAAAGCCATTAAACGCAAAGATTTGAATAACCCAAGTATACAAGAGATTTTAGAATTTCTTCCACAACATATGTTAGATAAAATATTAATTAAAACATCATATAAGAACACAGAGGTCAAATAATCAGATTTCACAACTTAAAACTCAAACAAAGGAAAATCTCGAGAAATTTCATAAAGTCACGTTATTACTAGTACCCCGGGGAACTACTGGTCATACGTACATGCAGAGCTTGTGATGCTGGTCATACACTGCCGATTAGGCAAGTGCAGAGCAGAGTGTAATGCTGGTCATACGTGCACGCAGAGCTTATAATGCTGGTCATACATTGCCGACTTATTTCGAGGCGAGTGCAGAACAATATATCATGCTGGTCATACACCGCCGACTAGGCCAGTGCAGAGAAATATATAATGTTGGTCATACACCTTCGAGTCATCTCTAGGCGAGGGTAGAGCAAATCTATACTTGCTGAGGGGGTACTAATAGGACGGTTTAAAACTGCTCATTTTAATATTGAAAACATTCGTGCCCATATAAATTCATAAAACTCGTAAATCAAATCAAACCTATGTCAAAAGATACTTAAACCATTAAAATTCACCACATATGTTCATAAAGAAAATGTTTAACTCTCAATCAATATTTCTAAGCCAAAACTCATGATAACCAAAATAAATAATAAAATCATAATTTAAGAAAAACACTTTCAAGATAATAGTCCAATTCAATTTCTATTTTTTTCTCAAACAAATTCAAATAACCAATATGAATCAAAACATGAATTTTGTAAAATGTTCGTAAAATAAAGCCCATTCACATTTAATCTTTCTTAAATCCAAAACTCAAATAATTAATATAAATTATGAATTTCATAAATTATTTAAATTCTTAAGGGTCCACTCACGATTCATCAATCTTCAATAAAGCTCAAGACAACAAAGAAAAATTAAATTAGGAAATTTCATAAAAACGTTTATAAAACAAAGTCCACTCACAGTATTTGCCAAGCTATGCTCACCCCTTTTTCGGAACACGTTTTTAAATCACAAACCCTCACTTGTTCGCCACTAACAATAATCAAGAGACGAAGCTCCATTGACCTAATACAAAAGTAATCGCTCACTTTAATAATTGGGGATTAAGTATAAGAATTTCAATTGAGAAACTAAAACGACCAAACGACCCTCATGGTGTAAGTGAAGTCCCATACTAAATTTCCATGATTTATCCCATCTTATTAACTCAACTCAACTTAAATCAAACGTACAAAACCAACTTATACCTCTTGTGAGAGTTTATTCGACAAATGATACGGGGTCGGTTTTTACATTGAAATTGAAGTTTGACGGAAAACGCCGCCGGAGTCGCCGGAACGGCCACTAAAGTAGCCGCGGTCTTCTAGCTTCGCACCACCATTTCGGGTGGTCGTCAGCGTGAAAGAATTGTACAGGGAGGCTCAGAACGTTGAGGGGAGTCAATTTGTGGTGGTCGGACCTCGCAATTTGGCTGGAAAATCAAAATCGTCTCCAGGGGCTGGCTTCGGATTTCCCGCCGTCACATCGTGGTGGTGGTCCTATTGGGTGATTAGAGGCTAGGGGTAGATGGAGAAGGAGAAGGCGAGGTGATGGGTGGGTGTCTCGTTGCCATTGGCTGCCGGACGACGAGACACTCACTGAAGAAGATGATCGGCCAGAGAAAAAAGAGAGAGAATTGGGGGGGGGGGGGCGGTGGTCAGCTCGTGAGTGCGAAGAGAGAAATCCCCATTAAATTGGTCCTTCTAGAAAAATCCCTACGATGCGAAAGGACAAAAATGCCCTTATAAGTTTATTTGTTCGTAAAACTCAAACTGTAACTTTGATTAACGAATCATTCACATCTGCACACTCATGGACTCAAGACCTTACCAACAAGCCCAAAACTGAGATCGAAAACCAATTAAATTCAAAAGTCAACATTTGGGTCAAACTTTTATAATTTACAAATTACAAATTTTTGAAAAAAAAGAATAATCCAATTTTCGTCAAAGTCAAATAAACCTCTTATAAAAATAATTAAAGTCTAGAACTTGTTAGGGTAATTTAGAAAAATTTTCCGAGGTCCTGCAAACTAACTTCCTTTAAAGCCTTTTAAAGCCAGAGTTAAATAAAAGTTAAAATTTATAGTGAAATTTGAGGTCGGGTCGTTACAGTGCATTTGGATGGAGAAAAACAAAAACTTGGAATTTAGACAAAACTCAATATTTAAGAAATTTCATATTTTAATTTCCTTGTTTAGGTCTATAAACACAAAATTTTGTAAATTCAATATGGAAAAAAATTTGGGATTTGAGCGCGCTATAAATTCTACCTAAATTGATGTCATTTCCAAGTTTTATCAAAGAAAAATAAGTCATGTTCATCCATCACCTTGCCAATTAATCACAATACCACCACTACACTACCATCACCACCACCACACCGCCATCGCCATCACCACCTCCACTGTCACCGTTGCCGCTGCCGCCGCCGCCACAACCACCTCCACCACTGCCACACCACCACCACCGCCACCGTCGCCATCGCCACCACCACTGCCACTACCACCACTGCCGCAGTCATTGCCACCACTGCTACAACTACCACCATGTCGCTGTCGTTGCCACTGCCGTCATCGCCAGCATCGCCACCACCCCAATTTTCACTACCACCATTTCTCTCACCTCCCGTGGGTCATCACCCTTACCAACATTGTCAACTCATCACAAGCATCAGCCTTATTATTGCCACCATCACCATCACTCATTTATCGACAAGGTTATTGGCCTTAGATTGTTTCTGCAATGGGTATGTGAAAGAGAGAGATATATATCAAACTAAAATAATGCATATAAAAGAATTTCCACTAGTTGAAAAATGTCTGCAAATTCTAAGCATTCCCATTTCACATAACATTTAGCCCAAGTGCATATTCATGAATACTATTCATCCATTTTATGTATTTTAATGACTACAGCAATCCCAATGTTGAACAAAAGAGGTTAATTGTAACGCTCCGAACCTCGGGCCCATAAAAATACTGAACATCAAACCTTTTTAAATATGTTTTCTCTTTCCTTTGAGCCATGCACATAAATATAAATAAATAAATTTCTTTCAAATAAAACATTTATGTAAAACCTCTGTACAAAAACGTTTAAACAAAACAAAATGGGTCCCACTGCCTCGTTTTTTCCTCACTGCCTTCTTAGCCTGCTTAACCTGCAAAACATCAACCACACTGCACCGTATCCATGGTACACCGGGTCATTTAAACAAACAATCCGGTAAACTCACTAGAGCTCGTATGAGTGAAATGATGTAAATAATAATCCTCAATACTTCTTCAATTTCCATACTCAGTAATAATCTACAATAATAACCAATATTTACTTAATCACATAATAAATTCATCGCCAATCATCCAAGCATCAAGATAAATCATAATTCCTCAATTCACATGAAAATCCACCAATAATAATAAATCAATTCAGCAATTCAAATGCATAAACATCAACTATTAAGCTTAACATCAACCATTCACATCCTAACCCATAATCTCAGTGCATAATCATCCTCATTCTCATCTCAAAGATTCAAGCCTAGACTTTACCAAGTTCTAGCCAAACAAAGTCCTAGCAAACAAATGCATACATGCAAGCAAAGCAACAAAACAAACTATCTAATTTCACTCACATCGCTCTTTGGAATCCCTCGGTTTTTAAAACTATTTTCAAAATCTCTTCTTTCAAATT